>NC_139624.1:15840029-15935984 GCF_964638095.1 Poromitra crassiceps
AGGAATTTGTGGCGGGCCGCCACAAAAGGATTTTGACCGCCAAAAAAAGATTACAGTGCACCTGAACGCAACATGCAAGATACCCGCTGAATAAGTGTCCAATAAATGTTCATGTCATTCTGGCCAATACTTCTGTTATAGCATTTCAGTATGGAATATGGAATATCTTTCAATAATCTATGATTTAGCTGCTAAATTGTCAAATACCACCGATCTGCTCGCTACCCAGGCACTTATGTATGTACTTAACCTAACTAACTTAACCTAACTAACTATCCGGTGTGCACAACATTGTCAGCCTAAACGCCGGCTGACACCCCAAAAACCTACAATCCGCTACAGCAAAATGTATATTGTTTGTTTATTAACTGGCCCCTCGCCTTCTATCATTTCACGAAAGTGGCAAAGCAAGTTGAGTATCCCTGACCTATAGGGAGAAATTTAGTTTAGTCATTGTAAACCCACAGCACAGTAATGATGACATGCTCATAGATCTAGCCTTTTAATTTTGCTCTTAAGCTTTCTCAAAGTACACCAAATTCATGCATTTGACTTTAAAATGTTTAAAAAAAATCTCGCTACAAATTTATGCACAGAATGTATCTTACTCCGGTCCGTTTAAGTAAGATGTATCCTAACTCTTCTCCCAAATGTAATCGTTGTGGGACAGGTACAGGGTCAATTATCCATGTCTTCTGGGAATGTAGAAAACTGAAACATTTCTGGAAAGCAGTACATGATCTGACTGTTAAAGTCCTGGAAATCCCGTTAGAGAGTACACCTATAAGATATCTTTTTGGTGTGGATCTGGACAGGACACTAGACCCCATGTCTGTCAAACGGACTAGCATAATATCATATATAGCTAAGAAATGCATCTTGCTTAACTGGAACCATCAAAAACCTCCAACATTTAATTTGTTTAAAGAAGCTTTGAATGAAACATTGAGACTGGAACAATGTACCTATGCCTTGAAGAATAAGGGAGACGTCTTTTTGAGAACGTGGGAACCTCTAATGGACCTCTGAATATACTTTAATAATTTTGTTTTGACCATTGTCTATTGTTGTATACACTATGTGTGAATTTGTCTGACCGTTGTTATTGTTTGCTTGTTTTTGCCCCGCTCGGATTTTGTTTTTGTTTGTGTTGTTTTTGTATTGTATTGCAAAAAAGATGAAAATACATAAATAAATAATTGAAAAAAAAAAAAAAAAAATCTCGCGGGGGGCATGTCCCCGCACCCCCCTAGAGGGTCTGCGGTCCCCCACCACAAATACTCAAAATCCTGTGGGAAACACTGACAAAACACACATTTAACAACAACACAGTATAACAAAGAGTGCTGCAACATGTATGACATGACGGGCGGCTGTGGCTCAGGAGGTAGAGCGGGTCGTCCACTAATCAGAAGGTCGACGGTGGTTCGATCCCCGGCTCCTCCAGGCCACATGTCGAAGTGTCCTTGGTAGGGGTGTCACGATACACTAAGAGGCCATTTACACCTGGCATTAACATGCGTTTTCTGCCATCAGATTGCAATCCGATTGTATTTTATCACTTGAAAGTACAGGTGTAAACACCCCCAAAACGCATTGAAGAAGGATTGCAATCTGATCGGCCAAACCACCTCCGGAGGTGGTCAGGGACGCATTATGACAACATTTAACACAAGTGTAAATGCAATGCGTCCTCTCAAAACGCATTCAGCAACTACCATACGGAAATACACCGCACCGGTGTGTGCCCTCATCTCGCCGCTGTGTCAAATGCGCACACACACAGGCAGCCTGTGGACCGGCTAAAAATTCTCTCCCCCCCCCCCCCCGCTCCGCTTTTGCACAACACTCTCTTTCTGCTAGGTAGCGTTGCTTCAAAGTTTTGCTGCTGAGGTTTTGCCACGGCTTATCGAACCCTTTCTCCCTCATTTTCCTTTCATTTTCCGCTCCTTTTCCAAAGGAGAAGTGTTGAGATAAAAGACAAATTATGCTCTCAATTGTATAACATTGTAATTTAGGATGTTACCTGAACGCAACACAGGTGGTTACAGCCAATGACATGCACGGAAAACGTATGTGTGTGTGTCTCGGACCCAGTGTCTCCCAGCTCCATGGGAGAAGAACCTACAGAGAAAACTGCTATATCGACACGTCTGAAAAACTACCTTATGAGAGCGCAAAAGCTTTTTGCAATATTTGGGAGGTTTTTCGAAATTTACGTGTTTGCATTACCCGATTTTTATTGCGATATTTAGTAATGGAAACACGGCTTACAGACAGGCCAAGGACAAGAACAAGAAAAGTGGCAGGGGCAGAGCAACGTGTCCTTTTTATAGATGCAGTGCTGCGTGATCGGCCATCGTTTTGTCCAGGTGAAGGGGACGTTCACTGTGCATTTGAGCTTAACAATAACCTCTATTTCCCTGTGCATGTATGCAAACATGCATGCACACGTTCAGGGGGCGCGCGCGTGATGACGTTCGAGCTGGAGAGCAATCGGATTGCAATCTGTTCACCCAAAACGCATGTTAGTGCCAGGTGTAAATGGAATCAGGCTGAAGTGATAAAATACAATCGGATTGCAATCTGATGGCAGAAAACGCATGTTAATGCCAGGTGTAAATGGCCTCTCAGTTCACGATACGATACGTATCACGATACTGGGTTCACGATAACGATACGATACGATACGATTTTAACAATATTTTTTTAAACTTGAATAATGACAATATATGACTGGAAAAGTAGTATTTTATTTGAAATGCACAAATACAAAACATGCTGTTGTGGGAAATTGTTATTACAATAACAACTAGAAAAAACATGAGATTGGAGATAAGGCTTATCTTGAAATAGAATGAGTTACACCGTCACTTAGATTTACTTTGAACTAAAAGGTTTCTCAGCAGTATAAATTCTCATTATGCATCTTCAGTTTTTCTTCAAACTCAAACAACAAGACTTTTCTTAGTCTATTTTTTATGCATCTTCAGTTTTTCCTGTCAAGTAAACAGTTTTGCCAGAAACTCAATTGAATGGTTTCTCTCCTGTATAACTTCTCATGTGTCTCTTCAGAGACTTGTTCAACTGAACTACTTTCCACACATTGAACTTCAACAAACAAAGACGTTTCTTTGTCTACTTTTGAAAAAAAAAAAAAAAAAAAAAAAAATTCACGATATGAGATTTCATCTCAACGATACATATCGTGACGTTTTACTATCGCGAAATTTCGTGGGACGATATATTCTGACACCCCTAGTCCTTGGGCAAGACACTGAACCCCGAATTGCTCCCGATGGCTGTGCCAGCACCCTGCGTGGCAGCTGGCCGCCTTCGGTGTGTGAATGGGTGAATGTAGGCACATTGTAAAGCGCTTTGGATAAAAGCGCTATATAAATGCAGTCCATTTAGCATTTTTACCATTTAGCATGCTCTGCACCAGGAAGTAAAGGCTGACAGCGCTGTTATTACCTACCTGCTCTCTCTGTTCTGTCCTCCTCAGGAGGCCATGATCTCTTTTATCGCTCAACAATATAGTCAACGGTGCCTGTGTTTCCATGGTAACGGGTTGCTGTGTTCCAGGTGAATCACCATGACATCGCCAGGTGAGGAGGCGGAGTCTTTCCCCGAGGCCGCTGCCCACTCCACACCCAAACAGGTAACGAGTTCCTGAAAAAATGAATGGGGAATTCACTCCCTTAAGGCCTCATGGGGACCCCCGGAAGAGGGCGTGACTTAGGCACAGCATAACATGACATCACTTCCTGTTGTGTTACAGGGCGGGCCTTCCCTGAGCCGGCCTCACAGCTCATTGGGCGAGGACACGGCCAGCCAGCTGTCGTCGTCCAGTCGCATCGCTCGTTCACCCGTCAGGAACCCGCTGAGCTTTAGGACCATGCAGTGCAGAGTCACCCTGCTGGATGGAGCGCTGTACAGCTGCAGCATAGAGGTGCAGTGTATCAGGAGCTTATCAGGAGTACCCACAATGCATTGGGTTGCTCACCCACACATGACGTGGTTGCCTAATGTTGTTGTTGTTGTTAGTGGTAGTAATAGTATTATTAAATACTGATGTTAACTGAGGTGTGTGTGTGTGTGTGTGTGTGTGTGTGTGTGTGTGTGTGTGTGTGTGTGTGTGTGTGTGTGTGTGTGTGTGTGTAGAAGCGTGCTCGTGGTCAGCATCTGTGTGACAGAGTGTGTGAGAGCATCAACCTGCTGGAGAGAGACTACTTCGGTCTGACTTTCAGTGATGCAGAGAACCAGAAGGTAATTCCTTTTCCCTCCATTTTAATCATTAAAGACCATGGAAACCCAAATCCAAACCCAAACAATACCAAAATCTAATGATGCAATGTACTGTAGGCTCTTATGTACATCATAGGCAGCCCAAGTGTCAGCTGTGTTCGAGTAGTTGCTGCGCTCACGCACACACACACACACACACACGCGCACGCACGCGCACACACACACGCACACACACACACACACACACACACGCGTGCGCGCACACACACCGACTCATATATCCATTATTACACTTTTCAATTCTGTTTATGAGGATTAATGGGCGAATTATGTTCTAAAATGTAGGCCATGGGCTTGTGGGTAGAGCTGCAACGATTAATCGATTAATCGATTAGTCGATCGACAGAAAATTAATCGACAACTATTTTGATAATCGATTAATCGTTTTGAGTACAATTTTAAGAGAAAAGGTCTAAATTCTCTGATTCCAGCTTCGTAAATGTGAATATTTTCTGGTGTCTTTGCTCCTGTATGACAGTAAACTGATATTATCTTTGAGTTGTGGACAAAACAAGACATTTGAGGGCGTCATCTTGGGCTTTGGGAAACACTGATCGTCATTTGCCACCATTTTCTGTCATTTTATAGACCAAACAACTAATCGATTAATCGAGAAAAGAATCGACAGATTAATCGATTATGAAAATAATCGTTAGTTGCAGCCCTACTTGTGGGTGATATTTTGGTCACTGGCATGAACTGGATGAAAATAAAACATGGAAATAGAATAAGATAGAAGCTAACTACGCGAGGCGTTCATGTACGCGGACTGTTGTGCGCGATGCAGATACACTTCCGGTGGCGTAGTATCAAAAACTGCGAACGCGCGTGTGTGTGTGTGAACGCGTAACGAAATTTCTCCAACATTGGCCACACGTGTACACGCTGTAAGTAGCTACGCTACGCAGCTTGTTGTCACGCGTGATGTAGTTTGCGCACGTCATAGTCCGCGTGCATGTGCGCGTGTGACAAAATTGTTCTATTATCTTCATGCGTGCGTTTATGCATGCGTTCGCGAAAAACGCATAAACATTACGCGTAAATTTACGCGTAAATGTACGCGGGGTGCAGCAGTCAGAGCGCGTAAGCGTGCGCGTACACGCGTGACCATTACAAGTCAATGGGGAAACTACATGACACGTCAAGCGTTGCTTTGCTACACAGGCGTCAAAGCATGCGTGTGTGACACGTTCAGTCGATAGCTGCGCATGTTTATTGAGTCGTTTGGACCTTCATACAGACACACACACACACACACACACACACACACACACACACACACACACACACACACATCAGGTACAAACCATCAGTTCTCCTACTTTCCACAGACAGCAAAGAGGGAGTTTCATCCACATTTAACCAGCTATGAGTGCTTCAGAAGCATCATCTGTTGTCCCAGTTTATAGTCCATCATGTTCTACTGGACAGTGAGCAATCCTAGAGACACTGTAATAAACTAGTAAGAATCTAGTAGCATCAAGTATTAGACATTAGTTTCAATCCAAATCCAAAATATTGCCGTTTAAGTTTTGGTACTGTTCCTGATGTTGGATTTGAAGTCATTACTGAAAAGACAAGCGACTAGACAGACTGGGAAAGCACTTTCTTTGATGTCGTGGCTGTAACTCAGTCTCAGTATACCCAGTGGATTAATCTGGTACTGTCTTTCTCTCTCTGACCTCTCTCTCTCTCTCTGACCCATCTCTCTCTGACCTCTCTCTCTCTCTCTCTGACCTCTCTCTCTCTCTCTGACCTCTCTCTCTCTCTCTCTCTCTCTCTCTGACCTCTCTCTCTCTCTCTGACCTCTCTCTCTCTGACCTCTCTCTCTCTCTCTGACCTCTCTCTCTCTCTCTCTGACCTGTCTCTCTCTCTGACCTCTCTCTCTCTCTCTCTGACCTGTCTCTCTCTCTGACCTCTCTCTCTCTCTGACCCGTCTCTCTCTGATGTCTCTCTCTCTCTCTGACCCATCTCTCTCTGACATCTCTCTCTGACCTCTCTCTCTCTCTCTGACCTCTCTCTCTCTGACCTCTCTCTCTCTCTGACCTCTCTCTCTGACCTCTCTCTCTCTCTCTCTGACCTCTCTCTCTCTCTCTGACCTCTCTCTCTCTCTCTCTGACCTCTCTCTCTCTCTCTGACCTCTCTCTCTCTCTCTGACCTCTCTCTCTCTCTCTCTCTGACCTCTCTCTCTCTCTCTGACCTCTCTCTCTCTCTGACCCATCTCTCTCTGACGTCTCTCTCTGACCTCTCTCTCTCTCTGACCTCTCTCTCTCTCTGACCCATCTCTCTCTGACGTCTCTCTCTGACCTCTCTCTCTCTCTCTCTGACCTCTCTCTCTCTCTCTGACCTCTCTCTCTCTCTGACCCATCTCTCTCTGACGTCTCTCTCTGACCTCTCTCTCTCTCTCTGACCTCTCTCTCTCTCTGACCCATCTCTCTCTGACGTCTCTCTCTGACCTCTCTCTCTCTCTCTGACCTCTCTCTCTCTCTGACCCGTCTCTCTCTGACGTCTCTCTCTCTCTGACATGTCTCTCTCTGACATCTCTCTCTGACCTCTCTCTTTGTCATCTCTCTCTCTCTGACCTCTCTCTCTCTCTCTCTCTCTCTGACCTCTCTCTTTGTCATCTCTCTCTCTCTGACCTGCCTCTCTCTCTCTCTCTCTCTGACCTCTCTCTGACCTCGCTCCCTCTCTGACCTGCCTCTCTCTCCCTCTCTCTAAACTCTCTCTCCCTCTCTCTGACCTCGCTCCCTCTCTGACCTGCCTCTCTCTCCCTCTCTCTAAACTCTCTCTCCCTCTCTCTGACCTGCTTCTCTCTCCCTCTCTCTGACCTGCCTCTCTCTCTCTCTCTCTCTCTGACCTCTCTCTCGCTCTCTCTGGCCTCTCTCTCTCTCTGACCTCTCTCTCTCTCTCTGACCTGCCTCTCTCTCTCTCTCTCTGACCTCTCTCTCTCCCTCTCTCTGACCTCTCTCTCGCTCTCTCTGGCCTCTCTCTCTCTCTGACCTCTCTCTCACTCTCTCTGACCTGCCTCTCTCTCTCTCTCTCTGACCTCTCTCTCTCTCTCTCTGACCTCTCTCTCTCTCTCTGACCTCTCTCTCACTCTCTCTGACCTGCCTCTCTCTCTCTCTATCTGACCTCTCTCTCTCTCTCTGACCTCTCTCTCTCTCTCTCTCTCTGACCTCTCTCTCTCTCTCTCTCTGACCTGCCTCTCTCTCTCTCTCTCTGACCTCTCTCTCTCCCTCTCTCTGACCTCTCTCTCGCTCTCTCTGGCCTCTCTCTCTCTCTGACCTCTCTCTCACTCTCTCTGACCTGCCTCTCTCTCTCTCTCTCTCTGACCTCTCTCTCTCTCTCTCTCTGACCTGCCTCTCTCTCTCTCTCTCTGACCTCTCTCTCTCCCTCTCTCTGACCTCTCTCTCGCTCTCTCTGGCCTCTCTCTCTCTCTGACCTCTCTCTCACTCTCTCTGACCTGCCTCTCTCTCTCTCTCTCTGACCTCTCTCTCTCTCTCTGACCTCTCTCTCTCTCTCTCTGACCTACCTCTCTCTCTCTCTCTCTGACCTCTCTCTCTCCCTCTCTCTGACCTCTCTCTTGCTCTCTCTGTCCTCTCTCTCTCTCTGACCTCTCTCTCACTCTCTCTGACCTGCCTCTCTCTCTCTCTCTCTGACCTCTCTCTCTCTCTCTGACCTCTCTCTCTCTCTCTCTCTGACCTGCCTCTCTCTCTCTCTCTCTGACCTCTCTCTCTCCCTCTCTCTGACCTCTCTCTCGCTCTCTCTGGCCTCTCTCTCTCTCTGACCTCTCTCTCACTCTCTCTGACCTGTCTCTCTCTCTCTCTCTCTCTGACCTCTCTCTCTCTCTCTGACCTCTCTCTCTCTCTCTCTGACCTGCCTCTCTCTCTCTCTCTCTGACCTCTCTCTCTCCCTCTCTCTGACCTCTCTCTCGCTCTCTCTGGCCTCTCTCTCTCTCTGACCTCTCTCTCTCTCTCTGACCTCTCTCTCTCTCTCTCTGACCTGCCTCTCTCTCTCTCTCTCTGACCTCTCTCTCTCTCTCTCTCTGACCTCTCTCTCGCTCTCTCTGGCCTCTCTCTCTCTCTGACCTCTCTCTCTCTCTCTCTGACCTCTCTCTTTCTCTCTCTGACCTCCTTAGAACTGGTTGGACCCGTCGAAGGAGATGAAGAAGCAGCTCAGAGGTGATTATTTACAATAGAACATGACTTACATTGGAAGGAGTGTTTCTATTGTTCTGCTGTGTTTCTATTGTTCTGATTCAAGATTCAAGATTCAAGATTTTTATTGTCACTCTGTAGTACAAGTATCACGTGTGAAATTCTTGTGCTGAAGACTACGTTTACAACACATGTGATGTGTTTCTATTGTTGATATGTAAAGTATATTCAGTTTGCTGCTTTGTAAGGTTACATCTACAAGAATGTTTACATTTTAAAACACATAACTTTTGCTACGTTTACACCTAGCATCCACGCTACTCTGTTTACGCTTAGCATCCACGCTACTCTGTTTACGCTTAGCATCCACGCTACTCTGTTTACGCTTAGCATCCACGCTACTCTGTTTACGCTTAGCATCCACGCTACTCTGTTTACGCTTAGCATCCACGCTACTTCCGACGCCTGAAACTGGATAAGAAGTGAAATGCTGCTGGTTTAGTGTGAAAACTCCGGGCTTGTGTTTCACTCTGGAAAGGTGGAAAAAGAGATGCAGACACAAGCCCCCAGCAACAGCTCTGGGCTGTGAAGCCATTTTG
The DNA here is from genome assembly GCF_964638095.1 of Poromitra crassiceps. NCBI lineage: Eukaryota > Metazoa > Chordata > Actinopteri > Beryciformes > Melamphaidae > Poromitra > Poromitra crassiceps. Next base: position 15,849,094 of record NC_139624.1, read on the forward strand.
GCGAAGTGGCCAAGCTCGGTATTGCATGTCACATGACACACTTGGGCCCAGAAAGTATTTTTCCCATACACATACATGGGGAAAGAAGCAGCTGTAAAACTCTGGGAACATTTTTCTGTGTTTCACTCAAAGTCAAAAACGACTCTTTGAGTGATCAAGTTTTAAATTATCAGTCCGTTTTTCTTCAGAACCCACCAAGAGTACGGCAACCATTTTAGGGCATCCTCGTCATTCAGAGGTTTGGCTGTCATTCCTCAGTCTAAGTGTTGTCAGTTGTCATGTCTCCTAGTAAACCATGTCGAGTGTGCTCTGAAACACCTTCAGTCCTCACACGAAAACGCTGTCATTCTTCCTGCATTACTGTTTCACTCCTCACACATCAGTCATCGCACAATACGGCTTCACTCGTCAGTCATCAGTCCTCACTCGTCAGTCATCACTCGTCAGTCATCACTCGTCAGTCATCACTCGTCAGTCATCACTCGTCAGTCATCACTCGTCAGTCATCACTCGTCAGTCATCACTCGTCAGTCATCAGTCCTCACTCGTCAGTCATCAGTCCTCACTCGTCAGTCATCACTCGTCAGTCATCACTCGTCAGTCATCAGTCCTCACTCGTCAGTCATCAGTCCTCACTCGTCAGTCATCACTCGTCAGTCATCACTCGTCAGTCATCAGTCCTCACTCGTCAGTCATCAGTCCTCACTCGTCAGTCATCACTCGTCAGTCATCACTCGTCAGTCATCACTCGTCAGTCATCACTCGTCAGTCATCACTCGTCAGTCATCACTCGTCAGTCATCACTCGTCAGTCATCACTCGTCAGTCCTCACTCGTCAGTCATCAGTCCTCACTCGTCAGTCATCAGTCCTCACTCGTCAGTCATCACTCGTCAGTCATCACTCGTCAGTCATCACTCGTCAGTCATCACTCGTCAGTCATCACTCGTCAGTCATCAGTCATCACTCGTCAGTCATCAGTCATCACTCGTCAGTCATCACTCCTCACTCGTCAGTCATCACTTATCACTCAAACTAGCTGTCAGTCATCACTCCTCATGTCTCACACGAAAACGCTGTCATTTCACACGGAAGAACAACCAAAAACAACGAATGACAGCGTTTTCATGTGAGACGTGAGGAGTGATGACTGACAGCTAGTTTGAGTGATAAGTGATGACTGACGAGTGATGACTGACGAGTGAGGACTGATGACTGACGAGTGATGACTGACGAGTGAGGACTGATGACTGACGAGTGAAGCCGTATTGTGCGATGACTGACGTGTGAGGAGTGAAACAGTAATGCAGGAAGAATGACAGCGTTTTCATGTGAGGACTGAAGGTGTTTCAGAGCACACTCGACATGGTTTACTAGGACAGCGATCCCCAAAGTCCGGACTCCGGTCCGCATCCGGACCCAGACGCCGTCCTATCCGGACCGAGCCCTATAACCTACAAATCATTGAGAATCGTTGCATTTCACCGAGCTTTTCTTTTTTAACCGGCACATGCTTTTCTACCCTTTACGGTACTGGTTTAATCTGCCAGGAAGCGCATAGACCAATGCATGCGCTGTAAATCATCACACGTGATGCTACTCAGCCAATCAAATATCCGATTCGATTCTGCCTGTTCTAGTCGGTTCAGTGCTGCAGGCGAGAGATTGTCCTACACGGAGATATGCGAGAGATACAAGTCATTTCACATGGCGTGCTCAAAAAACAAAAACAAAGATTTTGTTTTAATCCGGAGCAGGCAGACTCTTAGATGTTCATTCATTGTTCTCACGGGCAGTTAAAAACCAGGCAGTATGTCTCATGTGAAGTGCGATGCGATCCTAACCTGTCTGTGAAAGCGCCACACGAGCAAACACACTCAAATCCAGACTGAGGGCACACTCACACATTCACTGCCCAACGGCATGTGACGTTTGCATTGCGAACGATCGATAGACAGACAGACAGACAGACAGACAGGCAGATAGATAGATAGATAGATAGAGACAGACACTGAGACAGATAGATAGATAGATAGATAGATAGATAGGGAACTCACTTCTCTCAAGAGAAAAGGTGGAGTTAAGGGAAGAAAAGAAGATTTTCTTTCTCAAATCAAAACACTTTTAAGATGCACATTTTCCCAAAGCACTCTGTTGTATGTTATTTTTAAATGCAGCCATTATTTTACTTGAAATGAGAAAAGAACATGTATTTATTATTAGTGTAGGCTAGTTATTTATAATTAATCCAGTTAAATATGAAAACTAAATAAACATTGTTGATGTTTATTTTGATTTCACAGTCAGTCGTTGACTACATACAGACATTGTACCATTAGGCTACTGCAATCATTGAAGTAGCCTAAGTTCAATGGGACTGAATCATAACGCAAGCTACTGTACGTTACAATGTTCCGGACCTTTGCTTGAGGACATTTTCTCTAACTGGACCTCTATGAATTTTAATTGAGTGCCCCTGAACTAGGACAACGCTTAGACTGAGGAATGACAGCCAAACCTCTGAATGACGAGGATGCCCTAAAATGGTTGCCGTACAAGAGGCGTTTTCTGGACCTCCCTCTCTCTCTATGGCTCTGGCCTGGCCACAATGGGCCCTATTCTCCCACAGGCCATCGGCGCTATTACGGGCCTTAACCGCAAAAAAACGTGCCTTGCGCCTGTTTCGGGAAAATAGCAATAGGCTTTAGGCTGCCAAATGCGCTTTAGGCCGAATGGGCGTGGCGGAGTCCCTGAATGCACCGAAGTGGGCGTGTCGGCGCTAAATACCGGCGTACTGCTATCTTCCAGCCATCTTCCGACCTGGCCTACTTTTAGCGCTTTGCGCTTTTGAAAAGCAGGCCTAAAGCAGGATTCTGTGCACCGGGGACAGGAAAGTGAATGGAGAATACAATATATAGAAAAAAATACTTTAGAATACAATAGAATATAAGATTGCAACCCTTCTCAGGCTTTGGGTGAAGCTGTAATGCAGTTTCATAAATTTAGTTTAGGCTATCATAATAATCCCCATTTATGTGTAATATAGCTCTACGTTTTATTACCCCCCCCCCCCCCCCGAAATTAGCTAGGCTACTAATATTACTAATATTCCTAATTAATATGTATTATTATTTCATTCAGATAATTGACATTATAGGCATGTATATCGTTTAATGTGAGAGAAAGGGAGAGAGAAAGAAAGAGAGAAAGAGAGAAACTGGATAAACTGTTGTGTAGCGCTTCTTCAAACCCCACTCTTCATTACAGCTATTCATTACAGAATTGTCTTTTGTATTTATTTTTTCTGTGTGCAAAGCATAGTAGTTAGAATTATTTCCAAATGTTTCCCCCGTCTGTGGCAGCGGCGCTGTCCGAGGTGCTGAACAAGCCGCAGCGCATATCGGCCGCTCCCGGCGGGAGTAATTCCCCTCCCCAAACAGTGCGCGATGGTACATTTGAACCTGGATGGATAGATGAATAAACGACTTAAGTAAAGAGTTGTTTTGTAGCTATTCAAAATGAATGGTGGACAGATATATCACCTGAGTCGCCAGCACCATCTTCTCCTCTGCTGTGAATTTAGTGGAGCGGTTTTGGTCTGCCATATTGACCACACTGCGCCAGCTGCTGCCAATCTGGCTATTAAAGCCACTCTGATTGATTACTGAAGATTTTATTGAGAATTAACATATTTGTCAGTGCCTGTGGGCAGGGGGTGGGGGGGGAGGCATATATAGGCCAAATAAAATACAATTACTCAATAATAAAATCCTGTAAATAAAATAGAATAAAGTAATCAGATCCAGTAAAAGTGATAGGTGTCATTCAGAGGATGTTGCATCGTGCAGTGGGGGAGAAGAGATAAAACGATATCATTCTGCCCAGACTTTCATCTAATCTCATGACATCCAGCCATAGGCTATATAATTTTCTATCCGATGCATTTAGAACATTATTTTCACTTTGATCTTGCTATAGTGTAGCGTATTTACATGCTTGCAGTATTGAAACTGCAGTTAGATTGGTTTGAGAAGCATAATAATATGGAATAATAGCCTATATATGGAGATAGACAGACCGGATGAAGGGAGGGGGGGGCGGCGGAGCCCTTGGCTTTGTCTGGTTTTACCGGATTTGTCCAGGAATTGGAGCTTAAAAGGCAAGCGTGTGTCTCTTCCCTGCAATTCTCCAATGAGCGGACAATGCATAATTTTACGCTTAAAAGGCGTGGTTATAATGGTTGAGGCTGAGTTTAGCGCCGATACCAAGATATCAAGTGCGCCTTTCCACGCCCACTGCTTTGCGCTGCGGCTGGCGCTCGGCCTAGAAACTGCGCCGCTGCAACGATAGAGCCCTATAACTCTGTTCATGTGTGTGTGTGTGTGTGTGTGTGGGGGGGGGGGGGCGGCAAAAAAACCCCACTACTGCACAGACTCAATGGGCCCACCAGGAAGTAGGAGTCGCAACTTTTTCAGCACATGTACTGGTGAGCAACTTTCATTGAAATGAACCAAATTATTTGACTTGCCTGACCCTAACCATTACCGCACTGGACGCCTCGCGGCGCCTATCTCCGCCACTCCAGATTCGGGGATCTGAACCCGACTCCCTTTCGATCGGCCGGGGGTGACGGAGGCCATCGCCCCACCCTTCCGAACGGCGTTCGCCTATCTCTTAACAACCAAACAAAAACAAAAGTGCAATGAAACATTGAAGAGTTGTATAGCGATTCCTCTGTTCCTCTGTTCATCCCTTTCTGGCAGACTGGCTAACTTCTCCCATGTGCCCATGTTCACGTCCTGATTAGGTCTTAACAGTCACGGCCAGAGCCATGTAGATAGAAGAGTCGCGACATCTCCGTTCACTCCAATGGGCCCGTTTTTTACTCTCAAGAGTTCCAGGAAGTAAGGTCCTGGATTAAGCAGCACTGTCGAGTTGCAGCAAAATGGACAGTTTGTGTTGTATTTTGAAAGTTTTTTTTCCCCCTTGAATCAAATTGTACATTATCAGCTTTATTTTAGCATTCAAAAGTAGCGCGAGACCCCTTCCTGGCTGTTCATTGGCTTATGAGTCACGCATTCTGGTCCTCCGCTGATGCCACTCTCTCTCTAGAGGACACTAGTCACGGCGTGTCCTTCCCTGATTCGTCACGCCCCTGTCACGTGACCCTTTTCCAGGAGAAAATAAACGACGTCAGGGTTGAGTTCAGCCCTGTCAACACATAGCAAACAGTTGATTCCAGCAGAAACAGCAATGCTTTGAACAGCCTGTTGTGTGACGCAAGCGTTGCAGCCATCTGTTGGATCCGCTGTGCACACCGCCCTTTTTAAACAGCGGGGTTCATATACATGTCACTGCTGATTGGCTAACACCTCTGACACGCCCACCAAACCAGAGGCAACAGACCACAAAGCCTGTTGCAAACTATTGCAAATCGTTTAGACGCAGAGGTGTCAAACTCCATTTCAACCCGGGCCACATCAGCATTATGGTGGCCCTTAAAGGGCCGGTTGTAAATGTAACATGATTATACAATATAAATGTATCTAGCCTACTTGTTATCATATTACATAATTGCCTCTGATTAGATTATTATTTTAGTAATAACTTAATAATTAATAACTAGCTCTGAAAACAGAAGTATAGGAAAAAATAATGACAGACAACTAGTAGCATACAACTATTAGAACAAATTAAAATTAGAATTGTTTTGCACAAATTGTATTCTTTGCTAGCTGTCGCGGGCCACATAACATCTGGTGCCGGGCCAGATTTTGTCTCCGGGCCTTGAGTTTGACACATGTGGCTTAGAGGAAACCACGTGTTAATTCATCATGGAGAACCAATCACAGGCAACAAAATCTCTTCGTAGACAATCTGCTTCCTGTTCACAGCGGCACGCACATGCCCAGTGTATGGTCATGTGACGTGTGTGGTGAGGTCATGTGATGCGTGTTTTCCAGGTGTTATTGTGGATATACTGTAGCTTCAGGTGGGGGCACGGTGGCGCAGTGTTAGCGTTCTTGCCTTGCACTCTCGCCTCACAGCAAGAAGGTCCTGGGTTCGATTCTCGCCCAGGATGCTGCCTTCGGTGCCTGGTGCTCAGGTGGGCTAGCTTGTTGTGTGGTGTTTGCATGTCCTGGGGTTTCCTCCATTTGACATCAATATGGACCCCACTAAAACATGCAGAAGATGGATGTCTCACCAGTGGGGTTTGGAAGAAGTTGGTCCCCGTGCGCTTCACTGCAGCTGCCCACCGCTCCTGGCCTGACCATGGAGGAGGACGAGCCAGGATGACTAAAATGTGGAGGACAAATTTCACGGCGCTTTTAAGCATTGAAGAACTGCTTAATAACACTGAATAAAACATCTCTCTCTCTCTCTCCCTCTGTGTCTCTCTACCTGTCTCTCTCTCCTTCTGTCTGTATCTCTCTACCTGTCTCTCTCTCAGGTGTTCCCTGGAACTTCTCGTTTAATGTGAAGTTTTATCCTCCAGACCCCGCCCAGCTGTCTGAGGACATCACCAGGTTGGGTCACACACGTGTCAATCAAATCTTATAGTTCATGCTCAAAAACGAAGCCTGGTATTACACGGTGCAGCTTTCTCACTCAACTTCAGTTGGTTGAAGCTAAGTTGCATGGTGTAAAACCCTCTGCAACGCACTTGAAACTTATCTGAAATTCAGTTGTTGCTGCAATAATTGCAAAACTCTCAACTTTGTGAAACTAGTTTCATGCAACAGCCAATCAAAACGTTGATAACGTGTCAGATGATGATGTCAAACAGTGAGCACAAGTGCTGCTGAGGCCATTTCACTCGACACGAACCTCAGGTTCTGCCGGACTACAATATGGTCTCTTCAGACGGAGATGATCCTCATAGACTTCATGTAAGGTTGGTCAAGTTTTTCATTTTGTCAAAATGTACTGGTTCTCTGTCTGTCTCTCTCTCTTTCTGACCTCTCTGTGTGTAGGTACTTCCTGGTTCTCCAGCTCAGACAGGATGTAGTTTCTGGTCGACTTCCTTGTTCGTTCTCCACTCACAGCGTCCTCGGCTCCTATACCGTCCAATCAGAGCTGGGAGACTACGACCCTGGTAACACTCTACTCTACTCTACTCTGGTTCTAACACAGCATGTCTTTAGACTGTGGGAGGAAACCCACGCAAACACAGGGAGAACATCCAAACTCCACACATAAAGGACTGAGTGTGGATTCAAACCCACAACCTTCTTGCTGTGAGGCCACCACAGTGCTAACCACGGAGCCGCTACTCTACTGTATTCTATTCTACTCTATTCTTCACAAATCTTCTGAACTCTGCTGCCCTCTGCTGTTTCAGAGGAGTCGGGCTCAGATTACGTCAGTGATCTTTCTTTCGCTCCAAACCAAACCAAGGAGCTGGAGGAGAAGATCATGGAGCTGCACAGGAGCTACAGGTTAGCACATGCGCACGTGCGCACACACGCGCGCACATACACACACACACACACGCATGCACATGCACACACACACGCATACATACACACACGCACACACACACACACACACACACACACGCATGCACGTGCACTAGTGATGCGCGGGCCGCAGTTATAACCGCGCTGACCGCGGATATCCCACCCCCGCGGGCGGGCCGGATCATAAAAATAAACATTCTGATTAATTAATAGCGGATGGTTTGCGGGCGGTTGAAACGATGTATCATTAATGAGGACAAATAATATGAATTACGTTCTCTAGTCTATGAACGTATTTTAAGCTACATTTTTCGTCAGGCACATTCTTAGTCGCCTATTGTAGATCCCCCAAAGGACCCACGGCCGTAAACAAAACAATAGCCATGTGCTTCAGCTGAGTCTCCGCTGAAGACGTGTTTGAAGAGAAGACGTGTCGAGTAAACTACATGAGGGCAAGTGGTGGACTGGACATAATACAGCATGGAAGTTTATTTGGAGTCTTGGACTGCAGCGATCGCACCAACGGCAGCAGAAACCGTAAGTTCGCTCCTTTTATAGCATTGTGAAATGTCAGGTGCATGGCGGGCGCGGATCTATAAATAGTATGAAATAATTTGCTGGATTTATGGTGGGCGGACGGTTCATGCATACACGCGGATTAGGATGGCATAAAAGCTCATCCGCGCATCTCTAATGTACACACACACACACATACATACACACACACACACACACACACACACACACACACACACACACACACACACACACACAGCGAAAAAGTATTTTCAGCTGAGAAACTCCAGTGTTGCATACTCCTGTTTTTGTTTAATTGTTGTTATTGAGTCTATTTCTGCAATAACTGCACTTACGGCTGTTTAAACTCCACGAACTTTGATGTTACTGCTCGAGGTGGAGAACCATGGAGGCAGCCATTACTGTTTTGCCAGCAGCGTTCCTGATTGGCCGGTTACGATGTCAACTATGAGGCAGGTCCCTGATTGGCTAGTGCACTTTGTAAAATCTGAAAGCCCCCACCCCGGGGCAGAGACCAGACGGTCTAGTAGAAGGAAACACAATGTGAGTTCACATGACCGGAGGGTTTACCAGGCTACAAAGAATTCTCCTAAAACCAGAATAATATCGGCATATCCCACATGTCTTAATCGGAAAATGCTAAATTCGGAAAATCCAAATAGAATAAATTATGCTGTTTACATGACCCTCATCAAATTCAGAATATTGTCCTTTTCGGAATAATAGTGGAATATTGTGCACATGTAAACGTAGTCATTTAGGACTAACAACACCTTCTTCTTTATGTTCCATCAAGTGATCCTTGGTGACTATATAGATTCCTGTCCTCCAACTGTCTCTCTTCTGTGTGAGATGTTTCAGTCACAGGTCCTCTCCCCCGTCACTTCTTTTATGGTGTCAATCCATCTTGCTTTTGGTCTTCCTCTACCTCGACTTCCTTCAGTCTTTCCCAGCATAATATCCTTCTCCATCCTACCTCCTGATCTCATAATATGTCCAAAATATCCAAGTTTCTGCTTCTGGATGCTGGCCTCCAGAGACATTTCTGCTTGTATTGGTTCACTGACTTGTTGGTCCTTCTTGCTGTCCATGGTGTTTTCAGGACTCGTCGCCAACACCACAGCTCATCTATCCTTCTCCTTTCCCCTTTCCGCACAGTCCATGTTTCACTGCCATATGTCACTACAAGAAAGACCAGTGTTTTGACCAGTCTAACGTTTGTATTGACAGATACATCTGTCTTTCCACACTCTGTTCAGACTGGTCAATGTTGTTCTTCCAATCAGATTGCTTGGTCGGATCTACGTGTTGTATAATAGCTAATAGTGTTAGCTTGTTGTCTCTACATCTCCATGTCATAACCACACAGAAAACACACCTAATCCCAAACCTCTGTTTTGGGTTATCAGTTCTTATCTGTCCACATTCCGGTGGGCTACTCATGTCAAATAACACGACTTCATATCTTAATAAAAGCGAAAATCGGACTGTAGAATAACACAACGAACAAACAATGAACTGATATCGCTGTGAAGCAGCGTTCCCGTGGCCTAGATGCGCATTCATGGATGCACGTTCATGGAGCCCCAGAAAATACAGCTTTATGCAGCTATTGGTGGCTTCTGAAGAAAAAATAGCTAATTTTTCTTTTTTTATAATTGAAAGAGTCGTTTTTGACACCCAGACATTTTTTGCCTGAGCTTAACAGCTGCTGCTTTCCCCATGTAAGTGGATGGGAATCTCTCTTTTTGGGCCTTATGGCGTCACGTGACTTGCAATACCGAGCTTGGCCACCATGTTCCATTTCGTTCACAGCCCGGCGTTGTTCCTGGGGGCTTGGAACTGCTGAGTGAAATATTGCCCTCCAGTGCCCAAAACCGACAATGCATGCACTTTCACTAACTTTATCGTTTGGAGCGCGGCACTTGAAATCTTTACAAAAAACCTGCTTAAAATCCACTTTGAATTTTAAAAAGTGTCAGTTCAGGCACCGTTTAGGCACCGACACCATTTTAAAAGTATTGTCTCAGCACTGTATTGCCAAAATACGAAATAATACCCATCCCTACTTACTACGAGCATTTTAGGTTCAAACCGGGCTCGGATAGGCCTGGGTTTGTTATTTTCTAGAGTTGGGCGGGATCTATGGTCTACATTGATTCACTGATGTGAGGTGTGTGTGTGTGTGTGTGTGTGTGTGTGTGTGTGTGTGTGTGTGTGTGTGTGTAGGGGTATGACGCCAGCTGAAGCAGAGATGCACTACCTGGAAAACGTGAAAAAACTTTCCATGTATGGAGTGGACCTTCACCACGCAAGGGTAGACACATGCACACACACACACACACACACACACACACACACACACACACACACACACACACACACATACACACACACACACGTGTGACCTCTGACCTCAGCGCTTGTTTAATATTTAATAATTCAACTCTGACGGGCTCTTTAACATGGATTTTGTTCAATCTGACACTGTACAAAAACCAACAACACACACAAAGACACAATTTGTATGTATTTATTTATTTATTTATTTGTTTGTTTGTTTGTTTATTTGTTTGTTCTGACCAATACACAACACCAACAACTTGGCCGGGAAGGACAGGGAAGAAGATAACTTATTATATCTGCCCCTTTCTCAAAACGTATATAACTTATATATATATATATATATATATATATATATATATATATATATATATATATATATATGTATAGCAACTCACATTTAAAGGATTACAATTCTGATTAAAAATGTCCTATCTATGATGAGGACAGAAGTTGTTTAAAAGATCTAGCAGGGGGGAAAAATCTTATTAGAGGGGCGGGGATACTCACATGTATGGTTATGGTTGAATTAAAGTATCCAGAGGGTAACAGAAAGAGTATAGGTAAATGTATTACAAAAAACAAAGCAAATCAAATATTAACAATAATAATAATAATAATAATAATAATAATAATAATAATAATAATAATAATAATAATAATAATAAAAGGGCCCTTTTGGGAACCCCTGATCCATGGCCCTGGACAACTGTACAAATATGCCCCCCCCCCCCTTCCCCCCACCCCCAATCGGCAGCCCTGAGGGTGTACCTGTACCACCTAAAGAGGCAGCTGCAGAATACATTTTTAGTTATAGACTTACTAAAGTGTTTTGTTCTAAACTGAAGAGAATATGGTGTCATTATAATAATTATTCATTTTAAAATAAATTAGAAATTATTTTTGTCGGGGGAAAAAAGAGAAAACTCACACCCAGGTGTTGAAGTAAGCGGTGCAGGTTTTACAGGTCGGGTCCGTGCGTGCGTCTGTGTGCACATGTGTGAGCGGCGCACGTGTGGGCTTTCACCGGCTTGGAACCACTGCACCTTCTGTCTCCACTCTCACTGCACCTTCTGTCTCCACTCTCACTGCACCTTCTGTCTCCACTCTCACTGCACCTTCTGTCTCCACTCTCACTGCACCTTCTGTCTCCACTCTCACTGCACCTTCTGTCTCCACTCTCACTGCACCTTCTGTCTCCACTCTCACTGCACCTTCTGTCTCCACTCTCACTGCACCTTCTGTCTCCACTCTCACTGCACCTTCTGTCTCCACTCTCACTGCACCTTCTGTCTCCACTCTCACTGCACCTTCTGTCTCCACTCTCACTGCACCTTCTGTCTCCACTCTCACTGCACCTTCTGTCTCCACTCTCACTGCACCTTCTGTCTCCACTCTCACTGCACCTTCTGTCTCCACTCTCACTGCACCTTCTGTCTCCACTCTCACTGCACCTTCTGTCTCCACTCTCACTGCACCTTCTGTCTCCACTCTCACTGCACCTTCTGTCTCCACTCTCACTGCACCTTCTGTCTCCACTCTCACTGCACCTTCTGTCTCCACTCTCACTGCACCTTCTGTCTCCACTCTCACTGCACCTTCTGTCTCCACTCTCACTGCACCTTCTGTCTCCACTCTCACTGCACCTTCTGTCTCCACTCTCACTGCACCTTCTGTCTCCACTCTCACTGCACCTTCTGTCTCCACTCTCACTGCACCTTCTGTCTCCACTCTCACTGCACCTTCTGTCTCCACTCTCACTGCACCTTCTGTCTCCACTCTCACTGCACCTTCTGTCTCCACTCTCACTGCACCTTCTGTCTCCACTCTCACTGCACCTTCTGTCTCCACTCTCACTGCACCTTCTGTCTCCACTCTCACTGCACCTTCTGTCTCCACTCTCACTGCACCTTCTGTCTCCACTCTCACTGCACCTTCTGTCTCCACTCTCACTGCACCTTCTGTCTCCACTCTCACTGCACCTTCTGTCTCCACTCTCACTGCACCTTCTGTCTCCACTCTCACTGCACCTTCTGTCTCCACTCTCACTGCACCTTCTGTCTCCACTCTCACTGCACCTTCTGTCTCCACTCTCACTGCACCTTCTGTCTCCACTCTCACTGCACCTTCTGTCTCCACTCTCACTGCACCTTCTGTCTCCACTCTCACTGCACCTTCTGTCTCCACTCTCACTGCACCTTCTGTCTCCACTCTCACTGCACCTTCTGTCTCCACTCTCACTGCACCTTCTGTCTCCACTCTCACTGCACCTTCTGTCTCCACTCTCACTGCACCTTCTGTCTCCACTCTCACTGCACCTTCTGTCTCCACTCTCACTGCACCTTCTGTCTCCACTCTCACTTCACCTTCTGTCTCCACTCTCACTGTACCTTCTGTCTCCACTCTCACTTCACCTTCTGTCTCCACTCTCACTGCACCTTCTGTCTCCACTCTCACTGCACCTTCTGTCTCCACTCTCACTGCACCTTCTGTCTCCACTCTCACTGCACCTTCTGTCTCCACTCTCACTTCACCTTCTGTCTCCACTCTCACTGCACCTTCTGTCTCCACTCTCACTTCACCTTCTGTCTCCACTCTCACTGCACCTTCTGTCTCCACTCTCACTGCACCTTCTGTCTCCACTCTCACTGCACCTTCTGTCTCCACTCTCACTGCACCTTCTGTCTCCACTCTCACTGCACCTTCTGTCTCCACTCTCACTGCACCTTCTGTCTCCACTCTCACTGCACCTTCTGTCTCCACTCTCACTGCACCTTCTGTCTCCACTCTCACTGCACCTTCTGTCTCCACTCTCACTGCACCTTCTGTCTCCACTCTCACTGCACCTTCTGTCTCCACTCTCACTTCCTTCCTTCAGTTAGTTCTTTCAAATTGAAACCTTGCCTTTCAGCAGCAGGACATGTTTTAACAACAGGGCTCCGATGACACAAACACAAGAGAGAAATTAAACTAAAGCTACAAAATAGCCTACAGCCTTTTAAAAACGTCCCCTGAGGCAACCCTGGTTCATTCACACATAATACATCCATAGCACACACGCATGCGTGGTTTGAGGGGAAGAAGGCAGAAAGGGGGGTGAAGTGAGACACTCTCATGACGATGATGTACTACAGCTGCACTACCCGCAGCAGCCACTGCGTAGCGCTGTAAGCTGTCTGAATGGCCCCTTAAGGCCGGGACATACTCCAGAGGGCGCGCGGCTAATACCTAAAATACACTACAAGAGTTTCCCTCCGATTTTACACAGGATGTCCAGTTGGGCTCAGTCTGTCTTTGTTGACTCTAGTCTGCAGTTGTTGTGGGCAGTTGTTGTGCCAGTCGGCAGCATAATCGGTTAGTGTATGATGGGTACAGATTTCTAATCGTCAAGTGTAAACTAGGGTTGTGGCGATGTCACCAAAATATCCATCGTGATTGTTTCACAGTCAAACATCGTGATTAACGATGGCATCGTCATTTATGCCATCAGCTGCTGCAATGCACGTTAAAAGCAGGACAGCTGAGCTCTTCATGAGGCCGACAGGCAGGCTACTTAGAGCGGTGGAAATGGGCCATACGCCACTGCACAGAGCCAGGCGACTCAAGCAGTACTGCTGTAACAGCTAGTAGTAGCCTAGCTGCTGCTGCTGCTGTATTTCTCTCTCAACTCTCTCCAGTCTCCTCAACTCTCTCTTATTAGGTTCAAAAGCCCACGCGAATCTAACGTTTTATATCCCCCAGTAATTCTGTCACTTTTCTGCCAGCTAGTTAAATTCAACACACACACGTTGTTGGTCAGGATCTGACTGTAACGTTAACGTTAGCCTATTTGTTTTGCGCCGTTCAATATTGCTAGTGCTGTATCAATCAACTTCAACTTTCACTTTGGAAACAGGCGAGTTAAATTCACATTGGAAGACTTGTACTCACTGTGGGTTGAAAACAGGAAAGAACGTGAAGTTTCTTCTTTCTCTTAAAAGTTTTCACAACAAAAGAACTGACTTCTCATGCGCGGGGGACGCCCCGGCGCCATTAAACAAGCGCTCCCAGTGCAGAGAAGCAGTAGAGCGGAGGAGGGGGAGGGGAGGCTTCTCTGAGTCTGAACTGGGCGCGCTCGTTTAATGCTGCCGGCGCGTCCCCCACGCGTCACGGTAAGTGGTATGTTTTATTATTAAAACGGCACAAATTTAATTCGAACAGATAATTAATCACGATGATCCGATGTAGAAGGCTCAGAGGTCCATGGGGGGTCGACCAATCACGATGGTCGATGCCATCGTCCATCGTGCCAACCCTAGTGTAAACTGCCTCCCGACTCCAGTCAGAGCCAGTCGGAGCCACAACGATTATATCAAACATGTTTGAATTTCTCTTGTAGTGTAAACTGGTGCAACGACCCGACTCAACTCAACTCAACTCATGTGCATGTGGAATCCCGTCAATATCCAATGAAAAACTAGGAGGCAATGAGCCAAAAGCAGTCATATAGCTCGTCTTCATACGATAGATATTTCTGATACCAAGGCACACGTGAATGAGGGAAGCAAAGACGCTATGCCGGTTGCTCACGGTTAAGTCAGAATAAAACCAAAACTTCCCGTTACGAATTTCAAAATAAAAGTATACCATTGCAACCGTTTTGTGTGTGTGATCCGAAATACCCCCAAGTACCAAAGAGGACATGAAGAACACATTTGCATAGAAACCTGTTTTAAATTAACGCAATGTTGTGGCTTCGAAAAGTCAATTTTAACCCGTAGTGAGTCATGCAGTAATACATTGGCGCTTTTATTTTGAAACTAAAATGATGTCTAGCTTCCGTATGGTTAGTGTGGTAGTGTGTAAAGGAAGAAAGCTCGCACACTGCAGGGCTCCAAATTCGAGTGTTTATTCACACCGGTGGTAACGTTTCGGGTAGGGATGCACGATATATCGGCAATCATATCGGTATCGGCCGATGTTAGTCATTTTTTAACATATCGGTCATATCGGTATCGGTCAGATGTTGCAATGTTAATATCGGTTATCATTATCAGCCAAATTCTTCACATTGATATGAAATAATGCAGTAAATCTATGATTTATGGGCTTTTCCAAAGGCTTTGCAAATAAAGAAATGCATAACTTTTTCAAATTCAATGTTAACATGTGTTTTTCAGTATGTACAAAATGTGATGATCATAAAAATGTGGTTTTATACAGATCATATCGACATCGGTAAATATCGGTTATCGGCCATAACAGCAATGTTAATATCGGTTATCGGCATCGGCCAAAATGTTCATATCGGTGCATCCCTAGTTTCGGGCAGCACCCTGCTCCCAGGGCGCACTGCGCTTTGCAGGGAGAGACAGGAAGAGGAATAAAATGAAGAACTAAAGTAGACTAAGCCGTGTTTTGACCACATTTCTTGACCCATGTGGTAAACTTTTTCTACTTGTTTGTTTTTAGTTATTTCAAGTAATGTGCTGTGTTGAGAGAGAAAGATCAACACAAATAGGCCTATTCATAGCCACATATAGCCTATTCAATAAAAACAGGTTTGGTGATTCTATTCATCTGCTGATACGATCGTTTGAGAGTGAAACCACAGTACTGAACATATAATGGCGTTTCATTGACTTTTAATTATTAGAGCTTAGATCGGGCCCAGAAAAACAAGCCCAACTCGACCCAACCCCGAGCCCGTTCTGTCTGGGCCCGGCCCGTCCCATTGGATGCATTTATGGGCCCAATATCTGACCATGAGCCCGGCCCGCCCCGACCTGGGCCCGAGGAATAGAAGGGATATTCCGGCCCGCGGGCCCGATCGGGCCGGGTTCGGGTTCGGGCAGAGAATCTAACCTCTAGCTGTTATTATTATTAATAATGTTTATTGTTATTATTATGTAATATCATGTAAATGCATGATAGTGGCGTTAGCTTTCACTAACTTTCCCCACTTAGACCAGCTTTTCTTTTGTTCTTTTTGTTCTGTTGTGTTCTGTCTCTCCGTCCGTCTGTCCGTCCGTCCGTCTGTCTGCCTGTCTATCTGTCTGCCTGCCTGTCTGTCTGTCTGAATGTCTAGATGGTAGAAAACTGGTTTTATTGCCTGTCTTCAGCTAAGATAGAGGTAAGACTGTTTCCTGTGCGTGTGTGTGTGTGTGTGTGTGTGCGCGCGCGCGTGCGTGTGTGTGCAAGTGTGTACTGTGCCATCTACCAGCCTGAAATCAAATCAACATAAAATCAACATCTAATTCAGTCTCAGACTTTGTCTCCTTTAGAGGAAGACAAATTGTCATGCCCCGCCCCCCGCCCCTGAACATCGGCCAAGTTCGACTTTACTGAAATAACATCATGACGTTCCTTTCACTTTTTAGTGATTTATGTTGTGCTAATAAAAAAGCTACTTCCAATTCATCAAACCACTTTTTTGTTGTAAATGGCAAATAAACTTGACATTTGTCACGAGATATAGCTCAGGCGGAGCCTGTTTATTTTATTTATTTTCTATTTAACCCATTTCTAACCAGGTTAGTGCCATTGAGATCTTTTAAAGGGGGAGCTGGCCAAGACAGCCACATAAAAAGTTCCAGACAAAACAACAGTAAATAAAAAGTAATACAAAATTGAAATAGCCTACCTACGGACATAGACAAAGTGGCGAAAGTGCCAGCATCAAATAGAAGTACAAATACCAAGACCCAGGAGTCCATGAAATACATTTAAAATAGCATACCTAAGGACATAGACAAGTAGCAAATGATTCTTTCACCATTGTACCTACCATAAAACGTGAATGAAAAGCCGAGTCCCAAATTGCCGCAGGTCCCATATAGAAGCGGGGTCTGGCTACATATTTTGTAAATAAAACACGGGTCTCAATTTGACGCCTTTCGCCGGCCTTTTTTTTACTTGCATTTGCGACGTCACATTTGCTGAGCGATATTGCGACCCGTGATACATATCGTGCATTCCTTTATAACTGGGGACTGGTAATCTTACGACTTCAAAGGTCATGAGCTGGGCGGTGACGTCATCAGAGCTGGTATGTCCCATTCCAAACTCGTAGGAGTCTCAGCAGCCCCAACCTCAAAAATCCAAGATGGCTGCGCCGCGCAACAACAGTAGTAGTATAATCGTAGTAATGTTGTTTAGCACTTCTGTTTTGTTTGTGTCTCATTAAATCAGCTGTACACACAGCACTGCCTAACATCTATCTGTGTGGACATGAGGCTGCAGTGTTTGTATGCGCAAATTGCCGCGAAATGCCATGTTGTCAATTTTATTGCTAACAATGGCTAACAATGGCTAGCCTGGCTAGCGACTGGATCTGACCAATGAACAGTGAACTTCCCAGCTCAAGTTTTCTGCAAATGGAACGCTAACAAAACGGATGTGATGTCATTTAGCCTCCACATCCCAGTTATTTTGCGATAAAGGAACGCACCAATAGCATGCGGGCACGTCACCTCAGTCTCCCGCAGAATGATCAGGATGCGGGCTAAAGAAATCTACGCCTCGGTGGGAAGATTTTGCTGCTCGCTCCGGTTCGCTTGACAGATTCCTCCACTGCAACAACTTTTCTGTCAGAACACAACACAACTGTTTCCCAGAAATACGGCAGACACTTCACAGAGAAGCTCGTGGATTTTGTCACATTTTCAACGCGGATTTGAGTCAAAGAAGATATAGGCAAGGGACATCATAGCCACGGATGAAACTGCAGTGTGGTTTGACATGGTCGGCTCAACTACAGTGAATGCGAGAGAGAGATGCGTACCTGTAATTACGACGCAGCTGAGTGATGCGCTCTTTAAAGTGGAAATTTGTTTACCATCAACACATTTTCATTCTGAGCTTTTTCTATTAGTTTCTGATGATTTCTTTTACACTAAATCTGACAGGTTTGGTTCAATAATTCGTTTGAGAATTGTACAGCTGCGAAATAATCTTTGTTATGTAACATGCATGTCAGATAATCTAATGATACATATTCAAGGATCACATTATGCCAATATGTTTTGAAAGGAACCTTGTCTGTTATCCAGTTCAACAGAATGCACTTTCTTTCACAGAATGTTAGCATTTTAATGTGACTTATTGTTGCAGCTTGCCATTTCCTAAATGGTATTCTACTTGATTTGAAAAGATGGCCACCTACACTCAGTCTCTTGTACCCTGGCTGAATTGAACATAACTTGGTCAATAAGTACCGGTATGTAACATACAAAATAAAACAACCCGTAATATCTTAATTTTATGTAGAATGCAGAGGACATGTAACTGTTTAGTTAAACTTGCATTCCAGGAATATTGTGCTCTTAAGATGACGTTAGTGGCTCGAGTCTGTTTCGTCCTGAAACCCACATAGGTTGCGCCAGGCGTAACCTATGTGCGATTCGAAATAACGCATCCGAGATAGAAAACGTTATGAATATTGCCACGTTATAAACAACAAAAACTAACGCTGGTGATCCGTATGGAAACAGTGTTACTCGAAATGGTTAAAAGTTATATCAATTTGGTCATTCAGTGGCGTTTTACTGACATGTAACATAACTAACTAGCGGCTAATATTAGCCACAGCAGGCGATTACCCATGAATGCACTGCGCTCTTAAAGGGATATTTATCGATGAGATTTTTGCCAAGCTGGACCTGATTGGTGATTTGCTCCGTTCGCCCAGACGGGCGTCAAGCTGTCAGCAACAAGGCTGGGAGGATCACACCGGAAGAAGCAGATCAGGCAGATCAGGCAAAAATGGCCGCCAAAAATAAGGTGGATATAATGAGTTTTAAGGCCGGAACCAAGCCACCCCGTGACCTACTGAATCGTGAGTGACCAAAAAACATTTCACTTGGAGCAACAACAACAACAAAAGATCCGGGGAGAATTTAAAATTAATTTTTTCCCCCCAATGTTATTTTTTGTTTTTGCGGCCAACTGAAATGTTTTATGGTCACTCACGATTCAGTAGGTTACGGGTTGGCTTGGTTGGGAAGGGTATATGTGGGCTCTGTGCAAAATCATGAGTTGAATTGCTTTGACTCTGTTACAGACACTCTCCCAAGCTCCCTTCCAATCATCAGGCATCATCTCTACATTGAGATCCCTTTCCAATTTCTCCTCGAGGTGGAGAAATGTTTCTTGGTTTTATTTCCATGATGTGCAACCCAAGGTCATGTGACATGTCTGCTTGTGTTCAGGAGTGGGCCCAGGCTCAGAGTTATAGTGGCCAGAGCCATGGAGAGAGAGGAGCTTCAGAAAGCGTCTCTTGGTGGATTCTGAAGAAAAAGGGACCCAATAATATAAAACTTGATAACTGAAAGAGTGGTTTTTGACTTTTCGAAACATTTCCGCTGAGTTTTACAGCTGCTGCTTTTTCCATGTAAGTGGATGGGAAAAACAGTTTGTGGGCTGCAGGGCATCACATGACTTGCAATACCAAGCTTGGCCACCATGTTCAATTTGCTTCACGGCCCAGAGCTGTTTCTGGCGTCTTGGTCACAACTGATACGCAGAGAGAAACAGGATGTGAGGTCATTCAGTTCACATATCAGTCATTCATGAACCCATGGTGTGTCTGTGTGTGTGTGTGTGTGTGTGTGTGTGTGCGTGCGCCTGTGCGTGAGTGTGTGCGTGTGCGTGGACGCATGCGTGATTGTGTGTGTGCGTGTGTGTGCACATGCGTGTGTGTGCGCATGTGCACATGTGTGTGTGTGTGTCAGGACTCGGAGGGTGTTGCCATCATGCTGGGCGTGTGCAGTAGTGGGCTGCTGGTCTACAGAGACCGGCTGAGGATCAACAGGTTCTCCTGGCCCAAGATCCTCAAGATCTCCTACAAGAGGAACAACTTCTACATCAAGATCCGCCCTGGAGAGGTGCACACACACACACACACACACACACACAAATGCACGCACAATGCATGTTTTGGCAAGTTAATTTATTTATTATTTATTTTTTGGTCAGGCTCATTTTTCTCTTTGCTTGTTGTTGTAATAATCATTTTGGCCACTAGAGTGCACCACTAAAATACCAAAAGCCAAAACAGCCAAGACATAACAGTAATGCATAATAATAATAATAATAATAATAATAATAATAATAATAATAATAATAATAATAATAATACATAACTTGCTAACACACATTATGTAGCTTGGAGAAATTAAAACTCACCCGGAAGAAAACAACATGGTTATTGTCCTATTTAGAACAAGGGGTTTGATTGATTGATTGATTGATTGATTTATTCGATGAATGACAAAAAGCAGAGCACATCATACACAAAAATATAAAGGCCACTCATACATCACCATCAAGGATAAAAACACAATAAAGTCAGAGGACTTGTTTCCATTGTGGTCCTTGGTCTCGGACAGACGACTCAGACCAACATAAAAACAGACATAACAAAGAAACATAAAACTACTTCCAACCTGTAGACTATTAAAAAAAAACATTTAAAATGTTAAAAACAGTTTTACCAAAAGCAATATAAAAAACATTTGAAACCAATCTGACTAAAAATAAATAAAATAACTTTAAACAGGCTATAAATTAACAATACTCAAAATATTTACATTTACATACCCGAACCAGTCATGAGCCAGATTTTGAGAGAGGTTTTAAAGCTGCTCAAGGTGTCAATCAGCTTCAGGCTGTCCGGAAGGCTGTTCCACAACAGCCCGGCTGAGTATTTGAAAGAGTTTTTGTTCATACAGCTCTTAAATTTAATGGGGACAACATTGTGGGAGCTCCCTCTGGTGGAGTAGTTATGAACGTCATTTACCTTGATGAAATAATTTTGGAGATATTTCGGGACCATATTATGCAAGATCTTATGGACCAGGCACAGCTTGATTTGGTTCACTCTTTCCTCCACTCTAAGCCATCTGAGGCTGGAGAAATGGCCAGGCAGGAGATGGTAGTGGAGGGGTAGTGGTGCACTCTTGTGGCCAAAATGGGAATTACAACAACAAACAAATTAGCCTTGGAGGAAGAGACGAACAAGAAGAAAACACTTGCCTGAACTTTTCATCTGTTTCACACATGGAATTGAAGGAACTTAGAAAGATGATCCTGACAAACTTTCCCCCACCTTCAGTCATAAACACAAGAGAGAAAACTATTATCAGACTTTTTTAAACGATCACCACATTTTTCCCCACTTGCCTCTCAGGGCTTCCGTAGTTCTGTATTGAATAAGAATAACTTCTAAATTCCTCAGCAGTACTGTGGGAGTCAGCAGCTTGTTTCTGATTGGATGAGAGCGTCAGTCAGGTTGGGAATTACATGGAGGCCATGGTCTCCGTTGCACCTCCCTCTGGCCGTGATGCCCTGAGATCCCTTAAGGCCACTTTGGCAGTGCACTGCTACCAGCCTGCTACTGTCAGGTGCTTTAAAAGCGTCAATGATCTCAGTTCAATGTAGCTGTTCTATGCAAAGGATGTGTCATTGGCTCATTTTAACACATTTCAGAAGAATCACTCTTCACGATGTCAACAGAGCAATGACCTTTGTGCCCTGGCATGTGGTCTTGTGCCCTAAAAAAGATGGCCACGCCCCTAAAATGACTCAATTCCCACACTGGCATCAGTATTACAGATGATGTTAGCGTGTTAGCAAGCCTCATATCTCCAAAATGAAAGTGTTCAGGAACAAAGAAAAGCGGTTGTCACCGCTTGACCTCTGTACAGTTTCAATTAGGGATGCACGTATATCTGCAATCATATCGGTATCGTCCGATATTAGTAATTTGTTAATATCTCGGTATCGGCCAAAATGTTCATATTGTGAGGAAACAATGCGGAAATATATTTTTTATGGGCTTTTCCAACTGTTTTAGCAGCCTTCTCCAAAGCAACTGAAGTCAGTGGGCCTCTCTCTTTCTTTCCTCCCTCTCTCACCTCTCTCCCTCTGTGGTGTCTCTCTCTGTCTCTCTCCAGTTTGAACAGTTTGAGTCCATCATTGGTTTCAAGCTGCTGAACCACAGAGCAGCTAAGAGACTGTGGAAGGTGTGTGTGGAGCATCACTCCTTCTTCAGGTCAGTGTGTGTAGGTTTGGGTGGAATTCTTTCCTCCTCTCCCCTCTCCATTGCACAGCCGACTAACGTGAGGTGGAGCTTCGTATTAGTCTCTAGTTTTCTGGCTGTGCTGGGTCCTTCGTGCCAAACAACACTGTTTTTAACATGGGCAATTCACCGCGGACACAAACAAACGCACCCAGTTTGAGGCTGCGTATAAACATGAAACTTCGTACACTTCTTTCCTAATTTTCAACAAAGTTTGAGTAACGTTACATGTGTTCAAGTGAATTCAAGTCGTTTAATTTGTTCATAACGTTATGAAGTAGCAGCAGTCAGCATGGCTGGGCATGGACTCAGCTAGCCCTTAGCAGGATGCTAATGGCTCATTTCCACCACATATAACAGCACAGTACAGCTCTACTCGATCTGGTCTTACTCGGGTCTACTTGATATAGACTCTGTTTCCATAGCAAGTTTACTCGCCTCCGCCCACACCTGGTCGTCATGGTGACCGCATATCTGCCCTCCGCCCATAGCCGAAGTAGCCTATAACGTATAACGTTAAAATGAAATCCATACACGCAACTTTTAAACTGATTATGAAATACCGGTGCCTCTAAATTACCTACAGTGTAGGCCTACATGGGCAAATGTGACAATCGGCTAGGAGAATGGATATCACTTTGTTGTTACTCAAACTCACATGCATGCAATGCGCGGGGGACGGGAGAGCCGCTACGGGGAGAACCCCAGCGGCAGCTCACCAGGCAAGACCGCGGCTTCGCTAAACCCCCGCCTGCGGCCTACCGGACTTTTTCTCTCTCAAAACAATTGAAAACCACCGTCATGTTAAAGCTGAGCAAGGAGATCGATTTTATTTCACCAGAGCCGAAGGCAGCAACACAAAATAAATAACTTCTGGAAATAACAGAAGAGAAGGTAAGCCCCACTAAACTGGTATCCAGCATTGACAGTAGATGCCTACAGTAAACACGATTCTGCCTGACCAATCAGTCGTCTGCAGTGTTTTCACGTCACCGTATGGTACCGGGTTCACAGCGCTGGAACCTCAACAGAGCAGGGACTAAAACTAGCACGACTCAACCCCGACTCAACCCGGGCTGTCCACGTTTTTGATCGGTGGAATGAGACAAAAAAGCGAGACGAGCTCTGCGGGGCCACGTTGATACCAGCGGTGGAAATGGGCCATGAGACTCAGCATTAACGCCCACCTGAATCAATCACACACATCGTGGCAAATAATAATATCCACAAGTCGGACTGAGAGCCGTTGGATGGAAATCGACCATCAGGACAGATGAGGAGGTTTTTGTCATGACTTTATAAGCCTGGAAGCCACGGACGGTGAGCTGAGTCCTACTTTCAAAATGTGAGCACAGTAGCCTAACGTTACATGTTTGTTTGGCTGCATTGTTAGTCACAGCGCTACTGTTGTCTGATATCCTTCCTACACAGCAGCATCGCAACAGCCGGTCGAGTACAGTGTATCAAAATCACTTTTATTGCCACAGTAGGTAATCAGATTACATACAAGGAATTTGACTTAGTGTAAGTATGCAGCGTAGCGCTCACATCAGTAGTCAGAAGACAAAAAATATAGAAAGATAAAATCACAAAAAATCAAAAGTGTAGTCCAATATATACAGTCTGCATTGATAATTCATTATGAGGCTGTTGGTAGCAGAATGTTTTGGGCATAGCCTGTATGGACCTAGCCTCTGTGACGTCACCTATTGGTTTGTGGACTCTGTCTCTCTCTCTGTCTGTCTCTCTCCTCCCTCCCTCCCTCCCTCCCTCCTTGCCTGTCTGTCTATCTCTCTGTCTGTCTCTCTCCTCCCTCCCTCCCTCCCTCCCTGCCTGTCTGTCTATCTCTCTGTCTGTCTCTCTCCTCCCTCCCTCCCTCCCTGTCTGTCTGCCTGTCTGTCTCTCTCTCTGTCTGTCTCTCTCCTCCCTCCCTCCCTCCCTCCCTGCCTGTCTGTCTATCTCTCTGTCTGTCTCTCTCCTCCCTCCCTCCCTGTCTGTCTGCCTGTCTGTCTCTCTCTCTGTCTGTCTCTCTCCTCCCTCCCTCCCTCCCTCCCTCCCTGCCTGTCTGTCTCTCTCCTCCCTCCCTCCCTCCCTCCCTGCCTGTCTGTCTCTCTCCTCCCTCCCTCCCTCCCTCCCTCCCTGCCTGTCTGTCTGTCTCTCTCTCTGTCTGTCTCTCTCCTCCCTCCGTCCCTCCCTCCCTGCCTGTCTGTCTCTCTCCTCCCTCTCTCCCTCCCTGCCTGTCTGTCTCTCTCCTCCCTCCCTCCCTGTCTGTCTGCCTGTCTGTCTCTCTGCCTGTCTCTCTCCTCCCTCCCTCCCTGCCTGTCTGTCTCTCTCTCTGTCTGTCTCTCTCCTCCCTCCCTCCCTCCCTCCCTCTCTCCCTGCCTGTCTGTCTCTCTGCCTGTCTCTCTCCTCCCTCCCTCCCTCCCTCCCTGCCTGTCTGTCTCTCTCTCTGTCTGTCTCTCTCCTCCCTCCCTCCCTCCCTCCCTCCCTCTCTCCCTGCCTGTCTCTCTCTCTGTCTGTCTCTCTCCTCCCTCCCTCCCTCTCTCCCTGCCTGTCTCTCTCTCTGTCTGTCTCTCTCCTCCCTCCCTCCCTCCCTCCCTCTCTCCCTGTCTGTCTCTCTCTCTGTCTGTCTCTCTCCTCCCTCCCTCCCTCCCTCCCTCTCTCCCTGCCTGTCTGTCTCTCTCCCTGTCTGTCTCTCTGTCTGTCTGTCTCTCTCCTCCCTCCCTCCCTCCCTGCCTGCCTGTCTGTCTCTCTCCCTGCCTGTCTCTCTCAGACTGCTGTCTCCAGAGGAGCCTCCTAAGCGCTTCTTGTCTCTGGGGTCGAGGTTTCGTTTTATTGGGAGGACTCAGATCCAGTCGCGCCGAGCGAGCGCTCAGATCGCGCGGGCTGGACCGCATTTCCCACGATGCACCAGCAAGAGGTACACACTGAGCCGCAGCCTGGACGGAGGTACTAACACTTCTACTAATATTACTACTATTCATTTTATGACTACTACAACTAGCAGGCTACTAATATTACCACTACTATTAAAAGGGCGACATTGCCGATTTTCAACCAGCTTTGCATCATTACAAAATCAGTAGTATACTTCAGATTGGCATACTCATTTTCTAGTAGCCTCATAGGCCATTCCCCCTTTTAGGGGGAAACCCGCCATAGCAAAAGACTGCACAAGAAGACAAAAACACTTCAAACAAACTATTTAAAACCGTTTAAATTAATATCAATATGCCGAACAGTTGCTGTGTTGTTGGTTTCACTAACAATAAATAAAAAAACCCAGATCTGCGTTTTTGATTTTTGTTTTTTATAGAGTAGGGGTGACATCATGGTATATATTTTATATATATGGTATATTTTAAGAGCCTTATCCCTAGCTTTAATAGATTTCTGTATGTCATGATTAAACCAAGACCAGGCTCTAGAGTCTACTGTATCAACACACGTTTGGCTACAAGATCCTTGAACCCATTGGCATTGTGATTCCTGAGTGATCTCCCAATAACAGATTTATGAGAGGTAAAAACAGCCTTTAAAACCTTTCAGGTGCAAAATGTGATATAGTGCTCACTGATACCATAAGCAATGGTACCACTTTGAGAGATCTTAGATTTAGTGGTAGTAATAGTGATAGTGACAGTGATAGTAATAGTAGTAGTGATAGTATTAGTATTAGTAAACATTTACAATATACAAGTGTGATGTAGAGTGACTGTTATAAATATGTGTCGAAGTAAAAAGGATTGTATACCTATGTACAGTCTAATTAGTATAATGTAAACCACACTGGATTGTAAACAAGGCTATAAGTCAGATATTGCACAGTTGTTTATCGAGAGAGAGAGAGAGAGAGAGAGAGAGAGAGTGTGTGTGTGTGTGTGTGTGTGTGTTGGGGGGATTGTATGTATGAGGTAGGTGCGACAGGTAAAGTGATTCAAAGTAAAGTGATTCAAGTGTACAGTGAAGTGTTCAAGTGAAGTGATCAAGTGATAGTTCATATAGACAGAGATAAGGTCCTTGCACATAGAGTCCGTTTTTTCGTCCGAAATTGACGCACGAAAAAAATAAAAATACGACCTCATTTGTGTCAATCATCATTGACACACCGAGTCCGACAATTACGTCCGTCATTTAAGTTTTCGGACGAGGTTCGATTTTCTGCGTTTTTCCGCATCCATGAAATCGTTTTGACAGGTGTTTGACCACTCAGAGCTGCCGTAGTGTTGCTATTCACAATGAAAAATGGCGTCTGAGAAGTTAATTCAGTTCGTCTCCCAGCACAAAGCATTTTATGACAAAGCAGGAATACAGAGATTCGGAATTAAAAGACAGAATGTGCCGGGTGATTGCAGACCAGCTTGGAACGCGGTGTGTGTGTGTGTGTGTGTGTGTGTGTGTGTGTATGGGGAAGGGGGGGGGGGGGGGGGGAGAGAGAGAGCCACACAGACACACTGCCAGTTGTGGATCAATAGGATCGCGGTAGTTTTCTTTTCGTTGCGAATCTTCGCAACGAATATTGGATAATTAACGCATCGGACTCAGTGTGCAAGGTATCTGTGCGTGACGTGTTTTTTTCGGATGACGGATTAAAAAAACGCAGCGAACAATTCGGACTCTGTGTGCAAGAACCTTTAGACCGTATATGTGTGGTGGCCTGCAAAAACCCTTCACATGGTGAAAACTTGACATAAAAAAAATTTCTCCATAAATTTGAAACTCCCCATAACTTTTTGAATGAATGAGATAGCTCTCTCAGATTGAAAGTTGAGTATTTTAATCTGTTATGTGTCTAAAAGTAAAATGTGAGGAAAATGGCTTTAAAGTCCCTGGAAACCAAAATCCACAAAAACGTTCTAACTATGTTATTTAGGGTCTTATGTTAGTAATTGTGTGGCTCAGAAATGATGATACATTACTTTCAACCCAAAGCCTTAAAATTTTCTACAAGGTCTGGATTTCCACTTCCTCATTGAAGAGAGCAGTGCGCGAGGTGCCCAAATGCAAAATCTTATGACGTCATAAGCTCTATATAACCTTTGTACACGCGCGCAACCCGCCCTTCTCCTTTTGTCCGTTCTTCTTGCCCCCACAGCGCTCGCTCAGTGTCTGTCTGTCTCCCTCCCACTCTGTGTGCTGTGTGTCGAGCGCTATGCTGCCTTCTCTCTCTCTCTCTCTCTCTCTCTCTGTCTCTCTCTCTCTCTCTCTCTCTCGGGACTAGTGAGAGAGAGAGAGAGAGAGCAGGCAGCATAGCGCTCGACACACAGCCTGGTGACGCGAGGTTACTCTCACACACACACACACACACACACAGTAGCGCTGTGCAGTCGCAGCAACAGTCTCTCCCTCTCCGAGCAACAAGCGAACACACACACGCACTCCATCTCTCTTTCCTTCTCTCTCTTTCTCCGTTTCCCTCCCTCCCTCTCTCTCTCTCGCTCTCTCTCTCTCTCTCTCTCTCTCGGAGACCTGTAGTCTTGCACGCACACACACACGGGACACGCCCACACAGTCCGCGGGAGAAAATACACTCTAAAATCTAATTGATTCTCATGACTTTTGTCATGACTGTCAAACTTAAATATATATACTTTGCGATGTTCATCATCGTTCAAATTTGGCTGGTGGCTTATTAACATAGATTCCTGTGATGTGATGAACTCAAAATGCTAAATAATAATAAAATATTTCTGGTTTCCAGGGACTTTAAACATTCCACATCATTCCATTTTCTACAGTGGCATTCCACCAAAAATAATTATTCACCATGATGGAGATACTATGGAGATGAAAGTAAACAAATCACTCAAAATCTCAAAAATATTTGCTCATTACCAACAATGTGTGGCAACAACATGTGAAGGGCTGTTGTCTTCTGTAGCATCACCAGAGTAACTCGGACAACAGGATCACTGGTTGCTATAGCAACAGCCATGGAGCAGGTGTGTGGAGCCAACATGGCCGACAGTACAGACTCGGGTTGTGTATGACGTCGAGCTCGAGCAGTGTGATAGGACATTGTGTCTTATGCACCTTGGTGACCAGACGTTTTGATTGGTCCTCAGCTCCGATGCCCACGCCCACTCCCTCTCTGATTGGCTCTCCAGCCTTCACGATGCCCCTTACAGCCAATGGCAGCACACACACAGGTAGAGCAGACAAAACAGCTTTTAACCCTTTATCCTCAGCGTGGCTACAGAGACACTATGACTGACAAAACAGCTTTTAACCCTTTATTGTATTTCATTATTTCGTGTAGGACATAGCCGGGGGGAATGCTGGCTTCTTATTGGCTGGAGGGGCTTCTGTCCAATCAGCTTTCCAGTTACACAAGAAGAGGCGTGTTTGCATTGCTAGCATTATTAGCATGGACCGTGATCATAAAGAGTCAAATGTCATGGAGTCTCTTTCAGGCTTTCTAAAGGCTATTACTGGCTATCTATTGGCTGCTACTAGCACACGCACACGCACACACACACGCACACACACACACACACACACACACCTGAATGGCTGCCAGCCTGCAGTGCATGTGCCCTGTGCTGGTTGGCTGAGATCCTCTCGTGCTGAGCTGTGATTGGCTGGATGTGCCGTTGCCTTGACAACGAGCAGCCGCTTTGCTGTGACGTCATTGGTTCAGAATGACAGTCAGGTTCACAGCATCACAGCGGTCGTCATGGTCACTGTTGCTATGGCTGGCTGATGGTTGCTATAGTTACCCTTATATAGTTACCCTTACTATGTATTTCAATGCTGAAAAGAATACGTATGTCAAACAGCTGACCTTGTGTGCGTGTGTGTGTGTGTGTGTGTGTGCGCGTGTGTGTGTGTGTGCGTGTGTGTGTGTGTGTGTGTGTGTGTGTGTGTGTGTGTGTGTGTGTGTGTGTGTGTGTAGACATGGGTACAGGACTGTATGGAGCATCTAAGGCCATCGCCGTCAGTGACCTCATCACCTTGGTAACGCCAGAGAAGAGGGCGGAGGCGAAGAGGGTGGAGCCAGGTAATTAACCAACCAATCAGAGGAGACAATTAGACCAAATTCATCGCCATTGTGCATGACAATGGTTCCAACATTGTGGCGGCGGCAAAACTACTGGAGGATAAGCATGGGTTGTCCTCTGTGCGCTGCACTGGCCACACCTTACAACTTGTGATCAGCTCTGCACCTTTTTTACAGTGCACCTGAACGTAACATGCAAGATACCTGCTGAATAAGTGTCCAAATACTCCACATCTGTTATAGCATTTCAGTCTGGAATATGGAATATCTTTCAATAATCTTTATGACTAAAAGGCTAACAAATAATCTCATGTGTAAGAAATTACCGTTCTACATTGAAGTAAAAATTAACTTGTTGGTTTTGGTTGGTTTTGTTTTATTTAGCTTCAAGAGTGCCTTTTTGAGACCCTCAACACAGGCTTTGAGAATCCCGGGCCACTTACTGATACTTGTGCTTAAATTAACACACTCATATTTCTCGTTTATTTCAAGAAAAACATTTTGGCTCGTGGAAATTCTAATTGGCTGGTAACTTTGAAATCTAGCAGCCATATTGGCAGGTGGTCAAAAAAGTTAATTTCAAGCCCTGCAGGGAGAGCAGGTGGTGACATAGCAGTGAGTGAGAAAAGGATCAAATATTGGTGGTTACGACTGAATAATGACATCACAACTGTTAATTTAAAATTAGTTATTCCTCTAAACCTGCCTTCAAATGCTCAACATTTTTCCCGTTCGGCCCCCAGCAAAATGTGGCCCTTGGTGAAGAGTAATTGAAGACCCCTGTTCTTGGAATTATTAGAAGGATTTATGGACTTCTTAATTTCTCTTGTCTTCTAACTTTATATTACAGTCTAATATTCCCATACCTTTCATACTGTAATATTGTTTGGGCTAGTACCTTCCCCACTCATTTGCATAAACTTTTATTGCTACAAAAACGTTTTGTTAGACTAGCAACATTTTCAAAGCCGTATGCTGAAACTGCCGCGCTCTTTTGTAAATGTGGTGTGATGTAAATTTTTGATATCAACATTTTTCAAACCTGCATTTTCATTTTCAAATTGAAGTACATGAGTACTGACTTACCAGAAAATTGTAAATCATTTTTCATCTGTAATTCACAAATTCATTCTTATCCTACTAGACAAAGCAATAACCTTAATATACCATTGTATCGTACATCCAGAGGTCAATTTTCGTTAAAATATCATGGAGCCAAAATATGGAATTCAAACTTACATTTATTGACTGTTTCTCTATCCCTGTCTGTGTACAAAAAGAAACTAAAAGGTTTTCTAATGTCTGGTAAATTTGGCACTGAGTGAGCTATGGCATTTCTGAGAGAGGTCTAAACCACATTCTCATTTTTATTTCTCTTTTTATTCCTATTTTTTTTATTTTTTATTTTTTTATTTTCACTAATCTGAATTATCATTGCATTTAATGTTTGTTCAATGTTAATTGAGTAACTTGTATTATTATGTTTTTCTCTTGAGGTGAGATCTTTATATAAACCCGTAGTGGGTTTCTATCTCACCTGCACATGTTTTTTTCTCCAATGTTGTAAACATTTTTTATTTTGTTCTGTTTTCCTTTAATGTGCAAATAAACATAAACATAAACATAGAATGCTGCACTACATAATGCAGATAAATGGAGGGCGTCTGGTTAGTGTCGAGGTAAAAGTACTCTCCTACCACCGCGGAGACCCGGGTTGAATTCCCGGCAGCGGTGGAGGCAGGTGCTAGTCTACAACTCTCACCAGAACCACAGAGGAGGCGGAGCAACGCCCGTGACAGCAGGGGGAATTGGACAAGTACAATTGGGGAGAAAATGCGGGGGGGGGGGGGAGGGTTGCACTACAGACTCAGGGCACTGCACTAGTTATTACAAAGGAGCTGACACAGTCCTATCCCCACTCCTCCCCTCTCTCCTCTCCTCTCCTCTCTTCCCCCTCTCCTCTCTCCTCTCCTCTCCTCTCCTCCCCTCTCTCCTCTCCTCTCCTCTCTTCCCCCTCTCCTCTCTCCTCTCCTCTCCTCTCCTCTCCTCTCCTCCCCTCTCTCCTCTCCTCTCCTCTCTTCCCCCTCTCCTCTCTCCTCTCCTCTCCTCTCCTCCCCTCTCTCCTCTCCTCTCCTCTCTTCCCCCTCTCCTCTCTCCTCTCCTCTCCTCCTCTCCACTCCTCCCCTCTCTCCACTCCTCTCTCCTCTCTTCCCCCTCTCCTCTCATCTCTTCCCCCTCTCCTCTCTCCTCTCCTCCTCTCCACTCCTCTCCTCTCTCCTCTCCACTCCTCCCCTCTCTCCACTCCTCTCCTCTCTCCTCTCCACTCCTCCCCTCTCTCCACTCCTCTCTCCTCTCTTCCCCCTCTCCTCTCATCTCTTCCCCCTCTCCTCTCTCCTCTCATCTCTCCCCCCTCTCCTCTCTCCTCTCCTCTCCTCCTCTCATCTCTTCCCCCTCTCCTCCTCTCTCTCCACTCCTCTCCTCTCTCCTCTCCTCTCCTCCTCTCTCTCCACTCCTCTCCTCTCTCCTCTCCACTCCTCCCCTCTCTCCACTCCACTCCTCTCTCCTCTCCTCTCCTCTCCTCTCCTCCCCTCTCTCCACTCCTCTCCCCTCTCCTCTCCTCTCTTCCCCCTCTGCTCTCATCTCTTCCCCCTCTCCTCTCATCTCTTCCCCTCTCCTCTCTCCTCTCCTCTCCTCTCACTCCACTCCTCTCCTCTCTCCTCTCCTCCTCTCTCTCCACTCCTCTCCTCTCTCCTCTCCACTCCTCCCCTCTCTCCACTCCTCTCCTCCCCTCTCTCCTCTCCTCTCTTCCCCCTCTCCTCTCCTCTCTCCTCTTCCCCTCTCCTCTCTCTCCGCTCCTCTCCCTCTCTCCTCTCCGCTCCTCCCCTCTCTCTTCTCCTCTCTTCCCCCTCTCCTCTCTCCTCTCCGCTCCTCCCCTCTCTCTTCTCCTCTCTTCCCCCTCTCCTCTCTCCTCTCCGCTCCTCCCCTCTCTCTTCTCCTCTCTTCCCCCTCTCCTCTCTCCTCTCCGCTCCTCCCCTCTCTCCTCTCCTCTCTTCCCACTCTCCTCTCTCCTCTCCGCTCCTCCCCTCTCTCTTCTCCTCTCTTCCCACTCCCCTCTCTCCTCTCCTCTCTTCTCCCTCTCTCCTCTCCTCTCCTCTCTTCCCCCTCTCCTCTCTCCTCCCCTCTCTCCTCTCCTCCCCTCTCTCCTCTCCTCCCCTCTCCTCTCCTCTCCTCCCCTCTCTCCTCTCCTCTCCTAGCTGAGGAGGAGCTGGTGATGGTGGAGGTGGAGGAAAGGAGGCTGGGCGAGGAAGAGGAGGTGCAGCAGGAGGAAGAGGAGGAGAGCACCAGAGCAACCGAGACCTCTCAAACCAGCCCCCCCACACCCCCCAGACAGGGCACCAAGGTAACACACACACACACACACACACACACACACACACACACACACACACACACACACACAACCATATCCATACTGAACATCCCTGTAGACAGTGAATGCTCTGAACCTGACAATAACACACTTATACTGCGTTTGTTTGTTTATTTGTTTGTTTGTTAGACCGAGCTGACAGACACTGCTGTGGACGGGGACCTGACAGCTACTGAGGTACAACTCCTACTGTTATATTTATTTGTCCTCATCATCCTTCGGCCACATGAGTGGACGGGATTCCCTGTACAACTTCTACTAAACATGGTGGCGTGGTTCTGTATCGCTGCACTCAGGTCCTCAATTTCCATACCAGTATCACTGGAATACTGGATATACCAGTATTCACCTCCAGGAACGTCAATGGCCTCCAGGAACGTCAATGACCTCCAGGAATGTCAATGACCTACAGGAACGTCAATGACCTCCAGGAACGTCAATGACCTCCAGGAACGTCAATGACCTCCAGGAATGTCAATGACCTCCAGGAACGTCAATGACCTCCAGGAACGTCAATGACCTCCAGGAACGTCAATGACCTCCAGGAATGTCAATGACCTACAGGAACGTCAATGACCTCCAGGAACGTCAATGACCTCCAGGAACGTCAATGACCTCCAGGAACGTCAATGACCTCCAGGAATGTCAATGACCTCCAGGAACGTCAATGACCTCCAGGAACGTCAATGACCTCCAGGAACGTCAATGACCTCCAGGAATGTCAATGACCTCCAGGAACGTCAATGAACATCAATGACCTCCAGAAACATCAATGACCTGAAATCCAGGAACGTCAATGACCTCCAGGAATGTGAGCTTCCTCCAGAAAACTTTGCCTGTGGGCCTCCAGAGGAGGAGTGATGAGATGACCTCACCTTCGGCATGGTGGCAATGTCCGAAAACTGAGCGCGCTTCTGTCTGAGTCTCAGGGAGATAGGCTGATAGGCTCATTTTGTGCTCAAAGTAAAATAAAAAAAAGAAGCTGTTGCTAAAAAGGGGTGATGACGTGTGACTCAATGGAACGCTATAGTCATACATCATGTCACAACTGATATAAATACTGATATACTAAATAGATAGCATTAGCCGCTCTGGCGTTAATTAGCTGTTAGCTATGTTTGTTACATACCTACTATGTTCGCCAGGCTCAAAACGCCACTGAATGAGCAATTCGAGTTAACTGCTAACCAGTTTGAATCACGCTCTTTCCATTAAGATCAAACTAATGTCCATCCATCCATAAACAAAATAAACAAACCTAGCCCTCGGTCTGCCCTGTGGTCTTCTCCCAGCTGGGCGTGCCTGGAACACCTCCCTACGGAGGTGGCATCCTTACCAGATGCCCGGACCACCTCAACTGGCTCCTTTCCACAGGAAGGAGCAGCGGCTCTACTCCGAGTCCCTTACCGATGACCGAGCTTCTCACTTTCTCCCTAAGGGAGATGCCAGCCACCCTCCTGAGAAAACCCATTTCTGCTGCTTGTATCCGCGATCTTGTTCTTTCGGTCATGACCCATCCTTCATGACTATACAGTAGGTGAGGGTAGGAACGAAGATCGACCGGTAGATCGAGAGCTTTGCCTTCTGGCTCAGCTCTCTTTTCGTCACAACGGTGTGGTAAAGCAAACGCTGTAGTAGACGATAGACAATCCACTGGTTTCCTGATGAGAACCATGGCTTCAGATTTAGAGGTGCTGATCCTCATCCCAGGATATCCCTCCACATCCCCTCCATACTGTTTCCACCTTCACTTCTGCTGTAGCGCAGACAAAGAGTCATTGAAGACAAGAGACACAATATTTCTGCTTTTTTGACAACAGCGCTGCAGCCATGATGTTGCAGTGGAACAAGCTATTAGCCTTCGGTTCTTATCAATGTCAGTTCTGCGGATCCGTCTGGCCTCCAGGCCGGGGCCTTTTCACACATTACAAAGTCTACGGGCCAAACAGGGACCTGCCTCGTAGTTGACATCGTAACCGGCCAATCAGGGATGCCACTGGCAAAGCAGTGATGGCGGCTCCCAAAGCAACGAGCGCTAACATTAACGTGAGTAAACACAGCCATAAGTGCAGTTATTGCAGAAATAGACTCGATAACATAACATAATAACAATTAAACAAGAACAAGAGTATGCACCAGCTGCGTTTCTCGGCGGAAAATACATTTTTCGCTGTTCTTCCGATTTGGATTTGACTGGATCCGATGCAGATTGGCTGAAGGACTGGTTTTTGGCAATGCTGATTGGCTGAAGGACTGGATTTGGCGATGCTGATTGGCTGAAGGACTGGATTTGGCGATGCTGATTGGCTGAAGGACTGCATTTGGCTACGCTAATTGGCTGAAGGAGTTGTCTGTCAAGGCAAGTACTCCAACCCACTGAAATGACCGTGGAACAGCTCGAAGTCCAGACGGTACCGCAGAGTGAAACAGAATGTGAGGTCAGGTGATCCGGATGGCTAGGCAGTCTCAGACTAGAAGACAAAGAAGAGTGGAACGAGTTGACAATTCAGTCTGATATCAGGCTAGAAAGAGATTGATATCGAGAATCACTTTGCAACATGGAGAGAGCTTTTCAAAACATTGTAAATGGATGTCCTGAGCAACGTTACATTTGATTCCACAAGAATCATCGACAAACTTGGAAGGAGTTTTCTTCGGTGACTGTGGCTGAGCCGTCCTACAGCACGTGTTGCTGTACCACACTATTCTGCACCAACAGAGTGAGTCCTAAAACCCAGAAGTTAGCTGGCCTGGCTCCCTCCTCTGGAAGTCAATGGCATTTTTTAAACTGAGAGCTATGTGTTCAGCAAGATCATCTTCACAAACTGAGGACCACTTTTATGACTTTTTGAAGCATTTTCTGAAAATCAAGATTTTTTATGCTTCATACAGGAGAATATTTTCTATTTTTTACCTACCTACCTGTCTGTCTGTCTGTCTGTCTACAGTCTGATCAGGATGAAGAGTCAGATTTGAAGACACAGGTGAGTTTACTGCTTCAGTGTTTCCCATACAAAAGGATTTTGACCGCCACAAAAAGATGTTGACAATTATTTTATTTTTTATTTTTTATTTTTTTACAGTGCACCTTAACGCAACATGCAAGATACCCGGCTGAATAAGTGTCCAATAAATGTTCATGTCATTCTGGCCAATACTTCTGTTATAGCATTTCAGTCTGGAATATGGAATATCTTTCAATAATCTATGATTTAGCTGCTAAATTGTCAAATACCGCCATCTGCTCGCTACCCAGGCACTTATGCATGTACTTAACCTAACTAACTTAACCTAACTAACTATCCGGTGTGCACAACATTGTCAGCCTAAACTCCGGCTGACACCCCAAAAACCTACAATCCGCTACAGAAAAATGTATATTGTTTGTTTATTAACTGGCCCCTCGCCTTCTATCATTTCACGAAAGTGGCAAAGCAAGTTGAGTATCCCTGACCTATAGGGAGAAATTTAGTTTGTCATTGTAAACCCACAGCACAGTAATGATGACATGTTCTTCATAGATCTAGCCTTTTAATTTTGCTCTTAAAGTCCCTGGAAACCAAAATCCACAAAAACGTTCTAACTATGTTATTTAGGGTCTTATGTTAGTAATTTTGTGCCTCCGAAATTATTATACATTACTTTCAACCCAAAGCCTTAAAATCGCCACTTTTCTACAAGATTCTAAAAAGTACTTCCTCATTGAAGACAGCAGTGCGCGAGGTGCTAAAACGCAGGAGCTTATGACGTCATAAGCTCTATATAACCTTTGTACACGCGCGCAATCCGCACCCACCTATGGCAAGTCCGTTCTTTGCCCCCAGTGACAGCGCTCCCTCGCTGTCCGTCTCCTCTGTATGCAGTCTGCCAAGCGCTATGCTTGTGAGATTAGCAAGGTGTCGGGTTTCAGGCCATTCTCTCTCTCTCTCTCTCTCTCTCTCTCTCTCTCTCTCTAGAGAGAGAGAGAGAGACAGAGCCGCGGAGCAACGCGCGAACACACACACTCAGAGAATGGCCTGAAACCCGACACCTCTCTCTCTCTCTCTCTCTCTCTCTCTCTCTGAGAGAGAGAGAGACAGAGCCGCGGAGCAACGCGCGAACACACACACTCACACACACACACACACACACACACACACACACACACACGGTTCTCCGTTTCCCTCCCCCCTCTCTCTCGCGCTCTCCGAGAGACAGAAATTTCCCTGCTGTAGATGGGACACGCCCACACATTCCGCGGGAGAAAGTACACTCTAAAAAATAATGAAATCTCATGAGTTTTGCCATGGCTGTCAAACCTAAATTTATATACTTTGCGACGTTCATCATCGTTCAAATTTGGCTGGTGGCTTATTAACATAGGGTCCTGTGATGTGATTAACTCAAAATGCTAAATAATAAAGAAATATTTCTGGTTTCCAGGGACTTTAAGCTTTCTCAAAGTACACCAAATTCATGCATTTTACTTTCAAATGTTTAAAAAAAATCTCGCGGGGGGGCATGCCCTCGCACCCCCCGAGGGGGTCTGCGGTCCCCCACCACAAATACTCTAAATCCTGTGGGAAACACTGTGCTTATAATAATTCGTCATCATGAGAAATCAGAGAAGACTCAGAGTAAATGTCTGCCATGTCCTCTGTGCTCCTCAGGAGGCGCTGGAGAGTCCGGAGGAGCAGATGAAGCCTCAGAGCACCATCAGCGCTCTGAGACGCTCCTTCCTGGAGGGGGTGGGAGGGGGGGAGGGAGGACGAGGAGAAGTGGAGTGGGAGAAACGGCTGGCCTCCTCGCCGCTCCGCAGGATTGACGATTCCCCCATGATTGAACCACTGGAGCTTGACGAGGTGAGAGGAGGAGAGGAGAGACGAGGAGAGAAGGAGAGGAGAAGAGAGGAGAGGAGAGACGAGGAGAGAAGGAGAGGAGAGGAGAGGAGAGGAGAGGAGAGGAGAGGAGAGAAGGAGAGGAGAGGAGAAATGAGGAAAGAAGGAGAGGAGGGAGGGGAGAGGAGAGGAGAGATGAGGAGAGAAGGAGAGGAGGGAGGGGAGAGGAGAGGAGAAACGAGGAGAGAAGGGAGGGGAGAGGAGAGGAGAAACGAGGAGAGAAGGAGAGGAGGGAGGGGAGAGGAGAGGAGAGGAGAGATGAGGAAAGAAGGAGAGGAGGGAGGGGAGAGGAGAGGAGAAACGAGGAGAGAAGGGAGGGGAGGGAGGGGAGAGGAGAGGAGAAACGAGGAGAGAAGGAGAGGAGGGAGGGGAGAGGAGAGGAGAGGAGAGATGAGGAAAGAAGGAGAGGA
Source organism: Poromitra crassiceps (assembly GCF_964638095.1). Taxonomy (NCBI): domain Eukaryota; kingdom Metazoa; phylum Chordata; class Actinopteri; order Beryciformes; family Melamphaidae; genus Poromitra; species Poromitra crassiceps. The sequence continues at coordinate 15,887,207 of NC_139624.1, forward strand.
GGGAGGGGAGAGGAGAGGAGAAATGAGGAGAGGAGAGGAGGGAGGGGAGAGGAGAGGAGAGGAGAGATGAGGAAAGAAGGAGAGGAGGGAGGGGAGAGGAGAGTTGAGGAAAGAAGGAGAGGAGGGAGGGGAGAGGAGAGGAGAGATGAGGAGAGAAGGAGAGGAGGGAGGGGAGAGGAGAGGAGAAATGAGGAGAGGAGAGGAGGGAGGGGAGAGGAGAGGAGGGAGAGGAGAGGAGAGGAGAGATGAGGAAAGAAGGAGAGGAGGGAGGGGAGAGGAGAGTTGAGGAAAGAAGGAGAGGAGGGAGGGGAGAGGAGAGGAGAGATGAGGAGAGAAGGAGAGGAGGGAGGGGAGAGGAGAGGAGAGGAGAGATGAGGAAAGAAGGAGAGGAGGGAGGGGAGAGGAGAGGAGAAATGAGGAGAGGAGAGGAGGGAGGGGAGAGGAGAGGAGGGAGGGGAGAGGAGAGGAGAGGAGAGGAGAGATGAGGAAAGAAGGAGAGGAGGGAGGGGAGAGGAGAGTTGAGGAAAGAAGGAGAGGAGGGAGGGGAGAGGAGAGGAGAAATGAGGAGAGGAGAGGAGGGAGAGGAGAGGAGGGAGGGGAGAGGAGAGGAGAGATGAGGAAAGAAGGAGAGGAGGGAGGGGAGAGGAGAGTTGAGGAAAGAAGGAGAGGAGGGAGGGGAGAGGAGAGGAGAGATGAGGAGAGAAGGAGAGGAGGCAGGGGAGAGGAGAGGAGAGAGGAGAGGAGAGACGTTTGGTTTTCAAAATCCCTTTATTATCCCATTGCAAAACTTAAAGTAACACAACTTTATCCACTATACATATAAAATGTTTTCTCAGAAGTTCATAACCAAATCCCCCCCCCCCCCCCCAGTCTATTTTACTGAGCCAGCACATTGTAAGAGAATCCAGTGCACTGACACTATAGTCTAGCAGAAAGGGCCCTCAGATTTTGAGATACCCCTACCCGAGGTAGAACAAAACACAATAATGATTTTTCTTATCTTTAGGGTCTCCCATTAATGAAATTGATTGTTGTACAATTTTATTTTGGGGGGTTTTGTTGTTGTTGTTGTTGTTGTTGTTGTTGTTCTTTAGAACTACCCCAATCCTGGAAAAAGAGACAGTTTAGGCCAGTCCGAATAGGGGAAAGGTGACAAAAAAGCCCATAACTTGAGAATGCTCACTCTTTTCCTCATCAGATTTGTTGAGGTATGTGGTTGTTACAATGTAACAACATGGTGGTACATGTGGTACATGTGGTTGTTACATGTGGTTGTTACATGTGGTTGTTACATGTGGTTGTGAAGGCTCGACCTTAACTTTGAAAAGTGGTTGCCTGCCGGGGTGGCAACCTGGCAGGAGCTTTTGGTTGCCGAAATAAAAATATGGTTGCTATTTTTAGTCGCTGTGGTTAACAAAAGTTTATGAAATGGCGAACTAAAGTTCAGCAAGATAATCTTCACAAATGAGAACCACTTTTATGACTTTTTTTGTGATTTTTTTTATCAGAAAACACTGAAACACACTTAAAGTCATAAAAGTAGTAATAGTGGTCCTCGTTTTGTGAAGATTATCTTTCTGAACACAAAGTTTGCTGTTTCATCAACGTTTCTTAACCACAGACCTTATTTCAGGCATTTAACCAAAATCCCCATACAAAAACCCCATTGACTTTGAGACGAGGGAACCCGAAGTGCACTGACTTCTGGGTCAGCCTACAAAAATCCGTCATCCCTGTGGTACTCCATTGTGTTGTGTTCTATCTGCTGTTTGTCCTCTCTGGGTGTGTTTGATGTGCGTTATCTGTGCGCTCCAGGAGGGCGAGGTCTTAGCGAACAGAGCCCCTCCTCAGCCAACCCGTCCACAGCTCGGCCAATCGCACGGCGGCAGCCCTGGCCACCGCCAGCCAATCAGAGAGAAGAGCTACACGCTAGGCCGGACGTACGACACAGCCTCCGGCAGGGTCGTCACCATGACGACCAGGAACAGGGACTCTGACGTTACCACGACGACGACGACAAGCATCGAGAAGGGCAGAAGGGTCAAGGTCGTCGTCCCCTTGTCCCTGGGAGATGATGTCAGAGGTGATGATGTCATCACAGCAGGACCTTTGATTACCATCCGTGAGGTGAAGACGCCCACCTCCCCCCCGGCCACGCCCACCTCGCCCCCAGCTACTAACACCACCTCCAGTACCAGTGTTGGGCAAGTTACTCAAGAAATGTAATTAGTTACTTATTACTACTTTAAAAAGTAATACAATTACTTTACTTATTACTTGGTATCGAGATTAATCAGTTACATTACTCATTACTTTACTATTACTTTTGCTACCCCCCCTTCCGTAAAGTGACGTACAACCTGTTTAGCCAGCTCCTTTTACAACTGAATCCACTTTATTGGAACAATAATTAAACTTACAGGACTCAACAATCAGTGAAACGGCATAAGTTTTATTTATTTGCCTACCTAGAACAATAAACTAATCATGTTCTGGCAACACAGTAGTCTCACATAGCCAGACCTATGTTTGTTTTAGCGCTGTGCCAGGACTGGCGAAAGTCATGCAGTAACTTGAAGTTACTTGGAATAGTAACTCTAATATAATTACTGTTTTGGAAATTGTAATACCCTTACATTACTAGTTACTGGGAAAGTAATAAAATTACAGTAATGCCTTACTTTACTTTACTGCCCAACACTGTCCAGTACCAACACTGCCTTCACCACGACCACTGCGTCCACTGCCAACAGCACCCCCTACTGGAGGAAAGGGGCGGAGCTGAAGCTTATCCCTATTCCAGTGACCAACCAATATGACATCAGAGGTGATGTCATCAGCGGGCAGCTGGAGGAAGAGACAGGAAGAGGCGGGGCCAGGTCTCTGGACCTCCCAGGGGGCGGAGCCTCCACAATGTCACCTCTGACCCCCGTCACCCCCTTCACCCCCCTCTCCCCCCTCTCCCCACGCTCACCCCTCCTCCCTCCTAAACCCCCATTGGACGAGATGTACCTGAGCCCCGCCCCTCCACCAGGTCACCTGACCGCCAAGACGCCACCTTCCGTGGCCGGAGTGGTAGGCTGATTTGGTTGATTGATAGTCAGCATGGAAATCTTGCAGCAACACATCAGCAGCGGTAACCCAGCCACACCGCTAACCCAGCAGCACCGCTAACCCAGCAGCACCGCTCCGTGCCACACTGCACGGCGACTGTTTCAGCCCCTGAAACAGGAAGTGTTTCCTGAGCTGGTTCCTGTCTCTGAGCTGGCTTCACCTGGTTTCTTTCCTCTGTTTCAAACCAAACACTTCAGCTCCAACCTGCAGCTTCTTAGTACTGTAAACTAGCAACCTCTCATTACTGTAACCTAGCAACCTCTCATTACTGCAACCTAGCAACCTCTCATTACTGTATCCTAGAAACTTCTCATTACTGCAACCTAGCAACCTCTCATTACTGTAACTTAGCAAACCCTCATATTTGTAACCTAGCAACCTCTCATTACTGTAACCTAGCAACCTCTCATTACTGTAACCTAGCAACCTCTCATTACTGTAACCTAGCAACCTCTCATTACTGTAATATAGCAACCTCTCATTACTGTAACCTAGCAACCTCTCATTACTGTATCCTAGGAACCTCTCATTATTGTAACCTAGCAAACCCTCATTACTGTAATATAGCAACTTCTCATTACTGTATCCTAGCAAACCCTCATTACCTTGTTATGAGCAGTTTCATGGAGGAACTATTTCTTTTGACCGAACTACACCCGCTAGCTGCTAGCTAGTTCCTACATGAGACTGCAAAAGAAAATAGTTCCTACATGAACTGCTCACAACAAAGTCTGTGCATTATCTTGAGTAACCGGGTCATGATTTCTGGAAAGAGACAATGCTATTGAGTTTTTCCAATTTTTTGGTGCTTCGAGCACCACAAGCCGAGTGCCATCCAGTTCCATTGTATTCAAGAGAAGGCAGACATCTCTGCGGCCGATATCTCCAAAAACTCAGGCAACTATCTAACTATCTAGGCAACTAACTATTTTGAATTTTAGGGTGAGCTGTCCCTTTAAAGTCATCTTGGTGATCCTAGTTGAAAGTTCATCTCCAGGCCAGCAGGGGGCAGTGAGCAGCTGCAGTGTTTGGTTTAAACCTCACTCTCCCCTCAGCTTTTTCTTTCACTTCCACAGAGGACCCATTTTGATTTCTTCCAGTCTGCTCCTCTGGGGATCAAAATGGCGGTGGGAGTGAAAGTAGGTTTTTGTGTTCACACTGTTATTGATGTACCTTCCTTGGTTACAGTTTGGTGTTTTCAGTTTGTGATTTGCTGCTGGTTAATAATTCCAAGGGTGGGGCTTGAGCAGGGGCAGTGCCAAAGTGCTCTTCCGGGTTCGCCATGGTGCCTAGGAGTCAAAGTCCCCATTGATGTTTCATAAAATCCTTACAAAAGGAGTTCTAAGAGATCAGAGAACATTTCACTCTTTTGGTCTGAGTGAAATGTTATCTGGTCTCTCATGATTCTGAATATGTTCTCTGATCTCTCATGATTCTGTTCTCTGATCTCTCATGATTCTGTTCTCTGGTCTCTCATGATTCTGAATATGTTCTCTGATCTCTCATGATTCTGTTCTCTGATCTCTCATGATTCTGTTCTCTGGTCTCTCATGATTCTGAATATGTTCTCTGATCTCTCATGATTCTGTTCTCTGGTCTCTCATGATTCTGTTCTCTGGCCTCTCATGATTCTGAATATGTTCTCTGATCTCTCATGATTCTGTTCTCTGATCTCTCATGATTCTGTTCTCTGGTCTCTCATGATTCTGAATATGTTCTCTGGTCTCTCATGATTCTGAATATGTTCTCTGATCTCTCATGATTCTGTTCTCTGGTCTCTCATGATTCTGAATATCGCTGAATCGCTTGGTTCGTCCAAGTAGAACTTTCATATAAGGATTTTATGAAACGTCAATGGAAAGATGAATGGGGAATTCACTCCCTTAAACCCCTGACACATAGACCTGATAACCGGGCATTGGCCATGTCTGGGCCATCAGTGAGGATCTGTGCTCCTAGTATTTGCAGTGTGTCCTGCAGCAGCGGTGGCTCTCGTTGGCCTTGTTGGCGGCTTTTTTGGATGATTCTACATGTTGAATCGGCATTGGGTCATTGGTGAGTGAAATCACTGATTGGCTGGTCAGCTGGTAGAGAAATCACTCTGATTGGCTGGTCAGCTAGTAGAGAAATCACTCTGATTGGCTGGTCAGCTAGTAGAGAAATCACTCTGATTGGCTGGTCAGCTAGTAGAGAAATCACTCTGATTGGCTGGTCAGCTGGTAGCAAAGCAGTGCAGGAGAAGAGAGGGCACACGAAACTAGGGATGGCTAATTGGCTATCGAGCACCGGTTCCTGATTGGTCGGTACCAGGAGTATTATTAAAGGATGGGTTTTCCGTGGGGAATATGAATATATATTAAATCTCACGCCCCTAAGGTTTTCGAATCCGTTGAAATTTTTGAAATTGGATATTCACTGCCATGCCTATCAAGCATCTATCACATTATTTCCATGTCGCTCTGACGCAAAACGCGTCAGAGCGACACCCCCCGCCTTGCGGAAGTCGTGCACCTATGAACTACAACTGTTGTTGGCCATGGTCCCGCCTCTAGAGGTCCTCCACGCCCCTTCAGAGGCCTTGACAAAAACAAAAAGGCAGCCATCTTTTTCAACCGCCTAGCCTGCTGTAGCTAATATTAGCTTCCCATAGTTCCTTGCAAAGAGACCATATCTCGGGAACGGAAGCACTAATAGACACGGGACTGGCGGCATTGGAAAGATCGTCAAATTTTACATCTAGTAGTAGGTGGGTTGAAGTAACGAAATCAACGCTGAGCAATGTACCTGTTTTTACACATTTTTACAGAAAATAGTTACAACATCAGATGCGCGTAACTCCTACGGAAATGCCTTAAAATGCATGATTTTTTTTTTATGAAGACATCTCCCGACATATATACTACCGTTTACATTTGGTGCAATTTGGAGGCAATTTTATTTTCGATTTATTTCTTCTTCTTTGTATCTTTTATTGTCGAAGCCTTCTTCTTCTTCTTCTTTGAGTTTTATGGCGGTTGGCAAACATATATGTGCATTACCGCCACCTACTGGAGTTTGATATCAGCCAAATGCCTGAGGGGTGGGCATGAAAACGAAGGCCACGCGAGCCCAGTGCATTGTGGGAAATGTAGTATTTCGAGTCCCCGCACCCGCACCTCCCCCCCACCCCCCCACACACACACACAGAGTGGATTTCGGTTGATATCTCTGTGAGTAAACCACCAATTTCAAAAATTTCAACGGATTCGAAAACCTTAGGGGCGTGAGATTTAATATATATTCATATTCCCCACGGAAAACCCATCCTTTAACGTCCTGGACGTTCGGTGCTGCTATCTGTATTTTATTTTTTATTTAAATGTTTTTTTTTTTACCATCCCTAATGGTGACGAAGCGGCACCAGGCGTTTGATATTGCGTGTTTACACTCCTGTCGTGTCGCTACGCTTGCGGCAGGTTTAAAAGATTTAAAAGATCAGTAGTTTATTTGGAAGAAAACTCGTTTTATGATACAGTAGGAGGCATTGCATTGTTGAATCACACACAACAACAGAGTCTGATAAAGCGAGCGACTGCCCTGTGATGATTCACAGAGAAATCTCCGCCTCGCGTTGCACAAACATCACGGTACTTTGCTGAATGACATATTTTCTGACAGTCACAGAATATTATGTAGACTTCACTTTGCCAACTCTGAATACAGAACAACGAACAGCGACGGTGTTCAATTTACCTGTAATGTTACGTTAGCTTGCAGCTAACGCTACATCCATATTGAGTGCATAGTACCATACTACTTTTTTTGCATATTTCTACCACATACTAGGTTTAATGTCATGTCTTTATTTTTTTGCACCAAATTATGGAGATTACCCATCCCTACACGAAACGCTCTGCTCATTTTCCAACTTCATCTCATCTGATCATTCGGTCTGTCTGTCTGTCTGTTCATCTCATCTGAGCATTCCAAAACACGGATATTTTCACAATGACGTGCGTTCAGGAAAGCCCCTTGAGCCTGTCTCTGCATGATATCAACCATTTAGTGCCGTTTCTCCTTATTGTTCACCATCGCATCTTCCTTTCTTCTGCCACAACCAAAATACCAGACAACGGTTCACAACACCAGGTCCATTTGCAACATAGTCTTAATTAGAAGTAGCTATATTACGAAACCGTTTAAGTGGTGAGCAAAATCATAGGCAAACGCTGCTTTGTTTCATGTATCTGGTTTGTACATCCACAGTCCTACAGTAGGTCTCATGCAGGCATGCTAGTTGACCGTCGGCTGTAGTCTTTGCGGTGTGTTCAAGTGCAACTTTTTGGCTCCGACACGGGAGACGTGAGGCGACACGGGAGACGTGAGGTGACACGGGAGACGTGAGGCCTTCGTTGCTGCTCGTTTTTTGAAGTTGCATTGATGTGTTCTGGCCTTTAGGGCCCATGGGCAATCTTGCGATGGAGAGACTTTGGCACTCTATACCAGGGATACTCAACTTGCTTTGCCCGGGGGCCACTTTCGTGAAATGATAGAAGGCCAGGGGCCAGTTAATAAACAATCAATATACATTTTTCTGTAGTGGATTGTAGGTGTCAGACGGAGTTTAGTCTGACAATGTTGTGCACACCGGATAGCCTAGTTACTTAGGTTAAGTACATACATAAGTGCCTGGGTAGCGAGCAGACGGCGGTATTTGACAATTTAGCAGCTAAATCATAGATTATTGAAAGATATTCCATATTCCAGACTGAAATGCTATAACAGAAGTGTGAGTATTGGCCAGAATTACATTAACATTTGAAAACTTATTCAGTGGGTATCTTGCATGTTGCGTTCAGGTGCACTGTAAAAAAAAACATAATAATAATATTTTTTATTTTTTTTTGCAATTCCATCGCGGGCCACACAGGGGGCCCGCGGGCCGCCAGTTGAGTATCACTGCTCTATACTGTTAGTCACTATAGGGGTGGGGCTTATTTCTGTTTTACTGCTACTCACTTCCGTTTGACTCTTCTTTTGATTTGTTATTGATGTCGAGATCTGTGGCTGAACAATGCTGAGGGATTGTTTTCATTTTATTCAGATGATTTGCTTAAACAATGGGAAGGACATGTTAATGTGACTGGCTTACTACTCGACTAGCAAACTAGGCTTCTGGGATAGTGACCCACTAGTTGACCAGCATGCAAGTCCGCTAGCTCACTCCCCTACTAACCCATGAGCCAGAGTCAGAATCTCTTCAATATGCAGCTTTTCTACTTGAGACAAGAAGCGTGTTGTTAGTCCCACCCTCCTCTCCCTCAGCTGGCTGCAGCTCCTGTCACTTAGCTTGATGAGCCATTTGACCTTTGTGGGATAAGCTAGCAGCGCTAGCTAAACTGGCCGGCACAGAAGCTTCTTGCGGAACACGAAATCTGCGTCCGTTGTCAGAGCTGTTGCCTTCCTCATGTGGCGTCGGCGTAGAAAAGCAACACTGATGTTCGCTGTGGTTTTCACATTCAGATTCACTTGTAGTGCCACAGTAGGTAATCAGATTACATACGAGGAATGTGACTTAAGCCGTTTTCCCACATGCGTACCGGAAAATTACCTGTAAGTCAATATCGGACATTTCCCTTCGCACCTCTCCTCTCGCATGTCGGAATCTAGCAGCGAAATTGCCTGTATGTGGGGGGGGGGGGGGGGGGGGCGGCACTGCAGAGCGAGTGGGGGAGTGACGTGTCGGCAAAACTCTGAATGGTGAAATAAGTTTGCTTGTTTATCCGTTCACCTGCGTCGCGTTGAAGCACTTTTTACAGACTGGCTTCATTTGATGTGTCCGGGCTTGCCTTCGCTGTCGGCAACGTAAGCAAAATACTTCCACTTTCGCTTCATGCATTTGCCCTGTCGGGCTGTGACTGAAGGAGGAGGACGGACTGTGGCCAGAGAGCGAGCAGAGAGGAGAGGGGAAAATCAGCACAGCACACCCACACATGAAGCTGACATAGGCTACTGCTCTTATTATCACAAGATCATTTCGCCAGTTTGCTTTAATGTGCGCGAATGATTAGATTATGCCCGCTGGAACATTAAGCAACGTGTGTACACCTCGCCCATGAGAGTGTCGCGGAAAATGACTGCACCCGTTTCTCACTAGTATCCGCTAAAGCGCATACCGCTCTTCTGACAGGCTGGAAAGTGGTGAAATCTCCGCGACGACGGGGTCGCGCTTATACCGGCACGGCGCCTTTCTCACATGCAGGCATTAGACCACGTACCGGTCATTTTGCGGTACAAAGCGCATGTGGGAAAAGGGCTTTAGTGTAAGTATGCAGCGTAGCGCTCACATCAGTAGTCAGAAGACCAAAAACAATGCAGAAAGACAATCACAAAAGGTCAAAGGTGCCGTTTTGAACATTAGCTCCCCTGTTCTGCGGCCGCTAGCCTCAGCGTGGTAGCCACAAGCTGCTCACTGCTGGCCACGCCCACAGGAAATGGTTTAGGCCATAGCCACACTGACCCATTGTGTCTGTCCCCCTCCGTTCATTTCAATTCATTTTCAATGAAAGCTGTATGTTGTCCGGGCAACGCTGATGATGCCTCCGTCAAATGTCTGTCCGTTTTGACGGTTAAACTTTTTCTGGACATACTGATTCGTCACAGCAAAATATACAAAAAAAAAAAAAAAATCTATGGGGGAATCCCCTCTCCCTCCAGTTTGCAAAATTAATTTCTGCTAAACCTGCATCGCTTCTCTTGGTGGCTGTTGGTTTGAAGGTAAAGCTAACAGAGCTGAAGAATGCTATCATTAGCTAACATGGTTGCTGCACTATTTGATCTGGATCCTCTGAACTGGTCTCCATCAGATCCAAACAGCAGCTGAGTTTCCTCTATCTTCACCGTCACTGTGATGGAAGTCCAATATGTCCGCTGTGTGACCAAAGTGACTGGACAGAAACAGTGATTCTAGCAACAAAAGACTGCTTTCTGTTTTGGCTATTGACTGGTTGACTTGGTTAACAGACTGGATCAGCAGCTGAGTTTTTACAGCACAGTTAACGACACCCTTTTTGACCACACCCACTTTAACCACACCCGGTTTTACCACGCCCATTTTGACCACACCCCCGCATGGCTGGAACCTGGCTTTTTCCCCTGTATGTGTGTGTATGTGAGGAAGATGCTCACATATGAAGCTCCAGGGGTGAGACTTGTGAGTGTGTATTTTAATAGATCAGTGTTTTATGTGTATCCCAGTGTAACTGTGTGTGTGTGTGTGTGTGTGTGTGTGTGTGTGTGTGTGTGTGTGTGTGTGTGTGTGTGTGTGCAGCCTAAGCCCAGGTTAGATGAGATGTCTCCGGAGCTCACGGCTCTGCTGAAGTCTGCCAGAGATCAAACAGCCTTCAGACCACATGACCTGCTCAAGGTACCCGTCTCTCTGTCTGCCATGCTACATGATGTCACTAGGTTGACTGTACAGTACAGTAGTAAGGATCATGCTACATGATGTCACTAGGTTGACTGGACAGTACAGTAGTAAGGATCATGCTACGTGATGTCACTAGGTTGACTGGACAGTACAGTAGTAAGGATCATGCTACATGATGTCACTAGGTTGACTGGACAGTACAGTAGTAAGGATCATGCTACATGATGTCACTAGGTTGACTGGACAGTACAGTAGTAAGGATCATGCTACATGATGTCACTAGGTTGACTGGACAGTACAGTAGTAAGGATCATGCTACATGATGTCACTAGGTTGACTGGACAGTACAGTAGTAAGGATCATGCTACATGATGTCACTAGGTTGACTGGACAGTACAGTAGTAAGGATCATGCTACGTGATGTCACTAGGTTGACTGGACAGTACAGTAGTAAGGATCATGCTACGTGATGTCACTAGGTTGACTGGACAGTACAGTAGTAAGGATCATGCTACGTGATGTCACTAGGTTGACTGGACAGTACAGTAGTAAGGATCATGCTACATGATGTCACTAGGTTGACTGGACAGTACAGTAGTAAGGATCATGCTACATGATGACATGCTACATGATGTCACTAGGTTGACTGGACAGTACAGTAGTAAGGATCATGCTACATGATGTCACTAGGTTGACTGGACAGTACAGTAGTAAGGATCATGCTACGTGATGTCACTAGGTTGACTGGACAGTACAGTAGTAAGGATCATGCTACGTGATGTCACTAGGTTGACTGGACAGTACAGTAGTAAGGATCATGCTACATGATGTCACTAGGTTGACTGGACAGTACAGTAGTAAGGATCATGCTACATGATGTCACTAGGTTGACTGGACAGTACAGTAGTAAGGATCATGCTACATGATGTCACTAGGTTGACTGGACAGTACAGTAGTAAGGATCATGCTACATGATGTCACTAGGTTGACTGGACAGTACAGTAGTAAGGATCATGCTACATGATGTCACTAGGTTGACTGGACAGTACAGTAGTAAGGATCATGCTACATGATGTCACTAGGTTGACTGGACAGTACAGTAGTAAGGATCATGCTACATGATGTCACTAGGTTGACTGGACAGTACAGTAGTAAGGATCATGCTACATGATGTCACTAGGTTGACTGGACAGTACAGTAGTAAGGATCATGCTACATGATGTCACTAGGTTGACTGGACAGTACAGTAGTAAGGATCATGCTACATGATGTCACTAGGTTGACTGGACAGTACAGTAGTAAGGATCATGCTACGTGATGTCACTAGGTTGACTGGACAGTACAGTAGTAAGGATCATGCTACGTGATGTCACTAGGTTGACTGGACAGTACAGTAGTAAGGATCATGCTACGTGATGTCACTAGGTTGACTGGACAGTACAGTAGTAAGGATCATGCTACGTGATGTCACTAGGTTGACTGGACAGTACAGTAGTAAGGATCATGCTACATGATGTCACTAGGTTGACTGGACAGTACAGTAGTAAGGATCATGCTACATGATGTCACTAGGTTGACTGTACAGTACAGTAGTAAGGATCATGCTACATGATGTCACTAGGTTGACTGTACAGTACAGTAGTAAGGATCATGCTACATGATGTCACTAGGTTGACTGGACAGTACAGTAGTAAGGATCATGCTACGTGATGTCACTAGGTTGACTGGACAGTACAGTAGTAAGGATCATGCTACATGATGTCACTAGGTTGACTGGACAGTACAGTAGTAAGGATCATGCTACATGATGTCACTAGGTTGACTGGACAGTACAGTAGTAAGGATCATGCTACATGATGTCACTAGGTTGACTGGACAGTACAGTAGTAAGGATCATGCTACATGATGTCACTAGGTTGACTGGACAGTACAGTAAGTAAGGATAATGCTACATGATGTCACTAGGTTGACTGGACAGTACAGTAGTAAGGATCATGCTACGTGATGTCACTAGGTTGACTGGACAGTACAGTAGTAAGGATCATGCTACGTGATGTCACTAGGTTGACTGGACAGTACAGTAGTAAGGATCATGCTACGTGATGTCACTAGGTTGACTGGACAGTACAGTAGTAAGGATCATGCTACATGATGTCACTAGGTTGATTGGACAGTACAGTAGTAAGGATCATGCTACATGATGTCACTAGGTTGACTGGACAGTACAATAGTAAGGATCATGCTACATGATGTCACTAGGTTGACTGGACAGTACAGTAGTAAGGATCATGCTACATGATGTCACTAGGTTGACTGGACAGTACAATAGTAAGGATCATGCTACATGATGTCACTAGGTTGACTGGACAGTACAGTAGTAAGGATCATGCTACATGATGTCACTAGGTTGACTGGACAGTACAGTAGTAAGGATCATGCTACATGATGTCACTAGGTTGACTGGACAGTACAGTAGTAAGGATCATGCTACATGATGTCACTAGGTTGACTGGACAGTACAGTAGTAAGGATCATGCTACATGATGTCACTAGGTTGACTGGACAGTACAGTAGTAAGGATCATGCTACATGGTGTCACTAGGTTGACTGGACAGTACAGTAGTAAGGATCATGCTACATGATGTCACTAGGTTGACTGGACAGTACAGTAGTAAGGATCATGCTACATGATGTCACTAGGTTGACTGGACAGTACAGTAGTAAGGATCATGCTACATGATGTCACTAGGTTGACTGGACAGTACAGTAGTAAGGATCATGCTACATGATGTCACTAGGTTGACTGGACAGTACAGTAGTAAGGATCATGCTACATGGTGTCACTAGGTTGACTGGACAGTACAATAGTAAGGATCATGCTACATGATGTCACTAGGTTGACTGGACAGTACAGTAGTAAGGATCATGCTACATGATGTCACTAGGTTGACTGGACAGTACAGTAGTAAGGATCATGCTACATGATGTCACTAGGTTGACTGGACAGTACAGTAGTAAGGATCATGCTACATGATGTCACTAGGTTGACTGGACAGTACAGTAGTAAGGATCATGCTACATGATGTCACTAGGTTGACTGGACAGTACAGTAGTAAGGATCATGCTACATGATGTCACTAGGTTGACTGGACAGTACAGTAGTAAGGATTCTCATCTACTTCGAATCACATGGAAAGGAAGTGCATCAAAATGCCCCCATTCTATGGGGTGGAGTTGTACAATCTCTACAACCTAGTTGCCTGGGGGTTGTAGAGATTACTTGCAAAACCCCATTGAATGGATAGGATTCAGGGGTTGTACAGATTAGTTGCAAAACCCCATTTAATGGATAAGATTCTCCATTGGCTCTTCTCCCGACCACCTCTGCAGGCGTAGGGAGGGTCTGGTTAGGCGTCGGGACCCCTGGGTCCTTAGGGTTAGGGTCTGGTTAGCGTTAGGCGTCCGACCCTTGGGTCCTTAAGGGTTAGGGTCTGAGTTAGGTTTCACGTCTGGGTTAGGGTCGGGGGGTTGGGGTCCGTTTGGGGGGTCTGGGACCTGGGTCTCCCACCCAGGGCTCGGAGACCCCACGTTGATCCATTAATTTGGCTTTTTCTGGAAAACTGTGCAAGCTGTCCAGTAAATGGAGTTTCTCAGGTAACCTAAGAAGCAAGCTGTCCATTAAATGGGGTTTTGCAAGTTGTGACTCCCCTCCAGTTGAATTCACGGACACAAGGCGTTCTTGGGTTTTAACAGGCATTTAATTCTCCTCCTCTCCTCCAAACATGCCGTGAGAACTAAAGTAAAATACAATACAATCAGTCAAAAATAAATGTACAGCATTCTCACAGAGAACAGGCTAATATAGGCAACAAATATATCACAACACAATATTACAATATTTCCATACCTCATTGGCCCCAGTAACTCAAGGGGAGTAGAAAAAACAGGATTCTTCAGCTTAAGTCTTCACTTATTCCAAACTTAACAAAAATACAGCTCTAAGCAGCAACGTGGCTCAAAACCATCCTCCCTCTGCTGTAGTCTCTGAACATCTGCTCCTCGTGGTAATTTGCAATGACGTGTAACAATTAACAATTACCTGACCCCACTACATCCCTGGAACATAGGTTCCGCCCTGGAATTATTAGACAGGTCATTTGTATTGATTTTAATTGACAAAATGATACTTTAATTGAAACGTAAATTATTCTTGTTTTTAACCCAACTTTATATGAAATAAATTATTTATTTATTTATTTACTTATCGTAAAACTGTATGATTGACTTTGATGGCAGCTTGCCTCTGGCGGCAGCTACACTCCCACCAAATCACTGGTGATTTTCCAAATGAACTTTATGATCAACTAATTGTAGAATTCAGATAAGAATCTTTTTTTTTTTTTTTCTTTTTTTTTCTAGGTTAAAGAAAGGTACATAAACACTAGAGTTGCATTACTCAGCTTCAAGTAGGGTGACCGTCTTATGGATAGGTCTTTCTAGGTATGTTGGCTTGATGAGACGCTTTCCTTTGTCATCTAGTGCTGAATCACTGATCAGCAATTTTAGCTTTCTCACACATCCATCTTCACTGGGATACACTTCAGTGACCTTAGCCAACTTCCATTCATTTCGTGGTGCAGTGTTATCTTGAATAATCACTACATCATTGATCTCTGCATTTCTTTGTGTCTTATGCCATTTTTGTCTCTGTTGCAGGTTTAACAGGTATTCCTTCTGCCATCTGGACCAAAACTCGTTGGCTAAGTATTGTACTCTACGCCATCTTTTGCGAAGATACAAGTCTTCTTTCACAAACTCTCCAGGTGGTGGCAAGACTATTGAAGACTTCATCGTTAAGATGTGATTAGGCGTAAGAGGCTGTGGCCCAGCTGGATCATTGAGCAAGTCTACTGTCAAAGGTCTGCTGTTTATGATCGCCATGACTTCGTACATGTACGTACGTAATGATGAAACATCGAGTCTTCGGGATGACTGATCCAGAACGGATGTTAACACACTTCTTATTGTCCTGATTTGCCTTTCCCAGGCTCCACCCATATGGCTAGCGGATGGAGGGTTCATGACAAACTCACAGCCCAGTTGCTTTAGGCATGCTTGATCCATTTCTTTCACAGCTTCCAGGAACTCGCGTCTTGCCCCGACAAAGTTGGTGCCCTGGTCAGATCGAAGTTGTCGAACGTTTCCGCGTATGGCAATGAAAGCACGGAGAGCGTTGATAAAGGCATCAGTCGTCATGTCGTCAAGCAGTTCGATGTGCACAGCACGAGAGCACAGACACGTGAATAGCAGTCCATAGCGCTTCAGCTCTTTTCTTCCCTCTTTGACATAGAATGGACCAAAACAATCCATCCCACAATACGTAAAGGGAGGAGTTGTCTCCATGCGTTCACGGGGTAAATCTGCCATTCTTTGATCTTCTGTACACCTTCTGAACTTCCTACACTTGACACATTTATAGATGTGGGACGACACAGCATGACTACATCCAATTATCCAGATGCCGTTTGATCGTAGCTCATTCATTGTTATGCCACGCCCTTGGTGTTGCACCTTCTGATGATAGTGCTGGATCAACAACTTTGATATGTGACTGGTCTTTGGCAAGATTGCTGGATGCTTGATGTGCGGGTGCAAAGTTGCATGCTCTAGTCGACCTCCCACTCTGAGGATACCTTGACTGTCCAAAAAAGGATTTAATTTGTGCAGCCTGCTTGCTTTATCCTTGGTTGTTATCTCTCTCTTGTTTAGCAGACTTTGGATTTCCTCAGAGAAGGTTGCTTTTTGGACGATGCTTATGATGGTAAGCTCTGCATCCTTTCTCTCTTCGAGACTTGTGGCTTCATTGGTTCTCGATACCAGACCCTTGAGCTCTTTGACACGTCGCTTGAGTCTGGCAATGGCTTTGACTAACCTCGACCAACTAGAGAACTTCAGGAAACGATCGAGCAGTGAATCTTCTGTTGTCAAGGTTTTAAGAGCGAAGGCCTTACGAACTTCTGGATCTTCATCTGCAACGTCTCCCACCTTAATATCTCTGCTGGGAAGCTTGTCATGCCAGAGAAAGTCTGGACCAGTAAACCAGTTGGAAGAAATTAGCTCTTTCGCTTTGAGGCCCCTTGACGCGTGGTCAGCGGGATTTTCTTCAGAGCTCACATGTCTCCATTGACTTGGATTGGTACTTTCCTTGATACGCTGAATCCGATTAGCCACGAATACGTGGAATCGCCTGGCGTCATTGTTGACGTATCCGAGGACGACCTTTGAATCCGTCCAGAAGAATTCTTGAGCATCTTCTATTTCCAACTCTTTCCTTAGCAGGTCACCTGTACGGACGGCAACAACAGCCGCTGCCAGCTCAAGTCTTGGTACTGTGGTGACTTTCGTGGGGGCCACTCTGGCCTTGCCCATGACCAAAGTGCAGTGGATTTTTCCTGCTGGACTGATTGCTCTCAGGTATGTACATTCTCCATACCCTGTGACGCTTGCGTCTGAAAAGTGATGAAGTTCATATCTTTGGACTTCTTTGAAACTTGCAGGTATGTAACATCGCTGTATCTTGACATCAGCTAGGTTCTGCAGGTCCAAGAGCCAGGACTCCCATTGTGGCCGAAGCTCATCAGATAGTGGTTCATCCCATCCGGCCTTGTCTCGGCACATCTGCTGAAGTATTTGCTTCCCGACTAGAATGAAAGGTGCTACAAAGCCAAGTGGGTCGTAGATGGAGGCTACTGTTGACAAGATTCCTCTTCTAGAGAGCGGACGTTCATTCACAACTACTCTGAAACGGAATTGATCTGAAGCAACACACCATTTGACACCTAAGGCTCTCTCCATCTGTGGCTCACCCAAAGTCAAGTCTTGATTTCTTGCTGTTTCAGCGCACTCTTCCTTGGGAATCGATGCAAGTACTTCCTGGCTGTTAGAAACAAATTTGTGGAGTCGCAGCTTGCCGGCACTGCAGAGCTGCCTTGCTTCGCTGACTAATTGTACAGCTTCCTCTTCTGTTGACACACTTGTCAGACCATCATCCACGTAAAAGTTCCGTTCGATGAAGCGGATGGATGCTTCCTTGAAACGACCTTCTCCTTGAGCAGCGATGTGCTTGAGGCCGTATTTTGCACAGCCAGGCGACGAGGCCGCCCCGAACAAGTGCACTCTCATTCGATAGACTGATGGTTGGGACTGGAGGTCACCATCGTCCCACCAGAGAAATCTCAGATAGTCTTGATCTTCTGCTCTTACGTGGAACTGATGGAACATGCGCTCAATGTCACACATTATTGCGACTAAACCCTTGCGGAATCGACAGAGAACACCGATTAAAGTATTTGTCAATTCTGGCCCAGTCAGCAGATAGTCATTCAATGACACGCCTTGAAACTTCGCTGAGCAGTCGAACACGACTTGTATCTTTCCTGGTTTGTGTGGGTGATAAACCCCCGTGGTGAGGGATGTACCAGGCAGGGTTTCTGTCAATTTCTTTTTCTGGTACTTTCTCAGCATCTCCGCGATTTATCATCTCACTCATGAAGACTGTGTAATCTTGACAGTATTGCTTATCTTTCTCAAGTCTCCTTCTCAAACACCTGAGGCGGTGCTCTGCACATCTCCTATTGTCTAGTAGACTCGGTCTGTCTTCCTTAAATGGCAAAGGCATTTCGCAGTGACCGTTTGACTTGATTTTGATTCCTTCCTCCATTAGTGATATGAAGCGCAGATCCTCCTGAGAGAAGTGAGCATCCTCCACGGTTCTTTCATTGAAGTCTGATTCAAGCATCTTCATCACATCTGGTGGAGTGACTAATTCTTTGACTTGTGTGCGGCATATGTATCTGACTTCACTTGTTAGATTAGCATCTGACTGAAGATCAGGGGTCACTTGTCTGACAACGATCGTGTGGCTGCTTCCAATTACATCGCCATAGTCGACACAAGGATTAACGCAGCCGACTATGCTCCAGCCAAGGTCTGTTTTTTGAGCAAAAGGCTCATTGTCTTTGCCTGACACAATTTCTCTAGGCAGCAGGGCTTGAGAACAATTGTAACCTATGAGCAGACCAATGTCACAATCGATTAAAGGAGCTATCTCTTCGGCAAGGTGCTCTAGGTGAGGCCATGCTCTCGCTGTCTTGGCTGTAGGAATATGACTTAAATTGGCGGGAATGAACTCCCTTGTATAAGTTACTGGGAGAGGGATTTTCTTGGACGAATAAAAGCCTCTGACTTGCAACCCAGATAACTTCTGACTTGGAATGACTGAACTTCTGGATGACAACGTGGAGAGTTTCAAGTGCACAGGCTCCTTCTGTGTATCCAGAGTTTCTGCCTTTTCTTGCAAGATGAACGTTGTGTCGCTTTGGTTATCTAGAAGTGCATATATCAGAAGTTCATTCTCAGGGTTACTTGTTGCGGATACCCATACTGGAACAACTGTAGATGTGTGGTTGCTGCTCATGTCTTGCACCACTCGGTTAGATATTGCTTCGTTTGACGGTTCATTGGTCTGTTTAGACTCCATTCTTTCCTTTGACTTGTCTTTATCCTTTGAGTACTTCAGACTCTCCTTTCGTCCGTCATCCCATTGTTCCTTCTTTCCATCATCCTTGACACGATCTTCATGTAAACATGTTGGGTGCTTCCGTTTACATGTGTCGCAGACCCTCCTCCTTTCACAGTTCTTTGATTGGTGTCCAGGTTTCAAACATCCAAAGCACAGTTTGTTTGATTGCACAAACTTGATTCGTTCTGTGATTGACTTGTGCATGAACTTCCGACATGTGTGAATGCCATGGTTTGACATTTCACAAAAGACACACAATTTAGCATCGGTTTTTTCTTCAGAGCTGCTTACCAGCACCTTTGCACCAAAGCTTTGAGTCCTTGGTGCTTTCGTTCTTTCACCATCATTAGACTTCAGAGCGTAAAGAGAAGTCACCGGATTGCAAGCGATCCTGGCTTCCCTTGTGACAAACTCGACAAACTGACTGAAGCTTGGAAATGTTTTGGTTGTTTCTTCGACCTCAATGACCTTTCTGTTCCATCTGGCTGTTAACCAATCAGGAAGCTTAGTGAGCATTCTTTGGTTTTCGCTGCAGTCATTTAGGACATCAAGATTTTTGATTTGAGACATAGCTGCTTCACAGCCTCGGAGGAAGTCTGAGAACTCTCTTAGTTCAATGCTGTCTTTGGATCCTATCTTTGGCCATGATGTGAGCCTATCCCTGAAGGCTTTAGCAATCACGAAGGAGCTTCCATACCTTTCTTCCAGGATGTCACATGCTGACTGGTAGGCTGCATCTGTGCCTAACAGGAAATAACTCTCTATGGCTTTCTTTGCCGGTCCACCGACATATTTGCGAAGGAAGTAAATTTTCTCATTTACTGGAATATTCTTCCTGCCTATCAATGTTTGAAAGGACATTTTCCAGTCTTTGTACCTTAGTGGGTCTCCATTGAAAACAGAAGGCTCTGGTACTGGGAGACGGCTTGCATTGATGGACTCTGCTAGTGCGTTGGCAAGTGCTGTAGTGCTATCCTCTTGATGAGTAGCAGGTTGCACCCTCGTGGCAGTTTGAGTCATCATAGCAGGCTGAATATGTGTGGCATATTGTTGTGGTGCCATGTGACGCTCTGGAAGACCTTTTGAGTTAGGTGCAGAATTTTCATGCTTTGGCTTGATGCCTCGGAGCAACTCTGATATCTCTTTGTCTGAGCCCACTTGTTCATAGACTTCCAGTCGTGCTTTTGCAGCATTCATCGTCTTAACTGTCTCTAAGCGCTCTATCTGCCTGCGCTTCTCTTCAAGTGTGTTTTGCCTTGCAGCATCTTCTGCTTCTCGTAGTGCGAGCCTCTGTCTGTTCTCTGCTTCTAGGTTTTCAAGCTCTTGTTTCTCTCTTTCCATTTCTTCTAAGACCTTCAAAGTGGCTTGAGATGCGGCTAGCTCCGCTGCAGCTTCTTGTCTCTTAGCAGAGGACACACTTGAACCTTTTGATCGTATGCTTGAGGCTGCGGATGAGAACACTGAGCCACTCTTAACCCAGTATGTTTGTACTCCTTGAGAGTCTTGATGTTTGTCTTTTTCTTCAAGATATTTGCATGCATATTCTAACATCTGTCTTGAGACTGCATCACAAGTGTCTACTCGGCGGCGAGTCTCTCCATCAGGTGGAATGCATTGCCGTAAGTCATCATAAGCTTGTTTTACATCTGTTGAAGACTGGTGGATGTTGCTCATGAGGGCTTGTAGAATCTCACTGGAGAAAGATCCATCTAGTGTTTTCTTAGCCTCCTTAGCGAGAACTTTCCATTTGTCGTAGAAAGGTATGAAGCGATGATGAAGCTTCTTATATTTTTCCTCTTGGAGATATTGACCCTTTTCAGTTAGTGTCCTATTTCTCTGACTTCTTCGAAGTTCTTCTTCTAAAGCAGCTTCGGTCTCTTTATTTACTTCTGTCTCTTCAGGAGGGTTTGTGTCTTCATGTTCTTGTTCTTTATCAGGGTTTTCAGACTGCTGCAGGAACTTTACAGCAACACCGTTGCTGTCTACCATCTTTGTATTATCTTTGTCATCAGTCATTTTAGTATTTTTTAATAGTAGTCTGAATTGGCCTTAAAATAATTAATTGCTTAATTTAAAACTTAAATGTACTATAAATTAGCTTAAATGTTGCTAATTAGCACAAGGCTTAACTTAAATGTAGCTAATTGCAATTAACTTGGCTTTTTTAGCTTAAATTCTTTAGAGTGCATTAAGAGACTTTTTTTTTTTTAGAGTAATTTTACAGTGTAAATTTATCATAAACACCCTTTCACAATACAAATGAACTTATTTCACTTGAAATCAATTGGAAAACACTCCCTTTTTAACACTTAGCAAATATACTAATAGCACCTTTAAATGTCATTTACACTTGGTAGTAAATAACGAAATCAGCATTGACTTGAGCTTAAAACATGCACATAACACCAGAACAATTTAGCACTTATTGAGTCCCTTTTAGCAATCGTTGAAGTTACTCCAGTCTTTAACATTTAACTTGTTTTAAATGTGTTACTTCTTGATGGATTAACCACACAATGCTCCCGAACTCCTCTTGCCACTTCTTTAAGTTACAGGTGTATGCACAGTCTTATCTGTTTGATGCTAGAGTTCGGTGAAACTCCGTGATGCAATCGCTTGCAGCTCCGACGACGGCAGGTGCAGCTCGTCAACTCCTGGTGCCGGCAGGCTGAGTTCTCACTGTGACTCCCCTCCAGTCGAATTCACGGACACAAGGCGTTCTTGGGTTTTAACTGGCATTTAATTCTCCTCCTCTCCTCCAAACATGCCGTGAGAACTAAAGTAAAATACAATACAATCAGTCAAAAATAAATGTACAGCATTCTCACAGAGAACAGGCTAATATAGGCAACAAATATATCACAACACAATATTACAATATTTCCATACCTCATTGGCCGCAGTAACTCAAGGGGAGTAGAAAAAACAGGATTCTTCAGCTTAAGTCTTCACTTATTCCAAACTTAACAAAAATACAGCTCTAAGCAGCAACGTGGCTCAAAACCATCCTCCCTCTGCTGTAGTCTCTGAACATCTGCTCCTCGTGGTAATTTGCAATGACGTGTAACAATTAACAATTACCTGACCCCACTACATCCCTGGAACATAGGTTCCGCCCTGGAATTATTAGACAGGTCATTTGTATTGATTTTAATTGACAAAATGATACTTTAATTGAAACGTAAATTATTCGTGTTTTTAACCCAACTTTATATGAAATAAATTATTTATTTATTTATTTACTTATCTTAAAACTGTATGATTGACTTTGATGGCAGCTTGCCTCTGGCGGCAGCTACACAAGTAATCTCTACAACCCCCGAGAAACTGGGTTGTAGAGATTGTACAACTCCACCCCAGAGAATGGGGAAATTTTGATGCAATTCCTTTGCATTGAATGAGGTGATTCATAATCAAAACAACCACAATCCAAGTCGGAAACACAACAGCATTATGTGAGCCTGTTAGAATAGATCCTACTACCAACACTTAACTGGCCTGTACTCCACTACTCTACTGTACTGTAATGTACTGTACTGTACTATACTGTACTGTACTGTACTATACTGTACTATACTGTACTGTACTATACTGTACTGTACTGTACTATACTGTACTGTACTGTACTGTACTATACTGTACTGTACTGTACTATACTGTACTATACTGTACTATACTGTACTGTACTATACTGTACTGTACTGTACTATACTGTACTATACTGTACTGTACTGTACTATACTGTACTGTACTCTACTGTACTATACTGTACTGTACTATACGGTACTGTACTGTACTATACTGTACTATACTGTACTGTACTGTACTATACTGTACTGTACTCTACTGTACTGTACACTCAACCTAGTGACATTATCTAGCAGCGCCCTAGTTGGCGAAAAGCTGAAATGTTCTTCATCTTTCTAGCAAATCTAGGTTAAATTTCAGAATTGAAAGCAGTGTCCTGTCTTGTCAGTGGTTCTCAACTGGTGGGTCGGGACCCAAAAGTGGGCCGCAGGACCGTTTTGAGTGGGTCGCGGATGTGTGCATGAAAAAAAGTTTGCCTACTCCTTGAGGATGCTGGCATCCATGGCCAACATCGCTGTCTTTCAGAGGCTGTAGCAGCAGGCTCATTTTAAAGCCAGATATGGTGTCCTGTGAAACTAGAAGGCCTAAAACCCAATTTATGCTTGGTCGGGTGACACTTCTGAAACCATCGCCGACAGAAATGAGGACTTGAGTCGACACTTTCAAGTGTCGACGAGCAGTGTCTGCTACCTAGTGAAATTTCTAGTGTCGCTGACTATGTCACATAGTGTCGCGCAACTCTGATTGGCTATATAGACGGCACACGCGTTGCGCATTACTTCCTTGTTTTGGTTTTCGCTCGATTGAAATGAATGAACGTGTCCCCGCTATTTTTATCAGCCTGTCCTTGATGTCCTTGACTTCGTGAAAATCACAAAGAACATCGTGACCAATTTCCCAGAGAGAGAGGAGGTGCGTTGTGTGGTTGTGTGTCGGTATATGCGGCTGCAGCCAGTATGTTACATCTTGCCTCCGAGGCGGTTTCACTGTGCGTTCCCTCTCTTCTCTTGGCTGTCTGCTTATAGCATTCAAGTGTCACGTGACGTTGAACCGAGGCGAACGTTCACTGAAGTATAAATGCAACACCATGAGCGACACTTTCTTTTTTTGTCTGTGACCATGTGCTGAGCGACACTTTCTAATAAGTATAAATTAAGCTTAAGGCATCCATTGGTACCAAACATGTCATGCTAGCTGCGAGCATCACCAGTTTAAACTTGTTTAACCCTTGTACCCCCCTTATATTTTTTGTCTGTCGCACTTACTGGTCCAGAAGCTGGATATTGATATTTAATATTCATTTTTGATATTCATATATAATTTTTTTTATTATTATTATTGATTCTTATCCATTGGTAACTTCATCCCTCATACCTCATATCAACAGTTCATGCTTACTCTGAATTGTAACCCCTCGAATGCCAGTTTACTGTACTTACTGTACAATCAAATGTACAGTAGAAAACACAAAATATGATTTTTTTCGCTTCCCATAAATGCCACCTGGATTTTCCCCGGTGCGATTATCATAGCCTTGGATTTGTCACATTTTTCGCAGAGGAATTATTTTCTTACTTATTTCATCTTTTGAGAATTGCAATCCTTATATTTTTTGCCTGTCGTGCTTCCGAAAGCCTTTGGCATAGTCTTCGCGCCCAGCCAAGCGCATAGGGCGCGCTGTGATTTTGACGTCATCGCACGGGGTGTGTCGGGGGGCGAGGCCTGAGCGCGGCGCGGCGCGTCCATGGAGATTTTTCTATCAGCGCGTCGGGTTTTGCTGCCTGTGCCTGTGAGATCTCCGTGGTAGGCTAACAGCGGATATCTGCTGTGATTGAGTCCTCACCGTCCTCACCGTCGTAAAGTCGCCTTCGAAGCATGACGTTCGATTGTAACGAACTAGTTGTGTGGCTTAGCCTTCCCAAATGTTGAGGGTCGTTTTTTAGAATTTAATACATAGAATTGGGAACGTTACATTCAATTTCATTCAGACTGCCTGGCACTAATCGCCACCATTTTCCCCTGGAGCTTCCACAGGAGGAGGGGGGTGGGAGGAGCGAGCTGAGCTGTTCTGTTTTGGCCCGCGCAGAGTGCGCGCGCCCTCCGGGGGGCCCCGCCTCCAGCTGGTGCGCGAAGAGTATGCCAGACGCTTTAGGGGTCCATCAGCCGGATATTGATCGATAAACGAGAAACGCGCCGGCTCCTTGACACGGAAGTCCACAGAAGTACGCGCATGAGTATCTGGAACACTACCCGGATGTTGTTCATGAGCGATCTTTGACATCCAGGTGAATAGCGTGCTGTTACGACGCCATGATGAGGCGAATCGAGCGAGAACAGACGCAGGCCTCCGCAGCTGACGCTCCAGCCCATTAGCCGAGAAAGAGCCTCGTTTCCCGGCAACGGATTTACCGTGCGTCGGTGATTAGCGCATACTGCAAACGATGTCCCAGGAAAGGCAGGTAGAAGGCAGCATCACGACGATCTTAGAGATCTAGACTCAGTTTTCAGCGCTGATTCCAGCCATGCCAGCCGCGAGTCTCTACAACGAACGGTCACTGAGATACGACGTACTTTCAAAGAAGGTAAATTTGACGGAAAAAAACATGAAACTGCCAATTTTCGACTGCCAGCTAATTTCCACAAAAAACACAAAATAGCTTCATTCCTCCTTCAATCTCGGTCTAAATGCTTCAAATCAGTAGTTTGCACCGGAAAATCCGGGTTCCAAGGTTATGTGACATGTTGCCATGACGATCACTGGACTGTATATTTCATGTCAAACTGCATGCAATTGGTTGCTGTGCCAACACTGATCAAATAGGGGGGGGGGGCAAACACAATAGAAACTACAAATTTGATGTCTTGACTCGAGCTGAGAGGTGTAATTTGTTTGTTGATTTGTTTGTATTGTTGAACTTGAATGATTTGTGTCTTGTAAGCCCAGACGGGCTGGGCACCTTGAATATGGTGCATGACACAGAAATAAAAATATCTATCTATCTATCTATCTATGTAAGATCAGAAAAATAATTATTTTTGGGGAAAGTACCTGGGAGTTGATTTTTTTTTTTTTTTTTGCAAAGTTAACATTGAAACCAATGGGGAAACTATGCAATGGATTTTGAAGCCTTGTAACTCCACCAAATGTTCAACCAACTCCAAGGTTAGATATTAAGGTCAAATTTAAAGGTATTTGGTCCAGGATGCCCACTGAATAAAATAAAATAAATTAATTTTGTAAAAATGTGCTGGAGGTCTCAAAAAGGCGGTTTTAATTAAAGTAATACACCGGCTGCTGGATCTAAGTGAGGCTGCATGGTGAGGACATCACTTTCTGGGTGCCAGGATGATCTTTTTCTAGTGGTGGAAGGGTGAATTACCATCATAAACCAAAAAAAATACCTGGGCTGAATTTCAGACGTTTCCGTCCAAGACTTGAAAAAAACCCCGACACGCTCCCCCCCTTTAGATCCAACAGCAGGGGGGTACAAGCATATAGGCCAAAAAAGAAATCAAAAAAAATCACGACTTAATGACTAATAAAATGTGGGTTGTGAGGTTAGACCAGTTGAGAACCACTGAACTAGAGTCACATGATCAAATGTTTCCTGTCCTCTTTAAAGTGAATCTTGAATCTTGATTAGTGAAACTTGATTAGTGACTTGTTTCTCTTCTCTTTCTGTCAGACATCGGAAAAGGTGGAGACGGTCTTCCTGATGACGGAGTCACATGACCAGGACCGGCCAATGACGGGTCAGCCCCAGGTAGCGACAGGAAGTCCTCTTGGCCCGCCCCCTAGCAACCCCCCGCCTCACCCACCAGGGGCCACGCAGGCACACGCTGATGATGTCACAGAGGAATGGGAATCTGGTAGCCAGGCTCGTGACCATGACAATAACGAAGCTAACGATGCTAATGAAGCTAGCCACGCTAATAATCCAGCAGCTAGTGAGGCGGCTAACGATATGAGCGATGATGAGGTCAGCGATGATGAAGACAGTAGCCAGGTTAGCGAAGATGTTATCAGTGTGTTAGCACAGGCAGCAGTGGAGGATGCTGTGGAGGCTGCAGTCGGACAGGAGCAGGCTAACGATGGTAACCAAGCTAACAGTGGGAGTCCCAGGTTCTTCCTTGATGCTAGCTGCTCAGAACGGGAGGCAGTTAGCACGAAGGCTAAGGACGCCCGGCCCGGCTCTGCTCTCGGCTCAAGACCCGCAACTAGGACTTCTTTGGATATTATGGGGATGAATCCAGGTCGGCATTGCCATAGTGATGAAGACTCTGAGGACTCTGTGGAGGATGAAGGAAGATGGAACTGCCCCCCTCCCTCATCCCATTTCTCCCTGCGCCCGGCCAATCAGATGCAGACGGAGTCCAAACCTCTCCAGGAGGTAACATCAAAACAGCCCAGTGAAATCTACCCCAGTGGATATTGCCCCAGTGAAATCCACTCCAGTGGACATTGCCCCAGTGAAATCTATCCCAGTGAAATCTACCCCAGTGAAATCCACCCCAGTGAAATCCACCCCAGTGAAATCTACCCCAGTGAAATCTACCCCAGTGAAATCTACCCCAGTGGAATCTACCCCAGTGAATTCTACCCCAGTGAAATCTACCCCAGTGAAATCCACCCCAGTGAAATCTACCCCAGTGGAATCTACCCCAGTGAATTCTACCCCAGTGAAATCTACCCCAGTGGAATCTACCCCAGTGGAATCTACCCCAGTGAATTCTACCCCAGTGAAATCCACCCCAGAAGATATTGCCCCAGTGAAATCTACCCAAGTCAAATCTACCCAAGTCAAATTACCTCAGTGAAATCTACCCCAGTGGAATCTACCCCAGTGGATGTTGCCCCAGTACAAGCTACTCCCTAAAAACTGCCATGTACCGACTATCATTTTCCCAACCCAGTTCAGATGAAACCACGCCCACTTCCGTATGGTGAAAGCGCATCCGAAAGCCTGAGATTTCAAACTGGAAAAACATGGCAGCTCGTTTGGAAACTTTCTCTCATATTTAGAAAAATGGTTCACTGAAATGTGTTTGTGAAAACATTTGAGGAGAGAAATCACCCATCCAGTTAATGAATCTGCCTTCATTTGACATCGACAACGGTTAGTTTAAAAGTTTGTAGACGAGTTTCAGGAGTTTCCAGAGGCGCTGAGTCACGCTTCAAATGTTTTCACAAACCATTTTCCTGATATAAGAGAAAGTTTCCAAACGAGCCACCATGTTTCATCTTTTGGTTGGGAAAATGATAGATACGTACCGTATATTCTGCCCCTGATGCCTATCTAATAAACTAACAGCAGGAAACACTGTATAAAAAAAAGCCAAACCTTAAAGGAACATGCCAACATTTTTGGAAATTCGCCTATTTGCCATATTCCTGATTGTGGGTGCAGTAGAAAGTAGTGATTGTGGGTGCAGTAGAAAGTAGTGATTGTGGGTGCAGTAGAAAGTAGTGATTGTGGGTGCAGTAGAAAGTAGTGATTGTCGGTGCAGTAGAAAGTAGTGATTGTGGGTACAGTAGAAAGTAGTGATTGTGGGTGCAGTAGAAAGTAGTGATTGTGGGTACAGTAGAAAGTAGTGATTGTGGGTGCAGTAGAAAGTAGTGATTGTGGGTGCAGTAGAAAGTAGTGATTGTGGGTACAGTAGAAAGTAGTGATTGTGGGTGCAGTAGAAAGTAGTGATTGTGGGTGCAGTAGAAAGTAGTGATTGTGGGTACAGTAGACAGTAGTGATTGTGGGTGCAGTAGAAAGTAGTGATTGTGGGTGCAGTAGAAAGTAGTGATTGTGGGTACAATAGAAAGTAGTGATTGTGGGTACAGTAGAAAGTAGTGATTGTGGGTACAGTAGGAGTAGTGATTGTGGGTACAGTAGAAGTAGTGATTGTGGGTACAGTAGAAAGTAGTGATTGTGGGTACAGTAGAAAGTAGTGATTGTGGGTGCAGTAGAAAGTAGTGATTGTGGGTACAGTAGAAAGTAGTGATTGTGGGTGCAGTAGAAAGTAGTGATTGTGGGTACAGTAGAAAGTAGTGATTGTGGGTACAGTAGAAAGTAGTGATTGTGGGTGCAGTAGAAAGTAGTGATTGTGGGTGCAGTAGAAAGTAGTGATTGTGGGTACAGTAGAAAGTAGTGATTGTGGGTACAGTAGAAAGTAGTGATTGTGGGTGCAGTAGAAAGTAGTGATTGTGGGTGCAGTAGAAAGTAGTGATTGTGGGTGCAGTAGAAAGTAGTGATTGTGGGTGCAGTAGAAAGTAGTGATTGTGGGTGCAGTAGAAAGTAGTGATTGTGGGTACAGTAGAAAGTAGTGATTGTGGGTGCAGTAGAAAGTAGTGATTGTGGGTACAGTAGACAGTAGTGATTGTGGGTACAGTAGAAAGTAGTGATTGTGGGTACAGTAGAAAGTAGTGATTGTGGGTGCAGTAGAAAGTAGTGATTGTGGGTACAGTAGAAAGTAGTGATTGTGGGTGCAGTAGAAAGTAGTGATTGTGGGTACAGTAGACAGTAGTGATTGTGGGTACAGTAGAAAGTAGTGATTGTGGGTACAGTAGAAAGTAGTGATTGTGGGTGCAGTAGAAAGTAGTGATTGTGGGTACAGTAGAAAGTAGTGATTGTGGGTGCAGTATAAAGTAGTGATTGTGGGTGCAGTAGAAAGTAGTGATTGTGGGTGCAGTAGAAAGTAGTGATTGTGCGTGCAGTAGAAAGTAGTGATTGTGGGTACAGTAGAAAGTAGTGATTGTGGGTACAGTAGAAAGTAGTGATTGTGGGTACAGTAGAAAGTAGTGATTGTGGGTGCAGTAGAAAGTAGTGATTGTGGGTGCAGTAGAAAGTAGTGATTGTGGGTGCAGTAGAAAGTAGTGATTGTGGGTGCAGTAGAAAGTAGTGATTGTGGGTGCAGTAGAAAGTAGTGATTGTGGGTACAGTAGACAGTAGTGATTGTGGGTACAGTAGAAAGTAGTGATTGTGGGTGCAGTAGAAAGTAGTGATTGTGGGTACAGTAGAAAGTAGTGATTGTGGGTACAGTAGAAAGTAGTGATTGTGGGTGCAGTAGAAAGTAGTGATTGTGGGTGCAGTAGAAAGTAGTGATTGTGGGTACAGTAGAAAGTAGTGATTGTGGGTACAGTAGAAAGTAGTGATTGTGGGTGCAGTAGAAAGTAGTGATTGTGGGTACAGTAGAAAGTAGTGATTGTGGGTACAGTAGACAGTAGTGATTGTGGGTGCAGTAGAAAGTAGTGATTGTGGGTGCAGTAGAAAGTAGTGATTGTGGGTACAGTAGAAAGTAGTGATTGTGGGTACAGTAGAAAGTAGTGATTGTAGGTACAGTAGAAAGTAGTGATTGTGGGTACAGTAGAAAGTAGTGATTGTGGGTACAGTAGAAAGTAGTGATTGTGGGGACAGTAGAAAGTAGTGATTGTGGGTACAGTAGAAAGTAGTGATTGTGGGTGCAGTAGAAAGTAGTGATTGTGGGTACAGTAGAAAGTAGTGATTGTGGGTGCAGTAGAAAGTAGTGATTGTGGGTACAGTAGAAAGTAGTGATTGTGGGTACAGTAGAAAGTAGTGATTGTGGGTGCAGTAGAAAGTAGTGATTGTGGGTACAGTAGAAAGTAGTGATTGTGTGTGCAGTAGAAAGTAGTGATTGTGGGTACAGTAGAAATTAGTGATTGTGGGTACAGTAGAAAGTAGTGATTGTGGGTACAGTAGAAAGTAGTGATTGTGGGTACAGTAGAAAGTAGTGATTGTGGGTACAGTAGAAAGTAGTGATTGTGCGTGCAGTAGAAAGTAGTGATTGTGGGTGCAGTAGAAAGTAGTGATTGTGGGTACAGTAGAAAGTAGTGATTGTGGGTGCAGTAGAAAGTAGTGATTGTGGGTGCAGTAGAAAGTAGTGATTGTGGGTACAGTAGAAAGTAGTGATTGTGGGTGCAGTAGAAAGTAGTGATTGTGGGTACAGTAGAAAGTAGTGATTGTGGGTGCAGTAGAAAGTAGTGATTGTGGGTACAGTAGAAAGTAGTGATTGTGGGTGCAGTAGAAAGTAGTGATTGTGGGTGCAGTAGAAAGTAGTGATTGTGGGTGCAGTAGAAAGTAGTGATTGTGGGTGCAGTAGAAAGTAGTGATTGTGGGTGCAGTAGAAAGTAGTGATTGTGGGTGCAGTAGAAAGTAGTGATTGTGGGTGCAGTAGAAAGTAGTGATTGTGGGTGCAGTAGAAAGTAGTGATTGTGGGTACAGTAGAAAGTAGTGATTGTGGGTACAGTAGAAAGTAGTGATTGTGGGTACAGTAGAAAGTAGTGATTGTGGGTACAGTAGAAAGTAGTGATTGTGGGTACAGTAGAAAGTAGTGATTGTGGGTGCAGTAGAAAGTAGTGATTGTGGGTGCAGTAGAAAGTAGTGATTGTGGGTACAGTAGAAAGTAGTGACATGTAGCTGCCAGGGCAGCGATCTAACATGCTTTGGCCTCACTGCACATCATCCATCTTTAATATATTATGTCAATGGTTCAAACCTGCTATTGACCTCTCTCTCTCTCTCTCTCTCCCCCCTCTCTCTCTCTGTCTCTCCCCCTCTGTCACTCCCCTCCTCTCTCCTTCACTCTCCCTCTGTCTCTCTGCCTCTCTCAGGAGGTTCCTGTTGTGAGAAAGACGCTCACATATGAAGCTCCAGGGGTGAGACCAGTGAGTGTGTGCATTCTAATAGAACATTGTTTAATGTGTGTGTATTGCAAGGTAACTGTGTGTGTTAAAGCTGACATCGATTTAGAGGTTAACCTTCGCCTGAATTGTGCCAGTGCAGCAGACGCCAGACCTAAAGGCCCAAAGCAAACTCCTAGGCCCCTATCGTTGCATCGGCCTAGTTTCTACGCCGAGCGCCTGGCGCAGTGGGCGTGGACCAGCGCACTTGATATCTTGGTCTTGGCGCTACACGCAGTCTAAAGCATTACAACCACACCTTTTAAGCGTAAAATTATGCACCGTCATGCTCATTGGATAAGTGCAATAAACGAATCGCACGCTTGCCTTTTAAGCTCCAATTCCACTGGTCCAGCAAAACCAGACAGAAGCCAAGCGCTCTGCCCCCCCCCCCCCCCCCCCCCTCCCTTCATCCAGTCTGTCTGTCTCCATATAGGCTATTATTCCATATTATTATGCTTCTCAAACCAATCTAACTGCAGTTTAAATACTGCAAGCATGTAAATACGCTACACTATAGCAAGATCAAAGTGAAAAGAATGTTCTAAATGCATCAGCTAGAAAAATATAGCCTATTAGATTGGTGAAAGTTTGTCCAGAAAGATATCATTTTCTCTCGCCTGCTGCAGGAAGGATGATGCACATAAATATACCCTACATTATGTAAAGTCATTGCATAAATGTGTTTTTATTGTAAAACTAAATGTGAAGCAGGGCCAAGTTATTGGAGCGGACATCACAGTATAGCAGATGACAGTAGGAAGCGCGTTCCGCTGTCACTTATCTAAATCACGTTAAATCGACAAGGGATATATATAGGCCCAGGAGGACATATATGTTTCACTTAGGGTGGTGTTTTAATTTCGATGTTTTATTTGGTCCAATATTGAAATGTTCTACAATTGCAGGCTGTGTTACCATTACACATTATTTTAGATCAACCTTTTATATCTATTTCGCCTCATTTGGTTGCTATTTAGTAGCGAAATGGAGTACCCAAGTGCATGCTGGGACATTCACAGGCAGTGAACTTACAACTGCTATTTCCTATAGGACGTGTGTTGTGTCTGTCTGAGCGAGGGAGTCAGAGAGAGACAGTCGTATTGTGCCTGTCAGACTGAGGAGAGAGGGAGAGAGTGACACAGAGAAGGGTGACAGAGGAGAGAGCCAGAGGGGAGGGAGAGAGCCAGAGGGGAGCGCTCCGCGCAACTGGCGCACTCTGAATAGGCCTGGTTTTCAAATGCGCAAAGCGCTAAATTTACGCCAGGTGGGAAGATAGCAGTACGCCGAGATTTAAGGCCGACACGCCCACTCTGGGCCATTCTGGGACTGCGCCACGCCCATTCGGCCTAAAGCGCATTTGGCAGCGTAAAGCCATATTGATATCGTCCCAAAACAGGCGCAAGGCACTTTTTTTGCGTTTAAGGCCCGTTTTAGCGCCGAAGGCTTGTGGGAGAATAGGGCCCCTAGTCTACAAAGAGTCTTTGAAGAGTGAGACCTAAAGACCCAAAGCAAACTCCTAGTCTACAAAGAGTCTTTGAAGAGTGAGACCTAAAGGTGCTCTTATACTCGAGCAAGCTCCGTGGGGGTGGGGCCCCACGAGTCACCGTGCTGGGGCTGATGCCATTATACTCAGAAAGTGATCAGCATGTATTGTACAATGGTAATAGTGAGAACAGCCTGTGAAAAGTCGCAATGAAACGCTATTATGTGCAGTACTGAGTGCGCTTTCACTCTCAAACGACCGCACATCAGCACATGAAGGAATCACCAAACTTGTTTTTACTGAAAGCCGTTTTACTTCTCAGCCCTGATTGCCTACTCTGTACTGCTTTTAATCTCTCTCAATAAGGCTCTCAACACAACACATTTACTTGGTGAAATGACTAAAAACGAACAGTTGCAAATCAAAGTTTATAGCCTACCACATGGGTCAAGAAATGTGGCGAAAACACAGCTCATTGTTCAGGGCTCAGTGGCTTGAAAGCAGCCATGTTTGGAGAGAAGCCGTGCGTTGCTCGCGCTGTGAGAAAAAAAATCCGGCACACGGCGAGCGCCCGACGGAGGTAACGCCCAACCACGCCCAACAAATTTACGTCATTTGACGCGCCCGGCCCTTGCTCCACCCCCGCGCCCTTCACGGCAGGGTGAGCATAATTCAGCCTTAAAGGCCAAAAGCAAAGGACGGCACGGTGGCTCAGTGGTTAGCGCTGTTGCCTCACAGCAAGAAGGTCCCAGGTTTGAACCCCGGTCCGTCCCAGGTCCTTTCTGTTTGGAGTTTGGATGTTCTCCCCGTGTTTGTGTGGGTTTTCTCTGGGTGCTCCGGTTTCCTCCCACCACCAAAGACATGTATGTTAGGGTTAATACTCCTGTCAGTGCCCCTGACCAAGGCACTGGCAAAAATAACTGGAGTTGGTCCCCGGGCGCTGCACAGTGGCTGCCCACTGCTCCTAGTTCTAGGAAGGTTCCTAGTAGAGGATGGGTCAAATGCAGAGGATGAATTTCCCCATGGGGATAAATAAAGGATAACTTCACTTAACTTAACTCCTGGTCTACAAAGAGTCTTTTGCCGATGATGATGATGATAATGGTGTGTGTGTGTGTGTGTGTGTGTGTGTGTGTGTGTGTGTGTGTGTGTGTGTACCCATAGGTGTTGAAGAATTGTCTAACCCGTTCTATTTGATTCCCTGTAATATAATGTGAGTGCACTCAAATGAAGCATTCAAGTGTGTGTTTCAGAGGGGTGCTGACTCAGATCCTCCACCAGGGGTGCTGATGAGCTCTCAGACCTTCACAGCAGAGACCTCCAACACCACCACCACCACACACATCACCAAGGTAACATGCACACAAGCAAGCACACGCACACACACACACACACACACACACACACATACACACACCATAGACCAAATAATTATATGGACGTAGCCTCCATGATGTCGCCCTTTGGTTTGTGGACCCTCGCTTTGAAGCCTCGGTTGGCATTTTGACCGTCGCCATCATGGTTATTTGGAACCAGAAGCAGCTAGTGAGAGACCAGGGCTTTCCCACAGAGCCACAGCTCTGCCTGCTATTGGTCCGTGATCGGATATCTGCATGATCACTGAACAGGCGGCCTATCACTCGTGCCCCAAAGCATAGTCTGCTTTATCATCTATTTGATTCTAAATGGGAGCATAATGTACTAAATGAACATCAGAAGACTTGAAACTAGAGATTGAGATCATCAACTCTTTAGGAAAGTGTTTACTGAGCTCATCAATCAAGTGAGAAGTAGGCTCATTTCCCCATAATTGATTCTATATAATCTGACTTCTTTATGCAGTCATAGACTGTATCAACATAGACTGTATAAACATAGACTGTATCAACATAGACTGTATAAACATAGACTGTATCAACATAGACTGTATCAACATAGACTGTATAAACATAGACTGTATCAACATAGACTGTATCAACATAGACTGTATAAACATAGACTGTATAAACATAGACTGTATCAACATAGACTGTATCAACATAGACTGTATAAACATAGACTGTATCAACATAGACTGTATCAACATAGACTGTATCAACATAGACTGTATCAACATAGACTGTATCAACATAGACTGTATAAACATAGACTGTATAAACATAGACTGTATCAACATAGACTGTATAAACATAGACTGTATCAACATAGACTGTATAAACATAGACTGTATCAACATAGACTGTATCAACATAGACTGTATAAACATAGACTGTATCAACATAGACTGTATCAACATAGACTGTATAAACATAGACTGTATAAACATAGACTGTATCAACATAGACTGTATCAACATAGACTGTATCAACATAGACTGTATAAACATAGACTGTATCAACATAGACTGTATCAACATAGACTGTATAAACATAGACTGTATCAACATAGACTGTATCAACATAGACTGTATCAACATAGACTGTATAAACATAGACTGTATCAACATAGACTGTATCAACATAGACTGTATAAACATAGACTGTATCAACATAGACTGTATAAACATAGACTGTATAAACATAGACTGTATCAACATAGACTGTATCAACATAGACTGTATCAACATAGACTGTATAAACATAGACTGTATCAACATAGACTGTATCAACATAGACTGTATAAACATAGACTGTATAAACATAGACTGTATAAACATAGACTGTATCAACATAGACTGTATAAACATAGACTGTATAAACAGACTGTATCAACATAGACTGTATCAACATAGACTGTATAAACATAGACTGTATCAACATAGACTGTATCAACATAGACTGTATAAACATAGACTGTATAAACATCATAGACTGTATCAACATAGACTGTATAAACATAGACTGTATAAACATAGACTGTATAAACATCATAGACTGTATCAACATAGACTGTATCAACATAGACTGTATAAACATAGACTGTATAAACATCATAGACTGTATCAACATAGACTGTATAAACATAGACTGTATAAACATACTGTATAAACATAGACTGTATCAACATAGACTGTATAAACATAGACTGTATAAACATAGACTGTATAAACATAGACTGTATCAACATAGACTGTATCAACATAGGGCCTGTGTCCACCTAGCGTCTTTTCCTCAGGTCCAGCGTCTTTTTTCAGTTGTTTCCAATGGGGGGAGAGCGTATGCGAGCGCACACGGACGTCTATAGAAAGTGCGCTGCACCCAGCGTCTATTTTCAGAGCGCTCCGGCGTTTTTGTGCGCCAGCTCCCAGCGCTCCCAGCTGAAAATAATTTAACTTTTCAGAAAGACGCTGGTGTCGGGTGCTCCTTTTCTGGCAACTAATCATATGGAGAAACTATCGCAACAGAGACAGAAAGGCTCAATTGTGGGAGCAGATTGGCTAGACACTTAAAGTCCCTGGAAACCAGAAATATTTCTTTATTATTTAGCATTTTGAGTTCATCACATCACAGGACCCTATGTTAATAAGCCACCAGCCAAATTTGAACGATGATGAACGTCGCAAAGTATATAAATTTAGGTTTGACAGTCTGGCTAAAGTCATGAGAATTGATTATTTTTTAGAGTGTATTTTCTCCCGCGGAATGTGTGGGCGTGTCCCGTCTGCAGCAGGGACATTTCTCTCCTCCGAGAGAGAGAGAGAGCGCGAGAGAGAGGGGGGGAGGGAAACGGAGAAAGAGAGATCCAGTGCATGTGTCGAACACACACACAGTGTGTGTGTGTGTGTGTGTGTGTGTGTGTGTGTGTGTGTGTGTGTGTGTGTGTGTGTGTGTGCGTGTGCGTGCGTGTGTGTGTTCGTTGCTCGGAGAGGGAGAGATGTTGCTGCGACTGCACAGCGCAGTGTGTGTGTGTATGTGTGTAACCTCGCGTCACCAGGCTGTGTGTCTCTCTCTGTGCTCTCTCTCACACTAGTCCCGAGAGAGAGAGAGAGGAGAGGAGAGGAGAGGAGGGAGAGAGAGAGAGAGAGAGAGAGAGAGAGGAGAGGAGAGGAGAGAGAGAGAGAGAGAGAGAGAGAGAGAGAGAGAGAGAGCAGCATAGCGCTCGGCACAGAGTGGGAGGGAGACGGACAGCGAGGGAGCGCTGTCACTGGGGGCAAAGAACGGACAAAAGGAGAAGGGCAGATTGCGCGCGTGTACAAAGGTTATATAGACGTCATAAGCTCCTGCATTTTAGCACCTCGCGCACTGCTCTCTTCAATGAGGAAGTACTTTGTAGAATCTTGTAGAAAAGTGTCGATTTTAAGGCTTTGGGTTGAAAGTAATGTATAATAATTTCTGAGGCAGACAATTACTAACATAAGACCCTAAATAACATACCGTAAATTCCGGACTATAAGCCGCGGCTTTTTTCCCGTTTTTTGGCCCCTGCGGCTTATATAACGGTGCGTCTTATCTATGGATTTTTTCAGAAAAAAAAAAAAAAAAAAAAAAAAAATCTCTCTTTTTTAGCACTCTTTCTAACTATAAATCCACTTCTGTTTTAATTTCCTCTCTTGCCCTCTTTTCACCACACCGCGGACACTGTGTGCACTGTAAAAATAAACAACGGTGGTGTTGTGTTATGTTGTTTTGTTGAAATGTTGTAATACGGTAAATGGGAGCTTCCTCAAACAGCCATCTCTTCCCGACAATCCCCTCTGTGCGTGACCACTTACATATGGTAATTACGGTAAGCAAACGGCCACTCGGGCAACAACTCCCTCCCCCGACTACCAGGAGAAAATCACAAACTTCGGCGAATTCACACAAAGGAAGATCAAGGAATATTCACAACAAGACGAGCAGTAGAAGCAACACTCTCACTTACCATGGGGAAGGTACGCAGAAATTCACACGAGGCAGCTTTCAAGTTGAAAGCAGTCAATCTCGCATTAAAAGAGAGCAGCCGCCGATCAAACAGAGCAGCCGCGCGTAACCTGGGCAAAAGGGACTGTCCGTCCGGGGGAGAACTACTGAACAACTCCCTCCCGACTATCAGGAGAAAATCACAAACTTCGGCGAATTCACACAAAGGAAGATCACGGAATATTATAGGAGTGTGAAAACATCCACAATTACCAACGGGTTCCAAAACGCTGGACTGCTGCGGGATGAAGAGGATGACGCCACGGGGACTGCCCCCTAGTCCGATACCTCACGAGTCCGATACCTCACGAGTCCGACACCTCATGGTTTTGGGTTAGGGTCTGGGGGAGGTTAGGTTTAGGCGTGGGGGTGGGAGAGGTTAGGTTTTGGGTTAGGGTCTGGGGGATGTTAGGTTTAGGCGTGGGGGTGGGAGAGGTTAGGTTTTGGGTTAGGGTCTGGGGGAAGTTAGCCTCTTTTTTCGGACTCGTGAGGTGTCGGACTCGTGAGGTATCGGACTCGTGCCATGGCACCTGAAGGAGAGAGGAGAGTGGTTGACGAAGCCACCCTGAACCTGTTCGTTTCCGACACTGAAGATGAGGACTTTGGTGGTTTCAGTACGCAGGAAGAAGAGGAAGACGAGGATTAGTGACTTGACTTCTCTGGTTACAGGTTTGCTGCACATATACGGTAGCCTATTGTTGTGTGATTTTGTCTGGGGATTAGTGACCTGACTTTTGTTTTGTTTTGTTGAAATGTTAATAAATGGGAGCTTCCCCAAACAGCGATCTCTTTCCCGACATTCCTCTCTGTGCACGAACCCTTTCATATGGTAATTAAACATCAAAACACCCGCGGCTTATAGTCCGGTGCGGCTTATAGAAGAAAAAAATAGTCAATTTTGGTCCCGCGGCTTATACACCGGTGCGTCTTATAGTCCGGAATTTACGGTAGTTAGAACGTTTTTGTGGATTTTGGTTTCCAGGGACTTTAATATTTCTGGTGAGTGTTGTGCTTACTGCTTTTAATAGCGTAGCCTACCTGTGTTGTTAGCTTGCTAGCTGTCAGCTATCAAGCTGAACTAACGTTACTTTCAGACTGCTTCCTTGTATATTGTGCGCTGGGATCAGCGCTCCCCAGCGCACTCCCAGCGTTTAACGTCGGAAAAAGACGCTAGGTGGACACAGGCCCATAGACTGTATAAACATAGACTGTATAAACATAGACTGTATAAACAGGTGAGTTATATAAAAATGCACCCCCGTACAGTTGTCATGAATGGTGAAATTAGCTATAGAGACCAAAACCGCTTTTGAACCAGGCTGTAAACATGTTCCTCTCTCTCTCTCTCTCTCTCTCTCTCTCTCTCTCTCTCTCTCTCCCTCTCTCTCCCTCTCTCTCTCTCTCTCTCTCTCTCTCCCTCTCCCTCCCTCCCTCCCCAGAGGGTGAAAGGAGGAATTTCAGAAACGAGAATTGAGAAGAGAATTGTAATTTCCGGAGACTCAGAAATAGACCACGACCAGGTATCTATCTATCTATCTACCGTATCTATCTATCTATCTATCTACAGTATCTATCTATCTATCTATCTATCTATCTATGTCTGTCTGTCTGTCTGTCTGTCTATCTATCTATCTGTCTATCTCTCTCTCCTACTGTCTCTCCACTGTCTCTCTCCACTGTGTCAATTGCTCTCTCTCTCTGCACTGTCTCTCTCTCTCTCTCTCTCTCTCTCTGCACTGTGTGTCTATGTCTCTCTAAGGCATTAGCGGTGGCTATCAGTGAAGCTAGGCGGCAGCATCCTGAGCTGTCCGTCACGCGGGTGGTCGTCCATAAAGAGACCGAGGTCTCTCCTGATCACATGACTGACTGATGACATCCCAGGTAACCCCACCCCCGCCGATGATGCTACATAAGGCGGAGCCTCAGGCCGGATGCTGATTGGCTGCTGCTACTCTGCACTAACTGGCTAGCTCGAGGCTGATTTGTGCATGTCAGCGTAAACAACTTCTTGTTTACAGTTTACCAGCAGAGGTGACATGGGAATACTTATTCTGAGCAACATGTGTCTATGTCCGAGGCAGTGTGCGCTCTGGCCTGCCTGTCAGTCTGTGAGTTGCTAGGACCCCTGCTGTGCTCGTAGCAGACAGGCTGAGGCAAACCTTTTTCCTGAAGGTGAAACGAGGGAATCAAGATGAGAGAGGGCTGTTCTGACAATTGTGGTTGTCTTTCTCTATTGTTTTTGTCTTCCACTATTGATGTTACCGCGACACGGCATACTTACACGAAGACAACTGACTCGTATGTAATTACTGATCACCGATGACTTACTGTGGCAAGTAAAGTGACTGTAACAGACCAAACATCACAGCTTCTCTCCAGCCTGGTGGAGGAACACTGAACTGACTAGCTAGTTAAAGGCACATTCTGACCATTTTTCCACTCGGCTTTGTATCTTTATGTTGACCTTCCCTCCATGTGGCTGCACTGTAGCAGGAGCTCCCCGTATCACAGAGGACACAAGAACTAGCTCAGCCCAGGTCTTTTCCACACTGTTCTTACCAAGAGCTGTGGATGTCCAACATGGCCGCCGGAGGGTGTGAGATCACCTTACTGCCGGAATGAATCTGGAAGACCTGCATGTTAGCACTTCCGTTTCCTTTGTCTAAAAGTCAATGGGATTTTTGTATGGGGATTTTGGTTAAATGCTCGAAATAAGGTCTGTGGTTAACAAAAGTTTATGAAACAGCGAACTTTGTGTTCAGCAGGATAATCTAATGAGGACCACTTTTATGATTTTCGAAGTGTACGTGCATTTTTTACGCGATTTTCAGAAAACGCTTCAAAAATCAGATTATCCTGCTGTCAACACAAACACAAACTTAGCCGCTTCATAAACTTTTGTTAACCACAGATGCAGACTATTGACATTCAGACTTGGGAACCAGAACTAGCATGACTAGCTGTGTTGCCCTAGTTACAAAAATGTCATCCCTGCGGTAGTGTTACACTAACAAGCTATGCTAACAAGCTTTTCTAACAGATTACCAGTATGTTAACTGTTGTAGAATGGAATTTCACCAATGTTAGCCCTCACTATTTTACCAAATGGGGTCTTGCCAGCGCCAAAACACTCAGGTGAACTGCCTTAGGGGTCTAGCTGGACCCCCCCATGCAAAGCCCTCACTCACAGCACCTTCTGGGGTCATTGCACATGCCAAGTCCACAGGGTCAAAACAAACTTTCACCCACTGCATCATCAGGTTGACCTTGCTGATAAAGACAGGAGCCCTGTAGGCTCCAAGTCAGAGTAATCCCCCTCCTCTCTCTGTTTCTCTCTGCCTTCCTTTGCCTATAAAGCGTATGTCAAATTGTGACATCGCCACTGAATATTTCGGACTCTGTATGACATATCAGATGTGTACATTGAGATTCAGTCCTCTGACAATGGAGTTTGTCAGAGTTTGTATGGCTTTAAATATACTTTCATAAGACATCTTTCTGGCTCTTGGCTTCATTCAATTTGGTTGATATATTATACATATATAATATATATATTATACATATAGCTGTTATATAGCGGATGAGGGATGGTGAAATTCCATTCTACAAAACTAACTATGCAAAATTCATTATCATTGCTGCACTAATGACCAAGCCAACATGCTGCAATAATATTTGAAGCTATGCTAACAACTGTGGTATGCTAACTAGCATGGGCATAGCTGCTTTGCATGCCTCTCTCGCTCTCTCTCCCCCAATCTCTCTCTATCTCCCTATCTCTCTCCATATCACTCTCCCTCTCTCTCTCTGGGGACTGGGTCTGTCAGATCCAGGGACAGGGGTGGTGGACCCCCTTGTCATGATGAAGGGGCTGCTTATGGCTCACCTTACGGTGGAGCATGCATACTACAGGCTGGTGGACAACCTGGAGGCCTTCGGGACAGCCTGGAGCATGGGGGGGTGTGGACTGTACAAGATGATGGCTTCTTGTCATTTGGTTTTTCACTATGCTTTCCATGTGTGCGGGGGGGATGAGTGTGGGTGTGTGTGCATGTGTGCGGGGGGATGAGTGTGTGTGTGTGGGTGTGTGTGCATGTGTGCGGGGGGGATGAGTGTGTGGGTGCGTGTGCATGTGTGCGGGGGGGGATGAGTGTGTGGGTGCGTGTGCATGTGTGCGGGGGGGATGAGTGTGTGGGTGTGTGTGCATGTGTGCGGGGGGGGATGAGTGTGTGGGTGCGTGTGCATGTGTGTGGGGGGATGAGTGTGTGGGTGTGTGTGCATGTGTGCGGGGGGGGATGAGTGTGTGGGTGTGTGTGCATGTGTGCGGGGGGGGGTGAGTGTGTGGGTGTGTGTGCATGTGTGCGGGGGGGATGAGTGTGTGGGTGTGTGTGTGGGGGGGATGAGTGTGTGGGTGTGTGTGCATGTGTGCGGGGGGGATGAGTGTGTGGGTGCGTGTGCATGTGTGTGGGGGGATGAGTGTGTGGGTGTGTGTGCATGTGTGTGGGGGGATGAGTGTGTGGGTGTGTGTGCATGTGTGCGGGGGGGGATGAGTGTGTGGGTGCGTGTGCATGTGTGTGGGGGGATGAGTGTGTGGGTGTGTGTGCATGTGTGCGGGGGGGGATGAGTGTGTGGGTGTGTGTGCATGTGTGTGGGGGGATGAGTGTGTGGGTGCGTGTGCATGTGTGTGGGGGGATGAGTGTGTGGGTGTGTGTGCATGTGTGCGGGGGGGGGTGAGTGTGTGGGTGTGTGTGCATGTGTGCGGGGGGGATGAGTGTGTGGGTGTGTGTGTGGGGGGGATGAGTGTGTGGGTGTGTGTGCATGTGTGCGGGGGGGATGAGTGTGTGGGTGTGTGTGCATGTGTGCGGGGGGGATGAGTGTGTGGGTGTGTGTGCATGTGTGTGGGGGGATGAGTGTGTGGGTGTGTGTGCATGTGTGCGGGGGGATGAGTGTGTGTGTGTGGGTGTGTGTGCATGTGTGCGGGGGGGATGAGTGTGTGGGTGTGTGTACATGTGTGTGGGGGGGATGAGTGTGTGGGTGCGTGTGCATGTGTGCGGGGGGGATGAGTGTGTGGGTGTGTGTGCATGTGTGCGGGGGGGGATGAGTGTGTGGGTGCGTGTGCATGTGTGTGGGGGGATGAGTGTGTGGGTGTGTGTGCATGTGTGCGGGGGGGGATGAGTGTGTGGGTGTGTGTGCATGTGTGCGGGGGGGATGAGTGTGTGGGTGTGTGTGCGGGGGGGATGAGTGTGTGTGCATGTGTGCATGTGTGCGGGGGGGATGAGTGTGTGGGTGTGTGTGCATGTGTGCGGGGGGGATGAGTGTGTGGGTGTGTGTGCATGTGTGCGGGGGGGATGAGTGTGTGGGTGTGTGTGCATGTGTGCGGGGGGGATGAGTGTGTGGGTGTGTGTGCATGTGTGTGGGGGGATGAGTGTGTGGGTGTGTGTGCATGTGTGCGGGGGGGATGAGTGTGTGGGTGTGTGTGCATGTGTGCGGGGGGGATGAGTGTGTGGGTGTGTGTGCATGTGTGCGGGGGGGATGAGTGTGTGGGTGTGTGTGCATGTGTGCGGGGGGGGATGAGTGTGTGGGTGCGTGTACGTGTGTGCGGGGGGGATGAGTGTGTGGGTGCGTGTGCATGTGTGCGGGGGGGATGAGTGTGTGGGTGTGTGTGCATGTGTGCGGGGGGGATGAGTGTGTGGGTGTGTGTGCATGTGTGCGGGGGGGATGAGTGTGTGGGTGTGTGTGCATGTGTGTGGGGGGGATGAGTGTGTGGGTGTGTGTGCATGTGTGCGGGGGGGATGAGTGTGTGGGTGTGTGTGCATGTGTGCGGGGGGGATGAGTGTGTGGGTGCGTGTGCATGTGTGCGGGGGGGATGAGTGTGTGGGTGTGTGTGCATGTGTGCGGGGGGGATGAGTGTGTGGGTGTGTGTGCATGTGTGCGGGGGGGATGAGTGTGTGGGTGTGTGTGCATGTGTGCGGGGGGGATGAGTGTGTGGGTGTGTGTGCATGTGTGCGGGGGGGATGAGTGTGTGGGTGTGTGTGCATGTGTGTGGGGGGATGAGTGTGTGGGTGTGTGTGCATGTGTGCGGGGGGGATGAGTGTGTGGGTGTGTGTGCGTGTGTGCGGGGGGGATGAGTGTGGGTACATGTGCATGTGTGCGGGGGGGATGAGTGTGTGGGTGTGTGTGCATGTGTGCGGGGGGGATGAGTGTGTGGGTGTGTGTGCATGTGTGCGGGGGGGATGAGTGTGTGGGTGTGTGTGCATGTGTGTGGGGGGATGAGTGTGTGGGTGTGTGTGCATGTGTGCGGGGGGGATGAGTGTGTGGGTGTGTGTGCGTGTGTGCGGGGGGGATGAGTGTGGGTACATGTGCATGTGTGCACACGCACACACTACGTTACTGCATGCTGCA
The DNA here is from genome assembly GCF_964638095.1 of Poromitra crassiceps. Taxonomy (NCBI): domain Eukaryota; kingdom Metazoa; phylum Chordata; class Actinopteri; order Beryciformes; family Melamphaidae; genus Poromitra; species Poromitra crassiceps. The sequence goes on from NC_139624.1 coordinate 15,931,376, forward strand.
GATCTCTCTCTGGGTCTGATACACTATGTTACTGCATGCTGCAGATCTCTCTCTCTGGGTCTGATACACTATGTTACTGCATGCTGCAGATCTCTCTCTCTGGGTCTGATACACTATGTTACTGCATGCTGCAGATCTCTCTCTCTGGGTCTGATACACTACGTTACTGCATGCTGCAGATCTCTCTCTGGGTCTGATACACTACGTTACTGCATGCTGCAGAGCTCTCTCTGGGTCTGGTACACTACGTTACTGCATGCTGCAGAGCTCTCTCTGAGTCTGATACACTACGTTACTGCATGCTGCAGAACTCTCTCTGGGTCTGATACACTACGTTACTGCATGCTGCAGATCTCTCTCTGGGTCTGATACACTACGTTACTGCATGCTGCAGATCTCTCTCTGGGTCTGATACACTACGTTACTGCATGCTGCAGAGCTCTCTCTGGGTCTGGTACACTACGTTACTGCATGCTGCAGATCTCTCTCTGGGTCTGATACACTATGTTACTGCATGCTGCAGATCTCTCTCTGGGTCTGATACACTATGTTACTGCATGCTGCAGATCTCTCTCTGGGTCTGATACACTATGTTACTGCATGCTGCAGATCTCTCTCTGGGTCTGATACACTACGTTACTGCATGCTGCAGATCTCTCTCTGGGTCTGATACACTACGTTACTGCATGCTGCAGATCTCTCTCTGGGTCTGGTACACTACGTTACTGCATGCTGCAGATCTCTCTCTGGGTCTGATACACTACGTTACTGCATGCTGCAGATCTCTCTGGGTCTGGTACACTATGTTACTGCATGCTGCAGATCTCTCTCTGGGTCTGGTACACTACGTTACTGCATGCTGCAGATCTCTCTCTGGGTCTGATACACTACGTTACTGCATGCTGCAGATCTCTCTCTGGGTCTGATACGCTATGTTACTGCATGCTGCAGATCTCTCTCTGGGTCTGATACACTACGTTACTGCATGCTGCAGAGCTCTCTCTGGGTCTGGGACACTTCCCCTCATTCGGCTGGTTATGGGAGGGAACCGTTCACTTGGCCAGTCATATGCCAGTGGTGGATTCAGTCCTCCCCAATCAGTAACGACTTTGCGATCAGACGACACGGGAGGTGCAGCACATTTTTTGAACCGCTCTCTCATCAGTGCTATGACCTGTCACTCATTCAATTTCAACCCGCCTTCAAAAACCAGCAGTGACTCATTTATGTAGTAGATCTTCATACTGACATGTTACTCTCCAGGTCGAGACCTTTCCAACGTTCTATTCTATTCTATTGTCTCTATACTATAGTGTTCTGTTCTCTCTGACCCCTGCCTCTCTTCTCTCTTTCAGGACTGAAGCCTGGGGGCACTGCTGCATTGTGGGAGATGTAGTTCAAACAAAGGAGTCAACAAAGAATGTTTGGTGGACATTTACGGAACTCAGCATTTACTGCACACCGCGCGCGCGCACGCACGCACACACACACACACACACACACACACACACACACACACACACACACACACACACACACACACACACACACACACACACACACACACACACACACACACACACATTATTGAGTGAGTAAAAGCACATGAAACACATGCACATGCATGCATAGGGTTTGCATATTCAAATACATAGTCTTATACAGTAGGCTACCTCTCTCTCACTTTCTCTGTCTCTGTCTATCTCTCTCGCTCTCTGGTTCTCTCGCACTCTGTCTCTCTCTCTGTTTCTGCCTCTCTCTGCCTCTCTCTCACACACACACACACACACACACTTTTTTGTGAGCATTTATTGGATGAAAGTGTAAATAAACCAAGTGCTCCTCCTGCTGGAACGCCTGATGTCTCAAACAGAGAGGAGGCGTGTCCTCACATCGCTGCGTTCCCATGGCAACCAGGTGACCTGTGGTGCGTTTATTTGGACGTTTCGCCCGGGCCTCGTTGACTCCCCCCAGGGGAATTGGCCATCACTCTAGTGAACTCTCTCTCGCTGTACCCTTCAGGGCCGAGCGAGCTCGTCAGCAACAATGGTGACTTCACAAGCACACATTTCCCAGGATGCATTGTGGTCGTCAGGGTGATAAATGAACAGCTGATAAATATGAATGAAGTAAACAAACAATATTTAGAGGATTTAGGTAATCCATCAAGCCCTAACGGAATCCTGCTTATTACACGTCTACTTACTAAAGACATCAGTAATTTTATACAAGATATAACAGCCATTTTACTGATTTGAAAATGATTCCATTGCTTCCAACCAAAAAATAGTCTGTTACCTTCTTGCGGGGCTTTGCAGTTGACACACCTGCAAAAAATTAAGCTAATGTTACATTTGCTAGCAAGCGTTAGCTTGGACATGTTGCTAACACACTAGCCGGGTAGGAACAACAACATACATAGATTCATCTGAGATGTTTCTAACAAAGAAAAAAATATAGTATCCAAGAGAGAGAGATGTTTGGTACCTCGCCATTTTAACAGACTGCAGCTAACTTTTTTGCCACAAGGTGTCACAAATGAGCTGTTGTTAAATGGACTGGACTTTGCTCAGATTGATATGACTGACGTGGCCTCTGGACTGATATCCCTAGCAGCGGTCTGTTGTACAGAAATAACAGACTGCTGAATGCCGTGATTGACCAATCAGAATATTCAACAAGGCAGTGTAATAAACATATATTAAATGAACTAATCTGAAATATTTTATTGCTCATCATTCTGTGGATTTTTTTTTTTTTTTTCAGATTTCGCCCCCATTTTTCGCCCCAATTGTACTTAGCCAATTTCCCCCTGCTGCCTCGGTCGCTGCTCCACGCTCTGCCGATCTGGGGAGAGCCGTAGACTAGCACCATGCTTCCTCTGAGACATGCGCCAGCCGCTTCTTTTCACCTGACAGCTGGAGCTTCACCGGCAGGATGTAGCACATGGGAGGATCACGCTATTCCCACCAGTTCCCTTCCCCCCGAACAGGCGCCCTGACCGACCAGAGGAGGCGCTAGTGCAGCGACCAGGACAAAAGCCCTCAATCCGGCTTGCTACACGCAGACACTAGCCAATCGTGCCTGTATGGACGCCCGACCAAGCCAGAGGTAACAGGAGGACGCGAACCTGCGACCCTCGTGTTGAGTAGGCAGGGAATCTACCGCTACACTACACAGACTGTAGTTTCTGTGTAATTGTTAGTTATTCATATTAATTATTAGGCCTGCGTTCAAATATCCTGCTCCAATCCCGCCTCTTCTCTGATCCCTTGGCCACGCCCCTTTATGCAAATTCTACAGAGCGCTCATGCTATTATTTAGGAGCGACCAAGCTGACAGATTTTCACGTGACTCTAAAATCTGTGTTGAGAGATTAGACTGACCCAAGCTGTTTCCTGGTTTCCATTTGAAATGTAATTAGCATGTTTGCTAGTAGCTAGCATCTCACTGTATAACACTGTATAGCCTCTGTATTTACCCATAATGCAATAGTATGTGCCATTTTCTCACCTTGCCATAGAGACCCTCATTATGAACTGATTTACTCATCTATAGGCTACCTATTTACTGATTGACCTTTGTCCTTATTTATTTATTTATTTATTTGCAAACTGTTAATTTGGGGGGTTTGTCTTTCTCCTGACAAATTGTTCCAGTCTGTGGGGGTGGGGCATAAGGTCAGGGGCAGGGCTTCAGGTCAGTTTGTTTGACCTCATTGGACATCTCCAGAATGTACATTTTGCTCCTGTTGGCCATAGAGTGCCGAAGTCACGCCCTCTTCCGCGTTCAGCATAAGAACCAAGGGATTTTTCAGCGGTTTCATTTTTCCATCTACATGTCATAAATGCTTATCAAATTAGTTTACTCACTAGAACATTTCACGTGGATCAAAACTACAAAATAAAAGTGTTGATTTTTTTCTTCTTTTAATCCGATTTATGTTTTATTTTTGGTTGGAGTGAAATGTTCTATGGTCTCTCCTGATTCCAAATATATAATATGAATCACTTGGTTTGACCAAGTAAAACAATTTTCTTAAAGCCCCACTCAGTAAGTTTTCCACTGCGCCCTCTGCATGCATTAGTATCGATAACGATATCGCCGTTCAAAGTCAACAAAACACAGCGCCAGAAGCTCTATGTACATGTTGTGACATCGGGTACTCACCACGTGATGAAATAATAATCCATAGTTCCGTGAAACATCATTTTCGTAGCAAATCCGAATCGAGTTACTTCCTCGTTTTCATGAACACAGCGCTTCCGCTGTACAGCGCATGCGCGCATGGTTTTCTTTTTTCTTTTTTCTTGCTACGGGACGTGACAGACAAACTGCTTAGTCCCAGGGCTGGCCAATGGAGGGCGGTGTGGGATAAATAAAGACGAGGGTCTCCCTATTAAAAGTCAATCTACCATGTCCTGTGACTAAAAAGCAGTTATATTTCAGTAAAAAATGTCAAAAATCTTACTGATTGGGGCTTTAAGTATTTAACAAAATGTAGATGGAAAAAATGAATGGTGGATGAAATCCCGTGATTCATTTGCGGAAGGCGACAGAGACTTTGGCACTCTATGTGCAGAATCATTGACCACAGCCTGACCACGCC
>NC_139624.1:15941184-15951184 GCF_964638095.1 Poromitra crassiceps
GGATGAGTGTGGGTACATGTGCATGTGTGCGGGGGGGATGAGTGTGGGTACATGTGCATGTGTGCGGGGGGGATGAGTGTGGGTACATGTGCATGTGTGCACACGCACACACTACGTTACTGCATGCTGCAGATCTCTCTCTCTGGGTCTGATACACTATGTTACTGCATGCTGCAGATCTCTCTCTGGGTCTGATACACTATGTTACTGCATGCTGCAGATCTCTCTCTGGGTCTGATACACTATGTTACTGCATGCTGCAGAGCTCTCTCTGGGTCTGATACACTATGTTACTGCATGCTGCAGATCTCTCTCTCTGGGTCTGATACACTACGTTACTGCATGCTGCAGATCTCTCTCTCTGGGTCTGATACACTATGTTACTGCATGCTGCAGATCTCTCTCTCTGGGTCTGATACACTATGTTACTGCATGCTGCAGATCTCTCTCTCTGGGTCTGATGCACTACGTTACTGCATGCTGCAGAGCTCTCTCTGGGTCTGATACACTACGTTACTGCATGCTGCAGAACTCTCTCTGGGTCTGATACACTACGTTACTGCATGCTGCAGAGCTCTCTCTGGGTCTGATACACCACGTTACTGCATGCTGCAGATCTCTCTCTGGGTCTGATACACCACGTTACTGCATGCTGCAGATCTCTCTCTGGGTCTGGTACACTACGTTACTGCATGCTGCAGATCTCTCTCTGGGTCTGATACACTACGTTACTGCATGCTGCAGATCTCTCTCTGGGTCTGGTACACTACGTTACTGCATGCTGCAGATCTCTCTCTGGGTCTGGTACACTACGTTACTGCATGCTGCAGATCTCTCTCTGGGTCTGATACACTACGTACGTTACTGCATGCTGCAGATCTCTCTCTGGGTCTGATACGCTATGTTACTGCATGCTGCAGATCTCTCTCTGGGTCTGATACACTACGTTACTGCATGCTGCAGAGCTCTCTCTGGGTCTGGGACACTTCCCCTCAGTCGGCTGGTTATGGGAGGGAACCGTTCACTTGGCCAGTGATATGCCAGTGGTGGATTCAGTCGTCCCCAATCAGTAACGACTTTGCGATCAGACGACACGGGAGGTGCAGCACATTTTTCGAACCGCTCTCTCATCAGTGCTACGACCTGTCACTCATTCAATTTCAACCCGCCTTCAAAAACCAGCAGTGACTCATTTATGTAGTAGATCTTCATACTGACATGTTACTCTCCAGGTCGAGACCTTTCCAACATTCTATTCTATTCTATTGTCTCTATACTATAGTGTTCTGTTCTCTCTGACCCCTGCCTCTCTTCTCTCTTTCAGGACTGAAGCCTGGGGGCACTGCTGCATTGTGGGAGATGTAGTTCAAACAAAGGAGTCAACAAAGAATGTTTGGTGGACATTTACGGAACTCAGCATTTACTGCACACCGCACGCACACACACACACACACACACACACACACACACACACACACACACACACACACACACACACACACACACACACACACACATTAATGAGTAAGTAAAAGCACATGAAACACATGCACATGCATGCATAGGGTTTGCATATTCAAATACATAGTCTTATACAGTAGGCTACCTCTCTCTCACTTTCTCTGTCTCTGTCTATCTCTCTCGCTCTCTGGTTCTCTCGCACTCTGTCTCTCTCTCTGTTTCTGCCTCTCTCTGCCTCTCTCTCACACACACACACACTTTTTTGTGAGCATTTATTGGATGAAAGTGTAAATAAACCAAGTGCTCCTCCTGCTGGAACGCCTGATGTCTCAAACAGAGAGGAGGCGTGTCCTCACATCGCTGCGTTCCCATGGCAACCAGGTGACCTGTGGTGCGTTTATTTGGACGTTTCGCCCGGGCCTCGTTGACTCCCCCCAGGGGAATTGGCCATCACTCTAGTGAACTCTCTCTCGCTGTACCCTTCAGGGCCGAGCGAGCTAGTCAGCAACAATGGTGACTTCACAAGCACACATTTCCCAGGATGCATTGTGGTCGTCAGGGTGATAAATGAACAGCTGATCAATATGAATGAAGTAAACAAACAATATTTAGAGGATTTAGGTAATCCATCAAGCCCCAACGGAATCCTGCTTATTACACATCTACTTACTAAAGAAATCAGTAATTTTATACAAGATATAACAGCCATTTTACTGATTTGAAAATGATTCCATTGCTTCCAACCAAAAAATAGTCGGTTACCTTCTTGCGGGGCTTTGCAGTTGACACACCTGCAAAAAATTAAGCTAATGTTACATTTGCTAGCAAGCGTTAGCTTGGACATGTTGCTAACACACTAGCCGGGTAGAAACAACAACATACATAGATTCATCTGAGATGTTTCTAACAAAGAAAAAAATATAGTATCCAAGAGAGAGAGAGATGTTTGGTACCTCGCCATTTTAACAGACTGCAGCTAACTTTTTTGCCACAAGGTGTCGCAAATGAGCTGTTGTTAAATGGACTGGACTTTGCTCAGATTGATATGACTGACGTGGCCTCTGGACTGATATCCCTAGCAGCGGTCTGTTGTACAGAAATAACAGACTGCTGAATGCCATGATTGACCAATCAGAATATTCAACAAGGCCGTGTAATAAACATATATTAAATGAACTAATCTGCAATATTTTATTGCTCATCATTCTGTGGATTTTTTTTTTTTTTTTTCATATTTCGCCCCCATTTTTCGCCCCAATTGTACTTAGCCAATTTCCCCCTGTTGCCCCTGTCGCTGCTCCACGCTCTGCCGATCTGGGGAGAGCCGTAAACTAGCACCATGCTTCCTCTGAGACATGCGCCAGCTGCTTCTTTTCACCTGACAGCTGGAGCTTCACCGGCAGGACGTAGCGCGTGGGAGGATCACGCTATTCCCATCAGGTCCCTTCCCCCCGAACAGGCGCCCTGACCAACCAGAGGAGGCGCTAGTGCAGCGACCAGGACAAAAGCCCTCAATCCGGCTTGCTACACGCAGACACTAGCCAATCGTGCCTGTATGGACGCCCGACCAAGCCAGAGGTAACAGGAGGACGCGAACCTGCGACCCTCGTGTTGAGTAGGCAGGGAATCTACCGCTACACTACACAGACTGTAGTTTCTGTGTAATTGTTATTTATTCATATTATTAGGCCTGCGTTCAAATATCCTGCTCCAATCCCGCCTCTTCTCTGATCCCTTGGCCACGCCCCTTTATGCAAATTATACAGAGCGCTCATGCTATTATTTAGGAGCGACCAAGCTGACAGATTTTCACGTGACTCTAAAATCTGTGTTGAGAGATTAGACTGACCCAAGCTGTTTCCTGGTTTCCATTTGAAATGTAATTAGCATGTTTGCTAGTAGCTAGCATCTCACTGTATAACACTGTATAGCCTCTGTATTTACCCATAATGCAATAGTATGTGCCATTTTCTCACCTTGCCATAGAGACCCTCATTATGAACTGATTTACTCATCTATAGGCTACCTATTTACTGATTGACCTTTGTCCTTATTTATTTATTTATTTATTTGCAAACTGTTAATTTGGGGGGTTTGTCTTTCTCCTGACAAATTGTTCCAGTCTGTGGGGGTGGGGCATAAGGTCAGGGGCAGGGCTTCAGGTCAGTTTGTTTGACCTCATTGGACATCTCCAGAATGTACATTTTGCTCCTGTTGGCCATAGAGTGCCGAAGTCACGCCCTCTTCCGCGTTCAGCATAAGAACCAAGGGATTTTTCAGCCGTTTCATTTTTCCATCTACATGTCATAAATGCTTATCAAATTAGTTTACTCACTAGAACATTTCACGTGGATCAAAACTACAAAATAAAAGTGTTGATTTTTTTCTTCTTTTAATCCGATTTATGTTTTATTTTTGGTTGGAGTGAAATGTTCTATGGTCTCTCCTGATTCCAAATATATAATATGAATCACTTGGTTTGACCAAGTAAAACAATTTTCTTAAAGCCCCACTCAGTAAGTTTTCCACTGCGCCCTCTGCATGCATTAGTATCGATAACGATATCGCCGTTCAAAGTCAACAAAACACAGCGCCAGAAGCTCTATGTACATGTTGTGACATCGGGTACTCACCACGTGATGAAATAATAATCCATAGTTCCGTGAAACATCATTTTCGTAGCAAATCCGAATTGAGTTACTTCCTCGTTTTCATGAACACAGCGCTTCCGCTGTACAGCGCATGCGCGCATGGTTTTCTTTTTTCTTTTTTCTTGCTACGGGACGTGACAGACAAACTGCTTAGTCCCAGTGCTGGCCAATGGAGGGCGGTGTGGGATAAATAAAGACGAGGGTCTCCCTATTAAAAGTCAATCTACCATGTCCTGTGACTAAAAAGCAGTTATATTTCAGTAAAAAATGTCAAAAATCTTACTGATTGGGGCTTTAAGTATTTAACAAAATGTAGATGGAAAAAATGAATGGTGGATGAAATCCCGTGATTCATTTGCGGAAGGCGACAGAGACTTTGGCACTCTATGTGCAGAATCATTGACCACAGCCTGACCACGCCCCCTGGTGTCATGTTACAGCCTGACCACGCCCCTGGTGTCATGTTACAGCCTGACCACGCCCCTGGTGTCATGTTACAGCCTGACCACGCCCCTGGTGTCAGATTACAGAATGACCACATCCCCCTGTTATGTTACAGCCTGGCCACGCCCCCTGGTGCCATGTTACGGCCTGACCACGCCCCTTTGTGTCAGGTTACACACTGACCCTGGTGTCAGGTCACAGAAATCTTGTCTAATTTATTGCCTGTATGATAAAGTCAACCACGCTGAATGTCTTCCCATTAAACTGAAATAAAATTATGAATGTCTGTCTGTCTGTCTGTCTGCCTATCTCTCTTTTTGCCTGTCCTAACATAAGACTGTATAAAAGTAGCTTCTCTGAGTGGACTCATTTTGGCTGTTATTATGCTATGATGGTGATATCTGACTTTTTTTTTATAAATTATTATTATGATGAATTTAGTAATTTCAGCCAAAATTGTCCACTGTGTAGAAAAAAACAAGACACCGTTAGCTTTTTTAGGGCCTTTTTAGAGCCCAAAAAGCTCCAGGGGGGTTGGAGCCTGACCAAACATTATGTCAATTTATCAATTTTAACCCTTTAAATGCAAATTATTTTATGATGATACCGCTCATTTAACACACAATTATACTATAATGTTTGGAGCGGGGGAGTCTGGTGCAGCGCACAGGTCGTAGACCTGGTGAGACGAGGGAGGAGCCCGGCCGGGTGGCAACCCACAGAGCCCGGTCCCTCTACGTACCAGAGCCCTCCCCCCCCCCCCCCCCCCCCAGTCCCGGCAGAGTAGTTCCGGAGCAGCGGATTGAGTGGCCCTGACCGCGTAACCACCTTCGACCCTTCCTGGAGGGCTGACCGTGGGTAGCTACTGGGACGTAAGTTGGGGCTTGGCCAGCCCCGGCTGGGTCACCTGGGCGAGGGTGTATGATGTTGCGAGACCCGAAACATCCTATGACCCCAGGGTACATCACTGAGGATACGTCCCAGTTATGCATCCATGCGATGTTTTTTCTTTATAACAACACTATAATTGAAGTTACCATAAGTGAGTCAATTCCATTTTCACTGTTTACATATTCATGGGGTCTTGGAAGAATATGATCAGAAATGCAGGCGGTGGCTGGTAACTTCAAAACAACTCCCCGAACATGTTTAATGGTTGTTTTTTAACAGCTGCAGCATTGTGTAAAACAAGATGAATGATGGCTTTCCTGTGGGTGAGAGACATAAACATAGACAGAGAGAGAGAAAACAGAGTTGGCACAAGATCCCTCTTCACCAAACTCTGCTTTCTCTCACACTCTCTGTCAATGTCTCTCACCCACAGGAAAGTCAGGCCAAAAAATCTTAAGTTTCTGCTGTCAATCAACATATAAATGTGATTCATAAAAGAAATCTCACCAAGAAAATGACAAACTAATGAAAATCTCCATTCATAAAAACCACAGACAAGCTGTAAAGGTCTACTGACTTTATTAACAAACAGGAATGTTTCCACTGTCACTTACTCCACGTTCTCCTTCTCTCTCTTGGTTTGTCAAAGCCTTTGTTACAAAAATCATCACTCAGTCAAAATCTCTCCACTGCTTCACAGCGAGGTGCGCTAGCTCAGTGGTAAAGCTCAGCTCTTTGGACCACAAGGTTGTGAGTCTGTGAGCATTTTGAAGTTTGATGCAAAATAAATCAACACTACATCACAGAGCAGGTGTGTGCCACCATCTGTCAGTGGCTGATCACTGATTGGGGAGGCGTGGCCAGATCTTTCAGCCAATAGAAACGGCTGACTACACAACACGTCACACTGACGTCATCAATAATCAATGTTTTCTTTTTCACTAAACAAAACAATGACAAGTTTCATTCATGTTGCCATGGAGACAAACGGGTTCATTAAGACATGTGACCATGAACAGTAATGTAATCTGAGCCAATAGGAGTCAAGCTGTGGGCCAATAGGAGCCAGGTAAACTGTTGCTAGGCAGCAGGACAGGAATTAGGAACAACTCCTGACAGGAAGTGGGCAGAGCTCAGGTTCAGAGGGTTGTTCAGTTTACCCTTAACGAGCTGCAGCTCGTTAACATGACCTTTAACGAGCTGCAGGTTCTTCATACAACCTCTGAACCTGGACCTGGTGGACAGACAGTTCTGCTTCACACCGTCTGGACGAGAGACACAGGGGGAGAGAGAGAGACAGACAGAGAGGTTAGCAATCACCAATTAAAAATGCTATGCCAATTGTTTAAGCCAATACAGAAGTGCCTTAAACCTGCATTCTTTCTAACGGCCAGCAGGATGCGACTGTGTGTGTGTATGTTTGTGTGTGTGTGTGTGTGTGTGTGTGTGTTTTACCGGGGTATCCTCCCAGGTACAGGGGGTTGTTGGTCTCAGCAGAGGTGGATTGGGGGTGGGGGTTGGGGGTGCTGTAGGTGCGTCCGTCCACAGTCAGACTCAGGCTGTGTTTGGTCTTCCTGGCCAGCAGGCGGTGCCAGCGAGCGTCACACAGCCTGTGAGCTGACAGCACCGTCACACGCCCCGCCCCGTTATTCACATGGAACGCCACCTAGAGGGGGAGGGGCATCAACCATCAGCTGACTCGTATAATTAAGCAATATATCACGAGAGCAAGTGTGTTGTGGTGAATATATCCCGCTGATAAGCTGTTATCCCACGAGGCCTGCGGCCTCGTGGGATAACAGCTTATCAGCGGGATATATTCCACAACACACGCTGCTCGAGTGCTATATTGCTTTTATAAAACGGTTTCCAAGTATAATAATATAATAATAATAATACTATAAGTCCGACTGGCATCGTATTCTGATAGAGTCAGTTGAAACACTACTGTAAGGCGGGACCTCTAGCAAGAAGATAGACGTGCGGGTGATTTGATTGGATCGTTCTGGAGACTGAAGTCGACATTGGCCAATCCTGGCGCTTGCTGAGAGCTTTTTGCAAAGCTCGACACCAGAGCCGTATGCCGACACCAAGTAACGTTACGTCTTATTTAGAAATGCGGGGTTAAGAGTGAGGGCGCGCGAGAGAGGGGTTAAGACATTAGCCCGCGTCTATTCTTGTACAAAACATCATTTTCTGCGAAGTATTAGTAAAGTTATAAGCGAAGATCGATTCACAAGGATCTGAAAGCTGTCTCCGCCATTTTGTTTTTGAGGTAACCAAAGCCTAAGAGAGTTGCGCCATCATGCGTCTGGCTGCAAGCGAGTAGCTTTTTGTTTTGACACTACTGTAAGGCGGGACCTCTAGCAAGAAGATAGACGTGCGGGTGATTTGATTGGATCGTTCTGGAGACTGAAGTTGACATTGGCCAATCCTGGCGCTTGCTGAGAAGCTGAGAGCTTTCTGGAAAGCCCAACACGGAGCTCGAGCGCAGAGCTGCCTTTTAGTAAGAGAGTTGCCATGGCAACCAATAACCCATGGCCATGGGTTATTGAACTCGTTTACTGGAATTATACAATGGCTGTGAACCAATCAGATTGCTTGATTTGAGAGAGCCGTTTTATAATGACAAATTATACAACAGGGAGTTCCAACTAAGCCATCTGATTGGTCAACGAGACATTTTAGAATGTGATCAGATCAGCTAGCCGTGCTAGCCTCCTCACTAAAAACGTCACTCCGCTCCATTACTACTATGACATGACTAGCCTGTTACTAGCATCTATGCTTACTATGCTTAGAGGCTCTGGCCTCTTCATCAGCTGTGTGGCGACACAGCGATACTCATTTAAAAATACATGTGAACTTAGTTCATGGACGTAGTAGTTAAATCTGTCCATGGAAAATGATTTTTTTCAACATCAGTTACAACTACATTGAGCTGGCGAAGCAGTTTTGTGTTTATATGTGGTATTTATTCAGTTTAGGAAATCACAAAATTTAGAAAGCATTAGCTCAAGTTGGCTGGCTGACTTAACAGGGACTAGTTCTTGTCTCTTGTTGCTAGGTCATTACTAAGGGTCGGGGCTACTTGCTGGAGTAGTAAACTAGTTTTCATTAGTAACTCACGTGACTGAATGTTTTCCAGTTATTAGTCAAACCCCATGTATTTCCAGGGAAACGGAGATAATACTAGCAAAAATATATATTTTGAGAGCATACCAACACTGTTTCAAACAACACCTCATGATACAACTACAACAATACCTTACAATGCCTTATCATTCACAGTGCAATACCCACAATGCTACATGATACCCCACACACACACACACACACCTGTCCGTTAGTCATCTCCAGCCCGATGGCGTCCACCTTGGCACTGCTGATGCCCAGCAGCACGGCATCTGATTGGCTCGTCCGGAACTCCAGAGATACTGACATATCAGAGCCCACCTTGTAGCCGTCACGCACTGCACGCACACACGCGCACACACACACACACACACACACACACACACAGGAAAGAGGTTTAGTGATCATAGGTTGTAACGATACTTGAATTTCTAACTTCGACACAATACCTAGGAAAATATTCATATGCGATAGATCCCATTTTCATCATGATTTGCTGTTTATTTATTGAGGGCATAGATTAGCATCTAAGCACAAAACAGACACAGGAGACCCCTTATGATGACATCACAATTGCACAATTCTCGTGTGACATCATCAGTGATGTCATAAATCCCTCTCTGGCATAGTGACATCATCAGTGATGTCATAAATCCCTCTCTGGCATAGTGACATCATCAGTGATGTCATAAATCCCTCTCTGGCATAGTGACATCATCAGTGATGTCATAAATCCCTCACATAGTGATGTCACAAATCCTTCCCTGCTAACAGTATAAATAAAAGCTTGGTAAGCCTGGTTCTTTCACAAGTATCTCGCATCTTAGCTAAGTTCACTCAAATCATTCTCGTCTCCAATATTCAGAAACATGTCTAAGGGACCAGCGGTTGGCATCGATCTTGGGACCACCTACTCCTGTGTGGGTGTGTTCCAGCATGGCAAAGTTGAAATCATTGCCAACGACCAGGGCAACAGGACCACGCCCAGCTATGTGGCCTTCACTGACACCGAGAGGCTCATCGGAGATGCAGCCAAGAATCAGGTGGCCATGAACCCAACCAACACAGTCTTTGATGCCAAAAGACTGATTGGCCGCAGGTTTGATGATGGAGTTGTGCAGTCGGACATGAAGCACTGGCCATTTACAGTCGTCAATGACAACACCCGCCCCAAGGTCCAAGTTGAGTACAAGGGTGAGACCAAGTCCTTCTACCCAGAGGAGATCTCCTCCATGGTGCTGGTGAAGATGAAGGAGATTGCTGAAGCCTACCTGGGAAAAACTGTAAACAATGCAGTCATTACCGTGCCCGCCTACTTCAATGACTCCCAACGCCAGGCCACCAAGGACGCCGGCATCATCTCTGGTCTCAATGTTCTACGTATCATCAACGAGCCGACCGCTGCTGCCATCGCCTAT
>NC_139624.1:15956184-15958684 GCF_964638095.1 Poromitra crassiceps
GACACCGCCCACCCACCTAGGCATCATCGTGCAACTGTGCGCCATTGACTCATACTACATCACAGTTGCTCGAGTGACATCACTGATGACATCACAGCTGCCTGAGTGACATCACAGTTGAGCACAGTTGCTCCAGTGACATCACTGATGACATCACAGCTGCCTGAGTGACATCACAGTTGAGCACAGTTGCTCCAGTGACATCACTGATGACATCACAGTTGCTCGATCACTTCCGTCACAAATCGTGACCGACACCACCACAAACACGACTTAGCCAATTTGAACTAATAATAAGATGTAAGTATTACAGGTGGTATTTATGTAAAATATGGAGTGGCAGCTTGGAATAGATAGTTTCTACATTTCACTGTAGGTGTCTGATGCACCTGTATTGAATCAATGGGCGCTCAGCTTGATACGTTTCATTTTTATAAGCATTTTACAAAATGGAAAATAAAATGGCGGATGAAATCCCTTGGTACGCATGCTGAAGCAGGAAGTGACGTTCACTTTGGCTCTCTATAATAGATTTGAGCTTGTCCTGTTTGATACAGCATTGATCTGGCTAAAAGACAGTGTGTGTGTGTGTTTCTGTGTGTGTTTGTGTCTGTGTGTGTGTGTGTGTGTGTGTGTGTGTGTGTGTGCGTGTGCGTGTGCGTGTGCGTGTGTGTGTGTGTGTGCGTGCACGTGCGTGCGTGTGTGTGTGTTACCTCTTGCGGACAGTGTTGGGGTTGATGGTGAAGGTCATGTGACTGTGTCTGGACAAACCAAACTGAATAGCTGCTGGCAAGAAGCTTGGCTCTGCCTCCGACGCACACTGGACACACAGATCAATACCCAGGAATCAATAACCAATCAACACTCTGTGTGTGTGTGTGTGTGTGTGTGTGTGTGTGTGTGTGTGTGTGTTACCGTTAGCGCTCCGGGTGTCATGGCGCTGAGCTGTGTGGGCGGGGCTACAGGCAGGTGGGCGGGGTCAGGAGTTGGTTCTAGTTCCTGGTCGTCAGGAAGCACCGCCCCCACGACCCTCTCCTCCAATAGGCAGCTGTCTAGCTCCACGCCCTCATACCGCACGGCTCCTGATAGGTCAACGAGCCTGGAGGACGAGCCATCAATCAAAACAATTAACCAATCAGATCAAAGAGAGAGAGGGTGTATGTGTGTGTATGTGTGTGTGTGTGTGTGTGTGTGTGTGTGTGTGTGTGTGTGTGTGTGTGTGTGTGTGTGTGCGTGCGCGCGCGTGCGTGCATCCTTACACTCCGCCCACTGCCAGGTTCTGGATGCAGCCTCGGAACGACCTGGTGGCATTCTGCAATCTGATTGGCAGACGGGACTCCTCCCCCGCTGGCAGCCCACCAATGAAAAAGGAGGAGAGAGACAGAGGAGAAAATCCACCTGGCGACAGAGAGACTGACTGTACATGGTCCTCATCGACCTGGATAGACAGAGACCTGAGAGACAGACAGACAGAGAGACAGACTTATAGACTGTGATGATCATTAAAGACATGCCACATTCTCTGTGCTTCCAGAAGATGGTTCTAGTGTAGTTGAACTTTTACCGTCAGCGCCCCTACGGAGGCCTACTGAGGACAAAGCACCGATCATACAACATAAACTCACCAAATTCATCAGATTAACAAATATACTAGTTTAACAAATGTATCAAATTATCAAAGAATTCCACTCTGGGGCCTGTTTACACTTTTTGTGTGTTTTCATGCCCCAAGAACGCCGTTCCCGTTTCGACGTTTAAAAGTGACTTGTAAGCGACCAAATGAAATGAGTGTTACTTTGTGATGTCACAAAATCACGGAAGTCAAAGCGGCTCGTTTGGAGGCACTTTTTCCTTCCTTACATGGCGACACTTCCATGTTTATAGCACTTTATACTCAAAGAAGCAAGGAAATCTTGTTTTACACAAGATGGGACTTTTAACTGTAACGATATATATAAAAAAACACTGTAATGATATATCGATAACAATCCGATATGGCGACACCTACTTCCTGTCAGCCGTGATGATGAGAGAGTGCTGAGTTCCGTCAGCGAAGGATCCTCCGTGAGGTTTGACCTTCACGCTGCGGCTGGCCCTGCCCACCATGCCAAGCCCCGCCTCCAGCCAGCCGGACACCAGCTGCACGGACAGGAAGTACTGCTGCTGTAAGTGCAGCGGCCTCTGCGGGTGTGTGTGGTGGCGGGGGTCGGGCTCGCTGAACGCCGCCAGCAGGACTCCTGATTGGTTGTTGGAGGAGAAAGAGAGCAGAAGCTCCGCCTCCTGGCCGAGAGACAGAGGGGAGAGCTGCACAAAGCCTCCCCTCAACACAGAGACACTCCGCACCGCCTGGACAAGAGAGAGAGAGAGAGAGAGGGAGATAGACAGAGACAGAGAGAGGGAGAGAGAGAGAAGGAAAGAGAGGGGGAGATAGACAGAGACAGAGAGAGGGAGAGAGAGAGAGAGAAGGAAGGAAGGAGAGGGAGGGAGAGAGGGGGAGATA
>NC_139624.1:15963684-15968684 GCF_964638095.1 Poromitra crassiceps
CACACATACAAACACACCTCTACATTAATATTAATCACATAACGCTAAGTTAGCTTATATCACATCAATGTGATATAAGTTACTGGATGGTGTGTGTGTGTGTGTGTGTGTGTGTGTGTGTGTGTGTGTGTGTGTGTGTGTGTGTGTGTGTGAGAGTGTGTGTGTGTGTGTGTGTGTGTGTGTGTGTGTGTGAGTGTGTGTGTGTGTGTGTGTGTGTGTGTGTACCTTAGTGTGCGTCCCCAGTCCTCCTATGTAAATGAGGGTGTTGTTGTCGATGTCCAGAACCCGGGCATCTCCCGGCGACATCGCCGTTACCGCGGGCGATGGAGCCGCTTCCGACTCCAGCTGGTGCACTGACAGAGAGCCATGAGCGCCAAACCTGCAGCATGACATCACACGTCATGACATCACAGTACATCCGTTCATCACATGACATCAGGAGGTTGTGTGTGTGTGTGTGTGTGTGTGTGTGTGTGTGTGTGTGTGTGTGTTACCGTGTGGCGTTGATGCGGGTCCATTTGTTGTTGGTGATGTCCATGGCGTGTTCCAGGTGGGCAGGGCCGGAGCCCACGTCCCACACCAGGGAAACCTTCCCAGCATGCATCTCCACTGCCATGAAGTCCACCTGCAGCACGCCACAAACATTCACATTAGCCCCGCCCCCTGTTAGCTGGCTGCTGCTAGCAGCGCTTTCGTTTTCCTTCGACCGAAGTAGATTCGAGATTCATTTATGAGCCATAGTGAGTAATCAGATTACAAACGAGGAATTTGACTTAGTGTAAGTATGCAGCGCAGCGGTCACATCAACAGCAGAAGGTGGAGCAAAACAGAAAGCAATCTAAAATTATAAAGTGCAACGTAAAACGTATTTTAAAGTGACATATAATGGGGTTGGTGGGGGGTGGGATAATGTCCATAATGACAACACAGAGTCCGGGCTTTTTCTCTCTTCATTCAATATCTGATCAGCAAGCAGGGGTTGTGTGTTTCCTCTACGTTGGCTTGTGGTGGAATGTAGACTCCGATCAGAATGAATAATGATGAGTGTCTCTAGTGGGGGAGTATTGCAATCTAACTGCCACATCTTTGCACCAGTCACTGTTGACGTAGAAACAGACCTCTGCCTTTCTTCTTACCGGACCATGTCTCAGTAAAGCATAGGGCGAAAGTGGCAGCAAAGTGCGTGTCCGTGTAGCTGGAGTTCATCAGTTTTGTTAGGAAGGGATCGGACATTTCAGAGGAGTAATCTGGGAAGTGGCAAGCGATGACTGTGTGTACGGAATCTACGAAAGGACGCCACTCCGCTTTCCTTGCTTCATATTCTGGATGGCGGCCCACGCTAGCCTCGCTCTGCCTACGGTGCTCAGTAACGGGCAATAAATCCTCAGGGGTGGTTTCGCCTAAGTTCAAGAGCTCTTCCCTTGTGAGAGAGCGTCGGGAGTTACAACTAAACACTGAGTTAACACAAAACAAGAAAAACCACGAGGCGGCAGAGCACAATTTCGCCCGTCGAGAGCGCCATCTTTGATTGTTTTACTTTCTACTTTCTATTGTTTCTACATCTACTACAGCTATTAGCTAGCAGGTAGCGGGGTGAGTGTGCGAGTGTGTGTGTGTGCGTGTGTGTGTGTGTGTGTGTGTGTGTTACCCGGCCGGGCGTGCCCAGGTAGAGCAGCATGTTATCAGGGCGTTGTGTCTTGAGGGTCAGGCTCAGGGTGTTGGTGTTGCTGGACTGAAGCTCCGGGCGATACGAGCGCACACAGTCCGCCTCTGCTGACACCGCCACTTTGATCTGAGGAGGGGGAGGGGCTTATCAGCTTCACAACACCTATATCACCATCATCAGAAATAGGGATGGCCATTTTATGTCATTTCAATATTCGAGTACTCTTCTAGCATCACCTGATTTTAGCTTAGCAGCTACTACCTCAGTAACCAGCTGGTTAGTTCTTCTAGCATCACCTGATTTTAGCTTAGCAGCTGCTAGCTCAGCAACCAGCTGGTTAGTTCTTCTAGCATCACCTGATTTTAGCTTAGCAGCTGCTAGCTCAATAACCAGCTGGTTAGCTCTTCTAGCATCACCTGATTTTAGCTTAGCAGCTGCTAGCTCAATAACCAGCTGGTTAGCTCTTCTAGCATCACCTGATTTTAGCTTAGCAGCTGCTAGCTCAGCAACCAGCTGGTTAGCTCTTCTAGCATCACCTGATTTTAGCTTAGCAGCTGCTAGCTCAATAACCAGCTGGTTAGCTCTTCTAGCATCACCTGATTTTAGCTTAGCAGCTGCTAGCTCAATAACCAGCTGGTTAGCTCTTCTAGCATCACCTAAAGTTAGCATAGCAGCTACTACCTCAGTAACCAGCTGGTTAGTTCTTCCAGCATCACCTGACATTAGCTTAGCACCTGCTAGCTCAGTAACCAGCTGGTTAGCTCTTCGGGCATCACCTGATGTTCGCTTAGCAGCTGCTGGCTCAATAACCAGTTGGTTAGCTCTTCGGGCATCACCTGACTTTAGCTTAGTAGCTGCTAGCTCAGTAACCAGCTGGTTAGCTCTTTGGCCATCGCCTGACGTTAGTTTAGCAGCTGCTAGCTCAGGAATGGTTACATGCTGCCACTCCGACGTGCTGCCACTCCGACGTTCTGCCACTCCGAAATATCGGCACTCAGAAAGGGTTCTATATTCCCCGTTTTTCACTAACCTCTCACAGCCCCCACGCCAAACCTAACCTCCCCCCATGCCTAAACCTAACCTCCCCCAGACCCTAACCCAAAACCTAACCTCTCCCACCCCCACGCCTAAACCTAAGGTCGGCATTGCGGCTTCTAAGGTGAACGACCGCCAGTCCGAATAATGGAAGTTAACGTTCGGAGTGGCAGGGCTTCGGAAAGGCAGACAGTTACCCTCAGGAATCAGCTCGTTAGCACATCTCACATACAGTCTGTCTCACATACAGCCTGTCTCACATACCGAGGCAGCCTGTCTCCTGGCCTGGCTAATCAGCTCTCTGATGTCAGACAGGTTCCTGCCCAACGTTTCTCCCAGAATGCTTAGTGGCTTCATCCTGTCCATCAGACGCTCTGTACGACGCTCCGCCTCCTCCAGTTTACTGTGCGCCTCATTGGCTGAGAGATACAAAACAGGAAGAGTTAAAGCTCAGAGAAACTGTATGCTGTCTAATGTGTGTGTGTGTGTGTGTGTGTGTGTGTGTGTGTGTGTGTGTGTGTGTGTGTGGAGACTTACCAGTAGTGTGTGTGTGAGTCACCAGCTGGTTGGTGGTCTCCACAGTGCCCTGGGTGTTTTCCACCACAGACGAAGAGTGGGTCAGCTGCTGCTGGAGCTGCTGGAGCCGCTGTAGCGCCTCCGTCAGGCCGGACTGTGCCGCTGCCGTGTGCTGCTGTGCCTGGTCCAGTGCCGCTGATCCTGTAACAATACACCAATACAACAATACATCAATATGTCAATAATCAATACATCATCAGTACTATACTAGGGTTGAGCCGAATGCTTGGATGAAACGAGTATCCGGTACAGATAATGTACTTTTTACAAGTACGAGTATCATCCAAGTACAATGTGTCATCATCCGTACTCGTGATTAGGGCTGGAATACCAGCACCCTTAAAGCAGGCGTGTCAAACTCAATTTCATCCCAGGCCATATCAGCATTATGGTTGCCCTCAAAGGGAAAATGTAAATGTAACACGATATAAATGTATCTAGCCTACGTGTTGTCACATAATTGATTCTTATTACATTAATGTTTTTTAGTAATAACTTAATACTTAATAACTGGCTCTTAGTGAAAACAATGGCAAACAGACAACTAGGACCCTGCAACTATTATTCAGCTATTTTTAGCCGTATTGAGAAGAATTGTATTGCGCAAATTGTATTCTTTGCTAGCTCTGGCGGGACACATACAATGAGGTGGCGGGCCGGATTTGGCCCACGGGCCTTGAGTTTGACACATGTGTCTTAAAGTGATAGCAATACAAATAGAGTACGTCATTTGATACCTTTTTTTAGCCATCCTGAATATCACCCAGACAGACAAGCAGCTGACTGTCATGAAGGTAATGATACGAGATACAACCAAAACTGTTGAAGATCTGACCCAAAGAAAGCAACCCAGCACAGCAAAGTACACTGAGAACTGAAGGGGACCGAGGATGGAACCCTGCGGAACCCCCAACACATTCTCACACCAAACTTGTCAAATACTGATGTTTGGTCAGGACCCCTTGGCGTCACTTTTTACACACCACGCCATTTTTACTCCCGGACCCCACCTTTTTCATCATTTTTCGATGCCACTAGAGTGTAGCTAACAACTTGTGTTATGGTTATGGTTAGGCAACTAAAACCACTTAGTTAAATAAGAAAAATATTTATTACAAACTTAAATGTGACTTATGGTTGAAATCTGCTTTGAAAATGCGTGGATCGAATCGCAGTCGTCGGTATCGAAGGCAAATGTATACGCCCATCCACCACCCCGACCACAACGCCCTTACTGACCACCGTTTTATTTCATTGTCACCAAGTATGGGATCTTTAACTTTATGCAGGTCAACTCATCAAACTAATGGCTCATTTCCACCACATTTTACTGCCCTGCACAGCTCGTCACCAGTCGGCTCTACTCGTTTCGGCCCGATGGATGTTCTGCTTCGACCGCAGATCATCTGCCCCCGCCCACCCCCGCCCACAGCTGGTCGTCATAGCGACCGCATATCTGTCCTTCGCTTATAGCCAAAGTAGGCTATAACATAACGTTACAATTAAATCCATCCACAGAACTTTTAAACTGTTTATGAAATACTGGTGCCTCTAAATGACCTACAGTGTACATGGGCAAATGTGACAATCGGCCAGGAGATGCATGCGCTGCGCTGCGCGGGGACGGGAGAGGCGCTACAGACAGAGTGTGAAGCCTGTACCCCGGCGGCCTCTCACCAGGCAAGACCGCGGCTTCACCAAGACCCGCCTGCGGCCTAGCGGA
>NC_139624.1:15973684-15978684 GCF_964638095.1 Poromitra crassiceps
CTCCGTCACCAGCGCTGGACCAATCAGAGAGGAGAACATGACGTGTGAGAGAGTTGATCATTGTGATCAATACCTCTGTTTCTGCAGCCAATCAATATAACACAACAACACTGCTCCTGGTGATGATGTCCTTGTTGTTGCTGTTGTTCGATGTCAGGGTTACAGGCAATGTACACCAGGTGCGTTACGGCTGCGTTTCGGCAGAACTCAGCAGAACTGCTGGATCGACTCTCGCCCCTCTTAATTGATGGGCGATACATTGCGGTACGGAATTTTTTCATTGTTGTCATTTTGTTGTTCATATGAATGATGTTGCTTATGATGTCACCAATAGTGGTGTTGTTTATGGTCATTGCTGTTGGTTATGATGTCATTGTTGTTGTTTCATGATGTTGTTTACACTGTTGCTTTTGTTTACCATGGATGTTGTCCTGAAGGCCTCCAATGCTCTCTAGTAGCAGTGCACCCTGGGAAAGTGTGTCATTGGTGGACACGCCCACTTCCTCCAGCTCAGCAGACAGACGGACCGCCTGGCCAATCAGGACGCAGAAACAAGACAATTAGTAACTACAACTCCCATAATCCTCTTCTTGCATGCAAATGCCCGCACAGTAGATGATGTCACACCACAGGGAGACATTTCTGTTCTTTATTAGTTCACGTAGACTGCTGCCATAGATTCTGTAGAATATATTATATAGCACTGTGTCCTGAGTCAGTCACTTTAGCTTCTATTATCTATAGTCGGAGAGCTACAGTTCACTAGGCTACTGTTACGACCATGTAATGTTTATTACAACCAGTTTATAATGATGTAAAAGTCAAGTATACATTCTTATCTTTCTAGCAACATATTGTTTTAATCCAAAAGGAGTCTCTTGCGCGTCAGCCCCTCCACAAAAGGAGGCCGGTGCTCTCAGGACAGGACAGTATCACGACAAAAGTTCAATGGACAAACCAAAGAGGATCCTGGAGCACACGATTCACTGGAAAATTTGGTTTGTCCATTGAACTTTGATATTGTTTTAATCATTTGCTTTACATTTGTCTTCAGCAGAGTCAGAAGAAGGACGCTGTCACCGGTCATTTAGCGCTAGGCTAACCCAGAGATCAGTGGTTCCCAAACAGCAGTACGCGTACCCCCTAGGGCCTAGCGGTATGTGAGGTACCACCGGGGGTAGTTGAGAAATGGAAAAATGTACAAATAAATCATGAAAATAAATGAAAGGTTAAAATAAATCTGCTCAGGAGGCACTATTTGCAACTCTTTCACTGCATATCTTATTTTGTAAAATTCATAGACTGTACATAATATCTGGACCACCTTAGCTATATGATTTTGACACGGCAAAATGAAGCTCACTTCCCGATATTGTTTGATTTCGTTTGATTGGATGAATGGATTTTCCTGTTGCATTGTGGGTAATCTGTTCAAACCTGGAGCCGGAAAAACAGGAAAGGGCGTGAGCGTGGACGGGACTCGGGGGAGGGTTTCCTCCGCCACGGCATCCATCTTGTTCATGTTATTTTCCCTGCTAGCCGTTAGCTTGGCTAACAAATGTTGCTAACGTTAGTTGCTATTGCTAGCCTTGCTCCATTGCTCTCACATTGAATACAATAGCCCGAAGAAAAACCAGAGTATTATTTCCTCCAGACCTCGCGCGGCGTCACCAGCCTGCCGCTTGCATCTTCCACAAAATCGAGGTAATCTTATTTTCTAACGTAACACTAATTGCATAGCATGACATTAACGCTAGCTACATGTCCATTTGTCATTACAGGAGGACGTTAGACTAGAGTAGCATAAGTTAACGTTATACAACGTTAAACAGTATTGCATGCTGCACAGATTCGGACGTAGACAGAAAACAAACGCAGTTCTGTTTACCTAGGTTACCTCTTTGAGATGAGGCAGATTCAAAGCATACTCATATGATCTACCAGCTATAGCGTTATATATCTAGCTAACGTTAGATAACTATCAATCAATGAGGGGGAACAAGGGGGTTCAACTCCTCTGGATAGTTTATCCACCTCTGCATTTACAGTAGCCTTACATTGCATCAGCTGATGCAATGTAATGCAGTGTAATGTAATCAGCGTCTTGGTACAAGGCTACATTTACAGTATTTACCAATCGCACGTAGTGTTGGGTAAGCAAACGTTAACGTTATACAGTGATTAACAGTGTCTAATTCGTTTCTTCCAGGGGTAGCGCCGTCCAGTACCAGATGGGACACACAGATCGAAGCAATAATATTCTGTTCTCCTGAGATTAACGGTAAACTACACAACAGAGGATCATGATTTGTGAAGATCAAAGCTATAATATTCTGTTCAAGTTGTAGCTAGTGCCAGTGACCGGAGAATATTGTTATATTTGCTTGTTTTAATGCTTTTGTCAATAAACATTGTCAACAAAGATAGCCTTGTTGTATATTATCATGTATAAGATTGTTGATGTCGAGTGATACGAACCGAAGATTGGACCAGAGGACATGACGACGGAGAAACCAGCAGTCTGCTTCAATCAATGAATGCTTAATATTTATTGAAATGAAATATGGTGATATCTGGTGGGCTGAAATTGCTCTCTCTAGCTAGGGTAACTGGCTTATATTGTCATATTATTGTAATGTCTGCTACACCATACAAATATATTTCGATATAATTCAAACAATTAGCTCACCATGGCCTGGACTGTATTACTGTGAAAAATTTACATTTGATTGTTTTAAGTGTTACACGTTATATTTTTAACTGAGCTTTGCGGAATTACCTCAACACAATTGTGTATCAGCTTTAAATGTCCAATATATACAGCGTTAAACAAACGACCAGCAGCATTCAAATGTGCAAAAACGTTATATTTATTGAAATGTGGTGATCATGTCACAAGTCACATTACATAACGATATAGCGTTAGGTGTTCTTTTGATCAACAGACCTCGGGGGCTCTATACTGTTGCTAGCTAGCTAGCCGCAGATCAGCTCTGAAGCCCCAACTTCAGAGCTGCCCGTCCACTAAAACCCGATTTCGATATAGCGTTTTAGGTGTTCTTTTGATCAACATACCTCATAACGGGGATCTATACTATTACGTGTGTCTACTAACATCATTAAAATATCATAAGGGTAACGCTGTTTCTGTTATTTTACTTTTAATCTCTGGCTACGTTGCTAGCTAGCTAGCTAGCCTGCCTTGGCAACTGGTTGGGCTGGCTGGTGTCAATCAAAGAAAATCCCGCCCCCAAAGTTATAATTTTTATCGGCTCTTTTGAGTCTTTTACTCGAAATGGGACCTGACGTGCGCCCCCCTGCGGACTTTTCGAATTAATGGAATTTCACGACTGGCTTCATACATTCCCTAATTCTGTTGCCCACTGGTAAAATTCCTCAAAAGGTGGGTGATCAATCATTCTTTGCATCATAATGCTATAGTTTTCTCTCACAGTTTTCTAAGCAAAATGTTGTAGTCGGGTAAAGGGCGTACTTGGATTCAGAAATGAGGGAAAGGAGGAACTGAAGCCAAAAACAAGTTTGAGAAGCACTGGTCTAGAGCTATAGATGATGATTCTGTATTGACAGTATTATCATCCTGTGATCATCATGACAGTATACTGTAGCTGTTTACCTGCTGCTGCAGAGAGCTCAGCTCAGAGGTCACATGACCTAAATCCTCCTCCGCTCTGGACAGACGGAGAGAGAGAGACACGCCTCCTGAAGACACAGACTGGACAGAGGCAGAGAGAGACACAGAGGGAGAGAGACAGACAGACAGACAGAGACAGAAAGAAAGAGACAGATTCATTTATTCATAAGCGTGGGGACAAATCAGACCCTAATAACTACAGTGGCATCTGTGTCAGCAGTTGTCTAGGTAAATTATTCTGTAGTATTTGTATTTATTTATTTTTAATAAATAAATAAATATTTATCGATTTATTCGTTTTTTTTAGCCCATTTTTATCCCCCATTAGTGCTAATTTTAATTTATTTATCCTGGTTGCTGCTCCACCCTCTGCCGATCTGGGGAGAGCCGAAACTGGCTCCATGCTTCCTCCGAGACATGGGCAGTAGCCAGCCGATTCTTTTCACCTGACAGGGGAAGCTTCACCGGTAGGACATAGCACGTGGGAGGATCACAAGCTATTCCAATGAGTTCCCCTCCCTCCGAACAGGCGCCCCGAATGACCAGAGGAGGCACCACATCAGCGACCAGGATATTGCATGTTTTGATGTGGGGTTCCTATATGAAGGAAACCCCCAGGAAGCACTGGGAGAACATGCAAACTCCACACAGAAAGGCCCTTTTGACGACCCCACCCGGGCAGTGGGCACTTGAGGACATGCGGATGGGCACGCACTCCTTCAGCGCTCACAGCGTCCCAGGTGGGAATTGAACCCAGGACCTTCTAGCGGTGAGGCTGTGTAGTATTCTAAACAAAAGGATACTAGATGGCCTTGACGGACTTCCTCCCAAAGCACCGTTTTATTGATTTCAAGAAAGCTTTCGGTTGTATTTGCCATGAAGGGCAGACTTCTAAATTGTGGTATCTGGGGCAAAATGCATGATCTGATAAAAATCAATGTATCTAGAAAATATGTGTGGGGTTAAAATTGGATACAGACAAATTGAGTTCTTCACCCAGAGAAGAGGAGTTCATCAAGGTTGAAACTTAAGCCCGCCTTTATTTAATGTGTATATAAATGAACTTGCTGTTCAGTTGGATCAATGTGCTGCTCATGGCCTCTCCCTCTTGGATAAAGAGGTCAAGTCTCTGTTCTATGCTTGACCTTGTCCTACTATCTTCTACTGAACAAGAACTGGGCCCTGGCTGTAATGAATAAAGCAAATGCCCAAGATGTCAGGAAAACAAATACCAGTTCACCATAAATAACTGTATCGTTGAACAGAGTTAATTAGTTATACCTATCTTGGTATAAGCATATCAGCATCAGGGAGTTTCAACATGGCAGGGAATCCACTAAAAGAACCC
>NC_139624.1:15988684-15998684 GCF_964638095.1 Poromitra crassiceps
AGGCCTATTTTTAAATGGGTCTCTGTGTGTGTGTGTGTGTGTGTGTGTGTGCGTGTGCGTGTGCGTGCGTGCGTGCGTGCGTGGGTGTGTGCGCATGTGCGTGTGCGTGTGCGTGCGTCTGTGTGTGTGTGTGCGTGTGTGTGCGTGCGTGCATATGTGTTTGTGTGTCATGTTTCTAAAACTGAAACCCGAAGCCTGTTGTTCAGATGTCAAGTTTACATATTCGGCTGTATCCGGTCAGGCCGAGGAACCCCAATATTTCTTGTACCCGATGTGTGCTCTAACCACAAGAATACTTTTGTTGAACCCTATGGCGCATGCTGTGCATTTGACCTTTGACTGTTTGTGGTGTACTGATGGAAAGAGCGCCCTGAATCAGGAAGTAGGAGGCTAAAGTGGGTTAGGTGTTAGGGGTTGTCGAGGCAGCACACTTGAGTCAGCCTCAGTGGAACGGGGCCTAGCCTGGGACTGCACCCTGGAGAGGGACACTTACCTGTACTCTCTCCATGCCTCCTCTCTCCTCACAGACGTGGGACACACCGGAGCAGTAGCACTGTGTGTGTGTGTGTCTTACCTGTACTCTCTCCATGCCTCCTCTCTCCTCACAGATGTCAGACACACCGGAGCAGTAGCACGTGTGTGTGTGTGTGTGTGTGTGTGTGTGTGTGTGTGTGTGTGTCTTACCTGTACTCTCTCCATGCCTCCTCTCTCCTCACAGATGTCAGACACACCGGAGCAGTAGCACGGTGTGTGTGTGTGTGTGTGTGTGTGTGTGTGTGTGTGTGTGTCTTACCTGTACTCTCTCCATGCCTCCTCTCTCCTCACAGGCGTGGGACACACCGGAGCAGTAGCACGGTGTGTGTGTGTGTGTGTGTGTGTGTGTGTGTGTGTGTGTGTGTGTCTTACCTGTACTCTCTCCATGCCTCCTCTCTCCTCACAGACGTCGGACACACCGGAGCAGTAGCACGGTAAGCAGCCATCCGGGTTTAGAGCTGACAGGCCGAATGAGCCAGAGACACACTCCTCACAGTGCTGACCAGAGACAGAGGGCTGCAAAAAAGAAAGAGGCTTTAGTTTGACCAAGTCAAACTATTTGATACGCATTTTACAAAACGTCTATGGAAAAATGAATGGCGGATGAAATCCCTTAGGTCCCATGTCAGACCAAAAGGGGGCGTGACTTTGGCTCTCTCTATGGCTCTGTATGAAACAAACGCAACAAATCAAACTATATAGGTGGCATTTCTAGGTAGGACGTTTTAGGGTGACTGAAACAGGTAGGTTACATTATTTGCATTACATGCAATGGTTCCTTGGTTGGCGCAGGATATCCCATAATACCTTGCGACCCTGCTAACCGACGAAGAAGAATGAAACTAGCCCGAAACGTCCATTTAATGGCGGTGTCCAAAACCTCTCGGCTAGAGAATAAAGTTACACAACATCATCATCTTCAACCAGCTTATCCGGGATGGGGTCGTGGAGGAAGCAGTTCCAGCAGGGGACCCCAAACTTCCCTTTCTCTGGCTACATTAGCCAGCTCTGACTGGGGGATCCCGAGGCGTTCCCAGGCCAGCGTGGAGATATCATCTCTCCACCTAGCCCCTCAGTCTCTGTCCTGTGGTCTCCTCCCAGCTGGATGTGCCTGGAACACCTCCCTAGGGAGGCGCCCTGGTGGCATCCTTACCAGACGACCGAACCACCTCAACTGGCTCCTTTCTACATGAAGTAGCGGCGGCTCTCCTCCTCCTCTTTCGGTCATGACCCATCCTTCATGACCATATGAGGGAAGGAACGAAGATCGACCGGTAGATCGAGAGCTTTGCCTTCTTGCTCAGCTCTCTTTTCGTCACACTGAGTGCGTTTACATGCACACCAATAAACTGTTTATTAGCGGATTTCTGAGTTACCTGATTATTCAAATGGTCATGTAAACAGCATAAACCGATAAGCTTTATCCGTTTATGGTCATAAACGGGTTATGAATAAACCGATAAACACACCTAGGTTTCTGGGCAATAATCGGTCTTCTCTCTGCATGTATCCAGCATAACCGGGTTTCTTTCGGGTTTATATATCTGCGCATGTGTGACTTGCAGGAGAGAGAAGCACAGGAGCGCGTGAGAGGCAGGGAAAGACGCGCTGCACTCACTGGCCCCTCGGCTCTCCTCCCGGTTCTCTCACCGGCATGCCGGTCTCTCCCCCGGCCACAGCGCACCACAGCCGGCTTGGAGAGATGACGGTGAGCACGGAGCCCCTGGCTGAGCGGAGCGGGGAGCTCTGCTCTCTCTTCCCGCACAGAGCCGGTGTCCCTGTAACGGCACCGCTGCTGCACTGCACTATGTTGAAATGTGGACGAATATTTGTCTCGGATTGCAAATAGAATGACGTAGCCTACAGACAACAGAGTCGTTCAAAACACAACACACACATAACGTTAAAATCCGTGACAAATTCTGTCCGTTTTCTGACAGGTAGGCTACAGTATTTCAATTCAACACACGTTGTGGGTCATGAACATTTGACGTGCTTAAGTCACCTCACCTGCCTGCCTCTGTGCTGTACAGTGTGCTCGGTAAAGTTGGAAATATTATTGACAGATGCATGCATGCTCTGGGTAAACCCGGGTTTCTCCTATTGTCGGATTATTAAAGTGCATGTAAACGCAGAAATCAGATTATTGCCATAAACTGATTATTCACAGTTATCAGTTTATTGTGTGCATGTAAACGCACTCAATGGTGCTCTGATTCTCCGGCCCATCTCCTGCTCCATTGTCCCTTCACTCGAGAACAATGACCCCGAGATACTTGAACTCCTTCACTTGACACAACGATCGCTAAAATAACAAACATCTTTCACTTTCTTTTCATTTTTAGGCAAGTCAAGCTAAAGCTTGCATTATACTTCAATGTGAACCTCCAGTTGACAGCTAGACAGTCATATTCAAACATCAGCTCAGACACACACACACACACACACACACACACACACACACACACACACACAGACACACACACACACACACACACACAGACACACACACACACACACACACACACACACACACACACACACACACACACACACACACACAGACACACACACACACACACACACACACACACACAGACACACACACACACACACACACACACACACACACACACACACACACACACACACACACACACACACAGACACACACACACACACACACACACACACACACACACACACACACACACACACACCTACCTTGCACACACACTCCCCTCCCTGCAGACAGTCACACACTCCGCTCGTGGTGTTGCAGTAGCTTGTCACTGTTCCGGCTGCATCACAGCCGCACGCCATGCACTCTGGGTAACCATGGTAACCGGGGGCACAGCTGTCACACGCCCGGCCTGAGAACCCCGCCAGACACCGACACGCCCCATTGGTCAGATCACACTGGGGGCCGGAGCTTCCTGCAGCACTGCAGTCACATGACTGGAGGAGCAGGAAGAGGGAGGAGTTAGTGTGACATCATAACAACAAGCACCAGTAGCCTGTACTACAAAGCAAGATTAGTGGTTTAGCGAGGTAACTTCAGGTTGGTTTAGCCGTACTACAAAGCAAGTTAACTTCTAATCACCATGGCAACTCATGCTGCAAAGCTAACCTGGTCCCGACCAGGTTAGCTTCAGAGGATAAGATCAAAATCCATGACAGACCCATATAATCGGCTCTCTGGAGTCACTCACCATTCATATAAGATCGCCATATGAAAAATACATTGCAGTCAACTGAGAATAGAACAAGAAAAACATTTGTGGCTCTGTAGGCTACATAATTAAATTAAACCTACTTACCACTTTATGTCTTAACAGCTCAACGATGCGTGGAGAAATATGATCACTATTAATCACGCAGCGCATATCATGAACGGACCCTCAAATGGAGTGAGGGTGATATTCTCCTACATGCCAGAAAAGCCTATACATATAATATAGATATGGGATAAATATGGGATAGCCCCAATAGGCTACTAAATATGCAGGCTACTCTTGCATGTTTCAGCTGGAACTGTGTCCTGTAGGCTGTATGCCAATATATGAGCAAAAATAGGCTAGTTTTTATCAATGAAAACTATGCCCGCATCGTCTCAATTCAGTTCAGCAGTTTTCTCTTTTATATTAGGCATCAGCATTATCATTATTTTATATATTAATTATTCGATCAGTGCAACTACACACATAATGAGTGATAGAGATCATTATTCATTGAGCATGCGTTTCTAAATCTATGGTCTAAATAGGTTTACAGATTGTGGAAATTTATAGGCTGAGATTACACATTTAAGGGACAGAAATCCTTGATCAAAGTAAATCAAATGACTGATGTGAATACAAGCGGCAGCTTTAGCAGTCCTTCAGCAGACTATATCCAACGCGGATTTTCATTCTGACATAGGTTACATTAAATATCCGCTAAAACTCTGATCACGCACTGTGCTTTCATTGAATGAGGAAATGGGTGTGGGCGTGGATCAACTCAGCTGTTCATAATGTGATTGGCTAGCGCACCTCTTTCGCGTGGACGCGCGCCTGTGCACGAGCGAAAAACGTGCGCGTGCACAGGCAGATCCCAGATAAAGCCAGCTTCAGTTATCGAGTAGAAAACCAGCGTCGTAGTATCGTTAAACTAGATAGCTTTGATCCTGTTCAGTCAAACCAGATCAAAGTGACAGATCGCGGGTCTGTTAACACGTTAATTGCCAACAACGAGTTGAGTCGTCAAACACAATCCAGCTGTTCACTGCCAACGACGAGTTGAGTCGTCAAAAAAAAAAAAAAAAATTTTTTGACGGTGCTACGTGGATCAATGCCCCCCGCGTCTCCTATGGAGATATTGGAAGTATTGAATGTGTATAATCTATTTTACCGACCAGCTAGGTGGCGACGGTCCTCTCCCGACAGAGATAAAGTCAACCAAAAGCAGCCGCCTCCCGCGGCTGCTTCCTCCAAGGAAGGAAATCAAGGAAATGGCTTGGCGATTTTACAGTCAGAAACGAACGAGCCTCATTCTCATACTGTAGGCGGGGACGCTTTCGCGCTGCTGCGGTGGGGGGTTCCAGAAATGGACTGTGTGGGCAGCATAAAGCCTAGAGTCGCACGGGGCTTCATCGGGGCTCTCAAACCCAAGAGACGAGTGAGACCTATCCACACTCGCTGCCAGGGAGGCAGGCTGCTCAAACTCGCTGCCAGGGAGGGACGCTGCTCAAACTCCCAGCAGCAGAGCACTCACTTGTGACAAACGCAGGCTGAAAGCCACTAGACACGCCCACGGAGGGAGGAGTTGAAGGAGAGGGCGTTCGGAACTATATTGTTTGGATGTCTGATCTTTCACTGATGCCAAAAATAAATGGTTAAAGTGACTGTTCTGGCTGTTTGATTGAATTTCACAAAACTGCGATTATCTCAGCTTCCTGTCTCAGACGCTAAAACCATGCTGTACTCAACGGCTAATATCTACATAACTACTAACTCTACAAACTAACTCTTTTAGACAGAGAAAGCACACATTCTATTAGTACTTTTGTGAACTTTGTGTTGACAAACTCCAAGCAGAAAAGAATCCTCGGCTCTTGTAAAATGAGCCAGAATCCTCAAAAAAACGGCTTGGCAAAAGCTACCTACAGCAAAAAAAAAACGGCTGGCAGTCAATGTGTTAAGATAGCTTCGTAGTACAGGCTACAGGTAAGATGGCAATACTGAAGCAACCCCTGAAACCTGGAAGTTAGTGTCGCCTGGTTCCCTCCTCTGGAAGTCATCTGGAAGATTTTTGTATGGGGAGTTTGGTTAAGGGCTTTTCACACTACATGCTCTTAGCCCGGGGCTATCTAAACCCTGGGCTAAGAATAGGGCTAAGATAGCCCCAGGCTAACTTAGCCCCTTTTCACACACGCATTGTTAACCCAGGTTAACCTAAAACCAGGGCTATGCGATTCACATTGTTTCCTTGGCCCTGTTTCACACTGGCAACTTTTAGCCCTCTGTTTAGATAAAAAGTCTGGGTTAACCCTGCTCCAGAGCAGGGCCAGCTAGCCGGGGCTGAAGTCAGGGTTAGCCCACTTTGGAGTGGGCCAGGACTGTGCAAAAGTGTGAAAGCTCTCTTAGCCCCAGGCTGAGACTGACTTAACCCCGGCTAAGTGTAGTGTGAAAAGCCCTTTAGATGCCTGAGAAGGACTGTGGTTAAAGTTTATGAAACTGAGACCTTTGTGTTCAGCAAGATAATCTTCACAAATGAGGACCACTTTGATGATTTTTGAAGCGTAAATGTGTTTTTGTGTGGGATGATGTTTTGTGTACCTTGCAGCCAGTGGTGAGGTCGTGACCCCAGTGTGCATCCTCACAGCGGTCGCAGGTCTCTCCCTGGGTGTGGGCGGGGCAAAGACACTCGCCGCTGACCGGGTCACAGCTGCCCCACGTGTGAGCACAGCTGCATGCTGGGAAAGACAGAGAGAGACATCCACCAATCAGCAGCCAGCGTGTCCAGCGTCTCCTGTTGCTATGGTTACAGATGTTTCTCCTGTCAGAGTGTTACTCTGACAGCGCACAGGAGCTGAAACAACCGGAAACAGCAATGATCCTGGCAGGCGACTTCAATAGAGTCAACCTGAGGAAGCGCTTGCCTTCACTCCACCAGCACATCAACTTTCATACAAGGGGAAAACGCACACTGGACCAGTGCTACACGAACATCAAACACTGCTACAAGGCTACCCCCCGCCCCCCCTTTGGCAGATCGGACCACGCCTCCATCCTGCTCGTTCCCAGGTATCAACAACAGCTCAAGCGACACCCCCCGGCCTTCCGAACCACCCACTGCTGGTCAGACCAATCAGAGGACATTCTGAGAGACTGTTTCGACCAAACAGCATGGGAAGAGTTCAAGGCTGCAGGAGACCTGGACGAATATGCAGACACAGTAACAGGCTTCATTCAAAAATGCACAGAGGACATAATCCCCCAAAAAGTAATCAAAATAATGCCAAACCAGAAACCCTGGATCAATAGTGACGTCCGGGCAGCCCTCCACGCCAGGACCACCGCCTTCAACTCTGGAACACCAGAGGAATACAAACAGACAAGATATGCCCTCCGAACCACTTTAAAAAGAGCACGGAGAGAATATGGCAGGCAGCTGGAGGCAAAACTGGACTCCAACAACCCCAAACACCTGTGGAGAGGACTCCACGCTGCCACAGACTTCAAAGGGGAAAAACAGCAAAACGCCAACGAGTCACCCACCCTGCCAGACGAACTCAACGCGTTCTACGCCAGGTTTGACCCCACGTCTAATGTATGCACATGACATGTGCACCTATGTGCAGTGAATATGCCACTGTCTCGGACTTGTCTTATCACTATAATGCCTTATTGCTTATTGTTGCTTATTGCTTATTGCTTATTGCTTATTGCCTTATTGCCTAGTGTTTTTGCACTCATATGCCTTGCTATATTTGTACTATGTTGTAAACGGAGTCCACAGCACAAGAATTTCACACGTGATACTTGTACCATGGAGTGACAATAAAAATCTTGAATCTTGAATCTTGAATCTTGAATCTACTCTAATTTGACTTCTTTCTGAGGTAACTAGTACCAATTACTTTTTCAAGTGTAAAATATAGATGAAAATAGTGGACAACTTCAGGGGAGTATCCAGTCTATGATCATCAGACCTAGACGCTGCCTCCTCCATGCCTCGCAAAAACGCTCCACACGCCGCAGCTGCAGCCAGAGCCCCAGAGGCTAATTACCTTGAGTAGGCTATAAGCCCCAGAGGCTAATGACCTTGAGTAGGCTATAAGCCCCAGAGGCTAATGACCTTGAGTAGGCTATAAGCCCCAGAGGCTAATGACCTTGAGTAGGCTATAAGCTCCAGAGGCTAATGACCTTGAGTAGGCTATAAGCTCCAGAGGCTAATGCCCTTGAGTAGGCTATAAGCCCCAGAGGCTAATGACCTTGAGTAGGCTATAAGCCCCAGAGGCTAATGACCTTGAGTAGGCTATAAGCCCCAGAGGCTAATGACCTTGAGTAGGCTATAAGCCCCAGAGGCTAATGACCTTGAGTAGGCTATAAGCCCCAGAGACTAATGACCTTGAGTAGGCTATAAGCCCCAGAGGATAATAACCTTGAGTAGGCTATAAGCCTCGCAAATAAGCTAATGTTCAAGTATCCCATGCAGGTACAATGATAGATAAAAAGTTGACAGTATGTCTTGTCCCACACTGTGCCACAGCAAAACTAAAATAACGTGTGCATTAATAAGTCAATCGAAGCAGTCTTTTAACAGTAATGCGAACGGTACTTTCCCTAGTAACTAATTACTTTTGTTATGCAGTAATTCTGAAGTAATTCAATTACTTTTTGAGAGAGGTAACTAGTACTTTTCAGTACTTTTCAGTACTTTTCAGTAAATTGCAGAACACTGGGTACCTGTGCAGCCATTGCCGTGGAAACTGTAGTGTCCGTGTCCGCAGTGGTCACACTTGTCCCCGGCGACGCCCTCCACACAGAGGCACCGCCCCTCCTGGTCACATGACTCAGACACAGAGCCCGATTCATTGCAGCCGCAGGGCCGACAGCCATGTCCACTCTGCAGCCCGAAGAAGCCCGCCTGAACACACACACACACACACACACACACACACACACACACACACACACACACACACACACACACACACACACACACACACACACACACACACATTTAATAACATGATGATATAGGAGATACATTCAAAATTAGAATATGGTAAAGATAAAAAAAATGAAAATTTTAAAAATGAAAAATCAAATCAAATAACCTGGCAGCGGTCACAGGCTCGTCCCTCCACGTTCTGTCTGCAGACACACTGACCGTCTGCTGCGTCACACACAGCAGAGAGCGAGCCAGACGCATCACACTCACACTCTGACAGACAGACAGACAGACAGACAGACAGGAGAGAGACAGACAGGGAGAGGCAGACAGGAGAGAGACAGGCAGGGAGAGAGAGAGACAGACAGGAGAGAGACAGACAGGGAGAGAGACAGACAGGCAGGGAGAGAGAGAGACAGACAGGGAGAGAGAGAGACAGACAGGGAGAGAGAGAGACAGACAGGGAGAGAGACAGACAGGCAGGGAGAGAGAGAGACAGACAGGAGAGAGACAGACAGGGAGAGAGACAGACAGGCAGGGAGAGAGAGAGACAGACAGGGAGAGAGACAGACAGGCAGGGAGAGAGAGAGACAGACAGGGAGAGAGAGAGACAGACAGGGAGAGAGACAGACAGGAGAGAGACAGACAGACAGGAGAGAGAAACAGACAGGTTTCATAATCATCATTTTTATGCTGTGCAGCTGCCTCTATAAGTGACATGTGTGTCCGTCCGTTCGAGCCGAGATGCGTCACGGGATTTCACCTGAGGTGAGCCTGAAATGTCTATAGGCTCCTCCCCCGACGACCGCTCGCGAAGGAAGCGAGAGAGCGAGGTCGACACTTGATAGTCGCCAGAGAGAGAGAGAGAGAGAGAGAGAGAGAGAGAGAGAGAGAGAGAGAGAGAGAGAGAGAGAGAGAGAGAGAGAGAGAGAGGGAGAGAGAGAGAGAGGGCTTAAAGTTGAGCTGAAATGACATTTCCAGGGTACGTGATTCCTTATGGTGACGTATTCTGACTGAAACAGGGTAGAGAGGCGGGACATAGCGTGTGGAGGAGTTTGATTTGACCGTTGGAAAGAGGGCGTGTCTGAGATGAGGGACTGGAGTTGACTGACTGCGAGTGCTCTGTGCCTCGGAGCAGTGCGAGACAGCAGTTTGCTAAATAATGTATTTAGCAAATCTGAAATCTGAAACCTCTTTTCAATAACACTCTATGTACAAACACAATATAATGTAAATACAGCCGTGTGCGCTGCGTGCTCGCTGGCTGGCTCACTGCGCGAGCCCCCAGAGCAGAGGACCGGGCGGT
>NC_139624.1:16003684-16018684 GCF_964638095.1 Poromitra crassiceps
AGTAGGGCCCTGTTGTATTGTGGGTACAACCCTGAGGGGGGGGAAGGGGGGCAGGTTACTACTGTGGAGTGATTCATCTTCTACAACATAGATCTTTGGCTGTATTTGACATCAGGCTCTGGGAGAGACGTGAGGGAACACAGACACATGATGCACAGTGTATGTTATGGTGTTTTTCCATTACATAGTACCGCCTCGACTCTCCTGGCTGTTTGTTTTCCACTGCAAATACCGGTAGTACCCCTCAATGTGCCCCCCCCAACTGCTCGTCATGGCGAGTGAAACTGTGTCAACAGTCACAGCAATAGGAGATCACCTCAGAGTCTTTTTTAGAGTGACCCGTATAGAGTGCCACAGGAATGAGACCTAAAGCCCGGAAGTTAGCATCGCCCGGTTCCCCCCTTTGGAAGTAGCTAATCACGCCGATAATCCAGCGAAAAACACGTTTCACTTCCTAAAAGTACTTCGCAATAAAAGCATCTCGTTAGTTTGTCAGAGGAAAACTCTTAATTTGAAGGTTCTGTGCAGGAAACTGACTTAAAAGTTCCAGGCAAATTGACACTCTCAACCCGCCGGGACGCAGACACCAAAAATCCATAGTGCAGGCACAGGCCTCCAGACGGAGGCCGGCAACAGTCTCTGACACAGGGGACAACTGTTGCTAAAAAAAACTCATTCTGAAGGAATGGAAGTCCCCCTCTTCACCTTCGTTTCAATTGTGGTTGATGGACACGACCTCTGTTATATGGATGGAGAGACTTAGGTTCCTGAGGACCAACTTATATTTGCATTTTCTTGTCGTTGATAAATCGATATTGAATCGATATTCATTTGAAGGAGCTGATATATATTCATGAATCTAAATATCAACCTTTTAATATACTGTAATGCCTTTTCCCGTGGAGAGCGTTAACCCCGTAGACTCGTATGGTTAGGTTCTTAGTGCAACGAGATCTCGTAAACATTCATATTTCAATAATGCACCAGGTTAGATGGTTCCTTGTACAATTTACAGCATTAGTTCTTTGAGAATCTCTTTCCTATCCAAGCAAAATTGTTATGTAACTGTTGTCGGTATGTAAATTGGTATGTAACTGAAATATCGATAGTGAATCGTATCGAATGGGAAATGGAATAGAATCAGGACCGTGTGTATTGGAATCGTATCAAATCGGGAAATCAGTGCCGATACCCAGGCCTAATAGACCCTTTTCACGGCAGCCATTTTGTGTCGAAAAGGCAGAATAAACACAGGTGCAAGCAATACACTAATGAAGGGTTCCAAATTCCAATCATGAAAGTTTGAAACCCTCATTAGTGTTTTTCTTGCACCTGTGCTTACTCTGCCTTTTCGACACAAAATGGCCCCTGTGAGAAGGGTCTATTGCCTGAGCCCGGTGCTTGCCCAATTGAGAACCAGAAAAGGTGAGGCAAGACAAGCAGGTACCATGTGGTCGAAAAGTGCCATTAGTGTGTGTGTGTGTGTGTGTGTGTGTGTGTGTGTGCGTGTGTGTGTGTGCGTGTGCGTGTGTGTGCGTGTGCGTGTGTGTGTGTGTGTGTTATGGGGACAGAACTCACCACACACACTCCGTTGATGTCACACTCGGAGGCGTGGTCGTTACATTCACATTGCATACAGTTCCCTCCAAACAAGACTCCGCCCACTCTGTAGAACCCTGACGAACAAGACTGTAACACACACACACACACACACACACACACACACACGCGCGCACACACAAGCATGCACACGCACACACACACAAACACATACACACACACCCACAGTATTTAAATGTAATAGTAACAGTATTTGTTTGTTGTTGTTGGACTTGATGCTAATAAAGTTAAACGGATTTGAACTCTGACCTCACAGGAAGTGCCGCTGTAACCCCACGGACACTCACACGTCTCAACGGCAACCGCCTTGACACCAGACACTGAGTTAGGGTCGGCCATGTCCAGAGACACTGTGCTGAGACTGAGAGACAGATAGAGAGAGAGACACTGAGTTAGGGTTGGCCATGTCCAGAGACACTGTGCTGAGACTGAGAGACAGATAGAGAGAGAGACACTGAGTTAGGGTCGGCCATGTCCAGAGACACTGTGCTGAGACTGAGAGACAGATAGAGAGAGAGACAGACAGACAAACAATGTCATGTGGTGATGACGTCATGTGGTTACAGCTGTTGTCATGTGGTGATGATGTCACGTGATGATGATCTCATGTGGTGATGATGTCATGTGGTGATGACGTCACGTGGTGATGTCATGTGGTTATACAGCTGGTGTCATGTGGTGATGATCTCATGTGGTGATGATGTCATGTGGTGATGACGTCACGTGGTGATGTCATGTGGTTATACAGCTGGTGTCATGTGGTGATGATGTCATGTGGTGATGATGTCATGTGGTGATGACGTCACGTGGTGATGTCATGTGGTTACAGCTGGTGTCATGTGGTGATGATGTCATGTGGTGATGATGTCATGTGGTGATGACGCACGTGGTGATGTCATGTGGTTACAGCTGGTGTCATGTGGTGATGATGTCACGTGATGATGATCTCATGTGGTGATGATGTCATGTGGTGATGACGTCACGTGGTGATGTCATGTGGTTATACAGCTGGTGTCATGTGGTGATGATCTCATGTGGTGATGATGTCATGTGGTGATGACGTCACGTGGTGATGTCATGTGGTTATACAGCTGGTGTCATGTGGTGATGATCTCATGTGGTGATGATGTCATGTGGTGATGACATCACGTGGTGATGTCATGTGGTTATACAGCTGGTGTCATGTGGTGATGATGTCATGTGGTGATGATGTCATGTGGTGATGACGTCACGTGGTGATGTCATGTGGTTACAGCTGGTGTCATGTGGTGATGATGTCATGTGGTGATGATGTCATGTGGTGATGACGTCACGTGGTGATGTCATGTGGTTACAGCTGGTGTCATGTGGTGATGATGTCATGTGGTGATGATGTCATGTGGTTACAGCTGGTGTCATGTGGTGATGATGTCATGTGGTGATGATGTCATGTGGTGATGACGTCATGTGGTGATGTCATGTGGTTACAGCTGGTGTCATGTGGTGATGATGTCATGTGGTGATGATGTCACGTGGTGATGTCATGTGGTTACAGCTGGTGTCATGTGGTGATGATGTCATGTGGTGATGATGTCATGTGGTGATGACGTCATGTGGTGATGTCATGTGGTTACAGCTGGTGTCATGTGGTGATGATGTCATGTGGTGATGATGTCATGTGGTGATGATGTCACGTGGTGATGTCATGTGGTTTTACAGCTGGTGTCATGTGGTGATGATGACGTCATGCCAAGGTGATGTCACGTGGTGACAGATGCTGTCATGTGGTGATGATTTCATGGGTTACAGCTGCTGTCATGAGCAGACGATGATGTCATGCCGTGATGATGTCACGTGATGATGATGTCATGCCATGATGATGTCACGTGGTGATGCTGCCGTGGTGATGATGTCATACCGTAGGGGCGTGTCTGTGGAGGCGTTGAGGTGAACTCTGACCCGGAGCGAGGCCACATCAGACAGGACCGTCAGCAGGTCATCTCGGGTCACGTGCACACCCGTGTGCATGTCAATGAAGCCCTGAGGGACCATCGCCATGGCAACCGAGCGCTCGGCCAGCGGGGAGAGGAAGAGGAGGAGAGGAGGGGAGCTACGAAGAGTTCTACCATTTCCCTGGAGACGGAGATAGAGACAGACAGAGAAAGAGAGAGAGACAGAGAGACAGAGACAGAGAGAGAGAGACGCAGAGAGAGAGAGTA
Organism: Poromitra crassiceps; assembly: GCF_964638095.1. Classification (NCBI taxonomy): domain Eukaryota; kingdom Metazoa; phylum Chordata; class Actinopteri; order Beryciformes; family Melamphaidae; genus Poromitra; species Poromitra crassiceps. The sequence continues at coordinate 16,007,503 of NC_139624.1, forward strand.
CTATTTTATAGTATTTTATAGTATGTTTATGTTATAGTATTTTACAGTATTTTATAGTATTATTTTCTGCAGCGATATTTGTTCTCACCTCGATGATGATGTCAGAGTGGGCGGGGAGAGAATGGTCTTCGTTGTCCAATGGAACATCATAAACCACACTGTAGTTCAGAAAACCTCCATAGGACACCAGCTAGACACAGACAGACGGACAGAGATGGAGACGGTTAGTTTTCCTCTTTTCACCTGGCCCACAGATTTGAACCACAAATATCTCATGCAAATGTAATCAGATTACTATAATCCCCCCCACACACTGGAAGGAGCTGTTGCCCAAACATTGCCAAATATGAAAATATTTGTACAAAGGTACTGTCACTACCCGATCTGCACAACTGACCGATTTGCACTGCGCATGCGCGAGCGGGTCCGCCATCTTGGATAGCTATGTACGGCTACTCCACTTGGACAAACCATAGCATTGAGTGTCACACTAACCGATTTACATCCCCTGGCCGGTTCGTTTACTTAGCGATGTCATATATTGATATATAGGCAGTAGTCGGGTGTTGTGTTACGACAGTTGTTACGACAGTTTCCATGGTGACGTGTTACGGCAGGAGGCTGTTTACGGCAGAACAACACATGCTTTTCTCTCCAGTACAGTTTACATGCAGTTAAGGCCGACAAATAAACCTGAGTTATAAAAGAAACTCGACCCTTGATCATTCTACACACACACATCTACAAGCAGTAGTTATTCAGGTTCCTACCGTGACTGATTCAAACTGACAATAACAAACTGTCAATGTATGCTAACAACATTTTATGCGTTATCTGAAACATATAAAGGATGTTTGTTTGCTCGCTAACGAGCTACTGTATAGACGGTTTTAACTTGACAACAAAAACATTCTAAATTGAACCCCCGCTCACTTCCTGTTGCAGTGTTTGCTATGGACATAAAAGAAAAAAAAACATTCAAGTTGCAGGACTGACCATTCCATGAAAACCGTCTATACAGCTGAGCAGCGAAAACAAAAGTGTCAAGTGAATATTTCTGCAGTTTGCCGAATGCTGAGAAAAAGGAAGTGCTGTGGGGTTGCGCTCTGGTGAAAACCGTCTATAGCTTATAGCTATCTATGTCTGTAAAGTTGACAGACTTCCCGTGCCGTTAAAGGTCCCCCCATCCCATCGTAAATGTCTGTGTGTGTGTGTGTGTGTGTGTGTGTGTGTGTGGAGAGAGAGAGCACATTACTTTTCACTCGCTACAATCACTTTTCAGATCATCACAATGGACAACTGGCAAGCATTAGTAAACATCAAGGCTATCATTAGCTCCTTAGCTGCTAATGTTAGCTCCAGATCGCTAACATCAGCTGCTAACATTACTGTTGACGTTAGAGCATTGCATGGTGCAAATCGGGCAGTGACGTTTGTCCAAGTGAAGTCACTACAGCTACGTAGCTGTGAAGTCACTACAGCTGCGTAGCTGTGAAGTCACTACAGCTACGTAGCTGTGAAGTCACTACAGCTACGTAGCTGTAGTGACTTCACAGCTACGTAGCTGTAGTGACTTCACAGCTACATAGGCTACTTGCACAGCTACGTACAGCTGCGTACGATTTGCACGTAGCTGTGCAAGATGGCGGACCCACTCGCGCATGCGCTGTGCAAATCGGCCAGTGGTGCAGATCGGGCAGTGGCAGGTACGACTAACAAATATGGAAGTGTCAGCCTACCTTGTTGCCGAGGAAACTCTCTGGCGCCGCCCATGACAACACCTGCTGGTAGGTGTGGCCAGAGGAGGCGTTGCCGGGGATGATGAGGTCGTTGCTGTGGGCGAGCGGGGCGGTGTAGACAGAGAGAGACTGAGAGGGGCGGAGCCAAGCATCGGTATGAACCAACTGGAAGAAACAGCAACATACTGATGAGAGAGTGAAAGAGAGAGAAAGGGAGAGGGAGAGAAACAGAGAGAGAGAGAGAGAGAGAGAGAGAGAGAGAGGGTGTGTGTGTGTGTGTGTGTGTGTGTGTGTGTGTTACCTGTGCTGTGGACCAATCAGAGCTCTCACACACGTCTGACACTCCGAAGCAGAAGCAGTGTGAGCAGCCCATTGGCTCGGCCGCCTGCAGGTTGTAGAAACCCGGCTGGCACAGGTCACAGGCTCCACCCATCACATTCAGCTGGGGAGATAGGAGCTCGGAGTTACTCTACTACTGTAGTCTACTTTACTCTGTACTCTACTACTCTACTAGATACATAAAGCTCTGTCATCTAGCCACTCCCTCCAAATTATACTGAGTTTTTTTGTTTTTGTTTTTTTGTGATTGTTGTGATAAAAAATGCTTTTGGGGGACGGGGGTTATTACGCTACGGGGAGAAGAGGAGACCAGCCCGGCCACTCACCAGGAAAGGCCACGGCTCTGCTAAACCCCCGCCTCCGGGCCTAGCGGAGCCGTAGAAGTAACACACAACTACAAGGGCTTCCTGAGCCACTGTCTTTTTCTCTCTCAAAACAATTGAAAACCACCGTCTTGTTAAGGCTGAGCAAGGAGGTTGATTTGATTTCACCAGAGCTGAAGGCAGCAACACAAAAGACTGATGGAAATAACAGAGGAGAAAGGTAAGTGCCACTAAACTGGTATCCAGCATTGACAGTAGACACAGTAAACACGATTCTGCCTGACCAATCAGTCGCCTGCCATGTTTTCATGTCACTGTATGGTACCGGGTCCACAGGGCTGGAACCTCAACAGAGCAGGCACCAAAAGCAGCACGACTCAACTCCGACTCAACCCGGGCTGTGCAGGTTTTTGACCGGTGGAATGAAATAAATAGGCGAGTCGAGCCGGGCGGGGCTGCGCCAATACCAGCGGTGGAAATGGGTCATTACCTTGCGGGGGCGGCGCGGTAGCATGTATCAAACACAAGAAATGTGATAGGAAACAGCTTTAGCTATGAGGCAGTCAAAATAGTGGTCGCACCGTCGTCAATCACTGTGGGTGATTTATTTTACAAGTGGCATCATATCTGACTAGTTTTAAATGTATTTCTCCCCACAAAAGTTTGATAGCCTATGTTTCCTAAATAAACGCTTTGAATCCATTTATTTCTCTATAGTCCATTCTTTATAGCCTCTATAGTCGTAGTCGATCTTATTTATTCCAGTGTTGTCATTAAGAGGCCGATTTCGCAGCAAGAATATTTAATTGGTCGGCACGTCGTTCTCAGTAAAGGACGCTTTCGTTATTGAAACAGACAACATGCATGCATGCTCCTACTGTAGCCTATCTATCTGCATTTGCAGAAACTCATGAATCTTCTGGACATTGCCTTGATGAAAAAACAACGTAGCGTTAGCTAAAAGTAATAAGTGCGACGGTAACACTTCATAATACTGTAACACAAAAAATGGGTAGTTACTGAGGAACGAGTAAGGAACGAACCATTAGTTCATGAATAGTTAATGATTAGTTAATGAGTAGTTGATAGGTAGTTCCTTAATGGTAGTTACTTAAGAACTGACCATTAGTTACCATGTTAACGAACCAGTAAGTAATGATTACTTCCCTAATTTTTTTTTTTTTTATATGTTTTCATTCACTAGTTCATTAATAGTTAATGGGTAGTTCCTTAAAGATCCTTAATGGTAGTTACTTAAGAACTGACCATTAGTTCCCATGGTAGTTACTAAAGAACTGACCATTAGTTACCATGTTAACGAACCAGTAAGTAATGATTACTTCCCTAAAATTTTTTTTTTTAATATTTCACTAGTTCATGAACAGGTAGTTCCTTAAGAACTGACTATTAGTTACCATGTTCGTGAGCATGACTCCACCAAATACTTACCAGTTGTTCATGAGTACTCATCGTTACTTCATGATTACCTTACCATTACTTACCATGTTAGTGCATCATTACTTCCTGCTTACTTTACCATTAGTTCCCATGTTTGTGCCCCCTCAAGTGAAGCAGTACATCTTACTGAGTAGTTACTAAGGAATACACCATTACTTCCTGCTTACTTTACCATTACTTAACATGTTTGTGCCCCCTCAAGTAAAGCAGTACATCTTCCTGAGTTGTTACTAAGGGATACACCATTACTTCCTGCTTACTTTACCATTAGTTCCCATGTTTGTGCCCCCTCAAGTGAAGCAGTACATCTTACTGAGTAGTTACTAAGGGATACACCATTACTTCCTGCTTACTTTACCATTAGTTCCCATGTTTGTGCCCCCTCAAGTGAAGCAGTACATCTTACTGAGTAGTTACTAAGGAATACACCATTACTTCCTGCTTACTTTACCATTAGTTCCCATGTTTGTGCCCCCTCAAGTGAAGCAGTACATCTTCCTGAGTTGTTCCTAAGGAATATACCATTACTTCCTGCTTACTTTACTAGTGAAGACAAATTTATTCAAGTATGCAAATTAAAAAAGTGTAGCTCCTCCCACTTTAGTAAAGTACCCTACCCCACTTAGGAGATCGAGGTACCCCACTAAAACCACGCCCCCGAGGCTCTACGACCTTCAGGGGCGGAGTTACCTTTTTTGGCTCCACCCACCCCCGCCGGAAGCCAGGGAAAGGGGGCGGAGCCTATTTTTCACATTCGAACTCCTTGGGGGCGTGGCTACAGTTCTAGCCTACTTTGGTTAGGCCACGCCCACCGGAAGTGCGATATGTAAACCCTACCAAAAAAAGTGTTTTTTTTACTAAGTGTTTGAGCCAAGAACTAGTGAAATATTAAAAAAAAATTTTTTAGGGAAGTAATCATTACTTACTGGTTCGTTAACATGGTAACTAATGGTCAGTTCTTAAGTAACTACCATTAAGGAACTACCTATCAACTACTCATTAACTAATCATTAACTATTCATGAACTAATGGTTCGTTCCTTACTCGTTTCTCAGTAACTACCCATTTTTTGTGTTACAGTATTATGAAGTGTTACCAGTGCGACAACTTGAATCTCCCACAAACGTTAGGCTTTTTCTGACATGGGAGCAAGCAAGCAGCGCAGCAGCGTCCCTCCTGATGCACTGGACCTGGCTGCCTGCAACTGCAGTCAAGCCAGCCCTCACCTCGGAAAGCACGGTCATTCTAGCCCCCACTTAACAATTCAAGCCGTTTTTGCGACACTTGAGGAAACCGTGAGTTTGCTCGTTGATATAAGCGATTGCCCGAACGATTCATTAATTAATAAACTAGCGAACGTGAAGTGAGTCACGAAGAGCCACACCTGCCCACTACGGATATGCGGATAATGACCTGCCAGCTGTTTAACATGAGGTGCGATTGCGTGGAAGCGGATCTTATACCGGCGGTCGAGGTAGATAAGATACGGAGTCGCGGGAGTGTGCGTAGGCCGGCTAATTGTTGTTTAACATGCAGGCCAACCGGCTAGGTGCAGGTTATAATACGGATTCCACCGCATGTTAAGTGGCATGTTAAGTGGCTAGACAGAGTTACCTTGCAGACGGGGAGCAGGGGTCATGTGTAAACACAGACAGAGTTAAGCGCCCGGCATGGTTCTGCGCAACCTCCCTGTCGCGAGACTGTGCATACTTGAACGTTAACTCAGCGCGTTGGCTGCGGTACATGTTCAAAACGCTATCGTGTCGTTTACCAAGAACTTGCAATCATGTCGGTGGGGGAACATTTTATTGTCCCTCCATTTCAAAACTCATTCCGGTGAGCCTGCAGAAGGCTTTGCTAGATGAGGGACAAGCACTGTTAAATGAGGAAATGCCATTTCCTCATTCCTCAAAACAAGGAGTTGACGCCGCAGAGTCACATTTTCGAGGAGCTGCACGCCCCCTACGCCGAGCTGCGCCGATAGGACGCCCAGCTGCGGCGACCCCCTCAGCAGGGGTCTCCCCGTCTCCATAAGGGACAGCCCCACCCTTGCCACTTTCAAAGGCAGTCTCAAAAAATGGCTGAAAACAAACCAGTCATGTACTCACAGGTAGTATGTTTTTCTTCTTTTTCTTTTGTGCATTATGTAATTTTATTTTTATAAGAGTAATTGCTGCCATGTATTTTAGAGTGTATTGCTGCTACTTATGTTTTACGTATTTTTAGAGTGTACTGCTGCTACCACCTATGTTTTATGTATGTTTTATTATGTTTTACATTTTATGTTTATTGTGTTTTATGTTTTATGGGGACAACGGATGGAAATTAGCCTCGTGCTAAATCCGGCAATTTTTACACTTTTACTATGTTCCAGGTTTTAGTATCTGTTCTATGGTTTCTGTGTTCATTAATTTTGCACTGTCCCGTCCAAATAAACAAATAAATAAATGTGTAAACACAGATAGAGTTACCTTGCAGATGCAGGGGGAGCAGGGGTCGGTGTTGACCCTGCCTGCCAGCTCACACTCACAGCGGACACACCGGGGGAAGTCTCTGTACCCGAACGCACAGCGGTCACACCGCTGGCCTGAGAACCCCTGCTTACACGCACACTGCCCCGGAGACATGCCTACACACACACACACACACACACACACACACACACACACACACACACACACGCACGCACACACACACACACACACACACACACACACACACACACACACACACACACACACACACACACACACACACACACACACAGATTAAAATAGTACACACTGACCTAGAATCAGACCTAAAGGCACACATGTAATTAATATATATTATATCATGGTCCGGGTGAATACTCTTCTCTTATTGGCTATTAGCGGATGATAGTGAGGAGTCGGACTCAGCTAATGTGAGCTAGCTCATTAGCTGAAGTCCAGAGTGATGACAAACAGACAGTATAGAGTAGTACGTGCGGGGATAACATATTTTTTTTAGGTTTACCCAAAAGCTGGTTCGTACGGGGAAAAGGCAATGGGATGTTTGTATGGTTAAATGCATGACATAAGCTCTGTGGTTAACACAAGTTTATGAAACAGCAAAGTATGTGTTCAGCAAGATACTCTTCACAAGTGAGGAACACCGTTATGACTTTCGAAGCGTAAATGCAAAAACGCTTCAAAAGTCCTAAAAGTGGTCGTCATTTGTGAATATTATCTTGCTGTAACTTCGCTGTAGGGATGTGTATATGTATGCGATTTTGACAGTATTTGACAGTTCACTGTTTTACGAACTTATGTTAACCACAGACTTTATTTCATGCATTTAATCTAAATCCCCATACAAAAATCCCATTCACTTCTACACGTACTAGAAGTGCTAGAGACCATGTTCCTCATTCACTTCTACACGTACTAGATAGATAGATAGATAGATAGATAGATAGATAGATAGATAGATAGATAGATAGATAGATAGATAGATAGATAAATTTTTATTTCTGTGTCATGCACCATATTCAAGGTGCCCAGCCCGTCTGGGCTTACAAGACACAAATCATTCAAGTTCAACAATACAAACAAATCAACAAACAAGCTACAAAACGCTCAAACATAAACAAGACAGAGTTATATATTCAGATGAACAGCTTCTCCATTCTGAGTTTCCAAGCCCTCCCAATAAACCTGGCCAAACTGAAGACTTCATCTCTGAACAACCATTCCATTACTAGAAGTGCTAGAGACCATGTTCCTCATTCCTGCGGCGCTCCATTCACCCACTTTTTCTCTTCCGTGTCGGATGCAATTATATTTGTTCTTCCAGGTTCAGCGTTAGCCGGCCGGTAAACATCGATAAACTGTCAACTATGAATGAAGTTTGGCAACATTCAGCAGCTACACTGCGGCCAACTTCAGTTACATGCTCATAGCGTTACTGCTGCGAGGAGCCGATGGCTGTTACCCGGTCGGCATTTAACGTTAGTTACAAAAGCACGTCGACAGTCTTTTCTCACTGCCAGTACAGTAGGGGTTGACAGACAGATAGCCTACTAGTTAGCGTTAGTCCGACCAGTCACACACCCAGCGCGCTCCCCGCTGCTTGTTAAAAATGTCCAAATAGGCGTTATTCTGATAAACTGGTCACGTATTTGGAATGTTACGTTCTCATCCGAAAAAATATTAAAACCTTATAACAGTTTTTCTTTTTTTGCTTGAAAACAGCTTTTTGGCAAGTCTAAAAATGATAAAGGTGGGAGTAATCTACTTCCGGGTCTAAAACGGAAAGACGATTACAAAATGACGTCATGCAGAAGCGTCCTGATATGGGCAAATGATAGGAGGCATTTTCAGTCCAAAATGGCGGCAGCAATCTTGGCAGAAGCTCGTAAATGACTTTAAATTGTAATAAAGTGATTTTACGTCAATACTGTGTCAAATGATAACAGAAAGCGTCACCTAAGGTCACCAGGTGGTACATTATCAATCCATACAGTTAGCCTCTCAACAATGACAACAAAAACAATAACAAATATAGCCGCAAGCGGCGATGGGCGGGGTTCAAGCCTTGCGCAGATGACAAAGCTTCTGATTCTGACTAGGACATCCTCCTTGATATATCTGACAAGTTTCGCGATCATTGGACAAACAGGTGTGGAGTTACAGCCTTTTTTATGTTAAGCCACGCCCATTTCTGGCGTTTATGGCGCCCCCTTTTGGTCGAATTGCACAAAATTTGACACACATGGTCTAGAATGGTCTCCGAAGACCTCCTGCAAGTTTCGTGAAGATTCCTTAATCGGTCATGAAGTTATGACAATTTAGCTGTGAGGCCACGCCCTCTCACAACTTTAACGATCAATATCTCCGAAACTAAAGTAGATTTCAAAAATTCCAAATTCAGGATTGTAGAGCTTGCTCCATAGATGCTTCCTGTCGATTCTAGTGGAAATCGGTCCAACGGTCTAGGAGGAGATGCAAAAAATGTGTTTTCCAAACTTTTCCAAATATCTCAAAAACTTTCCAGGCGGACATTGAGGGTCCTTATGGCAAATTTGTAGAGCAGGTCCACCTGAACATCTGGAAAAAAAAAGTTTGAAAATCGGACCAACGGCGTGGAAGTTATGGCCTTTAACGTAAAACCTTCGATTATAGCGCCACCTTCAGGCCGATTCGAAAAATCTTTTTTGAGCACCTACCAGCCAACAATATCTGTCATTGGGCCAAATGTGAGGTCTCTGCCATTTACCAACTCACGGGAATTTGCGTCGGGGCAGATGAACAAGAAGAACGAGAATAATAAACCGGGTGAAAAACAATAGGGTTTCAGCCCCTTCAGGGCTTGAACCCCTAACAACAATGAATAATGAATGAATCAACAACAATAATAAAGATGATGAAGGACCTGGCGTCACGTGGTTCTCGTCTCTGATGCAGACAGCAGTCTCTGATCCTCTCAGGTCACAGTTACACTCTGTACAGGGAGAGTCTGCATAGGGAGACACCTACACACACACACACACACACACACACACACACACACACACACGGGGGGGGGGTAAAACAATCGGTTGTTATTGTTGTTTCACATAGCCACGTGAACTTTGAAAACATAGTGTTCTGCTCCGTCTGACATGGACGGCACCAATAGCAGAGCTTATACCCGCAGCCTAATTCCATTGAGTCAGACTGCAGTTATGGTTACCTGGTTGGGTCAGTAGTTATGGTTACCTGGTTGGGTCAGTAGTTATGGTTACCTGGTTGGGTCAGTAGTTATGGTTACCTGGTTGGGTCAGTAGTTATGGTTACCTGGTTGTGTCAGTAGTTATGGTTACCTGGTTGTGTCAGTAGTTATGGTTACCTGGTTGGGTCAGTAGTTATGGTTACCTGGTTGGGTCAGTAGTTATGGTTACCTGGTTGGGTCAGTAGTTATGGTTACCTGGTTGGGTCAGTAGTTATGGTTACCTGGTTGTGTCAGTAGTTATGGTTACCTGGTTGTGTCAGTAGTTATGGTTACCTGGTTGGGTCAGTAGTTATGGTTACCTGGTTGGGTCAGTAGTTATGGTTACCTGGTTGGGTCAGTAGTTATGGTTACCTGGTTGGGTCAGTAGTTATGGTTACCTGGTTGTGTCAGTAGTTATGGTTACCTGGTTGTGTCAGTAGTTATGGTTACCTGGTTGGGTCAGTAGTTATGGTTACCTGGTTGTGTCAGTAGTTATGGTTACCTGGTTGGGTCAGTAGTTATGGTTACCTGGTTGTGTCAGTAGTTATGGTTACCTGGTTGGGTCAGTAGTTATGGTTACCTGGTTGGGTCAGTAGTTATGGTTACCTGGTTGGGTCAGTAGTTATGGTTACCTGGTTGGGTCAGTAGTTATGGTTACCTAGTTGGGTCAGTAGTTAGGGTTACCTGGTTGGGTCAGTAGTTAGGGTTACCTGGTTGGGTCAGTAGTTAGGGTTACCTGGTTGGGTCAGTAGTTATGGTTACCTGGTTGGGTCAGTAGTTAGGGTTACCTGGTTGGGTCAGTAGTTAGGGTTACCTGGTTGGGTCAGTAGTTATGGTTACCTGGTTGGGTCAGTAGTTAGGGTTACCTGGTTGGGTCAGTAGTTAGGGTTACCTGGTTGGGTCAGTAGTTAGGGTTACCTGGTTGGGTCAGTAGTTAGGGTTACCTGGTTGGGTCAGTAGTTATGGTTACCTGGTTGGGTCAGTAGTTATGGTTACCTGGTTGGGTCAGTCGTTATGGTTACCTGGTTGGGTCAGTAGTTATGGTTACCTGGTTGGGTCAGTAGTTAGGGTTACCTGGTTGGGTCAGTAGTTATGGTTACCTGGTTGGGTCAGTAGTTATGGTTACCTGGTTGGGTCAGTAGTTATGGTTACCTGGTTGGGTCAGTAGTTATGGTTACCTGGTTGGGTCAGTAGTTATGGTTACCTGGTTGGGTCAGTAGTTATGGTTACCTGGTTGGGTCAGTAGTTATGGTTACCTGGTTGGGTCAGTAGTTATGGTTACCTGGTTGTGTCAGTAGTTATGGTTACCTGGTTGGGTCAGTAGTTATGGTTACCTGGTTGTGTCAGTAGTTAGGGTTACCTGGTTGGGTCAGTAGTTATGGTTACCTGGTTGGGTCAGTAGTTATGGTTACCTGGTTGGGTCAGTAGTTAGGGTTACCTGGTTGGGTCAGTAGTTATGGTTACCTGGTTGGGTCAGTAGTTAGGGTTACCTGGTTGGGTCAGTAGTTAGGGTTACCTGGTTGGGTCAGTAGTTATGGTTACCTGGTTGGGTCAGTCGTTATGGTTACCTGGTTGGGTCAGTAGTTAGGGTTACCTGGTTGGGTCAGTAGT
>NC_139624.1:16023684-16028684 GCF_964638095.1 Poromitra crassiceps
CGGCTGGTGCATGTTTGTCCAGAGGGGCTATAGCATGCTAATAGCATGCAGCCCTACGACCAGAAATTGGGCTGGGTGATATGGTTGAAATCAATATAATGATAATCATAAGGATTTTTCTCAAGGTCAATGTTGTTCATGCTAACGTAGGTTATTTAGTATGCTGTATTTAAACTCACTTTATGGAAATAAACAAACGCTCAACAACAAGGATTCTCTGACAGGGATAATTTCCATAGTGTGTGTAACACAGACCACTTTACAGAGGTTACACTTCCTCACACCATAGTCTATAACCTATTGTTTTTACTACTGTAGTGTGTTGGCCATGTTTAACACAAAGTAGGCTACATATAGGAGATATATGTTTAAAGGGCCCAGAGCTGAGCCCTTTATTCATGAAACTGCAAAGGCAACAGTTCAAACACAACCGCTTCTACCAGTATGCAGACAATGCTGTGCTGTACCTGACACCTTATCACACAGACAGATAGACAGACAGACAGACAGACAGACAGACAGACAGACAGACAGACAGACAGGCAGGCAGACAGACAGACAGACAGACACACAGACAGACAGACAGACAGACAGGCAGGCAGACAGACAGGCAGACAGACAGGCAGACAGACAGACAGACATACAGGCAGGCAGACAGACAGACAGACATACAGGCAGACAGGCAGACAGACAGGCAGACAGACAGGCAGACAGACACACAGACAGACCGACACACAGACAGACAGACAGACAGACAGACAGACAGACAGACAGACAAGACAGACAGACAGACAGACAGACAGACAGACAGGCAGGCAGGCAGACAGACAGACAGACAGACACACAGACAGACAGACAGACAGACAGACAGACAGACAGACAGACAGACAGGCACACAGACAGACAGACAGACAGACAGACAGACAGACAGACAGACAGACACACACACAGACAGACAGACAGACAGACAGACAGACAGACAGACAGAAAAACAGACAGACATACAGACAGACAGACAGACAGACAGACAGACAGACAGACAGACAGACACACAGACACACAGACACACAGACAGACAGACAGACAGACAGACAGACAGACAGACAGACAGACAGACAGACACACAGACAGACAGACAGACACACAAACAGACAGACAGACAGACAGACACACAGACAGACAGACAGGTAGGTGTCTCACCTCTCCGTGCTCCAGAGGGTTGAGTTTGGAGTAGTAGGAGGTGCAGATGACCTCGGTGTCTTTCTTGTAGGTGGGCGGTCCGAGTCGCGGCGTCACATTGTAACGAGTCAGACACTCAGAGTCACTGAGGGCGTAATACTGCCAGGGCTCAAACAGCACGCCGTCCATGGACCGCTCCAACACCCAGTTACCTGAGAGACAGACAGACAGACAGACAGACAGACAAACAGACAGACAGTCAGACAGAGAGACAGACAGACAGACAGACAGACAGAGAGACAGACAGACAGACAGACAGACAGACAGAGAGAGAGACAGACAGACAGACAGACAGACAGACAGACAGACAGACAGACAGACAGACAGACAGACAGACAGACAGACAGACAGACAGAGAGACAGACAGACAGACAGACAGACAGACATACAGACAGAGAGAGAGAGAGACAGACAGACAGACAGACAGACACATAGCTTCTTCAGTAGTGAAGGTACTTTTGGTCATGTCATTTAGGTCAGTGGTTCTCAAAGTGGGGTCCTTGAGGGGGTTCCAGAGGGTCCCCAGCAAACAGGGGAATAATTCGTTTTCACTAATTCCATCCATGAGTAACACAATGACAGAATGTAGGACTATTTTGGTCATGAGTTTCATACACTTTCTGTAATAAAACATCTCAAATCCTATCAGATGTGGGTCCCTGCGAGAACATCTTATCAAATGGGGGTCTGTGGTCTAATTTGGGTCAGTTTAGGGGTCCTTGATGTAAGTTTGAGAACCACTAGTAGTTAATTACAAACTACATATTCACAGTATTGTCGTGATGTTTTTTTTGTGTGGCCATACAATATGGCACAATGCCACAGCCCATCATTTAATGAGAATCACCTGCTGTTTGATTCAAATCACCTGTAGTTTGTGACCAACATGTCTGTGATCAAATGCTATGAATTTCCCTATAGCCTTTTTCTGATTCCACTTCACCAAGTGGTCCCTCAGTGAGGACTGGCCTGCCCTAGTCCATAAATCAAACACAAATCGGCTTTTTTATCATCTTAAAAATATAGCAAGAATTAGGGGCTACATGTCCAGACAGGATCTAGAAAAAGTAATTCACGCCTTCATCTACAGTAGGTTAGACTACTGCAATAGCCTTTTCTCTAGTCTCTCCAAAAAAGAACTTAGGCAACTTCAGCTCATTCAGAATGCTGCTGCTAGAGTTCTAACGAAGACTAAGAAAGCTGATCATATCACTCCAGTTCTTAAGTCTGTGTATGAAGCCTCTGTGTATGAAATGTGCTATACAAATAAACTTGACTTGACTTGACTTGACACCTACACTTTACTCAGTGTCAGGTCAGCTGGACCTTTGTGTAACAATGTGAGATTCACTCTCAGATTGTGATAATTTCTTGTGATGTAGTTTGATGTATTGGAACTATTTTTTGAAAATAGTTTTAGTTTGAAAAAGCTATTTTTATTTTAGAGTAGCTCAGATGTAGTTTAACTACTTTTCGGATGGACAGACAGACAGACTGACTGACTGATTGACTGACTGACTGACAGACAGACAGACAGACAGACAGACAGACAGACAGACAGGTCTTACCTGGTCGGGGAGAGTTTGCTGCCTTGATGATGACATAGGCTACCTGGAAGATCTGGAGAGAGAAAGAGAGAGAGAGAGAGAGAGAGAGAGAGAGAGAGAGAGAGAGAGAGAGAGAGAGAGAGAGAGAGAGAGAGAGACACACACACACAGACAGACAGACAGAGAGTGAGACAGAGACAGAGAGCAACAGAGAGAGAAACAGAGAGAGGGAGATCAGGTAAACAGTACATTAGCAACTTTTGATGCAAAGTGAAACGTTTCCACTGGCTCAAACTCACAGAGAGTAATAACCAGGTGTGTGTCTGTGTGTGTGTGTGTGTGTGTGTGTGTGTGTGTGTGTGTGTGTGTGTGTGTGTGTGTGTGTGTGTGTGTGTGTGTGTGTGTGTGTGTGTGTGTGTGTGTGTGTGTGTGTGTGTGTGTGTGTGTGTGTGATTACAGTATATAGCTTATAATAACCGGGCTAGCTCACAGTCATGATCGTCTGTTGTGTGGTTGCCATGGAATGGTGAAGTGGCTGTAGAGGGACTTGAACCACAGCAGTGAGGCCTGACTGCTGAGGTTCAAGTCCCTCCACTGCTCAAAGTGTTCAAGTCCCTCCACTGCTCAAAGTGTTCAAGTCCCTCCACAGGTCAAAGTGTTTACTGCTGTGGTTCAAGTCCCTCCACAGGTCAAAGTGTTTACTGCTGTGGTTCAAGTCCCTCCACAGGTCAAAGTGTTTACTGCTGTGGTTCAAGTCCCTCCACAGGTCAAAGTGTTTACTGCTGTGGTTCAAGTCCCTCCACAGGTCAAAGTGTTTACTGCTGTGGTTCAAGTCCCTCCACAGGTCAAAGTGTTTACTGCTGTGGTTCAAGTCCCTCCACAGGTCAAAGTGTTTACTGCTGTGGTTCAAGTCCCTCCACAGGTCAAAGTGTTTACTGCTGAGGTTCAAGTCCCTCCACAGGTCAAAGTGTTTACTGCTGAGGTTCAAGTCCCTCCACAGGTCAAAGTGTTTACTGCTGTGGTTCAAGTCCCTCCACAGGTCAAAGTGTTTACTGCTGAGGTTCAAGTCCCTCCACAGGTCAAAGTGTTTACTGCTGAGGTTCAAGTCCCTCCACAGGTCAAAGTGTTTACTGCTGAGGTTCAAGTCCCTCCACAGGTCAAAGTGTTTACTGCTGAGGTTCAAGTCCCTCCACAGGTCAAAGTGTTTACTGCTGAGGTTCAAGTCCCTCCACAGGTCAAAGTGTTTACTGCTGAGGTTCAAGTCCCTCCACAGGTCAAAGTGTTTACTGCTGTGGTTCAAGTCCCTCCACAGGTCAAAGTGTTTACTGCTGTGGTTCAAGTCCCTCCACAGGTCAAAGTGTTTACTGCTGAGGTTCAAGTCCCTCCACAGGTCAAAGTGTTTACTGCTGTGGTTCAAGTCCCTCCACAGGTCAAAGTGTTTACTGCTGTGGTTCAAGTCCCTCCACAGGTCAAAGTGTTTACTGCTGAGGTTCAAGTCCCTCCACAGCTCAAAGTGTTTACTGCTGAGGTTCAAGTCCCTCCACAGGTCAAAGTGTTTACTGCTGTGGTTCAAGTCCCTCCACTGGTCAAAGTGTTTACTGCTGTGGTTCAAGTCCCTCCACTGGTCAAAGTGTTTACTGCTGTGGTTCAAGTCCCTCCACAGGTCAAAGTGTTTACTGCTGTGGTTCAAGTCCCTCCACAGCTCAAAGTGTTTACTGCTGAGGTTCAAGTCCCTCCACTGCTCAAAGTGTTTACTGCTATTGTATGGAGCCGAGTCATGGACCACCTACAGCAGGCACCTGAGAGCAGGCACGGCGCCAGGATGAGTTTTCTACCGGTGCTAAAGTGGGGCTAAACCAATCTGTGAGGGTGCTAAGAAAATAATCAAGTTTCATGACTTCGACAGACTTCCCAGCAAACATTTTCACGTATAACGACCGTCTCCTGCACGTCAAACCACTACATCTAGTCAGGGTCTAATTATATATACCGAAATGGTATATATAGCGACGTAATTCCTCTACTTCCCCACAATGTGTCCAGATTCAACGATTTTTGCTACATCGAAAGAAAAAAGATAGCACCTCATGGGGGATTCAATCCTGCGGCACCCGCTTCGCAGTCCTGTGTCTTATCCATTAGGCCACGGAATTAGTTAGAAATACTACCGATTTGGTCATATATAGAGATACTTAACATTGAGAACTTGGCATT
>NC_139624.1:16033684-16086184 GCF_964638095.1 Poromitra crassiceps
CCCGTGCACAGCTCTGTCAGCCTTTACTTCCTGGTGTAGGCGATGTCCCGTGCACAGCGCTGTCAGCCTTTACTTCCTGGTGTAGGCGATGTCCCGTGCACAGCGCTGTCAGCCTTTACTTCCTGGTGCAGGTGATGTCCCGTGCACAGCGCTGTCAGCCTTTACTTCCTGGTGCAGGTGATGTCCCGTGCACAGCTCTGTCAGCCTTTACTTCCTGGTGCAGGTGATGTCCCGTGCACAGCTCTGTCAGCCTTTACTTCCTGGTGCAGGTGATGTCCCGTGCACAGCTCTGTCAGCATTTACTTCCTGGTGCAGGTGATGTCCCGTGCACAGCTCTGTCAGCATTTACTTCCTGGTGCAGGTGATGTCCCGTGCACAGCTCTGTCAGCCTTTACTTCCTGGTGCAGGTCATGCCCCGTGCACAGCTCTGTCAGCCTTTACTTCCTGGTGCAGGTCATGCCCCGTGCACAGCTCTGTCAGCATTTACTTCCTGGTGCAGGTGATGTCCCGTGCACAGCTCTGTCAGCCTTTACTTCCTGGTGCAGGTCATGCCCCGTGCACAGCTCTGTCAGCCTTTACTTCCTGGTGTAGGTGATGTCCCGTGCACAGCTCTGTCAGCCTTTACTTCCTGGTGCAGGTGATGTCCCGTGCACAGCTCTGTCAGCCTTTACTTCCTGGTGCAGGTCATGCCCCGTGCACAGCTCTGTCAGCCTTTACTTCCTGGTGCAGGTCATGCCCCGTGCACAGCTCTGTCAGCCTTTACTTCCTGGTGTAGGTGATGCCAGGAAACATCAGATGAGTGGTTGAAGAAGGAGAGTCACCGCACACAAGAAGGCTGAATTTCTTCACTTTAATTCATCTTATTTAAACAAGTACAAAAAGGCATGCGAACAACGTGTTTCTGCGTTCCGCGTTTCTGTTGTGTCTCCACCATGACTCTGCTCTCCGTGTCCCGTTGTATGTTACGGCCCGACCCTGACCGTCTCGTAACACGCACGCACACACACACACACACACAGACACACACACACAGCTACAGGGACACCAGAGCCGTTTTCACACATGCGCCTTATACCGGGAAATGACCAGAAAGCGGTGTAATGCCTTCATGTGTGAAAGTTGTTTTCCGGTATAAGCGCGACCCCGTCATCACGGACATTTCACCACTTCGGAGCTTGTCATAAGAGCGGTATGTCTGCTTCATGTGTGGGCGTGCCGATTTCCCCCCTCCCCTCTCTGCTCGCTCTCTGGCCAGTCCTTCAGTCCTCCGCAGCAGCCCGACACACAGGACAGACACAGCGAAAATGGCAGCGGCTTGTTCTGAGAGTCTTGCAAGCCGCCCAACGCTTGTAGAGAAAGCAAATGCACGAAGCGAAATGGGGAAGTATTTTGCTTACGTTGCTGA
The DNA here is from genome assembly GCF_964638095.1 of Poromitra crassiceps. Taxonomy (NCBI): domain Eukaryota; kingdom Metazoa; phylum Chordata; class Actinopteri; order Beryciformes; family Melamphaidae; genus Poromitra; species Poromitra crassiceps. The sequence goes on from NC_139624.1 coordinate 16,035,090, forward strand.
CAGCGAAGGCAAGCCCCTGGACACATCAAACGAAGCCATTCTGTAAAAAGTGCTTCAACGCGACGCAGGTGAACGGATAAACATCGAACCAGCCAGGCTATTTCTCTCAGACACGGATCCCAACTTCTTAAAAGATTTCAGTTCAAAGACTGGTCAGCGAATGTGAAGGATACAACATACATGCCCTCTTAAGTCAAACGAGTGTGATTTATTGTGTGACAAGCAAACTTATTTCACCATCAGAGTTTTGCCGACCCCCAAAATAAGGACGATTCCCCATCCAAGTGCACACGTCACTCCCCACCCGCTCTGCAGTGACCCCCCCCCCCCCCCCCCCGACCCCCCTCAAATACAGGTACTTTCGCTGCTGTTTTTCCACATGTGATCCCTCAGGTGTGAAGGGAAATTCTGGGAAATAGCCAGTCTTGATTTACAACTAATTTCCCTGCAGCTATGGTAACATGATTAGCTTGTCTGACATTGACGCAAAACGTGACAGTTTGTATGGCTGCTGTGACACCTCTGATCCACCCTACTGTTCACAAGATGGTGTGATGTCATCTCACACACACACACACACACACACACACACACACACACACACACACACACACACACACACACACACACACACACACACACACACACACACACACACACACAGGTCTTAATTACAGTTGTGTGTGATCAGCTGGAGAGGTGAGATAGTCTGTGTGGGAGAGAGAGCATGACCTGGGTGGTCTCTCTCATTCTCTCGCTCTCTCTCTCTTCACTTTAAAGGGGCATTATTGTCAGGGGAAACAGTGTGTGTGTGTGTAAACAGCTGGGCAACATTGCAACATTGTAATCAATTAGAATATACATGAGTAGGTACAATTTTACGTAAAAAGTACAATAAAGAAAAATGAGCTTAAATTGCTGTTGAATAAAATATATATATGCAGGTAAGTAAAGGTCACTTAGAGTGAAAATAGACAAATGTGTTGCAATTTAAAAAAAAAATACAAACAAGTGGGAACTGTGTAAACACTGCAACTTTTCTCTCTCCTCTCGATTATCTTTCTGTATCTCTGATAGAAGAGAGGTTGTGTGTGTGTGTGTGTGTGTGTGTGTGGGGGGGGGGGGGGTGGCATGTATTTACATACATTGTCTGTCTTCTGGTATAAGAATGTGTGTGTGTGTGTGTGTGGGGGGGGGGGGTTGAATGACAAAGAGAGAGGGAGATTCATATCAGTGTTTGTCTCTGTCTCGCGCCCCTCAAACATCAAGCTCGTTATAGAGACGCCCTGATAAAATCACACTCAAGACAACATGCCGTCTCTTTGAGCCAATCACAAACAAGGAGACAAAGGCTTGGTCCAAGCAGAGGCCTTTTGAAAATAACAGGGAATGCGCTTAAAGGAACACTCTGCCCATTTTCAACCAGCTTTGTATCATTAGAACATCAGTAGTATATCAGAAAACTGTAAACGGTTTTGAAGTCTGTCATTTAATTTGACAGTTATTGAGTGTTAAAGTGTGGACCAGTGTCCACACTTGACACTTTGACTAACTCAAATTAATAACTGATTAACTCAAATCAACTCTCAATAACTGTCAAATTAAATGACAGACTTCAAAACCGTTTACAGTTTTCTGATATACTACTGATGTTCTAATGATACAAAGCTGGTTGAAAATGGGTGGAGTGTTCCTTTAAGGACACCTGACGGAGTTCAGTGCCGAGTTTCGTGCAATTTGACATCACGAATTTGACCACCTAGCGATACCTTACACACACACAACACAATACCGGCCCGGAGTCCCTCCCAGCAGCCACGTGGCCTGATCATTTAGTAACTAGATTAAATCAACTCAATTGCTAAGTTAAGATGGCACTTTTATAATGAACTAGATTCTAGTTCATTAAACAAGTGCCATCTTAACTTAGCAATTGGTTGCTCTGGTACTGCAGCTCAGTTAGCATCTCACTCATGCTGTTCCTTTAAAGGCACAGACCGTCTAGTATATATGATGTTACCATGCAAAGACATGAGAAACCATGCCAGTTCATCCCAATGTCCCACTTGAGCTCCTACAGGAACGACCTGAGGCTGTGTTACACTGTCATTACTAGTACACAGACACACATCACACACACACACACACACACACACACAAACACACACACACACACACACACACACACACACACAGACTTGTGTGTGTGTGTGTGTGTGTGTGTGTGTGATGTGTGTGTGTGTGTGTGTGTGTGTGTGTGTGTGTGTGTGTGTGTGTGTGTGTGTGTGTGATGTGTGTGTGTGTGTGTGTGTGTGTGTGTGTGTGTGTGTGTGTGTGTGTGTGTGTGTTGGAATGTGTTCAGTCAGCCTGTTGATGTTGGGATTGACCTCTGAGCCACACTGCAACACACACACACACACACACACACACACACACACACACACACACCCAATACCACACATGGGCAGAATATGACCCGCGGGCCTGAACCGGTCCGTGGACCATCTGCCTCTGGCCTGTGATGTCCTCAAAGGAAAACAAAACAACTTGCAAAAAAAAACCTAACAGTCAGATCAAAGCCAGTGATGAGTCTTCAGTTAGCTTCACAGGTGGGGAAGTGGTGGCCCAACGGTTAGAGAAGCGAGCTTGTGACCGGAAGGTCGTCGGTTCAAACCCCGGGACCGGCAGGATAAATCTAGGAGAGGAAAGTGAAAAGGCAGCGCTTGCCCCTCCCTCATTACCACCACTGAGGTGCCCTTGAGCAAGACCCTTAACCCCAACTGCTCCAGTGGAGCTGATCAGTGGCCAGCAGATCAGGCTGTGGTTGTACTGGTCAGCTTCCAGGTGTGAATGTGTGTGTGAATGTGAACAGGGCACTCCTGAAAAAGAGAGCATTGCTCTCAGTGAGACTCCCCCTGTATAAATAAAGGTAAAAAAAAAAAAAAAAAAAGTAGCAATACAACAGAAAGTCAACTGAGAAAAGTACATTCATGTGGACTTTAATAAATATGAGCTTGTATCTGTTTAATAGTCAGTCAGCCTATATGATATTAGTCATTAATTAACATTTTCATCATGCACTGCTGTACATGTAGGTATGTAGCCTACTCTCATGGTAAACATATTATGTTGATCCCACTTGAGTCCATATTCATAGCTGCAGTGTATTTCGTCACTCACCACAGTGCTGCATGTGGGACAATTAGTAAGATGTTAAGTTGAGATGTTAAAAACTTGCAGGTTGATCCTCCTGCATTGTTGAAGTAAACCTGGAGGTTCATCAGACTGACACAGACATCTGTACCAAGTCCAAACGTTCTCACAGAAAGTTGTTTGTTGAAACAGGAGCCAGGCCTCCTGCTGCAAACAGCCTGTTTCAACTCAACGTCATTCCCGTGGACACCCTAACATCATGCGAGCGCGAGGGGGGGGGGGGGGGGGGAATGAGTCTTATTAATGAACGCGCACGTGCTCTGAGCTTCGCTTTTTCATCCCTTCTGCTTCATTTCACATTTGGGCTTACATTTTGATTGAGGCCAACATGGCGTCTCATATCTTGCTAAAAGCAAGACATGAGAGAAACCTCGCCCTGATCCCGCCTTCAATTATGCCTTGACTTATGCCTGTATGAGACCGCCGCAATCCAGCGTCGCCTAGCAACAACACTGTCAACAGGACCGCACGCACAAACCTGTCATGTCTACCACATTCAACATCATCCAGTGCCCCCCCCCCCCCCTCACAGACTGAGCCATAAAGTTACGCTAGTTATCTGAGTCAGTCTGCCCCCCCCCCCCCCTCACAGACTCTGAGTCAGTCTGCCCCCCCCCCCCCCTCACAGACTCTGAGTCAGTCTGCCCCCCCCCCTCACAGACTCTGAGTCAGTCTGCCCCCCCCCCTCACAGACTCTGAGTCAGTCTGCCCCCCCCCCCCCCCCCTCACAGACTCTGAGTCAGTCTGCCCCCCCCCCCTCCCCTCACAGAGGCAGTCATCAGGCCGTAAAGCCCCAGGGGGTCAGAGGAAGGGGGCTGGGTGTGATTGTTACCACTAATTATCACACACTCACACACACACACACACACACACACACACACACACACACACACACACACACACACACTCACACACACACACACACACACACACACACACACACACACACACACACACACACACACACACACACACACTCACACACACACACACACACACACACACACACACACGCACGCACGCACACACACACACACACACACACACACACACACACAACACACACACACACACTACTGTATGATGGAAAAAGTCAACTCTCTGTGTAACTTGTTGTGAATGAAATGTTGAAGTTGAACACTTCATCAGTTTGCGGGACACCCCGCGGGACACCCCACGGGTCCCCTGCTGGTCCCCCGCTCGTCCCCGAACCCCACGTTGAGAAGCTCTGCTCTAATGTAATGGAATCTGAGTCCAGACTCTGTCCGGTCAGCACAACCAATAGAATAGTCCAAATATCAAATACACATGTATTGTCAGTCAGTGATGATGATGATGATGATGATGATGATGATGATGATCTGACGTCAGTATTGAGCAGGGTAAAGCAGATAGAAGTCAAGCAGAACGTCTCTGTGGTGTTTCTCCTGAGGCCAGTGTGAGCCCTCAGAGCAGAGCAGAGCAGGGGGCCACATGCATTCACTAAACACTCACAAGAAGAATATCTTCTCATGTGCTAACCACCATCCCCCCCCCCCCCCCCCCCACACACACACACACACACACACACACAACCTCCCCGCTACCAAATGTTACACTTTAGCAACAGCAAACCGTGTTGAACTCCCTGCCCTCTGATCTCGTCTCTTCTAGCTACATGTATCTATCTTCATGACACATGGTCCCAAAAACCCGAGTGGAGTTAGAACTCACCTCTCTGCTGGGCTCCAACACACAGAGGCAGCAGCAACACAAACAGCAGCTTCATCCTGAAGCAGCCTGCAGCCAAACTGGACCTAGACTGGGTCGACACTGGTTTTAAGAGAACTTCCCTTCAAACACCGGTGTCACACTAGTCCGTGTTGAGTGGAGTCGCTCAGAGAAGGAATGTGTTTCTGCTGCTTTCAGCCGGCTCCCCAACTCTAGACTCTCTCTCTCTCATTCATTCAGCTCAGAGAGGGATAGGGGGTGGAGGTGGTGGTGGGGTGGACCGTACCATCCCCAGGGGAAGGGGGGGGGGGGGGGGGGGAGTCCTCTCTCTCTCAATTCTCTCTTATTATCATGGCAAAACATGTTTACATTGCCAAAGCAAGTGAGAAATAAAAACCAAAGAATGCAGAAATGTATAAGAGCTGTGTAACGTTGCATCAAATATATACCTAACAAAAGGTCAAATTTCCTTAAAAATACATCAGAAAAATCAAGAAAGATATTTACAGGTAAGTGAAGATAACTTCAAAGAAGAATGGAAAAATGTGGACATTGCACTTGTGAAAACGGTGTAAACTCTCTCTCTCTCTCTCTCTCTCTGGATCCCCTCCCCTATCTCACTTTAACTCTGTGTCTCTCTCCCATTCATTCATTCAGCTCAAACTATTGTCTACTCTAGCAAGAGCGGGGGGTGGACCATACCATCTGTGGTGGGAGGTGTGTGTGTGTGTGTGTGTGTGTGTGTGTGTGTGTGTGTGTGTGTGAGTGTGTGTGTGTGTGTGTGTGTGTGTGTGTGTGTGTGTGTGTGTGTGTGTGTGTGTGTGTGTGTGTGTGTGTGTGTGTGTGTGTGTGTGTGTGTGTTGGGGTCCTTTAATTGGATGAGGGGGGTTAGTCATCATTCACTGTGGTATTCACTCCTTTATCTCTCTCTTTCCCTCTCTCTCCGTCTCTCTCTCTCTGTGTGTGTGTGTGTGTGTGTGTGTGTGTGTGTGTGTCTCTCTCTGTCTCTGTCTCTCCCTCTCAAGTCAATTCAAAGGGGCTTTAATGGCATGAGAAATATATGTTTACATTGTCAAAGCAAGTGTAAAAAATGTGCATACAGAGTTAAAGATACTAAGGAAGTGTGTAAACAGCTATGCAACATTGCAATCAAATATAGCCTACATCAAGTTAACTTAAACATGTGCTTACAGAATGCCTGTTCTAGTAATACTAATAATGGGTCATGACATTCACGTTAACGTTAGCCTCTTAACGTCCAGCTAGCTAGGTTACACGTGGAAGTACGCTGAAATGTGACACTAACGTTAATATTTCTATTAGGTCAAACACACCTTAACGTTACAGAGTGTGGCCGTTTTTGATTAACATTAAGTCCATGATCAAGTGTAGCATTTCGGTAGCCTATATTCAGTGTGTGTGAAAAGGATAATGTTATACTCATGCTAGCATTATTAGCACAGATGGTCGTCTGTCTGGCTCTGTAAATTATCTGACCACCGACAACTTACTAGCATTCACTCACCGAAAAAAAGTGTAAACCACCTTTCTTTGAGGTAGCTACGGTTAATACAACCAACTGCATCGCATGAAGGCATATTTACTGTCCAATATTTGGATTAAATTGAGAAAAAGACCGCAACACCACAAACACGACCAGGGTCAGACAAAAGTTATCAAAGCACTATCCGGTAGGGCTGTGAATCTTCACTGGCCTCACGATTCGATTCGATTACGATTCAGAGGGCTACGATTCGATTCGAGTAGGATTATCGATTATCATCTTAAATCGATGCATCACTTTTTTCCGCAATACATGATTTATTTTTTCTCACTTTCTTTTTTCTCACTGTGTGGCTACTTTTAAAATAAAAGTGCATTTGGAATTGCATTGTATTATGATCCATAATTTAAATAAACAACTGGATGTACTTCCATTATTATTTTATTTGATTATTAACTCATTGAGTGCCAGCCACTTTTGGAGAACGGACGCTCCCAGTGCCAGAGTTTCAGAACGTTTTCAGTGATTTCTCGAGGCCCACAGAATATTGTGTGATATTACTATGTAAACACCGAACACGGCCAAAGAACGATGAGACTCTCTTCTATCATCAGCAAAAAAAAGTTTATTGATATCATTTTCCGTTCTTTAGTTATCAGCCGGACAAGATAGGTGGATTTCAGCAAAAACACACGTTTCAATTTAGAAGCTGAGATAATGAGCCTTTTGTGAAATGAAGCATTTCAAGCACATCACTGACTCTGAAGCTAATATTTTCTGATGTAATGACACCTCAAAAATAATTTCCTTCAATAAAACAGTGAAAACAAAGGAATTTTGTTTGGCCAAATAATATTTTTTAGCTGCAACCAGCAGCGCTGGCCCCTGCGTGCGCAGACCCTACACCTTCTTGCTGGTCTTGATTTACTGCTGGTGGGCATCAGATATTCTAGCTTGTTTGCCTGTCTCTGTCCATCGAGCCTGCTGTCTGGGTCTGTGTTTACTGTCAATGGTTGTATGCTGCCCTGCGTGCCCCACCCCCCTCCTCCTCCTCCGTGGGAGTGTCTCTGGTGGCTCTGCTGCGTTTGCTCTGCGTTTGCTCTGCACTGAAAAGTGCGCTGCACCCCGCTTTTTCACAGCGTGTCGCCGGCTCCCAGCTGAGAATAATGTAACTTTTCAGAAAGACGCTGGTGTCGGCAACTAAATCATATGGAGGGGCTATCGCAGCGGAGACGGAGGGGCTCAATTGTGGCAGCAGATTGACTGCTGTTCACAGGCACAGCTAACGTTATGCTTCATGCATATCGATGCATACCGATGCCGTTTCCGTTTCCATAACGACTTCTTCTCTGTTTTTTACTCAACTTTCTCTAATCTGGAGAGCACCGTCGCCACCTAATGGGTCGGTAAAATAGGTTATACACATTCAACATGCCCCAAAATTTTACAGGAGATCTTATAGGCTTTGATCCACGTCCCACCGTCAAAAAACGCAATTGGCACTCTACGTTAGTATTCCAATTGACGACGATTGTCGTCATTGGCATTCAATGAGTTAAAAAAGAAAAACGTTTTGTTTTTTGTTTTTTTAATAATCGATTTTTGACATTTGTGAATCGATGCAGAATCGTGCACGTCCGCATCGCGATGCATCTTATAATCGATTATTTTTGACACCCCTACTATCCGGCCCAGCCGGCTGGCAGTATGGCCACCTGTCACTCAAACCGACAATGCCCTTAATTATGCATAACTTTAAACCTTTATTAGGAAAAGCCGTGTTTCACCCCTAACTGGAAAGATGTTTAATCCTGTTGCAAAGTCGAGCATTTTAACATGGGTGAGAAAGCCTACTGCCCCCGAGCCCAAGTGGCCATTCGAGGAATTGCAGCTTTTCACTTAATTCCGCGTCTTCAGGGGAAAGGGGGCGGGATTGCCCACTTCACCTGAAAACAACCCGAGCCATTCACAGCCAGTCCGTCAGCAAAAGCCCCAATGAACAAATAAATCAAAAACACTCTACTCCATTTCAAACAGACGTCTTCATTGCACTGCACGGAGGGAAAAGCGATGCCAAATTCAGTTTAAAATTGCGGCATTTTAAAGCTGCATTCAACAATGTTTTGTGTTAAAATAAGTGTTAAATGGCTCTGACAGCAATCACTGAAATAGAGTGTTTGGTCAGTAACTTGGAACTCCCAACCCCCCACTGTACTCTATCTAGGGTCTTTCACAACGGCCTTGAAAGCCGAAAAATGCACGGAAAATAGGATCCGCTCCTCCGATGTGAAAGTCATGAACGCTTCGTTGGTGGTAAATTGTTATACGCCTTTTGTCCCGGGAGCAAAGCTTGTCACAGCGCCGGTTTAGCAGGCAACCCGCCGCCTCACTTGAAAGCGTCGGAGCAGCAAGGCGGAACAGTGCGAATGCTTCACTTTCGTGTTTTCTGCGCCTGCACAGCTGCACCTCCTTGGCTGGCATACATCAGCGATGTTTGGTTGTTGAATGAATTACACAAGGTGACACCATATCGATCTGCTTAGTCAGTGAATTTACTTCTATGAAATGTGTTGTATAAATAAAGTTGGCTTTCCTTGAATGCAATTAATGCAACACTTCGCTGCCAGAAAGTCGGCAGATGCACTCCGCGGCGGAGCCCGTTTTGATATTAAGGCGAGCCCGCCCACCATGCGAGTGCACCTATCCTCCCTGCTCAGCGGACTAGGAGAAGGAGGGAAGTCTTGTTGTTGAATGAATTCGTTCATCATACAGTTCAATCAGGAGAGGCCAGTTGGTAGGATTAGACAAACTTTATTTAGCAATCGGCGTGCATGGCAAATGCTTTGGCGCTTGACTCCATTGGCCAGTGGCGCTGCTCTTGAGGCAGAGGAGGGCGCCTGCATGGGCTAGGAGATCCCCCCCCCGTGGGGGATCAGGAGTCAAGACTCGTTGGTGGTGGACTGGGGAGGTGGGTGGGGCAAAACAACGCTTCGGGGCCGGCTTCAAGGGAGATGGACTGCCGTGGGCTGCTGCTGCTATGGTCGGCCAGAGAGAGAGAGGTGACGTAGGACCCTTGCTATATATATGAGGATTAACTGACGTCATGTTTGACGTCATAGCAGACGTCATACTAGGATTTTTTTGACCACGTTGAGATCGGATTACGCGTGAGTGGCCTTCTGCTTGAACTATGGTCTGGAGACCTCACTTCAATCAGGAGAGGCCAGTTGGTAGGATTAGACAAACTTTATTTAGCAATCGGCGTGCATGGCAAATGCTTTGGCGCTTGACTCCATTGGCCAGTGGCGCTGCTCTTGAGGCAGAGGAGGGCGCCTGCATGGGCTAGGAGATCCCCCAAAAGGAAGATCTGATTACCGGAGGTTAATTGAGATCTGCAGGCGCCAGTAGTTGATTGCACTATTCCGGCCTTCGACCTTTTTAGCGGCTTACAGCTATTTGCGGCTGGCGCTCCCAACTCGGTCGGGCCTTCGATCTTGCTTTTCCTGCCTTCGACCTTTTTAGCGACTTACAGCTATTTGCGGCTGGCGCTCCCAACTCGGTCGGGCACCTCGTGATAGCGCTTCCCAGCTTAGCCTACCTGGCCGCCTTGGCGCTTCACGATTGTACTTTTCCTGCCTTCGACCTTTTTAGCGACTTACAGCTATTTGCGGCTGGCGCTCCCAACTCGGTCGGGCACGTGATAGCGCTTCCCAGCTTAGCCTACCTGGCCGCCTTGGCGCTTCACGATTGTACTTTTCCTGCCTTCGACCTTTTTAGCGACTTACAGCTATTTGCGGCTGGCGCTCCCAACTCGGTCGGGCACCTCGCGATAGCGCTTCCCAGCTTAGCCTACCTGGCCGCCTTGGCGCTTCGCGATTGTACTTTTCCGGCCTTCGACCTTTTAGCGGCTAACGGCTATTTGCGGCCGGCGCTCCTAACTCGGTCGGGCCTTCGATCTTGGTACATTAGAGTTTAGCTTGGCGCTTCCCGGCTTGGCCTACTTGGCTGCCTTGGCGCGACTACCCTGACTTTTTTTGCTCTCTCTTTCTCTTTTTGCTCTCTCTTTCTCTTTCCCCCCCAAAAATGAGCCGGGGAGTTTACTGCGCCTTGCTGGCGCCGTGCTTTCGGGGAGCCACCACCAACGAGACATTTTCTTCATCGGCACGGAAGTCCGGGACATTGTTTGTTGCCATGCTCACCGATTTAAGGGAGGAGGGTTCTTTGGGCCGCCAGTATGGCCGCCTGCTCCGGGCGGATGTAGCTGGAGAATGCCGATGACGACCAGCGGCCCATTTGCTGGAGGGAGGCGGAGGACACTCCTTGCTCGGCGGCCGAGGTGGCCGCTCTGATCCTGAAGGAGTGGCTGGAGTATTTCTTTGTCGGGAGGTTGCGTTGCTGGAGCGTTTGCCTGAGGTGCAGGGTGAACCAGGATCTTGTCATGTGGTGACAAGGTGCGATGAGGAACAGGGGGGCCGAGGGGCCGGTCCGAGGCCTGAGCCTGACGTAGTGAGCCATGGACGAGAAGGGGCAGAAGGGGGAATTGTTCCGGGCGATGACGATGTGCCGATGAGGGCCAGCGGCCCGTTTGCTGGAGGGAGGCGGAGGGCACTCCTTGCTCGGCGGCCGAGGTGGTCGCTCCGATCCTGAAGGAGTGGCTGGAGTAGTCCTTCGTCGGGGGTTGCATTGCTGGAGCGTCTGCTTGAGGTGCAGGGTGAACCGGGATCTTGTCGTGTGGTGACAGGGTGCGATGAGGAGCAGGGGAGCCGAGGGGCCGGTCCGAGGCCTGAGCTTGACGTAGTGAGCCATGAACGAGAAAGGGCAGAAGGGGGCTAGTGCCTTCCTGTATGCTATTGTGTGCTGGGGCAGCGGGGCTCTCTGGCTGCGGTGTCAGAGAAGAGAACGTTGTCCAGGCTACGCTCCATCGTGAACAATGACTCGCGCCCACTCCACGGCGTGCTAGTCGAACGCAGGAGTACGTTCAGTGAGAGACTGATTCCACCTAGATGCAGTACGGAGAGGCACAGGAAATCATTCCTGCCTGTGGCCATTAGTCTATTTAATGCCTTCCTTAAAGAGCACCTCGGAGACGCTCAGTCTCCCTGAGACTGAGCCAGCCGATAGGTTAACTGTGCCTGGCTGAGCCACGTGTGGCGTATAGGGCAAGCCGACTTAATATAGTCCCGGGTGCAATAATGATAATTGACACGGAATGTATACTTACCTGACGTGTTTTGTATTTTGCATTTGCGTTGCATTTACTACTGTTTATTTTATTTTAAGCTATGTGTGTACTGTGAGCGAGCTACTGTAACCTGTCCCGATTTCCCCTCGGGGATCATTAAGTCATTCTGATTCTGCTTCTGAAGAAATGCCAGAGGCATTTTACTTTGAAATTCGTTAAGAACAGGAGGTGGTGTATTAAGACCGGGTAGCTTAACACGGAAAGACGTCAGCCTTCCCTGGGCCGTCTGGCTTCGGTCCGAAGTTATGCAGTAACACTCATTCTAGCTGATGCTCAGACAAGCTCCGTGGGCCAGGGGTGTTAGAATGGCCCCTTGCGTGGTTATTATTATTATTGTTGTAATTATTATTATTATAATTATTATTATTATTGTGACTCCCGCTGGCCATTTGCCAGAAGCGATTTCCGCTTAGGCGTCGGAGATAGGCAGGCTGAGATGCCCGCTGGGTAGAATAGTCAGATCGCAGGCCAAGCGCACGAGGTAATCAATGACTCCACGCATGTCCTTCATGTCTGTTTTGACTTAATGCCATCAGGAAAGCGCTTTAGACAGCCTGCCTGCGAAACAAGCAGAAGGAAGTTTGGTTTGGTTCCAGAGGCCATTCGACTGGTGAACAGCCACAGTACGAGAAGTGGTCAGTTTATCTAGACTAGGTCTGTACCTTGACCTTTTGATTTGAACCCTTGAACAAGTCTAATATGCACTTGGATTGTATTGACTGAAATTAATTTGTATTGATGTGACACCTATATTCCTTTGTGGTGTTGGATACACTGTAATCAGGGATCTTGCTTTATCATTGTCATTTATTGTATTTATTGTCTTGTTTTTTGTATTGTTTTTGGATGTGTACAGAGTACAGCTTGTTTGCAGTATTCATGCCTTAAATTGGCCTTTGCGGGACTAATAAAGTTTTTTTTTTTTTTTTTTTTTAATAAATTGAATTGATTTTACTGGACTGGTAGATTGCCCGTTTAAATGCTGAAGTACTGATACTTTCCTCATGGGTCCTTTCGCGTCCACGGGTGACTGGTCCTCCGGGGTATGCTCGGTGTGCTGTGGTCGTCAACCCCGTCCTTGGTAGAGCAGGTAGCTCTTGAGAGAGGCGGGCAGGGGCAGTCCGTGGATTCCGCTCGGGCGGTCCCTTCCTAGAGCCGCCCGCACGGAGCGCCTGCACAGGTCCATCAGAGGGAGGGGATCCGGATCGAGTCCGTTTATGTACCGGATTCGTATTTCGCAGTGTCACTATGAAACCTAACGTCCCCTCGTCCATGTCCAAGACGACTAACAGAGCGAGTCTGGTATTATGAAGGTGTCGTCGGGCTCCAGGAAGGGGGGTGATAGTGGAGTTGTTGTTTTTTTTTTTTAAGATTGTTGTTCAGATAAACCCCCTCAGATCGGCTAAAGTTAAGAAATTATCATTGTCATCATCACAGGAGCTTCCTAATTTAATTTATCAGTCACCATCAGTCACATGGGGTTGATTGAGAATGAGAAGGCAAGAGTATTTTGAAAACGGCGCTGCGGCCATTTTGGCCTGAAATACGGCTCCTTGCTGGGGCAGAAGCTTAGTCTCCAAAATGGCGGATTGGCTGTGTGCTGTCGCATCTTTACGATAAAAGGTCTCTGGTTACCGTGAACCTCCGTTTCGCAAACACCACAACAAGGAGGGAGACAGCTACTTTTCACACTCTGTTTTGGATTAAGAGGATGTCCTGAAGTGTGACGGTGGATTAAAGACTTGATGAAAAACGTCATGTGATCTGGTGGATTATAGTCTTCGTGACAGAAAGAACAGGATGGAACATGGATGCGAGTTTTACTGCCGAGTGCGACTTTCTGCTTGACTGCATGTAACGTTAAACTTTTATCGTCCATGAATTCCTGGGAGTGCTTATTCTTTTCGTGAATGGATTATTTTACGTCGCTGGATTTGGAAGGGAAGCAAATTGCACTACATTTCAGCTGTTGCCGCCAGAATGAACCGTTCGCCCCATGGACCTTTCGGTCTGCCCAGAGTGCCCGAGATGCCACGGCGCTCCGGCTTCAGCGCTTCTCCAAGCCGGTTCCCGTCAATCACCGTGAATCTGCCCGGCGGCCTGGGGGTCAGTGCGACCAGGAAGTACATGGCGTCTCGCGGCGGCCCCGCGGCCTCCATTTCCCCAGCGGCTCCCGGCTCTGGGGGCGGCTGCCTCTACTGGTCTTCGCCCGCGGCCTCTCGCACGTCCGCGCCGATCGGCCTCTCCCTCCGGCACGCTCGCACGCGTTCTTGGGCGTCCGCGGCGCGGCGCTTCGTCTTCTGCTCTCCTACCGGGGCCGTCGCAGTGGCGCGCGGGGGGCTATGTTGGCAGCCTGTGGTCCGGTCGCTTCGCCAACGTCTTCGTCAGGCACCTCGGAAGGCAAGTACGCTCCGTGGCCGGTCCGGGACAGGGGACCGATGACTGAACTCGACATGCCAGGAATGGGAATATCCACGGGTAGAGAAGGCTTGTGGGTGCTGATTCGGTCTGCGGATCTGGTGCAAAACAACGCTTCGGGGCCGGCTTCAAGGGAGATGGACTGCCGTGGGCTGCTGCTGCTATGGTCGGCCAGAGAGAGAGAGGTGACGTAGGACCCTTGCTATATATATGAGGATTAACTGACGTCATGTTTGACGTCATAGCAGACGTCATACTAGGATTTTTTTGACCACGTTGAGATCGGATTACGCGTGAGTGGCCTTCTGCTTGAACTATGGTCTGGAGACCTCACTAGCCTAGGCTACACTAACCTATGAAAATATTAATTTGGGCTAGGAGGAGCTGGAAATCCCTCCGCTCGCCTTTCAATCCAGGAGCGGGGGATTTCACCTGAAAGTACACCGCAGCACGGGAATGTGGCCGTGCTGCTTGGCTCTGTGTGAAAGCAATTTCTGTGGCGAGGCTGCGGCCTTTGCGGGACTCCTAAACTGCAATTTTGCGTGATCTGTGTGTGAAAGAGCCTTCTGTCTCCTGTAGCCCTGCATGCAGGGCGGAAGTATCTCTGCAACCGTAACTCGGGTGAGGGCGTTGGATTCGCAGTGAAAAAATACATAATAGTCCTTTACATTTGACATTTCTCTGATTGGATAGTGGGAGGTCGGCGCCTAATTTTTATCCAATCAGAGAAATGTTTACATTTTGAGAAATTTTTGGGAAACGGAAGGTCAGATCATGATGCCTCTAAAAGGACTATTATGTATTTTTCCACCCCGAAAACAAAGAAGAATAAAATACAAATCGGGCTTCAAACGGCCCAAATCTGGCTTCAAACGGCCCAAATTGGGCTTCAAACGGCCCAAATTGGGCTTCAAACGGCCAAAAAAATTTGCGTCAGGCGCGTCACGCGCGTCAGCCCGTATCGGCCTGGCCTGCTTGGTATCTAATACCCGGCCTGAATTATGATCCCAGTCCACCCCTGCTTGCATGTACAGTTTAACAATCGCTTGTTTGCTGACATTTACAGTACAGTAATTCTAACAATTGTTTGTTTGCCACATGTAATGTAATGTGAGATACACTAGTATCGTTCATAATTAATGATTTTGCAGTCTTTCGTTTGACAGTTATTGAAAGTTTTGCAGTCATTCAGTTAGTTTGACAGTTACTTAGAGTTTCACAAACTATAAATAGCCCTCCAGCCTACAGACTACTCGCACACACACAGTCAACAGGCAACATCATTTTAGTCTCTTACATAATATAGCCTAATATCATGATACACATGATATAAAATACACTTGTCCCATGATCGTTTAGCCTGTGGTACCATGCAACCGTACTGTGTACGAGCTAGCGATAGAGTAGGCTATATATATGCCTGGCGCCATATAACTTTTCAGCAAACGTATAGCTCAGTTGATAAGGCGTGGTGGTCCGAATGCCAGAGGTCAGTGGTTCGCCTCCCGTGTGAGGCGTAGCAGTTTTACTTTTAAGATCATGGTGAAATGTGGTTTAAATGTGAACGTTCATTCGACGTCTGCAAATAGTGGGTGAAAAAACTTTCACTTTTGAACCTTTCTTGTACGTTTTTTCAACGTTGACTCTAAACGTTTTTTAAACGTCTTTTCAACCGAAAAATGCTCGCTGGGTAGTTAGTCCATGGGCCAAGGCAAAAATCGGTACCACCTGAGGTGACCGCACAATTTTGTTATTTTTGTCTTCCTACATGTCTCTAGTTTATATTTTGGTATGATAACCCTGCCGATTTGGTAGCTTAAGGATAGTTATCACTCTGTAAACAAACCTACCCCCATATAAATGACAAAACCCTGATTTCTGTGTATTAGTCCAGATGATATGTGAAAATGATGTTCCCTTTTTCGTAAAAACATGAAACTTGGTACGCTTATAGTTTGGGCCCCTGTACATTTTCAGAAATTGAGCCATCGCAAAAATGCCTTGTGGCGGCCATTTTAATTCTCCCATAAGCAAATTATGTAGTTTGCATCATATCTCCTGAACCACACATGCTAACACTGAAAAGGAGATGTCTATCCCAACGTTTTCATGGTCAAGGATTACAATGATACCATATAGAACATCATAAACTGTTAAAGTGACTAATCAATGGTGAATTTGATGACGTGAGAAGGAAATGACAGTATCTGATAACCGATGCTATAACTTCAAAGCCATGACCATTCTCTGGCTAAGATGTTTTGATGAGTGATTTGACTTATATAGACCTTTTGTTAAAATAGCGCCCAGGTCCATCCTAAAGATCCTGGGATTTTCTTTGCCAGATGGCCAAATCCAAGATGGCCACTGGCGCCATGTTGAAAAATTGAAGCACATAGAATAATGTATGAAGACACTTTTCGGTGTAAGTCAACCACGAGGAATCCGATTCTGACATCAGTTTGACATTATGGCATCATTTTGACCCAGAATTCCAAGATGGCTGCCATCCAGTATTGTGGAAATGTAACTTTTGAATGGGAAGGTATACTGTGCGTTTGGGGTTTACCACAAGGAAGGAAATTAATAATGGTGGATGTTTTGGGAGTAATTTCAGAATTATGTTAACTGAAAAGATGTTAATGTCAACACCCATTTTACCTTGGTACTGCTGTACCAACTACCCCCAGGATTTCTTGCAGTAAAATATTTCATGAATGTATGACAATATAACTAAAATAAGCTCTTTTTATTAGCTGTAACTTGAATAATTGAATAATAAAACCACTTAAAACATGGCATATGATCAGATTGAATTCTGCCTCGCTATAGATTCTGAATCATTAGATTCCGCTCATCATCTTTAGCCAAGTATGCTGTGTCATACCGGTCGATCACACAGATGATATGTCAACATCACCATGGCGGGCAAGGATAATGGATGACACCTTGTGGATGTGGACATAGTCCAACCACTTGTATGGGGTGCCATCTTGTGTCTGCCGATCTCTTGCAGATGGAGTTGCCATCCTCTAGATCATGCCCATGTCAACGAGAGTGATGTAGGGTTCTTGCAGCCCTACAGATTGGAGATAGAGCTTCTAGATGAGCTTGCTCTTCTGCGTCTTCCTGTATGTGCTGTTGGAGTTGAATAAGGCCACACATTCATCAAAAACACAATGTTCCAGCAACTCGTGGAGGTTTACAAGTTGACCACAACCAGGTCAATCACTGCCTTGGAGCGCTCCACTCCATCTCAGCAGCTCCTACCTTGAGTTCCTCCCCAGGTAGTCTTGCTTGCCAGACTCCCTCCCTACAACGGCAGAGTCTGGCTGCTAATACCTCCACCCTGGTATAGGGGGAAAGGGCTCTGTTTACCTTTACAACTATCCACCAAAAGTATCAAGCAGGCCTGCTTCATTGCACAATCCAGATGCAACCGTTTTCGGCATGAACGAGCTAGCATTGTTGATGTTGTTTCACAGTGGCACGGGTATTTGAGATAGACAGATTCGACACGGAGGGAGTGAAAACAAAATCCATAAATGGTCGCCACCAGTCAGTCAGAGCGGGTTGGAGCATGCATGCAGGGAGGAGGGTGGAAGATGATTGTGATGCTGCAGACACAAAGTGCCGCTGTGTGTAAATTCAGCTTGAGCAGGACCCTGGCCATTCACACCAGACGCACTGCTTTGCCCCGCACCGGTGACAACTTGTACTGACTTCCTATCTGGCTTCACACAATCACTCGTGGGTCTCGCACAAAAATAGATCAGACGCCGAAACAATCTCTGCATGGGGCGAGCCGGCCGCATCACGGCTGGTCTGACTGAACGGGCTAATGTGCTAACAAGTGCGCCAAAATGAAACTGGCTGCGCTTCCAGATGCTTCGTCACTTCAGCGTCTGGTGTGTTTGCACCTTTTCGCATCCATTTTGAGCCATGCCTGCATGCATGAGTTCAACTCCTTCCCGTTTGACCTGGCCTCACCAACCCTCCGCACCCTACAGTCTGCCTGCCTCTGATTAACTCATTGCAGACTTAAAATCAGCCCATGTTGCAGGAGAGGAGAAGTTGTCCAGATTCTTGCAAGACCCGGGGGCCCTATCTTCGCAAAAGCGGTAATTTAGTGTTTGCGCTCTTTAACAAATTGGGGCGCAATGCAAATTGGGGGCGTGCACAAGCCGATGCCTGTCATAATTTTACTGGACATAGGCGTGCCACATGCCACACCAGGCGTTTCTGCGCAGAATACGGGGCAGCACCTCTTACGCGCTAAATACTCTGCTGCGCTTGAGCGCACCATAATCTCTGTTCTGCGCAGCGCAGAGTAAAATTCCTTTTGGATATGTCATTACATAAATTTGCTGCTAAAATTGGGTATTAGCAGATAATTCAGTGAGGCAATCAACTATAACCCACTGAGAAACTTTTATCACATCGCAAAGAGGGAAATTAATTGAGAAAACTTGTTGGACAATGGACATAGGCTATTCACCTTCACCTATCCCATAGTCTCGCTGGCCAGCCTCCCCTCCCTAGCGGGAGAGGAGTCTGGCGCCGCAGGTCTCCATAGTGGGATTGCGATGGCCGGCGCTTAGCGGCAGTGCCCTTGGAAAATAGTTTCCAACAATCCAACTTGCCCTTTTCAGCGTGTAGCAACGAGCTAGCGTGTAGGTTTCTGCAGTTAGCTTGCTAGCTAGTTAGCATTGTTGTTTTCACTGAGGCGGCAGGGCACTATTTACAGCGACACACAGGGAGGAGGGAGTGGAAGCTGCTCTGATTGACGTGGTCGGAGCCAATGACAGAGTTTGTAGACATCCGGCAGCCACTGAAACAGTCGCTCCAATGGGGAGCAGATGTAGAGCAGGGAAGGGCTTATCCCAGTTGCCTGTTTCTGTGGTGCCAGACTCCTCTCCCGGTAGGGAGGGGAGGCTGGCCAGCGAGACTAACTAAATTATGAAATTACCCTCAAAACACAATAATTGTCATTACTAAACCATGTTTGGTAGGCATGGATTTGCAATTAAAATAGCTATAATTCACCATTGTTAATCTCCTTCCTTACTCTAAAAATGGTAAACCCCAAACACCACATACATATATGTTGCCATTCACAAGTTACGTTTTCATGCTACTGGATGGCAGCCATCTTGTAATTCTGGGTCAAAATTAACCGGTGTCAGAATCAGATTCTTTGTGGTTGGCTTACACCAAAAAGTGTCTTCATACATTATTCTAGGTGTTCTGGTTCAAAAGTAAATTTTTCAAGATTGCACCAGTGGCCATCTTGGATTTGGCCATCTGGCAGAAAGTCCCAGGATGTTTGGGAGGGACCTGGGGGCTATTTTAACAAAAGGCCCATAGAAGTCAAATTACTCGTCAAAAAATCTTAGCCAGAGAGTGGTCATGGAATTGAGGTTATAGCATCAGTTATCAGAAACTATGATTTCCTTATCACGTCATTAAATTCACCATTGATTAGTTACTTTAACAGTTTATGATGTTCTATATGGTATCATTGTAATCATTGTTGTGATCGACACATTATGGACTGTACTGTATTACTGATATATTTGAATGTAAGACATTTGAGTGTATTGTAGAGACAGTGAGGGGGATCCTCCCCCCACCCTCCAAACACTGTACCATTTGGTTGGCTGGGTCACACCCGACAGATACCAGCACAGCTGGGGGCCAAGCCTCAAAGAAGTTGCCATTGTTTATCTCTCAATCTAATCAAAGACAATTGTTCCCCCGCAGCCAAGAGGGACAACACCCTTTGAGTTGAACTTGCAGAGTGGGTGTGCCCACCCCAGCTCACAGAGCAATCATTGGCCAGAGCTATCACCAAAGACACATGACAAGCCAATGAGAACCCTTTGTGACTTCCCCATACAGTGAGACAAAACTGTTGGGAAAGCAGTTTTAACTGGCAGTCTACAGTATGAGTCTCAACTAAGCTTTCGTGCGCAGCGGAAGGGTCTGGAGGAGCCAGGAAGCCAGCTCCCCTCCCCCGCTCGCTGCACCCCCTGCGCTGCAACAAAGGCCTGACCAGGGCCTCAGAAGGAACCAGGCCTCACTCAGAAAACGCCTACCAAAGGCCAGCCGTAAGTCCCACGAGACATAGCATGCTTACACTGAGATAGTTATACTTAATCTCAGTTTAATTTAAGTCGGTTTAGCGTTATAAGTCGCAGGGAAAAACCTCCTTACGCTTCCAGACTTACCACAGCCTGGCATAACGCCAGCTGTTGACCAAGCTTCCAGGCAAGAACGCCTGACTGACGACCCTCCCCGCGCACCGCACGTGCAGGAGAAGAAGAAGAACGCCACACCGCAGCAGGGCAAACCAACGGCTGCAGAAAGACACACCGTGGCCCCAGTCGCAGAACCCACAGCCGACGAAGGACGCAAAAGACCCACCGTGGTGCCAGCCACAGAGAGCAGCCACCCACTCCTTCGACTCAACGAGCAGAGAGACTGCACGTCAACCCCCTGCACGTCAACCCCCATCAGACGTCCGCTGCACGCTTCCCCAGGCCAGGGTGAACCGCGCTGCAGGCCATCGCCATCCGCTCCACGGCAACCCCAGAGGCGCGTGCAGAGCAACTCTCCCTACTCGCTCTCCCTCTCGGAGCGAGACCCACGTGAGAGTTTATGGTTTAATGGTTCTGGGCAGAGTTAGGGGTTAAAATGCATTATCATATGTGTTGATTACAGTATCCGGTATGTGACTGTGAGCGATCTGTGAGAATTGAGGCCACCAGCATGTTCTCTCTCTCCCCTGCTCTCCCTCTCTCTCTCTCCCTGTCGATTCCCCTCTCTCTCCTTCCACAACTTTGACAAAACCGCCATTTTGAAAAAGAGGCGGTCTACACACGATCAGCCCGCCTCTCAGCCAATCCTGTGATTACATCACAGAGACAGCCAGAACGAGCCACTCCACCTTCTCTCCTACCTCCTCCTCTCTCTCTCACACACACCCACACACACACACACACACACATACACACACACACACACACACAAGTGCTAATTAACACCCACATACTCACATACCCACACACCCAGGCCTGCCAGCCAGGCAGACTTAAAGCACACACACACACACACACACACACACACACACACACACACACACACACCCACACATACAATTGATAATGTTTGTTCACATTAGGTATTAGCTATAGATGTGGTAGAGTATTAGTCATAAAAGTAAATGTGATGAACTGATATTTTAATCATTATGTTAATGTCAATTGATATTGTGATTTATTAAATCTTTTTATTACATAATGCTATGAATCTTGGTGGTTATTCATGAGGTATTTTATCTGTGGAAATCTGTGACAGAAGCTTACGAACTTTGACCTTCAATTAACTGTACAATGTACACTATATCACTATGAGACTGATATGACAATTTGGTTTGGTGTCTAATCTAGTCATAACTGACTTTTAGACAGGTCTGTAGCCTTAACTACAGTGGTGCCCCGAATCTTACAGAGAATACAATATTTTCTGTCAAATCTAATAAATTTATGAATATTAATAATTCATAATTATTAATAATCATATTTCATAACCAAACCAGCTCCTGCGAGCACAACATAAATGGTGCCCCGTGTGAGGCTTCTAATATCAGTATTTCCACAGATATGATATGCATGAATAATAAAAATTCATAAATTTTTGAAAAATCAAAATTTTTCAAAATTTTCCAAAATCAGGTTTTCTATAGCGCTTTGCCAAGCAAATCACATGCGTCAGAAGACACTAAAGGAACTCTAATCATAAAATATGTAATCTTCCCATAATCTTAACTCAAGTTAGGATTTGTATTGAACATTTCTGAGCAAAACAGTCCCAAAGACAACAGCTCAGTTTAAAATCCTTGATTCCATTTTTATGTTAGAAACCACAGTTAACAAACTGTTTTCCACTGTGCCTTCAACCTAAAATTATGAGAGATAGCAATGTTCCATCTATCAGAGAGTGATCTTTAACAGAATGTAAACAGCGCTGCGCATTTTAAGTGGAACCTTTGATGCTAATTTGAAAGCCACACTGGCAAAGGGTGGGGGGAAGTCAGGCTGCCCCCCCCTCACATTAGCATTCAAAAACATTCACCCTGGTCTCCTCCAGAGCCAGAGACAAAGTGTAAACAAAGCCCTGTGACCACCAGTCACAGTGAATTTGCATGCGAAAGACAGGCAGACACCTGCACCTGATGACACTGACAGCAGACACCAGCCGAGTGACAGCTGACAGATGTCAAACTAACTGCATGCAATTGGCAGCTAACTCACA
Source organism: Poromitra crassiceps (assembly GCF_964638095.1). Taxonomy (NCBI): domain Eukaryota; kingdom Metazoa; phylum Chordata; class Actinopteri; order Beryciformes; family Melamphaidae; genus Poromitra; species Poromitra crassiceps. Next base: position 16,057,493 of record NC_139624.1, read on the forward strand.
GAGAGACTGTCACATTTGGGCCATTCTTTAATTAGAATTAGTAACTGTGGGCATTGACGCTCACGACAACGTGACGCCATAGCAAACAAGGTGAGTGCACACACCTTTTGCTTAAAATTGACAGCAGTAAAACAGCTGCTTGACTCATCGCAATGAGTCTGCGCTGCCACAAGATGGTCAGCGCTGAAACTTTCTTTAAGATGGCCGCCACCGACTTGCAAGCGGTAGCCGCCTCTCTCATCTGCCCGCCCACAGGAGGAGCAGATGAATTTAGCATTGTAATGCTAACACTAGCGGTCCTAATAATTCCATTGGGAATTATTTTCTTTCTGCAAAATCGCAGATTCCAGGTGCAGGACGCTGCGCATCAGCGGCAGACCACTGTCTACCAGACGCAGATAGGCAGACTGCGCAACAGCTGTCAAGCTACGCTGCAGGCCAACCTGGGTCTGCATCGACAAGCCCAGGTCTGCCAAACAGAATTAGCCCGACTGCGTACCGAAGTTTCCCGGCTGCAACAGAGCCAAAAGGGCATGCCGACCGGATCCACGGCGGCCCTCGGACCCAGAACGGTCCCCCTCTCGGGTCGCACTGCTCCACCAACCACCCGAGCAGTGATCGCACGGCTAAACGCGAGAACGGCCAAGCAGCAAGAGCACCAGAAGGCTGTAAGGGCCATAGCCCCGCCGGCACCGGAGGCTGACACGCCCCCTAGGGCTAGACCAACCCCCGACTCGAATCAGACCCCCGCACACCACTTAGCGCCCGCGCTGGCAAGCAGCCGCGCTGCTAGACATCGCGACACCACACCGCGAAAGGGGGGAGACCGCTCTCACAACGAGCAAACTGATTCAGGCTATTCAGCCCAGCAGTCGTCATCCGATTCCGAGCTCGACTTCCATGCTTTTGACATACCAGTCAGTCATTCATCCGAGCAACCTACGGGTAGAATCAGACGTTATTCACGCTTTCATCCAGCTCTGACTTCCACCTCAGAGCACAAACCGCTGACAGTCAAACGACTTGACAGCGCCATTTCCGGTTATGACAAAACGATCCACACTGCAACCCCCTGCAGGGAGGAACGTGTGTCTTACCGGCTTTCCATTTATCACGCCCGGGGCGAGTCGATCGACTACCGCCCTGTGCGTTATAAACCGTCATTTGCTCAGGCCACCAGCGGGTGCGCTGATGAGTCAGATCCAGTCACTAAGTTCCGGCAGATCCACTCCGCTTCCCAAACAGAGAGCGTGACTATGATGAGCAGGGGAAACAAACAGCATTCACAGCTGGACACAGACCAACTGCCCAGTTATGCTAACCTGTCATTCAGAGAGGATCCTGCTAGGTCTTTCTCACAAGAGGCTATCCAGCCTCACTCATTTTCTAGCTCCTGTCCACCAAGGAAACAGGAAGTCAGCTCTTCCACCCCTCCCCCCGAAAGGGGGGACCCCGGGCTTGATGACATTAGTCGCTCTTTGGTGCCCAATCGGGCAAACGGCCACTCCTTCTTGCAGCCTCCACTGCCAAAACAGAGTGAGTCAGGACTCTCTCTCCAAGAAGCAGAGTCACGCTATCACTTACTGAAGTCAATCGCAAACGACATTGACTTGTTCGATCCCGCCAGTCACGAGGTACACTTGACAGATTATCTCAACGAAGTCGAACGTGGTTCGCAGGCTCTACCACACGCCTTGCCGCGAGAGAAAGCTCAACTGATATGGAGAACGAGCTCAAAGCACGTGCGTGCGTTTATCCAAACGCAACCTTCCCATATCAGAGATGACTTTGACAAGCTCCGCGAAGCCTTGGGCGAAGAGTACATCCTTACCCAGTCGCCAGCGGCAGGGAGGAACGCGGCCTTACACGTCAAACAGAATTACCAGGAACATCCTAGGGATTACTTTAGACGCTTGAAGAAGATATATAGTCAAGGTAGAAATGGCCCGGATCAATCAGACGTGCCACGTCTCAAGGAACTCTTCCTAGACGGTCTGCATGACTCGGTGCGCCCATCCGTAGCCCTAGACGCACGTTGGTATGACCGAAGCATGCGCACGGTCCTCAAAACCGCCTCAATAGCGTGGGAGGTGGAAACCGAAGCAAAAAGCAGAAATGGCCAGTTTCAACCCACCAACCGCGTGTGTGTGGACCCAGAGACGGTACCACACACACGCTCACCACGCAGGCCAGACCACCTGGTTCTGCCGGACAGAGCCAAGGGGGGTAGCTGCTGCCCAAAGAGACATCACAGTCACGCCACAGGGCGCGAACGGCGTGAGTCTCCTCAGCACACTAGGCCCTCCACCCAATTAGACATCCGAACGGGAGCCAGACGCCTGACGGGCAGGGTGGGCATTCAAGCCACCAGAGGCCCTCCCAGGAGATGACAAACTCGGTGAAGGGCGGGTGACTGGACGCAGCCACCCTGTCACCCCTGACAGTCACCTGTCACTCGGCTCTTACCCTTATCTCTAGGTAGGCTAGATGCATTGTCAACGCTGTGCTGTGAAACATAACACCTTTACGGCAGGCAGTCCACATCAAAATAGGACAGAGCTTGGCACATAGCTACATAAACACGGAGACTCATGCACAAACACTGCTGGAATGCAGCACACATTCAAAATCACACCCTGTCACCCTCTCTCTCCTTCTCTCCTCCTGCCCTTCACTGTTTACCATGTTGATTTTGAAATGATGTTGTGTATGTGACCTTAAGGTTGTATTATCTATATGGTAATGAGTCTAGGTATGGTTAGGAGTCTGCCCAGAACCAAACCTGAACTATGAACGGCCTGAGTATGACACTTTGATCCCACAGAACAGATGGACATGGACCAAAAGTTACAGCAAACTGTCTGTACAGCCCTTCATCCTCGCCTGCGGACCGCAGGTCGACAGCAGTCCACAGACGAGGAGGGGGGATGTTGTGATCGACACATTATGGACTGTACTGTATTACTGATATATTTGAATGTAAGACATTTGAGTGTATTGTAGAGACAGTGAGGGGGATCCTCCCCCCACCCTCCAAACACTGTACCATTTGGTTGGCTGGGTCACACCCGACAGATACCAGCACAGCTGGGGGCCAAGCCTCAAAGAAGTTGCCATTGTTTATCTCTCAATCTAATCAAAGACAATTGTTCCCCCGCAGCCAAGAGGGACAACACCCTTTGAGTTGAACTTGCAGAGTGGGTGTGCCCACCCCAGCTCACAGAGCAATCATTGGCCAGAGCTATCACCAAAGACACATGACAAGCCAATGAGAACCCTTTGTGACTTCCCCATACAGTGAGACAAAACTGTTGGGAAAGCAGTTTTAACTGGCAGTCTACAGTATGAGTCTCAACTAAGCTTTCGTGCGCAGCGGAAGGGTCTGGAGGAGCCAGGAAGCCAGCTCCCCTCCCCCGCTCGCTGCACCCCCTGCGCTGCAACAAAGGCCTGACCAGGGCCTCAGAAGGAACCAGGCCTCACTCAGAAAACGCCTACCAAAGGCCAGCCGTAAGTCCCACGAGACATAGCATGCTTACACTGAGATAGTTATACTTAATCTCAGTTTAATTTAAGTCGGTTTAGCGTTATAAGTCGCAGGGAAAAACCTCCTTACGCTTCCAGACTTACCACAGCCTGGCATAACGCCAGCTGTTGACCAAGCTTCCAGGCAAGAACGCCTGACTGACGACCCTCCCCGCGCACCGCACGTGCAGGAGAAGAAGAAGAACGCCACACCGCAGCAGGGCAAACCAACGGCTGCAGAAAGACACACCGTGGCCCCAGTCGCAGAACCCACAGCCGACGAAGGACGCAAAAGACCCACCGTGGTGCCAGCCACAGAGAGCAGCCACCCACTCCTTCGACTCAACGAGCAGAGAGACTGCACGTCAACCCCCTGCACGTCAACCCCCATCAGACGTCCGCTGCACGCTTCCCCAGGCCAGGGTGAACCGCGCTGCAGGCCATCGCCATCCGCTCCACGGCAACCCCAGAGGCGCGTGCAGAGCAACTCTCCCTACTCGCTCTCCCTCTCGGAGCGAGACCCACGTGAGAGTTTATGGTTTAATGGTTCTGGGCAGAGTTAGGGGTTAAAATGCATTATCATATGTGTTGATTACAGTATCCGGTATGTGACTGTGAGCGATCTGTGAGAATTGAGGCCACCAGCATGTTCTCTCTCTCCCCTGCTCTCCCTCTCTCTCTCTCCCTGTCGATTCCCCTCTCTCTCCTTCCACAACTTTGACAAAACCGCCATTTTGAAAAAGAGGCGGTCTACACACGATCAGCCCGCCTCTCAGCCAATCCTGTGATTACATCACAGAGACAGCCAGAACGAGCCACTCCACCTTCTCTCCTACCTCCTCCTCTCTCTCTCACACACACCCACACACACACACACACACACATACACACACACACACACACACAAGTGCTAATTAACACCCACATACTCACATACCCACACACCCAGGCCTGCCAGCCAGGCAGACTTAAAGCACACACACACACACACACACACACACACACACACACACACACACACACCCACACATACAATTGATAATGTTTGTTCACATTAGGTATTAGCTATAGATGTGGTAGAGTATTAGTCATAAAAGTAAATGTGATGAACTGATATTTTAATCATTATGTTAATGTCAATTGATATTGTGATTTATTAAATCTTTTTATTACATAATGCTATGAATCTTGGTGGTTATTCATGAGGTATTTTATCTGTGGAAATCTGTGACAGAAGCTTACGAACTTTGACCTTCAATTAACTGTACAATGTACACTATATCACTATGAGACTGATATGACAATTTGGTTTGGTGTCTAATCTAGTCATAACTGACTTTTAGACAGGTCTGTAGCCTTAACTACAGTGGTGCCCCGAATCTTACAGAGAATACAATATTTTCTGTCAAATCTAATAAATTTATGAATATTAATAATTCATAATTATTAATAATCATATTTCATAACCAAACCAGCTCCTGCGAGCACAACATCATTGACCATGAAAACATAGGGATAGACATCACCTTTTCTGTGTTATCATGTGTGGTTCAGGACATATGATGCAAACTACATAATTTGCTTATGGCTGAATTAAAATGGCCACCACGAGGCATTTTTGTGATGGCTTAATTTCTGAAGATTTACGGGGCCCCAAACTATATGCGTACCAAGTTTCATGCTTTTATGAAAAAGTTAACATGATTTTCACATATCATCTGGACTAATACACAGAAATCAGGGTTTTGTCATTTATATGGGAATAGTTTTTACAGAGTGATAATTATCAATAAGCTACCAGATTGGCAGGGTTATCATACCAAAATATAAACTAGAGACATGTAGGAAGACAAAAATAACAAAATCGTGCGGTCACCTCAGGTGGTACCGATTTCACCATTGGCCCATGGACTAATTGCATTGTATCCTTCTCAAAACACCACTGAATTCACCAAAACACCACTGAATTCACCATTAACTATTCATGTGAACAGTTTATGATGTTGTATATGGTGTCATTGTGATCCTTGCCCATGAAAACATAGGGGTAGACATCACATTTTCTGTGTTATCGTGTGGTTCAGGAGATATGATGAAATCAGGGTTTTGTCATTTATATGGGGGTAGGTTTGTTTACAGAGTGATAACTATCCTTAAGCTACCAAATCGGAAGGGTTATCATACCAAAATATAAACTAGAGACATGTAGGAAGACAAAAATAACAAAATCGTGCGGTCACCTCAGGTGGTACCGATATGTCAAAATTTCAGCCTTGGCCCATGGACTAAGTAGGTCTAGCATAATTTGCGGACTACCAGAACCGAATTGATGAAAGAGAGTGATGCCTAGTGCTTTTTTGATGCCGTGTCAGTGAGGACGACGCATTTTGGCCAAATGGAATAGAAATAGTAAAGCTTGTGTAACGTCACGGGGGGCGGGGCTACATGTTGGGCAGCAGCGCCACTCTCTGGCTGCAACTGGTTGAATCAGTCTGTCCGTTTTCTCATTTGCTTGAGATTTTTATGACGTGAGGTCCATGTCCTTCAGAATAATAGTACATTTGTCACGTAAATAATAGCTTAATTGGAAAAAGTCAAGGTATTTTTTTCTTCCTAGGTCATGGTCTGGATCCATGGTGGGGGGTTTAAGTGGATCAGCCAGTTAATGATGGTTCTGCCACATTGAGAAATGACACATTGAGAGAAATAGGCCTACCCTAATTTGCAATGTTGCCAACAATGGATATAATGCAAAAATCTAAACAAATTGGGACAATAAATAAAAACAGTGAAAATACCAGTCAAAACATTTAGCCTAATTTTAAAATGAATGAGCTTTTCAGTTAGATTCTTAAAACGCTCCGGTGATCATCGATCTTTAAAGTGCTTTGCAGTTCATCCCACATATGAGGGGCACACAATCGAAACAGTCTTTCCTAACCTTCAGCACATTTGTAATATTCTTGGTGTGTTCCTCACAAAGCATGGCAGCTTGTCCCATGATTCTACACAAAACACATTCACTGCCTTGACATCATGCTGGAACTGCTGCCAATAGGTTTCAGTATACATGCTACAGCATGCGCTGGGACGCGTCATCAGTGATGTTGACTGGGGTCGTGGGGTGTTTCGGGTCTGACAACATCATACACCCTCGCCCAGTAGACCCAGCCGAGGCCGATTACGACCCCGACCCGGACCCGCGTCCCAGAAGCAGCCGCTCACGGATCAGCCTTCCTACTCTGTCTGCAACGTTGCCCGCGGAAGGGTTGATCACACCCAATCCGCTGCAATAGAGTTTAGTGCTACACCGCAGTATTGAAAGACCTTCGGTGCATGGAGGTCTAAGGCCCTGTGGGGTGATTCCAGGCCGGGCACCTCCTTCGTCTCACCAGAACCTCCTGTGGCAAAAGGCAATCCTACCATGCCGTACCATGGGCAGGGAGGATGCCTCAAGGAGGCCTGTGCGCTGCACGTCATACACCTGCGAGCACCTCGCTCTAGCCTGAAGGACCCCAGGCCGCGCCGATGTTTACGCAGATTTTCAGGAGGCTGATCCGTAGCGTTTGTGGATTTCTCCCTCACGAGAGAGCCAGGCTGGGGTGCTAAAACCCATCCCGTACCGGATGCCGTCTCTCCAACCGTCAACTGTCTCTCCAGCTGGTCACCAAACTATACTTATACTTATACAATACAGAGGTGTGAAAATTGAAATGGGAAACTGTTTACATTCTAATAATAACAAACGGATGACGATGCTTATATACTAAATGATCAAATCTGTGGAAGTTGAAAATAAGCTTTTTTTAAAGCAGACTTTTAGCTTTTACACCTTGGAGTAATTTCAACCTTGCATTGAGACCTAGTTTCAATCAAATGATCTGAGTGGGAATTCAACAGAAATAAGCATGTGAACTTGGAGTTTTTTCATCCCTGGCCCACAGTTTTCTATAAGTGAATAGCCTACATTATACTAGCAGAGTGCCCATTACAAGCGTGCCATGTGGGAGAGTATGGAATGCATTGTTTTTCATTAGCTCCATTGATTTGAGTGTATATACACAGTTGATTAAAATAGTATTTGTTGTCTGAAGGTCTGACAGCTTTATTTGAACTAAAAGGAAAAGGAAAAGGAAAAAATAATCAAGGGGCAGAACACTGAAGATACAAACTGACAGAATTAAACAGAAAAAATCCAAATTAATCTCTAGTTTACCAAGAATAATGTTAGGCACAAGACGCTAATGGGTAAATAGGAGATTGCAGAAGAGATTGCTGAGTTATTAGGCTAAAGACAGAAATATAGGCCTAGTTGAGACAAAGAAGAAACTAAATCTACTGTAACACAACAACAACAAACATGCCAAAGTCTCCATGTTTAGCCTATACACCCATTGGCAGAAACTACTGGCATCTGACAAACTAAAATAAAGCCTGCATACAAAGCATTAACTGCACTGACAACTGTTGAGGTAAAGTGATATTGTGATCATGGGGGGAAAACAGGACCTGATTAAACCATTGAGATATATAAATATTTTATGTCGATGGATTAAACCCTTGTGATACACCTGATTCACTGTTTTCCACCACCATCATCCAAAGAACAACCGGTTTACTGTAATTATTTTTGGTAGAATTATAATAATCCAGATGTTTGTAGAATCAATGTCAAGCTACTTCAGCAGCAAGTGATTTTAAATGACTCAGTGTTTCCTTTATTTCAAATTGTGTACCTCATTGTTAAATTTTAAAAAGCCTTAAAGGGACAGCTCACCTTAAAATCCAAAATACATATTTTCCCTCTCACCTGCAGTGCTATTTATCCATCTATATCGTTTTGTGTTATTTGCCTGAGTTTTGGAGATATCGGCCAAAGAGGTTCTGCCTTCTCTCCAATACAATGGAGAGAAGGCACAACAAAGTCTGTGGATGATCTTGAGTAACCGGGTTCCAGTGGGTCCCCAACAAGCAAGAGAAAGACTGTTATGAATGTTTCACATGGGGGAAAACAACAAGCAAGAGAAAGATTGTTAGGAATGTTTCACATGGAGGAAACAACAAGCAAGAGAAAGATTGTTAGGAATGTTTCACATGGAGGAAACAACAAGCAAGAGAAAGATTGTTAGGAATGTTTCACATGGAGGAAACAACAAGCAAGAGAAAGACTGTTAGGAATGTTTCACATGGAGGAAACAACAAGCAAGAGAAAGACTGTTAGGAATGTTTCACATGGAGGAAACAACAAGCAAGAGAAAGACTGTTAGGAATGTTTCACATGGAGGAAACAACAAGCAAGAGAAAGATTGTTAGGAATGTTTCACATGGAGGAAACAACAAGCAAGAGAAAGACTGTTAGGAATGTTTCACATGGAGGAAACAACAAGCAAGAGAAAGACTGTTAGGAATGTTTCACATGGAGGAAAACAACAAGCAAGAGAAAGACTGTTAGGAATGTTTCACATGGAGGAAACAACAAGCAAGAGAAAGACTGTTAGGAATGTTTCACATGGAGGAAACAACAAGCAAGAGAAAGACTGTTAGGAATGTTTCATATGGAGGAAACAACAAGCAAGAGAAAGACTGTTAGGAATGTTTCACATGGAGGAAAACAACAAGCAAGAGAAAGATTGTTAGGAATGTTTCACATGGAGGAAACAACAAGCAAGAGAAAGACTGTTATGAATGTTTCACATGGAGGAAACAACAAGCAAGAGAAAGACTGTTAGGAATGTTTCACATGGAGGAAAACAACAAGCAAGAGAAAGACTGTTAGGAATGTTTCACATGGAGGAAACAACAAGCAAGAGAAAGACTGTTAGGAATGTTTCACATGGAGGAAACAACAAGCAAGAGAAAGACTGTTAGGAATGTTTCACATGGAGGAAACAACAAGCAAGAGAAAGATTGTTAGGAATGTTTCACATGGAGGAAACAACAAGCAAGAGAAAGACTGTTAGGAATGTTTCACATGGAGGAAACAACAAGCAAGAGAAAGACTGTTAGGAATGTTTCACATGGAGGAAACAACAAGCAAGAGAAAGACTGTTAGGAATGTTTCACATGGAGGAAACAACAAGCAAGAGAAAGATTGTTAGGAATGTTTCACATGGAGGAAACAACAAGCAAGAGAAAGACTGTTAGGAATGTTTCACATGGAGGAAACAACAAGCAAGAGAAAGACTGTTAGGAATGTTTCACATGGAGGAAACAACAAGCAAGAGAAAGATTGTTAGGAATGTTTCACATGGAGGAAACAACAAGCAAGAGAAAGACTGTTAGGAATGTTTCACATGGAGGAAACAACAAGCAAGAGAAAGACTGTTAGGAATGTTTCACATGGAGGAAAACAACAAGCAAGAGAAAGACTGTTAGGAATGTTTCACATGGAGGAAACAACAAGCAAGAGAAAGACTGTTAGGAATGTTTCACATGGAGGAAACAACAAGCAAGAGAAAGACTGTTAGGAATGTTTCACATGGAGGAAACAACAAGCAAGAGAAAGACTGTTAGGAATGTTTCACATGGAGGAAACAACAAGCAAGAGAAAGACTGTTAGGAATGTTTGACATGGAGGAAACAACAAGCAAGAGAAAGACTGTTAGGAATGTTTCACATGGAGGAAACAACAAGCAAGAGAAAGACTGTTAGGAATGTTTCACATGGAGGAAAACAACAAGCAAGAGAAAGACTGTTAGGAATGTTTCACATGGAGGGAAACAACAAGCAAGAGAAAGACTGTTAGGAATGTTTCACATGGAGGAAACAACAAGCAAGAGAAAGACTGTTAGGAATGTTTCACATGGAGGAAACAACAAGCAAGAGAAAGACTGTTAGGAATGTTTCACATGGAGGAAACAACAAGCAAGAGAAAGACTGTTAGGAATGTTTCACATGGAGGAAACAACAAGCAAGAGAAAGACTGTTAGGAATGTTTCACATGGAGGAAACAACAAGCAAGAGAAAGACTGTTAGGAATGTTTCACATGGAGGAAACAACAAGCAAGAGAAAGACTGTTAGGAATGTTTCACATGGGGGAAACAACAAGCAAGAGAAAGACTGTTAGGAATGTTTCACATGGAGGAAACAACAAGCAAGAGAAAGACTGTTAGGAATGTTTCACATGGAGGAAACAACAAGCAAGAGAAAGACTGTTAGGAATGTTTCACATGGAGGAAACAACAAGCAAGAGAAAGACTGTTAGGAATGTTTCACATGGAGGAAACAACAAGCAAGAGAAAGACTGTTAGGAATGTTTCACATGGAGGAAACAACAAGCAAGAGAAAGACTGTTAGGAATGTTTCACATGGAGGAAACAACAAGCAAGAGAAAGACTGTTAGGAATGTTTCACATGGAGGAAAACAACAAGCAAGAGAAAGACTGTTAGGAATGTTTCACATGGAGGAAACAACAAGCAAGAGAAAGACTGTTAGGAATGTTTCACATGGAGGAAACAACAAGCAAGAGAAAGACTGTTAGGAATGTTTCACATGGAGGAAAACAACAAGCAAGAGAAAGACTGTTAGGAATGTTTCACATGGAGGAAACAACAAGCAAGAGAAAGACTGTTAGGAATGTTTCACATGGAGGAAAACAACAAGCAAGAGAAAGACTGTTAGGAATGTTTCACATGGAGGAAACAACAAGCAAGAGAAAGACTGTTAGGAATGTTTCACATGGAGGAAACAACAAGCAAGAGAAAGACTGTTAGGAATGTTTCACATGGAGGAAACAACAAGCAAGAGAAAGACTGTTATGAATGTTTCACATGGAGGAAACAACAAGCAAGAGAAAGACTGTTAGGAATGTTTCACATGGAGGAAACAACAAGCAAGAGAAAGACTGTTATGAATGTTTCACATGGAGGAAACAACAAGCAAGAGAAAGACTGTTAGGAATGTTTCACATGGGGGAAACAACAAGCAAGAGAAAGACTGTTAGGAATGTTTCACATGGAGGAAACAACAAGCAAGAGAAAGACTGTTAGGAATGTTTCACATGGAGGAAACAACAAGCAAGAGAAAGACTGTTAGGAATGTTTCACATGGAGGAAACAACAAGCAAGAGAAAGACTGTTAGGAATGTTTCACATGGAGGAAACAACAAGCAAGAGAAAGATTGTTAGGAATGTTTCACATGGAGGAAACAACAAGCAAGAGAAAGACTGTTAGGAATGTTTCACATGGAGGAAACAACAAGCAAGAGAAAGACTGTTAGGAATGTTTCACATGGAGGAAACAACAAGCAAGAGAAAGACTGTTATGAATGTTTCACATGGAGGGAAACAACAAGCAAGAGAAAGACTGTTAGGAATGTTTCACATGGAGGAAACAACAAGCAAGAGAAAGACTGTTAGGAATGTTTCACATGGAGGAAACAACAAGCAAGAGAAAGACTGTTATGAATGTTTCACATGGAGGAAACAACAAGCAAGAGAAAGACTGTTAGGAATGTTTCACATGGGGGAAACAACAAGCAAGAGAAAGACTGTTAGGAATGTTTCACATGGAGGAAACAACAAGCAAGAGAAAGACTGTTAGGAATGTTTCACATGGAGGAAACAACAAGCAAGAGAAAGACTGTTAGGAATGTTTCACATGGAGGAAACAACAAGCAAGAGAAAGACTGTTAGGAATGTTTCACATGGAGGAAACAACAAGCAAGAGAAAGATTGTTAGGAATGTTTCACATGGAGGAAACAACAAGCAAGAGAAAGACTGTTAGGAATGTTTCACATGGAGGAAACAACAAGCAAGAGAAAGACTGTTAGGAATGTTTCACATGGAGGAAACAACAAGCAAGAGAAAGACTGTTAGGAATGTTTCACATGGGGGAAACAACAAGCAAGAGAAAGACTGTTAGGAATGTTTCACATGGAGGAAAACAACAAGCAAGAGAAAGACTGTTAGGAATGTTTCACATGGGGGAAAACAACAAGCAAGAGAAAGACTGTTAGGAATGTTTCACATGGAGGAAACAACAAGCAAGAGAAAGACTGTTAGGAATGTTTCACATGGAGGAAACAACAAGCAAGAGAAAGACTGTTATGAATGTTTCACATGGAGGGAAACAACAAGCAAGAGAAAGACTGTTAGGAATGTTTCACATGGAGGAAACAACAAGCAAGAGAAAGACTGTTATGAATGTTTCACATGGAGGGAAACAACAAGCAAGAGAAAGACTGTTAGGAATGTTTCACATGGAGGAAACAACAAGCAAGAGAAAGAATGTTATGAATGTTTCACATGGAGGGAAACAACAAGCAAGAGAAAGACTGTTAGGAATGTTTCACATGGAGGAAACAACAAGCAAGAGAAAGATTGTTAGGAATGTTTCACATGGAGGAAACAACAAGCAAGAGAAAGACTGTTATGAATGTTTCACATGGAGGAAACAACAAGCAAGAGAAAGATTGTTAGGAATGTTTCACATGGAGGAAACAACAAGCAAGAGAAAGACTGTTAGGAATGTTTCACATGGAGGAAACAACAAGCAAGAGAAAGATTGTTAGGAATGTTTCACATGGAGGAAACAACAAGCAAGAGAAAGACTGTTAGGAATGTTTCACATGGGGGAAACAACAAGCAAGAGAAAGACTGTTAGGAATGTTTCACATGGAGGAAACAACAAGCAAGAGAAAGACTGTTAGGAATGTTTCACATGGAGGAAACAACAAGCAAGAGAAAGACTGTTAGGAATGTTTCACATGGAGGAAACAACAAGCAAGAGAAAGACTGTTATGAATGTTTCACATGGAGGAAACAACAAGCAAGAGAAAGACTGTTAGGAATGTTTCACATGGAGGAAACAACAAGCACGAGAAAGACTGTTACGCTTCTTTCACACAGACAACCTACGCCTTGCCTTGCCTCAACCCACGCCTACGCCGAGCTGGGCGTGAACCTGTTACACGCTTTTGTGATCACACCGCACGCCTTTTGCACGCCGAACCTGGAGCCGAGTCACAAGCGCCTCTCCTCTCTCCCGACTGTATTTTTTCACGTGTTGTCCAGAATTGTCATGGGTAGCCTCTAGGTAAAATAAATCGGATATATTTAATGTTCTATTGATGCTGGATATGTATAACCAGGTCTGACTATAGTCGGACATTTTAGAGAGGTAATCTTGCAAGAATATGTGCTGGCACAACAACATTGTCCATCTTGCTTCTTCGGTGGCTATTCTCTCTCCTGAAGATTTGTTTGCCGACAGGGAGAAAGCCCCACGTGATAGCCACCCGTCAGTCTCTCTCTCGCTCTCTCTCTCTGCTCAACACTGTTGTAGAAACTCCATTTTATTTTGAAATTCAGTTGAATTTGCCATTTCCCACGGATATTGTTGCGTTTTTCTTTCATGGCTTGACAGAAAAGCCTGCCTGCACGCGCCTTGTCGGCTTCAAAATAGAACTCATGCCTATTCGATAAAATCGGCAAGGCACAGGCAAGGCGTGGGTACACGCAGGGTTCACGCTCAGGCGCACGGTGTACACAGCCTCGTTGACTAAAACGGACGCCTATTAAAAAGCGTGGGTAAAGGCAAGGCATAGGCAAGGCTTGGGTCGCCGGTGTGAATTCAGCCTTAGGCAAGAGAAAGACTGTTAGGAATGTTTCACATGGAGGAAACAACAAGCAAGAGAAAGACTGTTAGGAATGTTTCACATGGAGGAAACAACAAGCAAGAGAAAGACTTCAGTGTAAACAATCAAAAATTCTAAATGTTATTCTTTTCCTTTTGTTATTGTCATCTGTAGTGGTTATTTGCATAAAAATACAGTTTGATTAGGAAATGATTGTATCTTTTTTAAATATGTGCTTTGATAAAAATAAAATCAAAAATCATGCGGGTGTGTGTGTGTGTGTGTGTGTGTGAATGAATGTTGGCTCTCTGGATAATCAAAGTTCTTCGGTCATGTAAACGGAATTCTGGGGAGTTGTCAGTTGGTGTAAGCGGAAATGAATATAAATTAGGGCTGTCAGTGTTAACGCGTTAATCGTGATGTGATTAGGGCCGACCATAACTTTTTTTTTTTTATCGCGTTAATCGCATGCCGCTATTTTGTCCCTTTGTCGTACCCGCACTTGTAGTCAAGCCGTTCGCAGCTGTTTCCTGTCTGTCTGTGTATGCTCTAAAAAAAAATAAAAAAATCCCCAAATGGCACAGTGGACAAGTCAAGAGCAGTAGTTTGCACCTTGTGTAAAACGGAATTAAAATATCACCGAAGTACATCGAGTTTAAGAATCATGGTATGTGTGCATGTGGTTTGATTTGACACGTGCTAACTGTTCTCTGATTGTTTTGTTGTATTCTCAGTCTTCTGCGCCCGACTCCCGACTCCCCCCTTCTCCGACTGCTCGGCTTTCTTCGATGCAGCAAGGCATTCTGGGTATTGTCTTGGTGACGTGTGTTGAAGCAAAGCGAAGCACTGCATTTCTGAAGCAAAGGATCTATGGTTGACGAGCGTCAAATGAGCAGTAATTTCACTTCCGGCCAGCAGGAATTTCACTCGGGTTTAGTGATTTTGCCTTCAAAGTAAAAGCATGATAAAGTTCGTTTTTTTTACCATAAAAATTGAAGTAGAAATCTAACTATGTCCAACATAATTAACATAAGAACACTAAGATAAACCTCTAGTTTAACGTTTGAATGAAAATAGACATACAAAGGAGACGGTGTGTTATTTCTTGAAATGCTTGGCACAGGGTGTGTCTCTAGCTTACACTGGTCAATAGAGGGTAGCCTACCTCTCACCTGAGTATGGCCTCTAGACATCAAGAGAAAAGATTATCAAGCTATAGGCTAGGTGACCCATTAAGCAAATGCATGGATAATGTGGTCTTGTGAGAAGTAGGTAGGCTAGTTGTAGTTTGAATGATCGCTTTTATTCTGAAAAATCGTGACCGGACGTAAGAAATTCCTGCTCAGACATTCCTGCTTATTTGATGCTGGCTATGGTTGAAGCTCCCATGCACGAGAGTAACGTTAGCAGTAGCCTAGCGTATTATTTCCACGTTATACTGTCAGAAGTGTAATTTACAAACAGAAGACTCGTATGTGCGGGTGATATTATCGCGAGTAGGCCTATATAAAGTAGAAGCGGGGCGGGGCTCCGTTAACTCAGAGGAAGAAGAAGACTTAATGGAGTCAGATGAATGGTTTAGCTGTGAAGCTAACGTTAGCTGTGAAGCTATTTGTTGGAGCTTAGAAAGGTAAAGTTGGTCACAGTTCAGGAGGAAAAGTTCCAGTCTGTCACTGTGTGAACATTAACATGTCTAAAGTCCAGAAGCTGAGAGCTGTGGTGAAGCTGTGTCGGGTGCAGTGGCCGTTACACAGAGAAGCCTTGCCTCCAGACCTCCAGCAGCTGTTGGTTAAAGAAGAGGTTCCCGCTGAGCAGCAGGAGTGGAGCCCCAAGCCCCGTTCCAATACCCATACTTCTTTCTTGTAGTATGTACTGCCGCTGCCCTCACAAAGTATGGATTGTAGTGTGCAGCATGCATTGCAAAATGCATACTATTGGGACACACTACATCTGTCGTCACGTGAGCTTCCTGAACTCCGACCTCTTGCTCACTTCCACCGACGTCCGCAGACAGTACATTATACAAAAAATTCAGACTAAACATTTACAAAATTGGAACAGACAATCAAATAAACAAAATAAAATAAATAAAGCAAAAACATTAAGTCAGAGATCTAAACAGGAATCAAGATATGCATGTTTTGGTACACACCATGCTTGTTTGGTTTTAACATATTTCAAGGCTTTCTTAAAGGGCCCATATTTTGCTAATATAATGTATTATTATTTTATTGTTGGCCTCCACTAGAGTAACTTATTGCATCAGTCATAGTTTAAAAAACTCAGTTTATCTTGTACTGGCTCTCACTGCCCCCTCCAGTTTACCCTCTGTCTGAAACGCTCTGTTTTTAGGTCCTGTCCCTGAACCCCCACCCTCCGGAAAATACTCCAGGTGGGCAGCGCGAGGAGTTTTTGCGTTTGCAAACTTCTGCCCAGAGAGCTATCGCTGTAGAAGCGAGACTGTCTGTCTGTCTGTCTGACTATCTATCTATCTATCTATCTATCTATCTATCTAGATAAGATAGATAAGATAGATAGATAGATAGATAGATAGATAGATAGATAGATAGTCATGCATAACAGAAACAGACAGGCGATCTCTGCTATGGCTACTAAATTTGGTAGTTGTAAAACAATTATATCAACGAGCAACGGATTGTCAAAACGAATTTGACCATCGATGAAAAACGTGACTTGGACATAAAGCAAGCTATCAATTGATTTATCAACATCCCCCTAGCTATCTACAGCTCCGCTAGGCCGGGCTGCACCCGGACATTTCCTTCGGTGGCTGGCCAAGCAGGGATTCTATTACCACGGCCTGCCATAACGTTACACCCTGCCCGGGGAGCTTCACACTAGCTAATGTAGCTAGTTAGCTAACTTCCCAAATGCTTGTGACTATAGTGTGCCTCTCCTAGCAAAGGCTACACGGACCAAACCAAAATGAGGACTTGGAGAAGTCAGCAAGTTGGACTAACGTTACAAGTTCTGAAAATATGTGCCTTTCGTCATTCATCGGTTGTTCATATGTCTATAAGGCAGCTGTGCTGCTAGGCTAACATAATAGCAAGTGCTAACGTTACCCAGCCGGTAAGTAACGTTAGCGCTTCCTAGCAGCACATTGGACCGATGCTGGAATGAGACACATATTTTCAGAACTTACCACTTCAGTCCTACATCCTGGCTCACTTCCATGTCGTCTCCTTGTTTTTGCGGTCTGGAATCCGTTATTCCATGAGACTACTGTTGTAGTCCCAGACAGCCAGGCTAGAGAGAGCCTGGTGAGTGGTGACGCGGGTTACTGAAACACAGAACAGGGAAGAGAGGGGAAGGGTGGGAGCTAGCGTGCGCGCGCTGCGCGCCGGCCGGCGGCAACGCTTTGTTGCCAGGGTAACAAGTCCTTACTGACGTCACAAAAATTATGGTTCTCGCACAAAATCGCCATAAATCCATGTCATCTCGTCTACGAGAGTTCATAGGCGCGAGGGGTGGTTCATGGGGGTAACATTAAAACACTTTCACATATTTATTTGAAGCTTAGCCCATGTTTAATATGACCATCCAAGATTGTAACAACATATATATGATACAAAATTAAGAAATGCATAATATGGCCCCTTTAAAGTTAATTATCTCATTCATGAACACGCAGCTCAGTCAGTGCGACGTAACTCCAGTAGGTGGCGGTAATGCACAAAAAGTTGTTTGCCAACCGCCATAAAACATTAGAAGAAGAAGAAGAAGACATAACTTCCTGCTGCGCAAAGGATTGTGGGGAAGTTTGGCTGAAGCAGCATGCATCGATGCATACTCCGAAATAGGAGCTGATGTAGTACAACATCCTGGTACTCTTGGCATACTGCATCTAGAGTCCTGCGCGGGTCTGATTTTCAAGACCCGGTTCCGCCCGGCCCCGCGACGTGCAGTACCGACCCCGCTCCGCGAACCCGCTCATATGATCAGTCAGTACCGCAACCCACCCCGCCCCGCAGACATGAGACCCGCGCCCCGCTCCGCTTCCGCATATATAATTTTTTTTGAAGTGAACATAACCAAAGTAACTGCGATCGTTTAACAATTCACACAGGAAGCGAATAGCGGTCTTTTCTGGCCGAGTCACTGACGAGAGCCAACAACGGTGGTCGGTGCAGTCGGACTCGGCAGGCATTGCATAACGTTATTTACAATTAAGCACATTGACGGTGTTTTGTCACTGGTGCCAGTGCCAGCAGGCCAGCCAGGGCCAGGCAGCAGCTAAAGGAAACATGCTAGCCTTGCTGGCGCTAGCTGTCATGCAATGCAACAAGCTAGCTAGCATAGGTCTAGGTCATTTCTGTTTATACCGGAGCGAGGGAGAGCTGACCCGGAAGGAAAGGACCAGTGGAAATGATTGAGGTCAAAGACGTCAGGTCAGACTCAGACAAAACATGAAGTTACACACTGACTGAATTATTATCGTTATATAAAAAGTAAATAAAAATACATATATTATACAACACCGGCGACCCGGGCCGCATGTTGTTTATTCTACCCAGATCCGAACCCGCAAATAAAATGAAGACAAAATAACACCCGCCCCCCGCATTTTTTTGCGGGTACCCGGCGGGGCCCCGCGGAACTCCGACCCGGTGCAGGACTCTGACTGCATCTGACATACTATGTATTGGGACATACTAAATCTTTTTTTGCCTACTAAATAGTATGGAAGTATGGGTATTGGAACGGGGCCCCAGTCTGCACCAGGAGGACCCAGAGCCCCCACATGATATTAAAGAGGAACAGGAGGACCTAGAGCCCCCAAACATTAAAGAGGAACAGGAGGACCCAGAGCCCCCAAACATTAAAGAGGAACAGGAGGAACCAGAGCCCCCATATTATATTAAAGAGGAACAGGAGGACCTAGAGCCCCCAAACATTAAAGAGGAACAGGAGGACCCAGAGCCCCCAAACATTAAAGAGGAACAGGAGGACCCAGAGCCCCCATATTATATTAACACATTGAGTGCCAGCGACGCCATATGGCGTCATTAGAAATTTACCGTAGGCTGCCAGCGACGCCAAATGGCGTCAGTAACTCCAAATTGTTTTTTTGACGGGGGGGGGGGGTGTCGATCTAAGCTTCTTACATCGCCTCTTACAATATTGTAGCTATTGGAGGTCTATAACCTATTTTACAAACCCATTAGGTGGCGACAGCACTCTCCTGATAAGAGAAAGTGGAGCCAAACACACAGAAGAAGTCGCTGGGGAAAAAGGAAATCGCATGGCATCCGTCCGTATGCATCGACATGCATGAAGCCAAACGCCAGCTGTGCCCGCAGCAGCTGCATCCGCTGTCACAACTGAGCACCTCCGTGTCCGCTGCGACAGCACATTCGCATCCAGACAGACCCAGACATCAGAAAATTAGCTTCAGAGTCAGTGATGTGCTTGAAATGTTTAATTTCACAAAAGGCTCATTATCTCAGCTCGTAGAAAAAAAGGGCTGTTTTTGGTTCAATCAAGCTATCTTCTCCGGCTCATAACTAAAGAACGGAAAATGGGATCAATAAACTTTTTTTTGCAGGTGATAGAAGAGAGTCTCATCGTTATTTGTGCGTGTTCAGTGTTTACATAGTAATTATTAAAGAAATTATATGACTTTTAAAATGCATTGCGGCCTATGTGGCACAGCAAGCAACCTTTTGCCCAAGGGCCGTGGCACTCAAAGTGTTAAAGAGGAACAGGAGGACCCAGAGCCCCCACATGATATTAAAGAGGAACAGGAGGACCCAGAGCCCCCACATTATATTAAAGAGGAACAGGAGGACCCAGAGCCCCCACATGATATTAAAGAGGAACAGGAGGACCCAGAGCCCCCACATGATATTTAAGAGGAACAGGAGGACCTAGAGCCCCCACACATTAAAGAGGAACAGGAGGACCCAGAGCCCCCACATGATATTAAAGAGGAACAGGAGGACCCAGAGCCCCCACATTATATTAAAGAGGAACAGGAGGACCCAGAGCCCCCACATGATATTAAAGAGGAACAGGAGGACCCAGAGCCCCCACATGATATTAAAGAGGAACAGGAGGACCTAGAGCCCCCACACATTAAAGAGGAACAGGAGGACCCAGAGCCCCCAAACATTAAAGATGAACAGGAGGACCCAGAACCCCCACATTATATTAAAGAGGAACAGGAGGAGCCAGAACCCCCACATTATATTAAAGAGCAACATGAGGACTCAGAACCCCCACATTATATTAAAGAGGAACAGGAGGAACTCTGGATCAGCCAGGGGGGAGAGCAGCTTCAACGGCCAGAGGAGGCTGATGATATCACCAAGTTCCCATTTTATGTTGTCCCTGTTAAGAGTGAATATGAGGAAGAGAAACCTCAGTCCTTCCAGCTTCATCAAAGCCAAACTGAGGAGAAGAGAGAGACAGAGCCTCTAGCCAGCAGCTCAACTGAACAGATGAAAACAAGCTGATGGAGAGGACTGTGGAGTATCAGAACCAGCTAGTAATTCACAACCAACTAGTGATGACAAGACTTCAGACACTTCTGAGACTGAAGACAATGATGATGAATGCATGGAAACTAGTGAACCTCAGTCAGGTTTAGACTCACAGAAAAAGAGTGAAGTTCCAAGGAAGAAACACTTCAGCTGCTCAGTTTGCGGTAAAAGATTTGGTAATGAAGCACACTTGAAGAGACACATGATAGTCCACACAGGTGTGAAACAATTTAACTGCTCAGTCTGTGGTAAAGGTTTTGGTTATAAAGAATCCTTGAAGACACACATGATAGTCCATACAGGAGATACACTAATTAATTGCTCTCTCTGTGGTAAAGGTTTTGGTCGTAAAGGACACTTGGAGACACACATGATAATCCACACAGGAGATAAACAATTTATTTGCTCAGTCTGTGGTAAAGGTTTTGGTCATAAAGGACACTTGGAGACACACATGATAATCCACACAGGAGATAAACAATTTATTTGCTCAGTCTGTGGTAAAGGTTTTGGTCATAAAGGATCCTTGAAGAGACACATGATAATCCACACAGGAGATAAACAATTTAATTGCTCTCTCTGTGGTAAAGGTTTTGGTCGTAAAGGACAGTTGGAAAAACACATGATAATCCACACAGGAGATAAACAATTTATTTCCTCAGTCTGTGGTAAAGGTTTTGGTCGTAAAGACTACATGAAGACACACATGATAGTCCACACAGGAGATACACAATTTAATTGCTCAGTCTGTGGTAAAGGTTTTGGTCATAAAGGAAGCTTGAAGTTGCACATGCTAGTCCACACAGGAGATAAACCATTTAATTGCTCAGTCTGTGGTAAAGGTTTTGGTCGTGAAGGAAACTTGAAGACACACATGATAATCCACTCAGGCGATAAACTCCACACAGGAGATAAACCATTGAATTGATCAGTCTGTGGTAAAGGTTTTGGTGGTAAAGGAACCTTGAAGAAACACATGATAGTCTACACAGGAGATAAACCATTTAATTGCTCAGTCTGTGGTAAAGGTTTTGGTCGTGAAGGAAACTTGAAGACACACATGATAATCCACACAGCAGATAAACCATTTAATTGCTCAGTCTGTGGTAAAGCTTTTGGTTTTAATCATCACTTGAAGAGACACATGATAGTCCACACAGATGGGTAAAGTCCTTGAACGTTTAGGAAAAGTCATAACATTTTGTTGTGTGTAATGAAATTGTTGCAGTAATCTTCCTGTGGATAACCTTCCATGGAATGTAACATAAGGGCAAATGTATTCTCTGTAGCATTTGACATAATGTAGCTCTAATATGTATTGATTTTATTTCTTTGAAATTCTTGTATTTTATATTAGTATTTTTATAGAAAATTCCTCTTTTAGTTCAATAGCTTCCATGATGCAGTGACACTAAAATACTAAAAACCAATATAAAGAGCAGCTGTGTCGATTTGTCCATAGTAATAATTTCTGGTATTTATTTAGAGTCACCGCCTCACATTACATGGAAATTCTATTAATTATAATCTATGAGTTATTATTATTAAAAGTCAAGGAAAAGTTTAGAAATTGTATCCATGAAAATGTGTGGGAGCTCTGTTAACTCTGATCTGTGGTGGAGGGGGGATTAGAGTGTTATGTATGTAGACGTTTTTGTGCTTTGTTGTGTTGTCCTGTGTTTATGTATCACAAAAAACACAATAAAAATGAATCCCAAATATTGCTATCTGTGCTAAATGCTTTAGTCCAAATTGAAACAATGGCCCTTTTTGAAACTGTTCCCTACTGCACAAATAGTGGAATACATCAGACACACATGTGCCCGCCCCCTTTTCTGGGAAAAAGCAAAAGACACTCGTCAAAGACTTGAATGTAAAATAGCAGAACAAAACAACACCAAAAGAAAACCACCTGTCTAAATACACCTAAACCCAGATGTTTGGTGGTGAAGCCTGACACCTATAGGGTACTGAACAGGCCTTCTCTTATTGGCTGGTCTCTTTCCCCTGTGATGTCACCCTCTTGTCACAGTGTAATGGACAAGAAGAGTGATTGATGAATGGTTCATTATGCAGACTCAGAGGAAACCCAGCTTCCCAGTTTGAGTTCTATGATTGTTAATTAATTAATATAATTATTATATTAATAGAGAGAAGAAGAAAAAAAACTCAAATGTGCATTTCTGGAAATCAGGAACAAGGAGAAGCACTTTTGATGTTCATGTTGGAGCTATGTCATTAGCATATAGCAGTTCATGTAAATATCTTGGATTTACTTTTGATGAACATTTTACGTTTGAAGAGGGCATGTGTGTTGGCCGACACTGCTGCTAGAGCCCTGGGTTCAGCAATAAGTCAAGTGAAAACTTGTCAAAACCTTGATTATGCTACATTTTCAAAGCTTTATGATGCATGTGTGTCACCAGTTTTGTTTTATGCAGCTGGAGTTTGGGGAAGGAAGGAATTTTCCAAGGTGAATATCATCCAAAACCGTGCAGTCTGCTCCTTTTTGAGCGTGCATACATTTGCACCTGTGTTGACTTTTCTATGGGACATGTGTTGGGAGCCAATTGTTTGATCAAACAAAAAGATGAAATGTTTGTGGAACCGTCTCTCTAATATGCCAGAGAGTAGAGTAGCAAAACAAGTGTTTAACAGGGATAAAGCACATAACTATCCAAGGTGTATAATGATATTCATGTGGTTTTCAGGGAAGCTGACCAGCAATTTATTTTCAGAAACACTTTACGTTCTAGTGAGCACTATATTAAACATAGGTTATTTCTTGACAATCAAGAAAAATTGACTAATCACAAGTGGCTCAAACCAAAACTCAGAACATATATCCAAATTAAAAATACGTATTGTCCAGAACCTTACGTTCCATTACGACTGGATACATCCAGAAGATCTCTATGTGCCCAGTTGACAACTGGTACCCTCCCTCTGCCACCCCCATCACAAATAATAGATAAGGGACGGCTTTAGCTCAGGAGGTAGAGCGGGTCGGCCAATGACGCAAGGGTTGGCGGTTCGATCCCCGCTCCCTCCCAGCTGCTGTCGTTGTGTCCTTGGGCAAGACACTTAACCCCAAATTGCTCCCGATGGTGTGTAGGCACCCTGCGTGGCAGCCTGCCGCCATTGGTGTATGAATGGGTGAATGTAGACTATCTACTCATTGTAAAGCGCTTTGGATAAAAGCGCTATATAAATGCAGGCCATTTACCATTTATAAGGAATAATACATAATTGCATTTTAGAGTGTGAGACGTTTGAGTGGCCGATGGGTTCCTAGATTTGAGTGGCTGTGACTCCATGACCTATACAGTGTTGTCATGCAAACCCACATTTTCAGACTTTTCTGGTTCACTGCAGCCACAAACAAACAAATCTCCTCCAGGTGATCCAATCAATGACAATAGGTGGAAAATGTAACATAAAAGCAGTAACCAATAATAGTGCCAGGTTTAAGGCCATGAAAACATTTGACATAGAATGATGTAGCAGCCAGATTCAGTTGAATAGTCTTTCATGTCTCCCTGCTGCCATCTACTGGATCCTGCTAACACAGTAATACGAGAGCACACACGCGCACGCGCACGCGCACACACACACACACACACACACACACACACACACACACGCACGCACACACACACACACACACACACACACGCACGCACGCACACGCACACACACACACACACACACACACACACACACACACACACACACACACACACTTTAATCTTTATTTGTGTTCACATTTAGACAAGAAATCCTTGAACACAAAGAATAATAGATGCACAAACAATTTCAGAATGACAAATGTGTCTTGTTTCTTGTCTGAGTCTATGGATAAAGGAAACAGCGCCTCCTCCAAATATGGCGACTCCCAATTATTGCAGAAATGGAGCAGAATTTGACCAGTGCCTTATTGGTTCTTGGTCTGGGCAGGCAGTCCTGCCCTCTGCAGGCCACTTACGAGCTGCCTATGGACATTACCAAGGCTTCCAAATATAAATAGAGGGTACGCACGTGACACCACAGAGGCAGAAGTCACTGCGTGGTCACGCCCACTGAGTGGCAGCAAGACAGTAATAATCAGCCTAGATAAATGACACCTGCTGCTCCAAACAACAGAGAGAAACCTGCTGAATGTTTTGACCATATGCCACTCAGTCCTGATCGAGGGGGCGTGTTCCGGTGGGAAAGTGATAGTCCGTGCGTGCATACCCTCTATACAAGCAATTTACATACCCAAGCTGTATAATAACATCCTTGAGCAGTATTTCAAAACACACATTTTGTTAACAGTAGTGAAACCAACTGTGCATCACAGTCTGCATCAGCTAACACTTCTGAGAGGAATATAACATCACATCAGCTAACACTCCTCAGAGGAATATAACATCACAGTCTACATCAGCTAACACTTCTCAGAGGAATATAACATCACATCAGCTAACACTCCTCAGAGGAATATAACATCACAGTCTACATCAGCTAACACTTCTCAGAGGAATATAACATCACATCAGCTAACACTTCTCAGAGGAATATAACATCACATCAGCTAACACTCCTCAGAGGAATATAACATCACAGTCTACATCAGCTAACACTTCTCAGAGGAATATAACATCACATCAGCTAACACTTCTCAGAGGAATATAACATCACATCAGCTAACACTCCTCAGAGGAATATAACATCACAGTCTACATCAGCTAACACTCCTCAGAGGAATATAACATCACATCAGCTAACACTTCTCAGAGGAATATAACATCACATCAGCTAACACTTCTCAGAGGAATATAACATCACAGTCTACATCAGCTAACACTTCTCAGAGGAATATAACATCACATCAGCTAACACTTCTCAGAGGAATATAACATCACATCAGCTAACACTCCTCAGAGGAATATAACATCACAGTCTACATCAGCTAACACTCCTCAGAGGAATATAACATCACATCAGCTAACACTTCTCAGAGGAATATAACATCACATCAGCTAACACTCCTCAGAGGAATATAACATCACAGTCTACATCAGCTAACACTTCTCAGAGGAATATAACATCACATCAGCTAACACTTCTCAGAGGAATATAACATCACATCAGCTAACACTCCTCAGAGGAATATAACATCACAGTCTACATCAGCTAACACTTCTCAGAGGAATATAACATCACATCAGCTAACACTTCTCAGAGGAATATAACATCACATCAGCTAACACTCCTCAGAGGAATATAACATCACAGTCTACATCAGCTAACACTCCTCAGAGGAATATAACATCACATCAGCTAACACTTCTCAGAGGAATATAACATCACATCAGCTAACACTCCTCAGAGGAATATAACATCACATCAGCTAACACTTCTCAGAGGAATATAACATCACATCAGCTAACACTTCTCAGAGGAATATAACATCACATCAGCTAACACTCCTCAGAGGAATATAACATCACATCAGCTAACACTTCTCAGAGGAATATAACATCACATCAGCTAACACTTCTCAGAGGAATATAACATCACATCAGCTAACACTTCTCAGAGGAATATAACATCACATCAGCTAACACTCCTCAGAGGAATATAACATCACATCAGCTAACACTTCTCAGAGGAATATAACATCACATCAGCTAACACTCCTCAGAGGAATATAACATCACAGTCTGCATCAGCTAACACTCCTCAGAGGAATATAACATCACAGTCTACATCAGCTAACACTCCTCAGAGGAATATAACATCACATCAGCTAACACTTCTCAGAGGAATATAACATCACATCAGCTAACACTCCTCAGAGGAATATAACATCACAGTCTGCATCAGCTAACACTCCTCAGAGGAATATAACATCACAGTCTACATCAGCTAACACTCCTCAGAGGAATATAACATCACAGTCTACATCAGCTAACACTCCTCAGAGGAATATAACATCACATCAGCTAACACTTCTCAGAGGAATATAACATCACATCAGCTAACACTTCTCAGAGGAATATAACATCACATCAGCTAACACTCCTCAGAGGAATATAACATCACAGTCTACATCAGCTAACACTTCTCAGAGGAATATAACATCACAGTCTACATCAGCTAACACTTCTCAGAGGAATATAACATCACAGTCTGCATCAGCTAACACTTCTCAGAGGAATATAACATCACATCAGCTAACACTCCTCAGAGGAATATAACATCACAGTCTACATCAGCTAACACTTCTCAGAGGAATATAACATCACAGTCTACATCAGCTAACACTTCTCAGAGGAATATAACATCACAGTCTGCATCAGCTAACACTTCTCAGAGGAATATAACATCACAGTCTGCATCAGCTAACACTTCTCAGAGGAATATAACATCGCAGTCTGCATCAGCTAACACTTCTCAGAGGAATATAACATCACAGTCTACATCAGCTAACACTTCTCAGAGGAATATAACATCGCAGTCTGCATCAGCTAACACTTCTCAGAGGAATATAACATCGCAGTCTACATCAGCTAACACTTCTCAGAGGAATATAACATCACAGTCTGCATCAGCTAACACTTCTCAGAGGAATATAACATCACAGTCTGCATCAGCTAACACTTCTCAGAGGAATATAACATCACAGTCTACATCAGCTAACACTTCTCAGAGGAATATAACATCGCAGTCTGCATCAGCTAACACTTCTCAGAGGAATATAACATCACAGTCTGCATCAGCTAACACTCCTCAGAGGAATATAACATCACAGTCCGCATCAGCTAACACTTCTCAGAGGAATAAAGCATTAATTTTCCATAGAAAAGTAATTCCTGAAGGGTTCAATCAGGCTTTCCTAAAATTGGTCGCATGGAATTCAAATCGGGTCGCCTGATCTTTTATCTGTTTATTTATAAATTCATCAATACAAACTATTATTATTCTAAAAAAAAAAAAAAAAACACCACACACAATTGAACAACTCAGGGTATCTCAAGTTTTCACAAAGGCATCAACGATATGACAAAATGTAAATGTAAATAGACATAATTGTCATGGATAGAGCCATAATGTGTGACCTCCCTTAAAGAGCATGGAGCAGGGTAATTCCTTTACTAAATGCAGGGTGCGAACTACGGGGGAGCTGGGGGGGCTTTGGCTCCCCTTAAAGAAATAGTAGACCCTCTGAAAACATGACTTGTGAAATTTGGGGGGGTCTCTAAATTATTGACTAATATATATTACCCCATGTATTTTCTATTTCTTTTTCTGTACCTTCATAGTGAATAATGCGTAAAATTACGCTATTTTAATCGTATGATTCAGAGTGTGCTCAATCACTGTCAAATTCACTGTAAGCCCCTATACCGACATGCATGTATTCTTATCATCACCACATCGAAGCGTGGCGGCGCAGGTGCAAATCAAACGTCACTCACGCGGGCAGGTCAGATTTAAAACAACAGCAAGATGTCAAAAAGAAAACAAGGCATTTTGACAAACTTTACATTCACGAAGAAATGGAAGCAGCCGTCAGTTGAACAGCAACAAGTCGCTTCTACTTCAAACGCAGATGTGGAAAAAGTGACGACGTGAAGCTGGAACACCTCCGAGTCCTCCCGCATATGGAGGACTGTTTGTGAGATGGAATGCGACAGGAACTTCACAGTGAGTGGGACATGTGTGTTATGGAGTGGATTAGGATAAAAGTGTTGGGCAGAGATATCATGTTCTTGCGGATGCAGTGTATATGGAGAGCAGTGCGCCCGTTTCGCCACTGTGCTCTCTCACCCTCCCTCCCTCTCTGTGTGCGCAGCGCGCTTTTCTCTCTTGGAGAGAAAAGTTGAACACGACAAGAGCTGTATCCGTGTCTTTGAGTGTGCTGATTTAAAATGAGTTATACCCCTAAATTGGCCTTCAAATTGCCTCAAATTTCCGCCGCCGCGGAGGGGGCGGCTGTAGTGCCCTTTTATGAATTTGAGCCCCTGCCCCTCTAATGTTCCCCCTCCCCCCCCGGTGAAATAGTCGGCTCCCCCGAAAGCCACAGTATAGTTCGCA
>NC_139624.1:16091184-16098684 GCF_964638095.1 Poromitra crassiceps
CGTGTGTGTGCGTGCGTGTGTGCACGCGTGTGTGCGTGCATGCACGTGTATGTGTGTTGGCATTTCCAGTGTATTCCTATTCATAATTGATCTGTATTCCACCTGCATGCTGACAGAGTGAACAATAAACAATAAATAACAATAAATGGATCAATATCAATATCAAATGCACACAAGCAGGTTTACATGTGATGAATAGGCTTGGGCGGTATTAAGACTGTATATCGGGGTATTTAGAAATCCCAAAGGGATGATTTTCAATACCGTCAAAACAGTTTTCTATCTTTTTTGTTCAGCCAAAATAGTCACAAGTGTCCTTCGCTGTGCTGGGCTTAGCCTCAATTATTTTGTATTCATTTAGTTTAGGCCAGACCAATACGGGCCAACGCGCGCGGGTCGCCGGCGCGAAAGATTTGGGCCGTTTGAATCCCAATTTGGGTCGTTTGAAGCAAGATTTAGTGAATATAATGCTAACGCGATGATACATGTTACCTATTTTGTTCACTAATAGAAACATCAACATTGCCTAGATAACTGCAAGTATAATATGAAGAAGTAAAACCAACAACATGCCTCTGTACAAATGCTTCACAGCAAACTTTATTTAAGGAAGAGTGGTCAGATCGTGCATACTGCGTTATTCTCCACAGGCTTAAGGACTACACGTCATAATAACAATAATAATAAACATCAACATATTCTCAGTTTCATTAAACATCTTCCTGTTTAAGAAAGCCCCTAACATTAAACACATGGTAGTGTGTTCTGCTCAAGCTCCAACCTCTGTTTCTGAAAAATTAGGCCAACAATGGTTTTGGTCTCTATAGCCTATTCACCTTATTCTTTGCCCACACATGGACGCTTCCGCATTACGTCATTCCGTAATAGTATTTCCGTTTTGACTTGCCAAAAACTTCGCAGGCAAGATGGCTGCGCACACTCCGCATCTAAACTGGCAGAATTACTCCGCCATAAACTAACATATCTTGGCCAATACGTATGTAACATGCAAAATAAAACAACCCGTAATATCTTAATTTTATGTAGAATGCAGAGGATATGTAACTGTTTAGTTAAACTTGCATTCCAGGAATATTGTGCTCTTAAGATGACGTTAGTGGAGTCGAGGCTGTTGCGTCCTGAAACCCACTAGCGTAACCTATGTGCGATTCGAAATAACGCATCCGAGATAGAAACGTTATGAATATAGCCACGTTATAAACAACAAACTAACGCTGGTGATCCGTATGGAAACAGTGTTACTCGAAATGGTTAAAAGTTATTATCAATTTGGTCATTCAGTGGCATTTTACTGCCATATAACATAACTAACTAGTGGCTAACCACAGAAGCCACAGAAGGCAACTAGCGCTGAACCGGAAGAACAAATATGTTTGCGTTGAACGCGGAAGAGAGAAAAAGTGGGCGTGGTGAATAAGGTGAATAGCCAAGTGTTGAGCAATGCAAAACTCAAGGCTCCAACACAAGAGTCCAGAAATGAGCAGTGGCCTGCCTGGCCTGCTGTTCAGTGAGTGGCCTGACTGCGGGCACAATATATATATATATATATATATATATATATATATATATATATATATATATATATATATATATATATATATATATATATATATATTGCCTGGCCTGCTGTTCAGTGAGTGGCCTGACTGCGGGCACACACAATTTTTTTTTCAGGCCAGGCCAGGCCAGGCCACCGGGCATCTGCCCGACGTGCCCGATTATGCAGTCCGCGCCTGTAGACTACTGTCTTTTTTCCCCTTATTAATAGGCAAGCATACGCGTTACAAGCAACACCACTTTATGTTACAGGCTTTAAACTGAGCATGTTACAGGCTTTAAACTGAGCATGTTACAGGTTTTAAACTGAGCATGTTACAGGCTTTAAACTGAGCATGTTACAGGCTTTAAACTGAACATGTTACAGGCTTTAAACTGAGCATGTTACAGGCTTTAAACTGAACATGTTACAGGTTTTAAACTGAGCATGTTACAGGCTTTAAACTGAGCATGTTACAGGCTTTAAACTGAGCATGTTACAGGCTTTAAACTGAGCATGTTACAGGCTTTAAACTGAACATGTTACAGGCTTTAAACTGAACATGTTACAGGCTTTAAACTGAACATGTTACAGGCTTTAAACTGAGCATGTTAGAGGCTTTAAACTGAACATGTTACAGGTTTTAAACTGAGCATGTTACAGGCTTTAAACTGAGCATGTTACAGACTTTAAACTGAACATGTTACAGGCTTTAAACTGAACATGTTACAGGCTTTAAACTGAACATGTTACAGGTTTTAAACTGAACATGTTACAGGCTTTAAACTGAGCATGTTACAGGCTTTAAACTGAACATGTTACAGGTTTTAAACTGAACATGTTACAGGCTTTAAACTGAGCATGTCACGGGCTTTAAACTGAACATGTTACAGGCTTTAAACTGAACATGTTACAGGCTTTAAAATGAACATGTTACAGGCTTTAAACTGAGCATGTTACATGCTTTAAACTGAACATGTTACAGGTTTTAAACTGAACATGTTACAGGCTTTAAACTGAGCATGTCACGGGCTTTAAACTGAACATGTTACAGGCTTTAAACTGAGCATGTTACAGGCTTTAAACTGAACATGTTACAGGTTTTAAACTGAACATGTTACAGGCTTTAAACTGAGCATGTCACGGGCTTTAAACTGAACATGTTACAGGCTTTAAACTGAACATGTTACAGGCTTTAAACTGAACATGTTACAGGCTTTAAACTGAGCATGTCACGGGCTTTAAACTGAACATGTTACAGGCTTTAAACTGAGCATGTTACAGGCTTTAAACTGAACATGTTACAGGCTTTAAACTGAACATGTTACAGGCTTTAAACTGAGCATGTTACAGGCTTTAAACTGAACATGTTACAGGCTTTAAACTGAGCATGTTACAGGCTTTAAACTGAACATGTTACAGGCTTTAAACTGAACATGTTACAGGCTTTAAACTGAACATGTTACAGGTTTTAAACTGAACATGTTACAGGCTTTAAACTGAGCATGTTACAGGCTTTAAACTGAACATGTTACAGGTTTTAAACTGAACATGTTACAGGCTTTAAACTGAGCATGTCACGGGCTTTAAACTGAACATGTTACAGGCTTTAAACTGAACATGTTACAGGCTTTAAACTGAACATGTTACAGGCTTTAAACTGAGCATGTTACAGGCTTTAAACTGAACATGTTACAGGCTTTAAACTGAACATGTTACAGGCTTTAAACTGAACATGTTACAGGCTTTAAACTGAACATGTTACAGGCTTTAAACTGAGCATGTTACAGGCTTTAAACTGAGCATGTTACATGCTTTAAACTGAACATGTTACAGGCTTTAAACTGAACATGTTACAGGCTTTAAACTGAGCATGTTACAGGCTTTAAACTGAGCATGTTACATGCTTTAAACTTAGCATGTTACAGGCTTTAAACTGAACATGTTACAGGCTTTAAACTTAGCATGTCACAGGCTTTAAACTGAACATGTTACAGGCTTTAAACTGAACATGTTACAGGCTTTAAACTGAGCATGTTACAGGCTTTAAACTGAACATGTTACATGCTTTAAACTGAACATGTTACAGGTTTTAAACTGAACATGTTACATGCTTTAAACTTAGCATGTTACAGGCTTTAAACTGAGCATGTTACAGGCTTTAAACTTAGCATGTCACAGGCTTTAAACTGAACATGTTACAGGCTTTAAACTTAACATGTTACAGGCTTTAAACTGAACATGTTACAGGCTTTAAACTGAGCATGTTACATGCTTTAAACTTAGCATGTTACAGGCTTTAAACTGAACATGTTACAGGCTTTAAACTGAGCATGTTACAGGCTTTAAACTGAACATGTTACAGGCTTTAAACTTAGCATGTCACAGGCTTTAAATGGAACATGTTACAGGCTTTAAACTGAGCATGTTACAGGCTTTAAACTGAACATGTTACAGGCTTTAAACTGAACATGTTACAGGCTTTAAACTGAACATGTTACAGGCTTTAAACTGAGCATGTTACAGGCTTTAAACTGAGCATGTTACATGCTTTAAACTTAGCATGTTACAGGCTTTAAACTGAGCATGTTACAGGCTTTAAACTGAGCATGTCACAGGCTTTAAACTGAGCATTCCATTTTGGGGCCTGGTTAAAGGCCGGCTTTACCGTGGGGAATATGAATATATATTCAATCTCACGCCCCTAAGGTTTTCGAATCCGTTGAAATTTTTGAAATTGGTTGTTTCCCGCCAGAGATATCACCAGAAATGCTCTCTGTGTGTGGGGGGAGGGGGGGGTGGAGGGGAGGGGCGGGTGCGGGCACCCGAAATACTACATTTCCCACAATGCACTGGGCTCGCGTGGCCTTCGTTTCCAGGCCCACCCCTCAGGCATTTGGCTGATATCAAACTCCAGTAGGTGGCGGTAATGCACATATATGCTTGCCAACCGCCATAAAAGTCGAAGAAGAAGAAGGCTTCGACATAAAAAGATTTAGTAGAAGAAAAAATTACAAAACATCAAAAAAAAATTGCCTCCAAATTGCACCAAATTTAAACGGTAGTATATATGTCCGGAGATGTCTTCATAAAAAAAATTCATGCATTTTAAGGCATTTTTGTAGGAGTTTGATGTTGTGACTAATTCATGTAAAAATGTGTAAAATCGGGTACATTGCTCAGCGTTGATTTCGTTACTTCAACGCACCTACTACTAGATGTAAAATTTGACGAGCTTTCCAATGCCGCCAGTACCGTGTCTGTCCGTGCTTCCGTTCCAGAGATATGGTCTCTTTGCAAGGAGCTATGGAAAGCTAACCTAGCTACCATAGGCTAGGCGGTTGAACAAGATGGCTGCCTTTTGCTTTTCTTCGAGACCTCTGAAGGGGCGTGGAGGACCTCTAGAGGCGGGACCATGGCTCACAACACTTGTAGTTCATAGGCGCTCGACTTCCGCAAGGCGGACTCGGGCCAGAAGACGCGTAACGCGTCGGCTGGCCCGAAAAATATGTGAGAGATGGTTGATAGGTCAGGCAGGGAAGCACCAATTTCAAAAATTTCAACGGATTCGAAAACCTTAGGGGCGTGAGATTTAATATATATTCATATTCCCCACGGTAAAGCCGTCCTTTAATATCATTGGTTGCATAATGCTTTTCACTTCCTGCTTTACCACTTCAAAATGGTTGCTGTGAAAAGGGTCTATTCATTCAAAGGGGCTTTATTGGTGAACAAACTGACAGACTGGGTGTTAAAACGGGGTATTAAATGTCCTAAAAGCTCTTGAGAGATAACAGACAGGAACAGTGAATCCGACAAGATGACACCATATTCATATTCTCTGTTACATCAGCGCATGGCCATCTTGGTATAGGAAAATAACAACTCATTTGAACCAATTAACAAGTGGTTACAATCAAATGACAAAAACAGCCACTGAGCTGTGTGTTGTAAAGTGGTGTATTGGTAGGAAATGCTGCATGTGACATCATGGGAATATATGGAGAGGCTACACGTTGTCGTAAAGCAGCAGAGGTTCCTCTCTCTTGGCTTATATACTCTTTGATTAAACACATGAGGAGGTGATTAGCAATCAGACAGCTGTGCCAGACAGAGAACAGAACAACTAGGCAGAACCACAACACAAGAACTACAAAACCCAGACAGACACGACTGAACCCAGGCAAACCTCTCAACTTTACCTCGGCTTTAGCTCAGGAGGAGAGCGGGTCGGCCAATGACGCAAGGGTTGGCGGTTCGATCCCCGCTCCCTCCCAGCTGCTGTCGCTGTGTCCTTGGGCAAGACACTTAACCCTCCTTGCTCCCGATGGTGTGTCGGCACCCTGCGTGGCAGCCTGCCGCCATCGGTGTATGAATGGGTGAATGTAGACTATCTACTGATTGTAAAGCGCTATATAAATGCAGGCCATTTACCATTTACCATAACTCTCACACAATCAAATATAGGCCTATCATTTACTACAAAAGAACATCAAATCAACTAAAACAAGCAGAAAAAACTAGGCTACTCTTTGCTGTTAAAATAAATCAGATAGCCTATAAGCCAAGATAACTTCAAATACAAATATGAATACAAATAATAATGTGGACGTGTTAGTTGAAAACGTATTAGTGAACACTGTAAATTGCGAGTGTGTGTGTGTGTGTGTGTGTGTGCGTGCGTGCGTGCGCAGTGGTGTAGTGCCCCCCCCCCACCGTTTTTTGAAGTGGCCTGTCCAGCAGCAGGATAAATGCTTTGCGTTCAACTGTGACATGTAAAACATTATTAAGTCATTGGGCAGTTTGCAAAATAATTTCACGATTAGGCAAGTGTGTGTGTGTGTGTGTGTGTGTGTGTGTGTGTGTGTGTGTGTGTGTGTGTGTGTATGCGTGCGTGCGTGTGTGTGTCTGCCCCCCCCCCCCCTCTCTCTCTCTCTCTCTCCCTGTGTCTCTCGCCCTCTCTGACGTCACGGTGCTCAGCCTCCTCGCGCTTGTGAGAAACGGAGGAAAAGAAAGAAGCGGAGAGCGGAGAGAGGGAGCGCGAGACACACGGAACCAGTTTACTCCACTTTAGCCCGGTCCAGCTCGGTCCAGCTCGGCTCGGCTCGGCTCGACTCCGCCCAGTCCGCCTCACACCGGGACACTTTTAGACTAGTTGAGTTTGGTGAGTTAGGTGAGTTTAGATGAGTGTGATCAGCTGATTTGGAGTTGAGTTGATTGAAGTTGTTGGAGTGTGTGTGGCGCGCTCCCGCTGCAGCGCGTCCCCGCGGCTGGCTGGTTGACCATGGAGCTGCTGGTCTGTCTCTCTGCACTGGTCTTACTGGGAGCGCGAGCTCAGACCAACTTCAAAGGTAAGACCGACAGAAAGGCTAACTGCTAACCTACTAGAACTACTGTACTGTAGGCTAGCTGCCCCGCTAGCCTGCTGACACACAGACCGACCCTGTGTGTGTGTGTGTGTGTGTGTGTGTGTGTGTGTGTGTGTGTGTGTGTGTGTGTGTGTGTGTGTGTGTGTGTGTGTGTGTGTGTGTGTGTGTGTGTGTGTGTGTGTGTGTGTGTGTGTGTGTGTGCGCGTGCGCGCGCTTCTGACATGGGAGTTGTTTCTCTGTCGGCATCCAAGTTTCCAGCTGGAACATTCCCCCCCCCCCTCTCTCGCTCTCTCTCTCTCTGTGTGTGTGTGTGTGTGTCTCTCTCTCTCTCTCTCTCTCTCTCTCTCTCTCTCAAGTCAATTCAAAGGGGCTTTATTGGCATGAGAAACATACGTTTACATTGCCAAAGCAAGTGTCAAATAAAAACATAATCTCTCTCTCTCTCTCTCTCTCTCTCTCTCTCTCTGTCTCTCTCTGTCTCTCTCTTTCAATTCAATTTCAATCTCTCTCTCCGTCTCTCTCTCTCTCTCTCAATTCAATTTCAATCTCTCTCTCCGTCTCTCTCTCTCTCTC
>NC_139624.1:16101184-16111184 GCF_964638095.1 Poromitra crassiceps
TGTGTGTGTTCAGTCCATACCTACTTTGGGCTGTGGTCATAAGGCAGATGTTCTGGAACTTGACCATCATGTCTGTGGTGGATGGCTCTCCTCACATCAGTAATCATCATGTTTTCTTTAACCTGGAAGCATTTTCAACCAAAGGTGAAACCAGAGCCGTGTATTCACCTTATTCACCACGCCCACTTTTTCTCTCTTCCGCGTTAGACGCAATTGTATTTGTTCTTCCGGTTCAGCGCTAGTTGGCGGCTAATTTCAAAACAAAACGTCACTATAATAATGAATGAAGTTTGGCAACATTCAGAAGCTACACTGCGGCCAACTTCAGTGACATGTTCATAGCGTTACTGCTGCGAGGAGCCGATGGCTGTTACCCGGTCGGCATTTAACGTTGGTTACAAAAGCACGTCGACAGTGTTTTCTCACTGCCAGTAGGGGTTGACAGATAGCTAGTCTGACCGGTCAGCACAGACAGCCAGTCCTCGCTGCTCGTTAAATATTTCCAAATAGGCGTTATTCTGATAAACTGGTAATATATATGTTACGTTCTCACCCGAAAAAATATTAAAACTTTAAAACAGTTTGGTTTATTTGCTTGAAAACAGCTTTTTGGCAAGTCTAAAAATGACTACGGTAGGCGTAATCTACTTCCGTGTCTAAAACGGAAAGACGATTACAAAATGACGTCATGCAGAAGCGGACAAAGAATAAGGAGAATATAGAAGAGTTGCAACATCTCCATTCACTCCAATGGACCAGTTTTTTACTCTCAAGAGTTCCAGGAAGTAAGGTCCTGGATTAAGCAGCACTGTCGAGTTGCAGAAAAATAGACAGTTTGTGTTGTACTCTGAAAGGTTTTTTTTTAAATCAAATTGGACATTATCAGCTTTATTTTAACATTCAAAAGTAGCGCGAGACCCCTTCCTGGCTGTTCATTGGTTAATGAGTCTCGCATTTTGGTCCTCCGCTGACGCCACTCTCTCTCTAAATTGCTCTGGGTGAAACGACACAGAGGCCATTTACACCTGGCGTTAACATGTGTTTTCTGCCAATCACATTGTGTTTTATCACTTGAAAGTACAGGTGTAAACACCCCCAAAACGCTTGAAGAAGGATTGCAATCTGATCGGCCAAACCACCTCCGGAGGTGGTCAGGGATGCATTGTGTACATGGAATGTGTCCTCTCAAATCTGGATACAGCAACTTTATGCGGATTGAGAGGACACCCATTTCTGCCATCAGATTGCAATCAGATTGCAATCAGATTGCAATCTGATGGCAGAAAACGCAGGTTAATGCCAGGTGTAAATGGCCTCTGATAGGGCTTTCACACCGGCAGGGCTCCGTGCCGGTTCCGGTTCCAGAACCCTAATCTGAACTGGCCGGCGCGTTCAGACCGAAAAAATAATTGGTTCGGAACCTGAAAAGTTGGTTCTCAGCGGAACCAAAAAATACCGTAGTTGGTTTTCCTTGGGAACCGTGACATCATCAGTGGGCGTGTCTCATTCTAGGCTGTGAAAACGAGCAGGAAGGAGAAGAAGGCAGTGACAACATGGAGAAAAATAATTTGCAGTGGTCTCCTGAGGAAACCAAATGTTTAGTGGTGATTTGGGCATCTACCGAATCTCAAGAAAAGCTAGAAAGCAGTACAAGAAAGAGCAAATCATATGCCGAACTTGCAGAAGAGAGGGCCAAGGCTGGGTTCACTCGAACGCCAGACCAAATAATTAATAAACTTAAAAAAATAAAAATAAACTGAAGAAGGACTACCGAATAATGTCCTCCCACTTTGGTTCCGCTTAAACTGGTGTGAACACGGGCTGGTTCGCCAGAAAGCACCAAGGTTCTGAGAATCCAGAACGGAGCCAGAGCCAGAACCAGAACCGTGTCTGTCTGAAAGCGCTAACAGATACATTCACTTCAACAGAGCTGAGCCCAAAGTCTGGCCCCAATGCAACATTCACACACTGTGATGTGACTGATGTCTTATCCTGCTTCTTAGGCTCCTTGGGTGACATCCTTTCTGCCCCCCCCCCCCCCCCCCCCCCCCTCCAAACCCCCCCCCCCCCCCCTGTCCCTCTCTGCTGCACATATGGAGGTGTGTGTGTGTGTGTGTGTGTGTGTGTGTGTGTGTGTGTGTCTGTGTGTGTGTGCGTGCGTGTGTGTGTGTCTCACTGAGCCAGCGGAGAATGAAATTAAAATCTGGGCGGTCTGGGTCCAAGATGGCCGCCACGCCCTGATAACCACAGTGATGGAGCGTGGCTAATGAGCGGGCCGGTCGTCAGGGGCAACGCTGCTCCGACCGCTCTGTTGTTGTTGTTGTTGTTGTTGTTGTTGTTGACTTTGTTGTTGACTGTTTGTTTGTTGCTGGGTTCCCAGTCAGTCATCATATCAAGCAGGATTTGAACCTTCTAGTTGCAGCCTGGCTGATCTAGCTACAATGCGTTTACATTGACGTGTCGCAAAACATGTTTCAATTCATTTTGATCATGAGTAGTTCAGTTGTAGCTTAAAAGAGTGTGTGAAGGTATTTCTCCAAAGTCCTATTCACCTCATGTGCTGCTTGCTGGCCTTGCAGGTTCATGTCCACATGCCTGTGCTAAATGTGTTTGGAGGAATGGCTCTTGTTTGCTTCGGTAGAGTCGTTTATATGTCACTTCTGAGCATGAAAGATTGTGTCATAGTGAACTGACGTCAACTGATGATGTCACTTATTGACTCTCGAGCAGTGCCCAATTCAGCCTGCCTATTTTTGACGCCTATGCGGAAATTGCATTCTCTCAAATGGCCAGTGGGGGTCGCAGCTTGTGTAGCACTCCCGGGAACATCCATTCAACTCTATGGGAAACGAGCCAACTTCTCTCTCGGTCTATGTCTTAAATAAACACTTTCCAAATTAGTTTATGGTCTGAAAAAACAATTTCAAGTCTTGCTCTTAACGCGCTCCGTTTTCCAAATGATAGCCCCATTTCGAGGAAAATTGATTACAAACATCGGATAATAAGAACAGTAATACTTCCGACCGGTAGAGGCAGCAATGTGCCGCAAGGCATCAGGTAGCAAGTAATAGTTGAGCAAATTATCAGAAAATAGCGTTACTTTATGATATTTTAATAATGTTAGTAGACACACGTACCTATATAGATACCATACATCTAACGTCCATAACATGGCGGACCATTTAACGTTATCTATACCGTTAAATAAAGCCTTAAGCCTTCTCTGTGTTCAGACCATTGGATTCAGCCCAGAAACCGGAGTACGTTATAACGTTATAAATATAGTCACGTTATAAACAACCAACGCTGGGGGTCCGTATGGAAACAGTGTTACTCGAAATGGTTAAAAGTTGAATCAATTTGGTCATTCAGTGCCGTTTTACTGCAATGTAAAGTAAGTAGCGTTAGCCGCTACATTAGCCAAAGTAGCTGACTACCCATAATGCATTACGGCGATAAGGGAGACAGAGCAAATTCGGAAACTCCCCCGGCAGCCGCTAGGGGCAGCCGCCCCCCTCTCCTCGTACTTCCGTGTAGCATTAATTCATTCAACCAATCAAACGAAATCAAACAATATCCGTTAGTGAGCTTCATTTTGCTGTGTCAAAGCCAATGAGCTCCGTTGGTCCATTTATATATATGTCAATGCTCTCGAGTAGGGGTGGGAATCGCTGAGTAGCTCACGATACGATATCGTCACGATACTTGGCCCTCGATAACGATATTATCACGATACAGCGATACTGCGATAATCGATATATTGGAAGACGATACATCACGATACCTGTGTAACTGAAGAGAAAAAAATACCCCTAAAAGGCAAGAAGCAGGTATTATGTATTTATTAGCAGAATTGACATGAACTCTCTCAGAGTTCACTCACTCACTCATACCATTTTCGATACCACGGAGGAAAAGTTACACATTAAGTCTTTTTATTATTATTATTAAAACAAGAAAACCTATATAACCTACCTACCTATATAATTTCTAAAAGTAGATATTAATGATCAAACATTTCCATTCATGTAGCCTACAGTATTTATGTTTTTGTTTCAACTACAAACATAAATAAACGTCAACTTGAAACTATGTTTGAACTACCACACACAGCATAATATTTTAGCCTGTTTATTAATTATTATTATTATTATTTTTTTAATAAACATATCGATACTTGGTGCCAGTGTATCGATAACGTATCGCAAGTGGAAATATCGCGATACCGTGAGTATCGATATTTTGTCCCACCCCTACTCTCGAGTGACATCACTAATGGCGAGAAACACAAAGCGCATGATTTGGCAAGAGTGGGGTCACACCAAAAAACAAGCGCATATTCGCAATAGCTGCGACCAGATACGCGATGTTAATCCATTGTGATGTCATGCACACCATTGTGAAATCCCCCCCCCCCCCCCCCACTGCCCTCCTTTTAGCCATTTGGCATGAACACACACACACACACACACACACACACACATACACACACATACACACACACACACACACACACACACACACACACACACACACACCTCCGCACACACACTTGGGTGAAAAGTGTGTCTGGTGAACTTTTTGTGGACCAACAGAGCAACAGAAAGACTTTTATAGAGTGGCTGGTCGTGCCGGCCGCAGCTAATTGAGCGCACCAAGTACGCTCAATAAAGTAGAAATGAGCGCACCAAGCACGCCAGTTTTTACTATAATTGGAGGCGTGTGTGTGTGTACGTGTGTGTGTGTGTACGTGTGTGTGTGTGTACGTGTGTCTGTGTGTGTACGTGTGTATGTACGTGTGTGTGTGTGTGTGTGTCTGTGGTTGTCTGGAGTTGTGCTCCGATCGCCTCCAAAATTTGCTGTTACCCTTTTCAGGGGTCTAGCATAGAGAGGGCTCCATAGCGATCGTTTCGCAAAGGCACAGACATACTGCTTCACAAGACACCCAGCAACTGACCGCTTCACAAGACACCCAGCAACTGACCGCTTCACAAGACACCCGGCAACTGACTGCTTCACAAGACACCCAGAAACATACAGCTTCACAAGACACCCGACAACTGACTGCTTCACAATACACCCAGCAACTGACCTCTTCACAAGACACCCAGCAACTGACCGCTTCACAAGACACCCAGCAACTGACCGCTTCACAAGACACCCGGCAACTGACTGCTTCACAAGACACCCAGAAACATACAGCTTCACAAGACACCCGACAACTGACTGCTTCACAAGACACCCAGCAACATACAGCTTCACAAGACACCCAGCAACTGACCGCTTCACAAGACACCCAGCAACTGACTGCTTCACAAGACACCCAGCAACATACAGCTTCACAAGACACCCAGCAACATACAGCTTCACAAGACACCCGGCAACTGACTGCTTCACAAGACACCCAGAAACATACAGCTTCACAAGACACCCGACAACTGACTGCTTCACAATACACCCAGCAACTGACCTCTTCACAAGACACCCAGCAACTGACCGCTTCACAAGACACCCAGCAACTGACCGCTTCACAAGACACCCAGCAACTGACCGCTTCACAAGACACCCAGCAACTGACCACTTCACAAGATACCCAGCAACATAGAGCTTCACAAGACACCCAGCAACATACAGCTTCACAAGACACCCAGCAACATACAGCTTCACAAGACACCCAGCAACTGACTGCTTTACAAGACACCCAGCAACATACAGCTTCACAAGACACCCAGCAACTGACCGCTTCACAAGACACCCAGCAACTGACCGCTTCACAAGACACCCAGCAACTGACTGCTTCACAAGACACCCAGCAACTGACTGCTTCACAAGACACCCAGCAACATACAGCTTCACAAGACACCCAGCAACTGACCGCTTCACAAGACACCCAGCAACATACAGCTTCACAAGACACCAGCAACTGACTGCTTCACAAGACACCCAGCAACTGACTGCTTCACAAGACACCCAGCAACTGACCGCTTCACAAGACACCCAGCAACTGACTGCTTCACAAGACACCAGCAACTGACCGCTTCACAAGACACCCAGCAACTGACTGCTTCACAAGACACCCGGCAACTGACCGCTTCACAAGACACCCAGCAACTGACTGCTTCACAAGACACCCAGCAACTGACTGCTTCACAAGACACCAGCAACTGACTGCTTCACAAGACACCCAGCAACTGACTGCTTCACAAGACACCCAGCAACTGACTGCTTCACAAGAAACCCAGCAACATACAGCTTCACAAGAAACCCAGCAACATACAGCTTCACAAGACACCCAGCAACTGAGCGCTTCACAAGATACCCAGCAACTGACTGCTTCACAAGACACCCAGCAACTGACCGCTTCACAAGACACCCAGCAACTGACTGCTTCACAAGACACCCAGCAACTGACTGCTTCACAAGACACCCAGCAACTGACTGCTTCACAAGACAC
Organism: Poromitra crassiceps; assembly: GCF_964638095.1. Taxonomy (NCBI): domain Eukaryota; kingdom Metazoa; phylum Chordata; class Actinopteri; order Beryciformes; family Melamphaidae; genus Poromitra; species Poromitra crassiceps. Next base: position 16,107,639 of record NC_139624.1, read on the forward strand.
CCAGCAACTGACCGCTTCACAAGACACCCAGCAACTGACTGCTTCACAAGACACCCAGCAACTGACCGCTTCACAAGACACCCAGCAACTGAGTGCTGTTTGTGTCCTAAAGCCAGTGCATTTGCATGGCTGCTTTAGAGCCAAGGACAGACACAAGGTCTGCTCATGCTGGGGGAAAAGACAAGAACATTAAGCTCCAACAGAGGACCACAGGAATGAGTCCACAAGTCCTCTGTGTAATGTGTGTAATATGTGTCATGGGGTTTTTGTACGGGGAGTTTGGTGAAATGCCTGAAATCAGGTCTGTGCTTAAAGTCGAGCTGAACCCAAAAAGGACTTTTCTTTTCTTTTAGTTCAAATACCTGGGTATGCAGTGCACCTATTTAATAATGTATGCAAACAAAATCACAACAATCTAATTTCTTTAGTTTTTCACACTTTTTCACATCAAAAGTTCATTTTTCAAGATTTCATTGATAACAGTAATCTACAGTTTGCCGACGTCACCTAGTACTATAACATTTCTACCCCATTTCAACCAATCATATAACGACATGTCAGCTGTCAATCAAATCTTCATTTCAGGATAATTTTCTCTTCCAAATGAAGTAGAAAATGGCGCCTAGTGCCTGTCATCTGGCAGAATTCCTATCCCATAAACTAACTACTAACTTGGCCAATTGTTAGAAACATGGATAAAAAACAAAAACTACAATCTCTAAGAATGCAAAGAAATGTAACTGGCTCATTAAAACGCGCATTCCAGGAATATCGTATTTACAGAAATAGCGTAAAAGGTGCGCGCTTGAGAGCGTGGTTGTCAAGGGTCGCCCCTCGGAGATTCCAGGCGGGCGGGCAGCACCCATGCATCGGATTGTCCGCTCGCTCCGCACGAAGCAGCTGGCTGCCTGGTACTCGGCGGATCCCACTCGCGTAGCACGACAACACGCTCAATCCCACTGGATTTGGGGGTGGAACACGCCAGGATTGACCAATGCCAAAGCCAGTCGACAGAATTGTCAAATCAAATCATCGACACCCGGCATTGTGCGGCTTGTGGTCCGCCTCTCAACCTGTCATCTCAGACAAACTATGTTTTCAGTCTGAAACGGACTCAGAGGCACGTGACGAATGGGTTCACCTTGACTTTAACAAAAGTTTATGAAACTGTGAACCTTGTGCTCATAAAGAGCATCTTCACCATTGAGGAACACTTTTATGACTTTTGAAGTGTTCACTTTTCTAACTCACTGAGGAGGACCATCATCAACACACACACACACACGCACGCACGCACACACACACACGCACGCACGCATGCACGCACGCACGCACACACACACACACACACACACACACACACACACACACACACACACACACACACTAGGCTCTTTCACACACAGATCACGCAAAATTGCAGTTTAGGAGTCCCGCAAAGCCCGCAGCCTCACCACAGAAATTGCTTTCACACAGAGCCAAGCAGCACGGCCACATTCCCGTGCTGCGGTGTACTTTCAGGTGAAATCCCCCGCTCCTGGATTGAAAGGCGAGCGGAGGGATTTCCAGCTCCTCCTAGCCCAAATTAATATTTTCATAGGTTAGTGTAGCCTAGGCTACTGTATGATGAACGAATTCATTCAACAACAAGACTTCCCTCCTTCTCCTAGTCCGCTGAGCAGGGAGGATAGGTGCACTCGCATGGTGGGCGGGCTCGCCTTAATATCAAAACGGGCTCCGCCGCGGAGTGCATCTGCCGACTTTCTGTCAGCGAAGTGTTGCATTAATTGCATTCAAGGAAAGCCAACTTTATTTATACAACACATTTCATAGAAGTAAATTCACTGACTAAGCAGATATGGTGTCACCTTGTGTAATTCATTCAACAACCAAACATCGCTGATGTATGCCAGCCAAGGAAGTGCAGCTGTGCAGGCGCAGAAAACACGAAAGTGAAGCATTCGCACTGTTCCGCCTTGCTGCTCCGACGCTTTCAAGTGAGGCGGGTTGCCTGCTAAACCAGCGCTGTGACAAGCTTTGCTCCCGGGACAAAAGGCGTATAACAATTTACCACCAACGCGCCTTCATGACTTTCACATCGGAGGAGCGGATCCTATTTTCCGTGCATTTTTCGGCTTTCAAGGCCGGTGTGAAAGAGCCTACTCTCTCTCTCTCTCTCTCTCTAACTGTGGTGTGTGTGTGTGTTTTCCAGTTTTAACTCCAGCTGGATAAGGGGAACTTTAAAGCCCCCTCCAGTGTAATTTGTCATTTTTAAGATTCTATAAGTGGTCTGGCGACTGATGTATGAAAGACAGATAATACAGTAAATAACTAGCATTAGCCTCTGGCGTTAGCTCGCTGTTAGCCGTTAGCTACGTTTGCTAACTAAGTGTTTGCCAGGCTCAAAACGCTGCCGTTAAGTAAGGGTTAATGCACGACGAGGTGTCCATTATCAGAAATTAATGTACGACGCGGAGACGTGAACTGTCCGAGGCGAAAGCCCAGGACGGTTGCTTCCGTGAAGATTAATTCGAACCTGCGACGCTCGTGTTGGTAGGCAGGGAATCTACCGCTACACTACCCCCTATATTGTGGCTTCTAAATGAACGTTTTTTTTACGGAGATGTGGGGAGTCATGCCGGCATCACTGCTTGTGGTATTTTCAGTGTGGGAGCAGACAAACAGTTGAATCAAGACAAGACGCCCAAGCTGTTCAGCGCTGCAGTCGCACTCATTATGCTGCAGTAGTGGAACAAGCTCACAGCTTTGCTTCTCGTCAATTTAACTTCTTTGGCACAAACCGTGCTGTGTGTTTCTACAGCTCATACAACACAACGCTTCAGTACAGATAGACACAGAGACTGCAGGGTCTTTAGGACCAAGTTAAAAGCTTCCAAGATACAGATCGCTGACTGAGCCTTTAATGAGAGAGAGAGACACACACACACACACACACACACACACACACACACACGCACACACAGAGCCACTCTGTCTCTCTGTCTTTAATTAGAGCACTCCTGTTAACTCAGCACCACACACACACACACACACACACACACACACACACACACACACACACACACACACACACACACACACCTACACACACACACACACACACACACACACACACACACACACACACACACACACACACACACACAGGTGTGTCCGGAGTTCAGGACTGTCGCTGAATCAGGACTTTACCTCCCCCCCTGACCATAACTCTGTGTCTGTGTGTGTGTGTGTGTACCTGAGTGTGTGTATCGGTGTGTGTGTGTGTGTGTGTGTGAGAGGGAGCGAGAGAGAGTGTGTGTGTGTTTTCCAGGTGCTCCAGTCAGCTCTTTGTTCTGTCTCGTCAGGGTTTTAATGCTGAGATTAAACACACACACACACGCGCATGCACACACACCAGGTAGTGAGTGTGTTTGTGTGCGTGTCGATGGTCCTCAGTGAGTTAATTAGTTGTCTTGTTGAAAACTTACAGACACACACACACACACACAACACGCTACACACCACGACCCAGATCTGAAGGCCCCC
>NC_139624.1:16116184-16123684 GCF_964638095.1 Poromitra crassiceps
TTCTTTGCCTTGTATATTTTCTTAATTTTGTCTGCTTTTTGCAATGTATATTTTAAAAAAAAATCATTAATTGGCCAAATCTTTGCCTATACTGTATATTCAAGAAAAATATCGGTATCGGAATAATATCGGTATCGGCAGATATCCAAATTCAGGTATCGGAATCGGATCGGAACTGAAAAAATGTGGATGGGTGCATCCCTACACGAGACATGTTTCAAACAGTGAAAAACAGCATCAGATAAAACAGCTACAATCGGCTGTGTCTGCGGGTGGGAAGCCGGGTTAGGGGTATGTGTCCTGGTAATCGGCTGTGTCTGCGGGTGGGAAGCCAGGTTAAGGGTATGTGTCCTGGTTGCTGCACTAGCGCCTCCTCTGCAAATGCGAGTGAAATGCTCACACTGTGGAGCCCTGACTGAGACATGTTTCAAACGGCTCAAATCACTTCTGAACACACTGAACACAAAGTGGTATCAGTGCATCCCTGTGTGAGGGCCGTCATATGACTCTGTTCTCAGGCTGCCTTTTAAGCCAATTTAGTCTTTTAGCTTACACACACACACACGCACGCACGCACGCACGCGCACGCACACACACACACACACACAGAGCAACCTTTAATGGTGTTAGTGCTCTCAGCAGCATGTAGACAGGCCAGTGGGACTGAACTGGATGAGGCGATCAGCGCATGAAGCGCTAAAGTTACCGTGCCAGGCTTTGACCAGGTAGTCGAACAGCGTGTAAAACGCATCAAACTCAGATTGTGACAGATCCCTTCGTCCCCATATTCATTAAAGTAAATATTCGACCCGTTCTCCGAAGCCACATATCTTCACAATATTCTGACTCTAAAATGGTATTTTTCAGACAGACAGACCAGGAGGAAATTTAACTTGTTCCAAGACCTGTCTCTATCTCAGCAACACACTCTCACGAAATTTGGCAACAGGAACTTGTGTTAGCGGCCAGGGAGCGATTAGCTAAAGCTACATGCGAAGTTCGTTGATGTAGTAGCTAAATCTGTGGCTAGATTATTTTTTTAACACGTTCACTGCCGTCGACGAGTTATCTCGTCAAAAAAAATCCAACGGTTCACTGCCGTGGACGGTTTATCTCGTCAAATTTTTTTTTTTTTTTTTTTGACGGTGGGACGTGGATCAAACCCTTTTACATCTCCTACAAATATATGGGAGCTATTGAATGTGTATAACCTATTTTACCGACCCACTAAGTGGCGACAGTGCTCTCCAGACTAGAGGAAGCCGAGGAAAAACACCAGGAAAAAGCGTGAGGAAGCCATTCTCATGAAAATGGTTTGGCGAAAACGCTTTCGCACAACGGTGGGCGATTCCAAAAATAGACTCTGTGTGCAACACACTTTGAAACACCAGCAGAAAGCCCAGAATCGCACGCAGCTCCATCCCACCACACAACCAAAAACCCAGAAACGAACGAGCCCCATCCAGACTCGCCCGACGAGCGGCCGCCAGCAGCCAGGCAGCACAGACAGGCAGCAGAGCAGAGACTCGCCTAGGCTGTGACAAACGCTGCAAAGCCAGCAGAGACACACCTACGGAGGGAGGAGTTTGAAGGAGAGGGGGGTGGGGGTGCTGTTATGGAGGAAATTACTGTTCAGAACTATATTGTTTAGATGTCTGATGTCTCACTGATGCCAAAAATAAATGGTTAAAGTGACTGTTCTGCCTGTTCTATCGAATCACGCACGCACGCACGCACACACACACACACACACACACACACACACACACACACACACACACACACACACACACACACACACACACACACACAATACAGTATACACACTTGCCCAAGGGCACCCATAATCACAGGCACGTGAGGTGGTTCTAAAAATCCATTTATCTCAAAACTCTCTGAAAATCTCTGAAACCATTCAACTGCTAATGCCTACATAACAGAACATGATAAAAACTAACTCTTTTAGACAGAGAAAGCACACATTCTATTAGTTATTTTGAGTTATTTTGTGTTCACAAAGTCCTAGCAGAAAATAATCCTCGGCTCTTGACAGATGAGCCAGAATCCTCAAAAAAACCCTTGGCAGAAGCTACCTACAGTATTGGAAAAACGGCTGGCAGTGAATGTGTTAATGGGATATCTTAGTTTCAACTGTATTGAGCTAACAAGGGGCAGCTTTGTGTTTATATGTGTGGAGTTTGGGAACGCACAATCTCCATTTCAACTTAGCTTGCTGCTAGCTCAGCACTAACCCTGCTTAAAGCCTGCTTGAAGAAGAAAACAAGTGGGGGGGGGGGGGGAGGGAGGGGAGTAACGAGACTTGGGGAGAGGTCAGGTGACCATTTGCATTCAAGAGACTTGCTGCTATACCAGTTGTTAGAATTGGCGGAAGCCTGCGGTGACCCATCTACATACATATAATATCTATGACAACACAGATTACAGATACAGATTCAGATACAGATACAGATGTACAGATTCACACAGTTGTCCATCGTGGTGCCAGTTTACCTCTGGGTTGCTAACTTGCTAGCTCACTCTCCGATGATTGTTGTGGTCTGTGACGTAAGTAATAGGTCAACCGGTAATGGCCCAATACTAACAAGCTGAAAGAGTGCATATCGCCACCTAGCGTAGCGGAGGAGACATGATTCCATCAATAAATCGATTTGTATACTGGGACAAGGACAGTAGTCTAAGTAAATAGCCTAATCAAGCTATAACCACAGCTCCACTTAACTGTGCATGTAAACGTACTGATTGAGCCTTTCAGCTCCTTGTGTGTGTGTGTGTGTGTGTGTGTGTGTCAGGGATTCCACTACGATTTGTTCTGGCCGGCCAATGGAGCCGGCGACATTCCAGAATTCCGGCCTTATAGAATATTTACCGGCCCAGTCAAAATGTAGCCTATTGAAAAAAGACAGATGTAGCCTGATCATTTCTTAAATACATAACATATTATTGCATCATTTTTAGTAAACAAAATCTAAAAAAAAAAAAAAAGCTGCACACCGCTCCTTATTTAATTAATTAATTTGGTTCGGGTTTGCAGACCCATTAAGATTAAACAATAAAACACAAAAAACAAAAGCTATTATCCAATCGTCCAACAAATGTATTTTATTATAGTGAATGAACTCGTCACAAACTTTGTGAACTGAGTTTGTCATATATTCCTGTTTAATTAAGCCTAAAGAAAGACACTGGCGGGCCTACATTAAATGTCTCTTTGCATCCAAGAACGTGAAATTAAATAACTTGAAAGATCATCTAAATTAAGAAGTTGCCTACCTGCAACAAGCCAGAGATGAGACGTGCAGTCAGTCAAACTTTATAGCCTATATATTTTCTGAAGCGGGTCTATATTGACACGATAATAATAATAAATATAGCCGCAAGCGGCGATGGGCGGGGTTCAAGCCTTGCGCAGATGACAAAGCTTCTGATTCTGACTAGGACATCCTCCTTTATATATCTGACAAGTTTCGCGATCATTGGACAAACAGGTGTGGAGTTACAGCCTTTTTTATGTTAAGCCACGCCCATTTCTGGCGTTTATGGCGCCCCCTTTTGGTCGAATTGCACAAAATTTGACACACATGGTCTAGGATGGTCTCCGAAGACCTCCTGCAAGTTTCGTGAAGATTCCTTAATCGGTCATGAAGTTATGACAATTTAGCTGTGAGGCCACGCCCTCTCACAACTTTAACGATTAATATCTCCAAAACGAAAGGAGATTTCAAAGGTTTCAAAAAGGCAGTTTGTAGAGCTTGCTCCATAGATGCTTCCTGGCGATGGTGGTGCAAATCGGTCCAACGGTCTAGGAGAAGATGTCAAAAAGGTGTTTTCCAAACTTTTCCAAATATCTCAAAAACTTTCCAGGCGGACATTGAGGGTCCTTATTGCAAATTTGTAGAGCAGGTCCACCTGAACATCTGGAAAAAAAAAGTTTGAAAATCGGACCAACGGCGTGGAAGTTATGGCCTTTCAAAGTTTGAAATTTGAACCCCTAATTATAGCGCCCCCATTAGGCCGATTCACAAAATATTTCTGGAGCATCTAGGAACCAACCATATCTGTCAGTGGGCCAAATCTCATGTCTCTGCAGTATACCAACTCACGGGAATTTGCAATGAGGCAGAGAGGAAAATAAAAAATAAACCATAATATAGCCGCAAGCGGCGATGGGCGGGGTTCAAGCCTTGCACAGATGACAAAGCTTCTGATTCTGACTAGGACATCCTCCTTGATATATCTGACAAGTTTCGCGATCATTGGACAAACAGGTGTGGAGTTACAGCCTTTTTTATGTTAAGCCACGCCCATTTCTGGCGTTTATGGCGCCCCCTTTTGGTCGAATTGCACAAAATTTGACACACATGGTCTAGGATGGTCTCCGAAGACCTCCTGCAAGTTTCGTGAAGATTCCTTAATCGGTCATGAAGTTATTACAATTTAGCTGTGAGGCCACGCCCTCTCACAACTTTAACGATTAATATCTCCGAAACGAAAGGAGATTTCAAAGGTTTCAAAAAGCCAGTTTGTAGAGCTTGCTCCATAGATGCTTCCTGGCGATGGTGGTGCAAATCGGTCCAACGGTCTAGGAGGAGATGCAAAAAATGTGTTTTCCAAACTTTTCCAAATATCTCAAAAACTTTCCAGGCGGACATTGAGGGTCCTTATGGCAAACTTGTAGAGCAGGTCCACCTGAACATCTGGAAAAAAAAAGTTTGAAAATCGGACCAACGGCGTGGAAGTTAAGGCCTTTAACGTAAAACCATCAATTATAGCGCCACCTTCAGGCCGATTCGAAAAATCTTTTTTGAGCACCTACCTGCCAACAATATCTGTCATTGGGCCAAATGTCAGGTCTCTACCATTTACCAACTCACGGGAATTTGCGTTGGGGCAGATGAACAACAAGAATAATAAACCGGCACAAAAACAATAGGGTTTCAGCCCCTTCAGGGCTTGAACCCCTAATAATAATAATGATTGGATTTATATAGCGCTTTTCTAGACACCCAAAGCGCTTCACAGGAATCATTATTCATTCACACCATTCGTACCAGTGGTGGTAAGCTACGGGTGATGTAGCCACAGCTGCCCTGGGGAAGACTGACGGAAGCGTGGCAGCCATTTCGCGCCTACGGCCCCTCCGACCCCCACCAACATTCATAGACATTCATACCCATTCATACGAGGCAATGAGGGTTAAGTGTCTTGCCCAAGGACACAACGACAACAGCTGGGAGGGAGCGGGATTCGAACCGCCAACCCTTGAGTCATTGGCCGACCTGCTCTACCTCCCGAGCTAAAGCCGCCCCGATGACGAGGGACTGCAGCTGGTTGACACGCGGGCATCCAACTCGCTTTCAGAACGGACTTATAGCCTACTTCACAACATGAGAATATTTGCTTTACTTTAAACTGAAGGGCAAAGGTAAGAATATTGTGTTACCTGTAGCCTACTATACACCTGAGAACGAAATCCCTTGTTGCGTGTTGTGAACTTTCACATGATGCGCGATAAAGTCGTTCAGAGAAATAAAGAAATGAAAGCTGCCCCTTAAATACTCCTCCTTAAATGGCAAATCAACTGAGGTTCTATAGGTTAGGCATATTTATGCTGAAATGATGTTGACAATTAATGGCTAAATTAACGAACATAATAATAAGCTTTACAACCTGCAGAGGACTTCTCTGTCGCTGCGAGAATTCTCACAATACGGCCGCGGCAGTTTCTTCATGATCAGCACTCCGCTATGTGCATAGCAAACTTGCGATTCTTATCAACCCAACTTTTCCTCGCTGTGGCGGCTTCTCATGGCTGTTTGGATCTTGTTCTGGACCATCGTTACATAAAAAGAACTGGCCACATTTGGGTCTGTTGTGTCGAGCCAAAGCGCTGTCGGCTGCGGGATGCTGCAGCTGCAGTGTGCGGCTTTTGCATGGCTGTATTTTTTCCCTTTTTCAACCAACGCTCAACATAACAGCGGGGCGAAAATATATTTAGGGATGCACCGATATGAAAATTTTGGCCGATGCCGATAACCGATATTAACATTGCCGTTATGGCCGATAACCGATATTTACCGATGTCGATATGATCTGTATAAAAACACATTTCTATGATAATAAAATTTTGTACATACTGAAAAACACATGTAAACACTGAATTTGAAAAAGTAATGCATTTCTTTATTTCAAAAACATTTGTAAAAACCCATAAATCATAGATTTACTGCATTATTTCATCTCAATGTGAAGAATTTGGCTGATACCGATAACCGATATTTACATTGCAACATCGGCCGATACCGATATGATTGCCGATATATCGTGCATCCCTATATAATATATTTAAGTCTATATTTAAGTTGTAGCTTATGGCAACATCACTGGTCACACAATATTGGGCTATTTTATATAATGAATTTATTTATTTGGCATTTCCAACCGGCTACTTGAGCCGGCAACCTTTTAATTTGCCGGCCCACGTCAACAAATACCGGCTAACGGAATCCCTGGTGTGTGTGTGTGTGTGTGTGTGTGTGTGTGTGTGTGTGGACTATCAGAATATCAGAATATGCATGCTTCAATGCCAAATGCCAAAATATCCATATAACGTTACGTGCCACATGACCAATGCGTTTCTCCACCAAGTTGCTTTAGTTGCCTAACCGTAACGCAAGTTGTTGACTACGGTCTCATGGCATCAAAAATGAGGAAAAAAGCAAAAGGGTACCAGTGCAATCTTTTTTATATTGTTTTAATATTAAAATATTAAAACTTTGAATATTTTTATGCCTCTTAATGGCGTCATTGCCATTTGCCCCCCACATACGTGTGTGTGTGTGTGTGTGTGTGTGTGTGTGTGTCCCTGTCCAGAGATGCCACTCTGATTAATGTTGTGGCCCAAATCCCTCTGATCATATTCACAGGATTATTGTGAGACAATGTGTGTGTGCGACTGTGCGCGCGCGTGTGATATAACTTCAAGACAGATGAGACAGGGATTAGTATTAGGGTTAAGAAATCTTCAAGAGGCCTGGGAACGAGACGAGGATTAGTGTGTGTGTGTGTGTGTGTGTGTGTGTGTTATCAGTATAATCTGTGTTAAGATTGTCCCTGCAGCTTCCTGCAAACGAGCCCGTCCTCCCCCCCCCCCCACTCTGCACAAAAAGCTTGCTTTTACACTTTTAGAATATGTGCATTTAATATGCAAAGGGGAAATTTCACGTGTGGTTTATCTGCAGAGCGTGCGTGTTATTTGCACGCAAAACTCCACAACTGGCGACTTCGTGGTCACAGCGGGCGACTCCCCCCAGTCTCATGCTACCTCCTCATTACCTGGCCCCGACTCAACAGCAGCCCACCTGAACGTGGTCACTACCTGATCTGAGTGGTGCGTGAGCAGTGAGCGGGAGATGTCAGTCAGACCATTTAGCTATATTAGCCGTTAGCTCACTACTAGCACAGCTTAACACGTTCACTGCC
>NC_139624.1:16128684-16168684 GCF_964638095.1 Poromitra crassiceps
TCTCTCTGTGTGTGTGTGTGTGTCTCTCTCTCTGTCTCCCTCTCTTTCTGTCTCCCCATCTTTCTCTCTCTGTCTGTCTCTCCATTTCTCTGTTTCCCTCTCTGTGTGTGTGTGTGTGTCTCTCTCACTCTCAGCCGGAGAGCAGGAAGTACGTAAGGCTAAATATTTTATTAAGACTTTTAATGCTTTTTATCATTATGATAATTATCTGAAAACTGCTGCCAGCTGGTGTGTGTGTGTTTGTGAAGCCTGTAGGGATTGAGGTCCTGAAGCTGCTTCTTAACCTATATTACTTCAGTAAATATTCATACGCAGCTAATATGTGTGTAATTTGTGTGTGTTTTCTGTGTGTGTTTCTGTGTGTGTGAGTGAGTGTGTGTGTGTGATCTGAGTCATACATATTAATGGGTGTGTGATGAAAAGTGGGCGGGGCTGACTGTACATTCACACCAAGGAGAAAGGAAGACTCGCGTGAGTTATTAGCTCCAGTTGAACTTTGAACTGGAGAGAAGGGGCATGAGACGCCCCGCGCCAAATCTCATTTGTATTGACTTTGTATGGAATCTCATTGCGTACATTTTGCGAAAATCACCCCGGTGTCAACGTGCAGTTACCACGTTCACTGCCGTGGACGAGATATCTCGTCAAGCAGAAACCAACGGTTGACTGCCGGTGGGACGTCGATCAACCCCTTTTACATCTCCTATTAAAATATGGGAGGTATTGAATGTGTATAATCTATTTTACCGACCCACTAAGTGGCGACAGTGCTCTCCAGACGAGAGAAAGCCAAGAAAAAACAGCCGCGTGAGGAAGCCATTCTCATGAAAATGGATTGGCGAAAACGCTTTCGCTTTCGCGCAGGGAGCTGGCGGTGGGGGATTGCAAATTTGCATAATAGATTATGGGTGCAACACACTTTGAAACACGCAGCATAAATAAGACCAGAATCGCAAAAGCTTCATCAAAGCTCTCAACCGAAACCCCAAGAAACGAGCGAGCCCATCCAGACTCGCCCGACGAGGGGCAGCCAGGCAGCACAGACAGCAACTCGCTTGTGACACACCCGCTGCAGCCACGGAGGAAGGAGGAGAACACACACGGAGGGAGGAGTTTGAAGGAGAGGGGGGTTTCCTGCTGCTATGGAGGAAATTACTGTTCAAAACTATTGTTTAGATGTCTGACGTCTTACTGATGCCAAAAATAAATGGTTAAAGTGACTGTTCTATCGAATTTCACAAAAAGCCATTTATCTCAGCTTAAATTTTCAGACGCTGAAACCATGCTGTATTCAACTGCTAATGCCTACATAACTACTAACTCTACAAACTAACTCTTTTAGACAGAGAAAGCACACATTCTATTAGTTCTTTTGAGATATTTTGTGTTCACAAAATACTAGCAGAAAATAATCCTCGGCTCTTGAAAGATGAGCCAGAATCCTCAAAAAAAAACCTTGGCAGAAGCTACCTACAGTAAAAAAAAAACTGGTGGCAGTGAATGTGTTAAAGAAGAATTCAGTTTTTTTGCACCCCGGACCTTATTTCCAGTTTACAATATGATGTTTTATTCACCCAGAGAACTTTGGGATTATTCTGATCGCCATAGAAGATGTTCAGGTCCGAGTAGAGTCCTGGAACTGGCCAAAACGGGCCAAAACGGGGCATACGTAGTACACACTGTAAATAAGGTATTTTCTGTAAAGTAGCGGTTTATATCCTCATAATATCTTGTCGATAAATGAACGTGAATCCGTCTAGTCTCTTCCGGACTCCCTCGGGCGGCCTCGGTTTCCTCATCCGGGGTCTGTGAATCCAAATTTGTATCCTTCAAACAACTGTATTTATTCAAGTTTCTAACCAAAAACTAAATTTTACAAGATTACATTGGAACACAGCATAACATTATAATTGACCTTCGCCCAATCCTCATTTTAACGGGATAGATCTTGAACACAACCTAATGATAATGAGGAGTCGACAGCAGCTCATTGAGATGCACTTGAGTAAGATTCAGTTCTCTTCTGGCTCGTTTTGGTGAAGTTTAGGTTGTAGCTCGTTGTCAGTGTCGGGTCTCTGGCACAGTAGCCTTTAGTGTTGATTGGCTATTACTTGTGACATAACCAATCAGGTAGTGCTGTGGGCGGGACATTGCTCGAGACCACAGAGTGTGGACGAAATGAAAACCTGAGGCAGCTGCATCAGAGCCAAATTACATTTATTTATTTATTTGTTTGTTTGTTTGTTTATTTATTTATTTATTTATTTATTAATTCAATCAGCAACAAAATAAAAATGTCAATACAGATAATCTCATTTGAATACCGGCCTGGATAATGGATCAGGCTTGTAATGGGACTGTCCCTAGTCCTGATCCTAACCATAACCATAACCATAACCGTAAAAGTTGGTACCAGCGGTTACAAGAAAAAGCTGACTCACAGTTTGGCTCATAGGATCTGAATCAGGTTTCGGGGCCCATTCTGAAACATCACATCACATGTCATTACTATGACAACCAGTGTAGTTATTGTCCTTGGCTTGTGTGCTGCAGTCTGGACAGAGAAACCTACACAGAGTGAGCGCTCTCTTCTCTAAGACGTCTTTGTGCTGAGGACTCTTTTTTTGGGTCAGAGTGTGTGTGCGTGTGTGTGTGTGTGTGTGTGTGTGCGTGTGTGCGTGTGTGCGTGTGTGTGTGTGTGTGTGTGTGTGTGTGTGTGTGTGTGTGTGTGTGTGTGTGTGCGCGTGCGCGCGCGTGCGTGCGTGCGTGCGTGCGTGTGTGTGTGTGTGTGTGTGCGTGCGTGCGTGCGTGTGTGTGAGAGAGAGAGTGTGCCTCCGGCTGATCCAGACCATAATATGCCACCAGACTCTGATTAATGATTGGCTGTATGTGTGTCAGAGCGTAACCGCAGGAAACCAAGTATCACCTCTGGGATTGGTGGAGGTTAAGAGAGGTTAAACGGAGAGAGAGCGAGAGAGAGGATGAGTGCGCTTTGAGTTTTCATGATCTTAAGAGTTTAAGAGTTTCAACTTTATTGTCCCCCATGGGGAAATTCCTCCTCTGCATTTGACCCATCCTCTACCAGGAAGCTTCCTACAACCAGGAGCGCTGGTCAGCCGCAGTGCAGCGCCCGGGGACCAACTCCAGATCCACTGCCAGTGCCTTGCTCAGGGGCACTGACTGAACCCGATGATTCCAACACAAACGGGGAGATCACAAATGGGGAAGAAGGGGGGGGGGGGCGCTATAGTCTCTGTGTTTTCAAAGTCCACGTCGCTACGTGAAACAATAACTGAAATGTCTCATCCTTTATCCAAATTCATTTAGCCACCCGAGGTTGTTTAAAAAAAAAAGAAGAAAAAAAAAAAAGGGGGCACGGTGGCTCAGTGGTAGAGCTGTCGCCTCACAGTCAGAAGGTCCTGAGTTCGATTCTCGCCTGGGACACTGTGGGCGCTGTGGTTGTGTTCCCCCCCATATCTTCAGTGCCTACTGCCCAGGTGGGGTATCTCGTCATAAGGGCCTTTCTCTCTGTGTGGAGTTTGCATGTTCTCCCCGTGCTCCCCCAGGGGGTTCCTCCGTATATATAACCCCCCCACTAAAAACATGCAGAAGATCAGATCGTCATCGTCATCTGACCAGTGACGACAACATCCGAAGTTGGTCCCCGGGCGCTGTACGAGAAAGCGACCACTGCTCCTGGCCTGCCCCCCGGAGGAAAGGACATGCCTGGATGGGTTAAATGCAGAGGACACTTTTCACCGGCCACCGTCAGCATGAGTGTGTTGTGGCTGCATGCATGTGTTGTGGTGTTCGTGTGACAATAAAAGACGGGGCTTGTCCCGTTACGAGTGAGTGTTAGTTGCAGAGTTGCCGACACACATTGTTGATAAAGCACACGGAGAGATGTTTAAACTGAAACTTACATTTCATAAACAAACTCCGGTTGATGTTTCCATACAAAATAAAACAACATGGAACACAGGATTCAGATCAGTTATACCTTGTAACACATGCGATGCACGGCAAAACAGCTTCCTCTACTTGCAATTTTTCCCCCCAGTTCCTGCAATTTTACCACAAAAAAAATCATATAAAACTTTGCAAATTGCATTGCAATTCTTAAGAAATTTGCCATTAGGTAGTAGTCAGAAAACGAAATGGCAAATATTTTCCTCAACTTTTTTATCGTAACAATCTCAAAATAAATGAATAAATAAAAAATATCTACAAAGGAACGCCACAATGAATCAGTCTTCCCTAAACAGTTCTTTTTTTTACAAAATCAGTATTATGACATAACTGGTCCACAACTGAACTCAATTCAACTGTCGATAATGGTCAAACTAAACGAATGCCTGCAAAACTGTTTACAGCTTTGTGATACAGTCTATGACTGATTAAGCTGGTGGAAAAATGGGCGGAGTGTTCCTTTAATCCTCGGTCATAAAATGGCTGTGTGTAATTAGATACAGCAGGTTCTCAACCTTCTGTAACTTAAGACCCACTTCCTTCCCAGCTGTGTGCTGATATTCAAACATAACTGCACATTGAAATTTCTGCATTTTAATTTGACGCTTTTAATTATTTATCTTTAGTTACCACAGTGTGCAGAAATAGGGGACGGAAAAAAAGCCTACCATCTTTTGCACTGCATGCAGAACTCTGTGTCTTTAGGACCATGGAGCTCTTAAACCCTATCTAGCTGACATCATGTCAGACATGGCAAAAACTCAAACGAGGTCTATCCAACCCGCGGACAGAAAATTCAACCCACGGCAACACTTAGCCAAAAGTAGCCCAATTCTGCAGGAGAACCGCAGACCTGGCAACGCTGGAGCTGACCCAAGAATATACAGTACATACAGAAATCATTTAGCATTGGGCATCCGGGTAGTGCAGGGGTAGATTCCCCGCCTACCAACATGAGGGTCACAGGTTCAAGCCCCCGTGTTACCTCCAGTTTGGTTGGGACAGACACAATTGGCCGTGTCTGCGGGTGGGAAGTCGGTGGGGTATGAGTCCTGGTCGCTGCACTAGCGCCTCCTCTGCTTGGTCGGGGGGCACCTGCTCGGGGGAGAGGGGAACTGGGGGCAATAGTGTGATCCTCCCACGCGCTACGCAGCTAATATGGTTACCTCAGCTGTTCTCACACACACACACACACACACACACACACACACACACACACACACACACACACACACACACACACAGTCCCTGGGTGAAGGATTAAAAGTGTGCGAGCTTGTACCAAGTTTCTTAAGACTAGCTTTCTGTGTGTGTGTGTGTGTGCGTGTGCGTGTGTGCGTGCGTGCGTTGGTAGTGAATGGGGGGTCTTTCATGGCTAATAGGACTAAGCCTAGAGCTTTGTAGCATAGCAGAACACACACAGACACATGCACACACACACAATCACACACTCACACACAGCTCTATGGTTCAGAGAGAGAGATAGAGAGAGAGAGATTGGGAGAAAGAGAGCAGCCTCGATAATTCAAACACTCCAGACTCTATTTAGACTCGTAGCTCATGCTCCTCTCTAAGTTCATGGCCGTGTCCAAGTCGACCATTACTACTTACAGGACGCACAAAGTGAGGCCCAATCTGAGCACAAAGTGAGGCCGAATCTGAGCACAAAGTGAGGCCCAATCTGAGGACAAAGTGAGGGCCAATCTGAGGACAAAGTGAGGCCCAATCTGAGCACAAAGTGAGGCACAATCTGAGCACAAAGTGAGGCCCAATCTGAGCACAAAGTGAGGCCCAATCTGAGCACAAAGTGAGGCCCAATCTGAGCACAAAGTGAGGCCCAATCTGAGCACAAAGTGAGGCCCAATCTGAGCACAAAGTGAGGCCCAATCTGAGCACAAAGTGAGGCCCAATCTGAGCACAAAGTGAGGCCCAATCTGAGCACAAAGTGAGGCACAATCTGAGGACAAAGTGAGGCACAATCTGAGCACAAAGTGAGGCCCAATCTGAGCACAAAGTGAGGCACAATCTGAGGACAAAGTGAGGCACAATCTGAGCACAAAGTGAGGCACAATCTGAGGACAAAGTGAGGCCCAATCTGAGCACAAAGTGAGGCACAATCTGAGCACAAAGTGAGGCCCAATCTGAGCACAAAGTAAGGCCCAATCTGAGCACAAAGTGAGGCACAATCGATTTTTGATTTCTCTGTTAAAGGCCCAATCCATCAAAACTCACTATTACTGACGCCGGTGGCCATTAGGGGAACTGCACCCAGGCGCTTGCATGTGCCAGAGCGCGTGCGTACCCATCCGGTACGCAAACGTTAGTTTGCTAAGTAAAGGATATCCTCTTCTATGACGCTAAAATCAAATTCACTAAATCTTTGTAAATGTGTTCTTACCAGTTCAATAGGAAATGAGCCATATCGGGTTATCTTCAGAACCGAGCGAAGGTCTCTCCATGGGGCAAAAGCATAGCCGATGGTGATTCGGGTTTTGTTCCAGTTTCCTGATGCAAGTTTATGGGCCAGACGGGCTTCGCTGGATAAAACTTGCGGCTTTTTCTTTTTTGGTTGAGCTTTTAGTGGGCTCTGAGTTCCTGCTGGTCGTTTGCTGCTGCTCGCGGACGCCATTGCTTCGCTAAACATTTGCCTGTTGGTTGTCCCGCTCTTCTTCTACGGTTGTATTCATTGCTGTTTCCTGGAGGAGCTGCCTGAGCGCGTGAACGCGCGAGACGTCACATCCTCTAGCTGTGGCGGGAGATGCTCTCCACTTCGAAACTGCGGTTTTTCCATGTAACTTCTGAACGGCTGGTCGGAGAGAAACGCCCCTGGTCGCCATTTTTAAGTTACGTCAAGGCGCATTCACTCAGTGCCAATAATAAACACTTTGTGCACATTTATTTCTCGCCAAAACCAACGGAATGGGCCTTTAAGAAACTTTTGGTTTCATCCTTGATTCAGTGTAATTTTGATTATGCGTGTTCTGCTTGGTGTTTTGTAGTTTCTAATGTAATTTGAGTGGGATTAAAAATGGACGATTTTAGGACAGGTTTTTGAAGTACCTTATTTATAGACCCTTTTCACTGCGGCCTCAAAAAGGCAGGGTGAACTCAGGTGCAAGCAAAACACTGATGAGGGTTTCCAACTTCCATGATTGGAAGTTGGAAACTTTAATGTATTACTTTAATTTATAGAAGTTTTTTTTTTCTTCCCATTACACCCATTTTTGCAGGTACCTGACCCGTTGCAGGACTCTGTGTTGGATGCAGGAGAGGACGTGACTTTAGCCGGTGTGACTTTGGTGCTTTATGTAGTCAGTAGTCACAACGACCATACCAGGAAGTAGGCTATAAAAAGAACGGGCCCATACACGTTTAATGTTACAATTAAATCCCAACACGGAACTTTTAAACTGGTTATGAAATACCGGTGCCTCTATAGGACCTACGTGAGCAAATGAGACCATCGGCTAGGAGAATGGATATTTCTTTGTTGTTATATACATGTCCGTGCTGCGCACCGCACCGCGTTGCAGAGGACGGGGGTTACGCTACAGAGAACGGGGGTTATGCTACAGGGAGAAGAGAAGCCAGCAAGCCCGGCCAGTCGCTAGGAAAACCCGTGGCTCAGTTAAAACCCGCGGCTCCGGCCTAGCGGACTTTTCTCTCTCAAAACAATTGAAAACAACCGTCATGTTAAAGCAACTACCAGCAAGATTTTCGCTTGTTATGAAACAGTCTAAATGTAATAGTGATGCCTCACATCTTACCTGTAACAGCAGCTTGTTATGAAACAGTCTAAATGTAATAGTGATGCCTCACATCTTACCTGTAACAACAGATGAGACCAAAGCAGAGTGAATGGGCGAGTGCTCTCTTGTTGATTTCTGTGATCTCCGTCACGGAAAGATGTGGAAGTGAAATGAAACGCTTTACGGCAGCCACTTCAGCCATAACCACAAAATTACAACATTACTTTCAAACAAACTGTTAGATATAATGAGAGATGTTCACGAGGGTAGAAAGCCCCTTGAAGTAGCGAGGGAAGCCGTCCTTTTTTTGGGTCTGTTGCTAGGCAGAGCGAAACGGATGATGGCAGCTATATATATCTATATATATATATATATATATATATATATATATATATATATATATATATAGTATATATCAGATGATCAAAATAATCTGGTGGACCAGTTTTGGCCCACAGGCCGCCTGTTCGTTACCACTGGCCTGTGTGTGTGTGTCCTGTGGGAGAAGACCTTTTAAGACTCTGGCAGGGCGAACGAGCTTTCTCTCTGCTTGAGGTTAGAAATGACCTTCTGTGTGTGTGTGTGTGTGTGTGTGTGTGTGTGTGTGTGTGTCAGCGATGGAGACTGTACTCAGACTGTATTCACCAGCTATAGGTGTCATGGTTGACATTTACACCACTGTGTTTGTGTGTGTGTGTGTGTGTGTGTGTGTGTGTGTGTCTTTGTTGCCTGTCCTGTGTGTGTGTGTGTGTGTGTGTGTGTGTGTGTGTGTGTGTGTGTGTGTAACCTGTCAAGTGTGTGTGTGTGTGTGTGTGTGTGTGTGTGTGTGTGTGTGTGTGTAAAACCTGTCCAATGTGTGTGTGTGTGTGTGTGTAAAACCTGTCCAGTGTGTGTGTGTGTGTGTGTGTGTGTGTAACCTGTCCTGTGTGTGTGTGTGTGTGTGTGTGTGTGTGTGTGTGTGTGTGTGTGTGTGTGTGTGTGTGTGTGTGTGTGTGTGTGTGTGTGTGTTACTAGCAGTATTAGCAGTGGCTGAGATGGGCCGGGCTACTTGTTGTCATTGCGTAGCTCTCACACACAGATGAAGTGAAGAGGTGTCAAAAGGTAGAGGCAAAATGACTGATGGAATGATATGAACTGTAGAAACTAGGGATGCACCGATCGATCGGCACGTGACCGGAAATGGCCGATTTCCACGTGATCGGCCTCGACTGGTGATCTGCGCCGGTCACTCTAAATAGCCGATTCTGTGAGCCGATTTCCACGTGACGTGCGCGCACCCAAAAGCAGCGAGACCGAGACGGATGAGTTGCAGCCAAAACAAAAGCAGCCACTACACACACATGCCACAGCATGTCTTCGTCAGTGTGGACATTTTTCACCGTCAGTGAAGACGATACAAAGCTTGCAGTTTGTCACACATGCAAGTCGAAAATAAGCTGCGGAGGGGCAGGGTAGGTTGGAGTCCACTCCACTCCAGTCTGAGCGGCTCGCTTCACCTCACCGCAGTCACCGGCCCCTCTTCCCCGACCAGCTGCAGTCCACATCACCGCTGCCTGCTGCTATCTGCCAGTCACGTTGTAACGTGGATACAGGAGAGGACTATTTGTTTCGTATTGCGAATAGAACGACGAACATAATAATAAAACGCATCGGACCAGTGTGCAAGGTTTTCTGTGCGAGATGATTTTTTTTTCGAATGCCGGATAAAAAAAAACTGACTCTGTCAACTCAAACTCATTTCCTCATCTACTCAATAACAGCCAAATCCACAACTGTATAGTGGGCATGGCTTCGAAGGTCTGGGCTCCAGACCTATAGGCTATAAACTCCTTGTCCATGGATAACATTTTGACGTTTATTTTATTTTTATTTTATTAGTTTATTTGGCAGATATGCTTTGTAACAGATTTAGCCATAGGCTACTTTCCATCTGGAGCCCCTGTTCTGTTGCACCTTTTTTCTTTTGGAAAAGTAAATGCATGATAGCTGTGGGACATACTGGTTGTTTTATATTCATTGTATTTACACAAAAAAGAAAAGCTCTGTCCAGTAACCTGGAACACTTTTATTTTGAGATGTTTTTGAGTGAGATCGTCCTACCTCATGCAAATGATAAGAAATGTGACATGAATGTTAATTTTCTATTAAAGCAAAGTAAAAAAAAAAAAAAAACGTCAAAAAATAACCCGTCAATTATTGTTCTTAGAAAGAAAATCGGAATCGGCCAAAATCTGTATCGGCAAGTCAGACTATTCAAAAATCGGAAATCGGAATCGGCCGAGAAAATGGCAATCGGTGCATCTCTAGTAGAAACACTATATCCACTTGTCCATTTTAAAACCTTATTTTCTTTACAGTGTCATTCTGCAGTGGCGGCCATATTTCACGGTGCAGCGCTGCTGCTGAATGCATGTAGGGGAAACACTGTGTTACAGGCTGGAGAATATGACACAAATATGCAGAGAAATATACACTCAACATAATATACGTAGTGTGCCTCGCACGCACCACCCGCTTGCTGGTATGCCAGTTGAACAATTGTACTATTATAGTAGTGAGATACTACTGTATGTTCAAGACACGTGTGATGCTCATAGACTGACACACACACAGAGAGAGATGCTCATACTGACACACACACAGAGAGAGATGCTCATACTGACACACAGAGAGAGAGAGAGAGGGGAAGGATAATGAGAACAATAGTGATGTAAAACTTTGATTACTTATCGATTACCACAGCGCACGCACACACACGCGCGTGCACACACACACACACACACACACACACACACACACACACACACACACACACACACACACACACTCAGATTTATGATGATCTCTTCCTGCTTCACCTCTATCTGTTACTCGTCCTCCTCTCTCCCTCCTCTTCATCTCTATCCCACAGTGTAACATCTTAAGCAGGTTGATGATAGTGAGCAGACAGTGTAACATCTTAAGCAGGTTGATGATAGTGAGCAGACAGTGTAACATCCTAAGCAGGCTGATGACAGTGAGCAGACAGACAGTGTAACATCCTAAGCAGGCTGATGACAGTGAGCAGACAGTGTAACATCCTAAGGCACAACACGCGCACACGAACAAAGACGCTATCACTGGACGCTGAAATGCTGCCTTAATAGTTCACATAACAACACGTGAGGCCACGGAGTAACGTTAGGACTCACCTCCAAAAGTGCAAATCCACCAGTGTCAAGTGACTGCAGGTTAGCAAGCAACAGCCAGGAAGTTAGGCATAGCAAGTTAGGCTAAAACAGGAAGTTGGGTTGTTCTGCCTTTAGAGTAAAAGCGTAATTTGTCACTTATGAAAAAAAAAAAGGAAAAAAAGTGCTCTGCAAGGCAACAAATGTTTAGAGAAGTATAATAGTATAAAAAAATCGAAAATCGAGTTTTGAGAGAAAAAATCGTCAATTAAATTTTTAGGCAAAATCGAACAGCCCTATTCAAGACACCGTCTTATAACTTGAAAGACGTGAGTTTGCTGGGCGCACAGTCGGGTAGTGTATTTTGATCTGTGATTCCAGTCGTGTATTGTATTTCAGTTTTTCAGTTGTGATAAACAATCTTAATGAAAGAATCGCGTAGTATAAACTCCCAGTCTTTTCATAATCACAGTTAACACATTGAGTGCCAGCGACGCCATATGGCGTCATTAGAAATTTACCGTAGGCTGCCAGCGACGCCAAATGGCGTCAATAACTCGAAATTGTTTTTTTGACGGGGGGGTGTCGATCTAAGCATCTTACATCGCCTCTTACAATATAGTCCATGGGCCAAGGCAAAAATCGGTACCACCTGAGGTGACCGCACGATTTTGTTATTTTTGTCTTCCTACATGTCTCTAGTTTATATTTTGGTATGATAACCCTGCCGATTTGGTAGCTTAAGGATAGTTATCACTCTGTAAACAAACCTACCCCCATATAAATGACAAAACCCTGATTTCTGTGTATTAGTCCATATGATGTGAAAATGATGTTCCCTTTTTCGTAAAAGCATGAAACTTGGTACGCTTATAGTTTGGGGCCCTGTACAGTTTCCGAAATTGAGCCATCACAAAAATGCCTTGTGGCGGCCATTTTAATTCTGCCATAAGCAAATTATGTAGTTTGCATCATATCTCCTGAACCACACATGCTAACACTGAAAAGGAGATGTCTATCCCAACGTTTTCATGGTCAAGGATTACAATGATACCATATAGAACATCATAAACTGTTAAAGTGACTGATCAATGGTGAATTTGATGACGTTGTGAGAAGGAAATGACAGTATCTGATAACCGATGCTATAACTTCAAAGCCATGACCATTCATTCTCTGGCTAAGATGTTTTGATGAGTGATTTGACTTATATAGACCTTTTGCTAAAATAGCGCCCAGGTCCCTCCTAAAGATCCTGGGATTTTCCTTGCCAGATGGCCAAATCCAAGATGGCCACTGGCGCCATGTTAAAAAATTGACTTTTGACCCAGAGCACATAGAATAATGTATGAAGACACTTTTCGGTGTAAGTCAACCACGAGGAATCCGATTCTGACATCAGTTTGACATTATGGCATAGTTTTGACCCAGAATTCCAAGATGGCTGCCATCCAGTATTGTGGAAATGTAACTTTTGAATGGGAAGGTATACTGTGCGTTTGGGGTTTACCACAAGGAGGGAGATTAACAATGGTGGATGTTTTGGGAGTAATTTCAGAATTATGTTCACTGAAAAGATGTTAATGTCAACACCCATTTTACCTTGGTACTGCTGTACCAACTACCCCCAGGATTTCTTGCATTAAAATATTTAATGAATGTATGACAAGATAACTAAAATAAGCTATTTTTATTAGCTGTAGATATAAATTCTGAATCATCAGATTCCGCTCATCATCTTTAGCCAAGTATGCTGTGTCATACCGGTCGATCACACAGATGATATGTCAACATCACCATGGCGGGCAAGGATGATGGATGACACCTTGTGGACATAGTCCGACCACTTGTATGGGGTGCCATCTTGTGTCTGCCGATCCAATTGCTGATGGAGTTGCCATCCTCTAGATCATGCCCATGTCAACGAGAGTGATGTAGGGTTCTTGCAGCCCTACAGATTGGAGATAGAGCTTCTAGATGCGCTTGCTCTTCTGCGTCTTCCTGTATGTGATGTTGGAGTTGAATAAGGCCACACATTCATCAAAAACACAATGTTCCAGCAACTCGTGGAGGTTTACAAGTTGACCACAACCAGGTCAATCACTGCCTTGGAGCGCTCCACTCCATCTCAGCAGCTCCTACCTTGAGTTCCTCCCCGGGTAGTCTTGCTTGCCAGACTCCCTCCCTACAATGGCAGAGTCTGGCTGCTAATACCTCCACCCTGGTATAGGGGAAAAAGGCTCCGTTCACCTTTACAACTATCCACCAAAAGTATCAAGCAGGCCTGCTTCATTGCACAATCCAGATCCAACCGTTTTCAGCATGTAGCAACGAGCTAGCATTGTTGATGTTGTGGTGTCCACCCGCTATGCCGACCACCCGCAATGCCGACCTTAGGTTTAGGCGTGGGGGGTGGGAGAGGTTAGGTTTTGGGTTAGGGTCTGGGGGAGGTTAGGTTTAGGCATGGGGGGAGGTTAGGTTTGGCGTGGGGGCTGGGAGAGGTTAGCTCCACCGACACGCTGCACGCCGCCTCGCTCAGCTGGTTCTGCTTGTGGGCTATCGGCATGGCGACCTGTCGGCACTGCGGCCTGTCGGCACATAGACGCGGCACCGATGTTGTTGTTTCACAGTGGCACAGGCATTTGAGATAGACAGATTCGACACGGAGGGAGTGGAAACGAAATCCATAAATGGTCGCCACCAGTCAGTCAGAGCGGGTTGGAGCATGCATGCAGGGAGGAGGGTGGAAGATGATTGTGATGCTGCAGACGCAAAGTGCCGCTGTGTGTAAATTCAGCTTGAGCAGGACCCTGGCCCTTCACACCAGACGCACTGCTTTGCTCCGCGCCGGTGACAACTTGTACTGACTTCCTATCTGGCTTCACACAATCACTTGCGGGTCTCACACAAAAATAGATCAGACGCCGAAACAATCTCTGCATGGGGCGAGCCGGCCGCATCACGGATGGTCTGACTGAACGGTCTAATGTGCTAACAAGTGCGCCAAAATGAAACTGGCTGCGCTTCCAGATGCTTCGTCACTTCAGCGTCTGGTGTGTTTGCACCTTTTCGCATCCATTTTGAGCCATTCCTGCATGCATGAGTTCAACTCCTTCCCGTTTGACCTGGCCTCCCCAACCCTCCGCACCCTACAGTCTGCCTGCCTCTGATGCTCATTGCAGACTTAAAATCAGCCCATGCTGCAGGAGAGGAGAAGTTGACCAGATTCTTGCAAGTCCCGGGGGCCCTATCTTCGCAAAAGCGGTACGCCACGCGCAATGCAAATTGGGGGCGTGCACAAGTGCATGCCTGTTATAATTTTACAGGACATAGGCGTGCCACAATCAGGCGTTTCTGCGCAGAATACGGGGCAGCACCTCTTACGCGCTAAAAAAAAGCACCTCTTACGCGCTAAATACTCCGCTGCACTTGAGCGCACCATAATCTCTATGCTGTGCAGCGCAGCGCAGAGTAAAATTCCTTTTGGCTATGTCATTACACACGGACGTGCCACGCCAGGACATCAAATTCTGCTGCTAAAATTGGATATTAGCAGATCATTCAGTGAGGCAATCAACTATAACTCACTGAGAAACTTTTATCACATCGCAAAGAGGGAAATGAATTGAGAAAACTTGTTGGACAATGGACATAGGCTATTCACCTTCACCTATCCCATAGTCTCGCTGGCCAGCCTCCCCTCCCACGCAGGTCTCCATAGTGGTCTCGGGGCGGCTTTAGCTCAGGAGGTAGAGCGGGTCGGCCAATGACGCAAGGGTTGGCGGTTCGATCCCCGCTCCCTCCCAGCTGCTGTCGTTGTGTCCTTGGGCAAGACACTTAACCCTCCTTGCCTCGTATGATTGGTATGAATGTAGACATGAATGATGGTGGTCGGAGGGGCCGTTGAGCGCCGATGTGTGGCTGCCACGCTTTCGAACCACCGGTACGAATGGTGTGAACGAATAATGATTCTGTGAAGCGCTTTGAGCACTTGGAAAGGCGCTATATAAATCCAATCATTATTATAGTGGGATTGCGATGGGCGGCACTTAGCGGCAGTGCCCTTGGAAAATAGTTTCCAACAATCCAACTTGCCCTTTTCAGCGTGTAGCAACGAGCTAGCGTGTAGGTTTCTGCCGTTAGCTTGCTAGCTAGTTAGCGTTGTTATTTTCACTGAGGCGGCAGGGCACTATTTACAGCGACACACAGTGAGGAGGGAGCGGAAGCTGCTCTGATTGACATGGTCGGAGCCAATGACAGAGTTTGTAATAAGCCAGGAGCAGACATCCGGCAGCCACTGCAACAGTCAATGGGGAGCAGCTGTAGAGCAGGGGAGGGCTTATCCAAGTTGCCTGTTTCCGTGGCGCCAGACTCCTCTCCCGGTAGGGAGGGGAGGCTGACCCTAACCCTAACCCTAACATAATTATGAAATTACCCTCAAAACACAATAATTGTCATTACTAAACCATGTTTGGTAGGCATGGATTTGCAATTAAAATGGCTATAATTCACCATTGTTAATCTCCGTCCTTACTCTAAAAATGGTAAACCCCAAACACCACATACGTATATGTTGCCATTCAAAAGTTAAGTTTTCACACTACTGGATGGCAGCTATCTTGGAATTCTGGGTCAAAATTATGTCAGAATGTTAAACTGATGTCAGAATCAGATTCTTTGTGGTTGACTTACACCAAAAAGTGTCTTCATACATTATTCTAGGTGCTCTGGTTCAAAAGTAAATTTTTCAAGATTGTACTAGTGGCCATCTTGGATTTGGCCATCTGGCAGAAAGTCACAGGATGTTTGGGAGGGGCCTGGGGGCTATTTTAACAAAAGGCCCATAGAAGTCAAATTACTCAACAAAAAATCTTAGCCAGAGAGTAGTCATGGAATTGAGGTTATAGCATCAGTTATCAGAAACTGTGATTTCCTTCTCACATCATTAAATTCACCATTGATTAGTTACTTTAACAGTTTATGATGTTCTATATGGTATCATTGTAATCCTTGACCATGAAAACATAGGGATAGACATCACCTTTTCTGTGTTAGCATGTGTGGTTCAGGAGATATGATGCAAACTACATAATTCACTTATGGCGGAATTAAAATGGCCACCACGAGGCATTTTTGTGATGGCTTAATTTCTGAAGATTTACGGGGGCCCCAAACTATATGCGTACCAAGTTTCATGCTTTTATGAAAAAGTGAACATGATTTTCACATATCATCTGGACTAATACACATAAATCAGGGTTTTGTCATTTATATGGGAGAAGGTTTTTTACAGAGTGATAACTATCAATAAGCTACCAGATTGGCAGGGTTATCATACCAAAATATAAACTAGAGACATGTAGGAAGACTAAAATACAAAAATTGCGCAGTCCCCTTAGGTGGTACCGATTTCACCATTGGCCCATGGCCTAATTTCATTGTATCCTTCTCAAAACACCACTGAATTCACCAAAACACCACTGAATTCACCGTTAACTATTCA
Source organism: Poromitra crassiceps (assembly GCF_964638095.1). NCBI lineage: Eukaryota > Metazoa > Chordata > Actinopteri > Beryciformes > Melamphaidae > Poromitra > Poromitra crassiceps. The sequence goes on from NC_139624.1 coordinate 16,145,073, forward strand.
TGTGAACAGTTTATGATGTTGTATAGGGTGTCATTGTAATCCCTAACCATGAAAACATAGGGGTATACATCACATTTTCTGCGTTATCATGTGTGGTTCAGGAGATATGATGAAATCAGGGTTTTGTCATTTTTTGGGGGTAGGTTTGTTTACAGAGTGATAACTATCCTTAAGCTACCAAATCGGAAGGGTTATCATACCAAAATATAAACTAGAGACATGTAGGAAGACAAAAATAACAAAATCGTGCGGTCACCTCAGGTGGTACCGATATGTCAAAATTTTAGCCTTGGCCCATGGACTAATATGAGAGCTATTGAATGTGTCTAACCTATTTTACAGAACCCTTAGGTGGCGACAGCGCACTCCAGATGAGAGAAAGTGGAGTAAAACACACAGAAGAAGTAGTTGGGGAAAAGGAAATCGCATCGCATCCGTCCGTATGCAGCTGCTTCATTGAAGCATAACGTTAGCTGTGCCCCTGCAGCAGACAATCTGCTGTCACAATTGAGCACCTCCGTGTCCGCTGCGACAGCCCATTCGCATGATCAGCCGTGGAGTTGTTATTATTCTCAACTGGAAGCATGGGAGCTGGTGACAAATACACGCGGCTGTAAAAAAGCTGGATGTAGCGGACTTTTCAGTGCTGAGCACACGCAGAGCAAACGCACTCACAGCAGAGCCGAGCAGAGCAGAGAGACACTCCTCCCACAACGGGGGGGGGAGGAGGAGGGGGGGAGGTGGGGCACGCAGGACACTACAGCATACAACAGACCCAGGCAGCTGCAGCAGGCTCGATGCACAGAGAGCAAACAAGCTAGAATAGGCTATCTGATGCCCACCAGCAGTAAATCAAGACCAGCATGAAGGTGTAGGGTCTGCGCACGCAGGGGCCAGCGCTGCTGGTTGCAGCTAAAAAATATTATTTGGCCAAACAAAATTCCTTTGTTTTCACTCTTTTATTGAAGGAAATTATTTTTGAGGTGTCATTACATCAGAAAATATTAGCAATGAGTCAATGATGTGCTTGAAATGCTTCCTTTCACAAAAGGCTGAATATCTCAGGTTTCTAGAAAAAAATGGCTGTTTTTGGTCAAATCAAGCTATCTTCTCCAGCTCATAACTAAAGAACGGAAAATGGGATCAATAAACTTTTTTTTGCAGGTGATAGAAGAGAGTCTCATCGTTATTTGTGCGTGTTCAGTGTTTACATAGTAATTATTAAAGAAATTATATGACTGTTTTAAAATGCATTGCGGCCTATGTGGCACAGTACAGCACCTTTTGCCCAAGGGCCGTGGCACTCAAAGTGTTAAAGTCCCTGGCAACCAGAAATATTTTTTTTTATTATTTAGCATTTTGAGTTCATCACATCACAGGAACCTATGTTAATAGGCCACCAGCCAAATTTGAACGATGATGAACGTCGCAAAGTATATAAATTTAGGTTTGACAGTCATGGCAAAAGTCATGACAATCAATTAGATTTTAGACAGTCTTTTCTCCCGCGGACTGTGTGGGCATGTCCCGTGTGTGTGCGTGCAGGACCTCTCCTCCGAGAGAGAGAGAGCGAGAGAGAGAGGGAGGGAAACGGAGAGAGAGAGAGGAGAGAGAGAGAGAAGGAAAGAGAGATGGAGTGTGTGTGTGTGTTCGCTCGTTGCTCGGCGCATACTGACAGAGAGGAAGAGAGACTCTGCCTCTACGAGTGCACAGCGCTACTGTGTGTGTGTGTGTGTGTCAGTGTGTGTGTGCGTGCGTGCATGCGTGTGTGTGTGTGATTCGATTAAATCTTATGACGTGATAAGATTTTTCATTTGAGCACGTCGTGCACAGCTCTCTTCAATGAGGAAGTGGAAATCCAGACCTTGTAGAAAAGTGGTGATTTTGGGGCTTTGGGTTGAAAGTAATGTCAACCACTTTCTGAGGCACACAATTACTCACATAAGACCCTAAATTTAATAATTAGAAGGTTTTTGTGGATTTTGTTTTCCAGGGACTTTAACACATTGACTGCCAGCCCTTTTTTCAATGCTGTAGGTAGGTTCTGCCAGTTTTTTTTTTGAGGATTCTGGCTCATTTTACAAGAGCCGAGGATTCTTTTCTGCTAAGATTTTGTGAACACACAATATCTCAAAACAACTAATAGAATGTGTGCTTTCTCTGTCTAAAAGAGTTAGTTTGTAGAGTTAGTAGTTATGTAAGCATTAGCAGTTGAATACAGCATGGTTTCAGCGTCAGAAAAATAATTCAGAGATAAACGGCTTTTTGTGAAATTCGATAGAACAGTCACTTTAACCATTCATTTTTGGCATCAGTAAGACCTAAACAATAGTTTTGAACAGTAATTTCCTCCATAACAGCAGGAAACTCCCCTCTGCTTCCAACTCCTCCCTCCGTGGGCGTTCCTCTTGGCTGCAGCCAGCGGCCGTGTCACAAGCTTGTCACCAGTCTCACTGCTTTGCAGCTGCTGTGCGGCTGTGCCTGTCTGAGCGGCCGCTCTTTGAGGAAGTCTGGTTGGACTCGCTCGCTTCTTGGAGTTTTGGTTGAGAGCTTTGATCAAGCTTTTGCGATTCTGGTCATATTTATGCTGCGTGTTTCAAAGTGTGTTCCATCCGTGATCTATTATGCAAATTTGCAATAATACGTCAATGGCAGTGAACCGCTGGATTTTTTTTGACGTATTAATACGTCAGTGGCAGTGAACGTGTTAAGCTTTCAAAGTCGTCTAGTGTATCTAGGCCAGTGGTTCCCAACCTTTTTACACCAAGTACCACCTGAGAAAGTAGTTGGCTCTCCAAGTACCACCATATGACCGACGTTAAAATACAGTCTATTCAGCTATGCACAGTTCACGCAGGAGGCACATTTATTCCAACCTGCAGCCTATGTGCAACCTGCAGCAGCTGCACTTGTGCTGGGTTGACTGCTGTCTTCACCTCCTTGTGCTTCATCGTTGCTGCTCTCCTCTACTACAGCTCTTTTTACGATTCCCTCCCGTTTTGATCCACTTTAGCATCCCTCCTCGTCTTTGTTCACCACTTGTGTAACCATGCGGTGCGGGCAGGTAATTGTGCATGCGCAACAGGTATAGTGTCCGTCAGAAACAAATATTTGTTTCTAAATCTCAAGACAACAAAATAAACCTCAATTTCAATGATCACAAGTTTATTTTCATTCGTAGTATTATTTTGATAGATAAACATGTTTTACAATTGATTTTAAAGTTGGGTTTATTTCATAATTTAAACATTGGGATTCCAGGGATCAAGTACCACCGGGTGCAAGTACCACCTACCTTGAGAAACACTGCCAATAATATTAATAATTATTATTATTATTTCACTTTCACATGTTTGAAAACTACTACTAATGACCACCATGGATTTTGCACAAAAAAAAAAAAAAAACAAGCCTTCCAAGTACCACCAGCAGGGGGCACAAGTACCACCTACGGTACGTGTACCGTAGGTTGGGAACCACTGATCTAGGCTATAAGTGAATTACATAAAAACAATGAACCAATATTGACTATTACACAACTGATTTCACAACTGATTCCACCTTCACCAAATGCCCACCCCCGTCCCTTGCCATACCTTGGTTTTGCAGAAATGCAGTCAGTACATTACGTTATAGTCCAAACAACCTGCAAGAGTGGCAATTCGCCTTTTTCACTTCAGCCATTTTCTGTCTAAAAGGCAGGAAGTAAGTAACACAGGTGCAACCAAAACATCAACGAGGGCCCCGGCACTGGAACACCTAATAGGATTGGAAGTTGGAAACCCTCATTACTTTCTGCGCAAAATGGCTGAAGTGAAAAAGGTCAATAGAATCATGTGTCCAGATGAGTTTGATGTTGCCCCGCTTTAGGAGAAGATATAGGAAGGGAATTAGAGAGAGGAGGAGAATTATAAGAAATGACATTTGAAGAAATATCCCTTCAATCTGCCTGTGTCTCCAGGAGATTACACACACACACACACACACACACACACACACACACACACACACACACACACACACACACACACAGGTCTCTGGGTTCATGATGCATCTTAATCTGCTCTCATTCTCAGACAGGGACGTACGTGTGTGTGTGTGTGTGTGTGTGTGTGTATGTGTATGTGCGTGCGGTGTGCTCCATGCATGCCCCATCTGCTGAGTTAGGGATTATTTTGATTTTTAATTAAAATTCACCTCCAATCAGATGTCTGTCACAGTGATTTCAGTGGGCGGGATTAATTGCCTTGACAGACAACTCCTTCAGCCAATCGGTGTCACCAAATCCAGTCTGAAGAACAGCGAAAATGTCTTTTCCGCTGAGAAACTGGGCTGGTGCATACAGGGCTGGTGACTGCGCCCGTTTTACTCGCATATGCGACTAAAAATAGAACAGTGCAAATTGTAAAATGCCTTTTGGGGCACGTGTGCGAGTACAGAATTCGACCTTCAATATATATATTTATTTTTTCAGAGCGTTAAAAATCAGACTGGCATTAAAGTTGAGAGCCTGTGTCCCAGTTCACTTGAAGGCAACACAACGTTGCCTTGAACCAATGGTGACTGGTGAAGAAAAGCACGTGATCTCAGCGGAAACGAAACTAGAGAGAGACAGAGAGAGGGAGTCCACATAGCCGATTCTGTGCGCCGGTCGGCTTTCCCCTTTTTTTGGTCAATTACCTGCAGCTGCACGATGCACGCGTTCACGTGACGTGCGCGCACCCCAAGCAGCCAAAAGGAAACACGCCAGCATGTCCTCCTCATTGTGGAAATTTGACAGTTTGTCACTCATGCAAGTTGAAAATAAGCCACGGAGGAGCAGGGTACGTTGCAGAGTCCCGCTCGGCTGGAGTCCACTCCAGTCTGAGCGGCTCGTTTCACCTCACCGGCCCCTCTCTCTCCCCGGCCACAGCGCAACACAGCCGGCTTGTCGAAGTGAAGGTACTACCAGCTGCAGTCCACATCACCGCTGCCTGCTGCAGATCAGCTGCTGCTGCTATCTGTCAGTCACGTTGTAACGTGGATACAGGAGAGGACTATTTGTTTCGTATTGCGAATAGAACGACGAACATAATAATAAAACGCATCGGACCACTGTGTAAGGTTTTCTGTGCGCAATGATCTTTTTTTTCAGATGGCAGATAAAAAAAAACTGACTCTGTGTGTAAACTCTGATATTCAAACTGAGTCAACTCAAACTCATTTCCTCATCTACTCAAGAACAGCCAAATCCACAACTGTAGAGTGGGCATGGCTTCGAAGGTCTGGGCTCCAGACCCAAGAGTACCTGGCTGCAGACAAGTGGGCGGACCTCACCCTCCTCTCCAGACCTATAGGCTATAAACTCCTTGTCCATGGATAACATTTTGATCTTTATTTATTTTATTTTATTAGTTTATTTGGCAGGGACATAAAAAAAAACCATTAAACCCCATAGGGGAAGAGATGCTTTGTAACAGATTTAGCCATAGGCTACTTTCCATCTGGAGCCCCTGTTCTGTTGCACCTTTTTTCTTTTGCAAAAGTAAATGCATGATAGCTGTGGGATATACTGGAATTAATTGTTTTATATTCATTGTATTTACACAAAAAAGAAAAGCTCTGTCCAGTAACCTGGAACACTTTTATTTTGAGATGTTTTTGAGTGAGATCGTCCTACCTCATGCAAATGATAAGAAATGTGACATGAATCTTAATTTTCTATTAAAGCAAAGTAAAAAAAAAAAATAACCCGTCAATTATTGTTCTTAGAAATCAAATCGGAATCGGCCAAAATCGGTATCGGCAAGTCAGACTATTCAAAAATCGGAAATCGGAACCGGCCAAGAAAATGGCAGTCGGTGCATCTCTACCATTAAGCATTATTTTAGACGGGCGAATGTGGGAGAAAATGAAGCTTCAGCCGGAGTAGACGGTGGTGAAGACGAAGATGTAACGTTATCATTAGCTGAAGAAGCTAGCGCTAGCAGGACGGAAGCCACTGTTATCTGTTGAAGCATTCAACAGATAACGTTGAATGCTCCTAATATCCCTTTATTAAGGAGAAACGCATTATTTAATACATTTTTCATCATGCCCCTAAAATTATTTTTGTGCTCCTAGTTTTTTCAACTTAGGGGCACACATGCTCCTTCTGAAAATGCTAAGTCAACAGCCCTGGGTGCATAGTATACTCTTGTTTGTTGTTATTGGGTCTATTTCTGAAATAACTGCACTTAGGCTGTGTTTGCTCTACTAACGTTAATGTTAACACCATCTGGTTGTATTGTAGTGAATGTGTTTAGTTAACGTTAACACTGTATGTCTGGTTGTATTGTAGTGAATGTGTTTAGTTAATGTTAACACCCTCTATGTCTGGTTGTATTGTAGTGAATGTGTTTAGTTAATGTTAACACTGTATGTCTGGTTGTATTGTAGTGAATGTGTTTAGTTAACGTTAACACTGTGTGTCTGGTTGTATTGTAGTGAATGTGTGTTTAGTTAACGTTAACACTGTATGTCTGGTTGTATTGTAGTGAATGTGTTTAGTTAACGTTAACACTGTATGTCTGGTTGTATTGTAGTGACTGTGTTTAGTTAACGTTAACACTGTATGTCTGGTTGTATTGTAGTGAATGTGTTTTTAGTTAGCGTTAACACTGTATGTCTGGTTGTATTGTAGTGAATGTGTTTTTAGTTAACGTTAACACTGTATGTCTGGTTGTATTGTAGTGAATGTGTGTTTAGTTAACGTTAACACTGTATGTCTGGTTGTATTGTAGTGAATGTGTTTAGTTAACGTTAACACTGTGTGTCTGGTTGTATTGTAGTGAATGTGTGTTTAGTTAACGTTAACACTGTATGTCTGGTTGTATTGTAGTGAATGTGTGTTTAGTTAACGTTAACACTGTGTGTCTGGTTGTATTGTAGTGAATGTGTTTAGTTAACGTTAACACTGTGTGTCTGGTTGTATTGTAGTGAATGTGTTTAGTTAACGTTAACACTGTATGTCTGGTTGTATTGTAGTGAATGTGTTTAGTTAACGTTAACACTGTATGTCTGGTTGTATTGTAGTGAATGTGTGTTTAGTTAACGTTAACACTGTGTGTCTGGTTGTATTGTAGTGAATGTGTTTAGTTAACGTTAACACCCTCTATGTCTGGTTGTATTGTAGTGAATGTGTTTAGTTAACGTTAACACTGTATGTCTGGTTGTATTGTAGTGAATGTGTGTTTAGTTAACGTTAACACTGTGTGTCTGGTTGTATTGTAGTGAATGTGTTTAGTTAACGTTAACACTGTATGTCTGGTTGTATTGTAGTGAATGTGTTTAGTTAACGTTAACACTGTATGTCTGGTTGTATTGTAGTGAATGTGTTTAGTTAACGTTAACACTGTATGTCTGGTTGTATTGTAGTGAATGTGTTTAGTTAACGTTAACACTGTATGTCTGGTTGTATTGTAGTGAATGTGTGTTTAGTTAACGTTAACACTGTATGTCTGGTTGTATTGTAGTGAATGTGTTTAGTTAACGTTAACACTCTGTGTGTCTGGTTGTATTGTAGTGAATGTGTTTAGTTAACGTTAACACTGTATGTCTGGTTGTATTGTAGTGAATGTGTTTTTAGTTAGCGTTAACACTGTATGTCTGGTTGTATTGTAGTGAATGTGTTTTTAGTTAGCGTTAACACTGTATGTCTGGTTGTATTGTAGTGAATGTGTGTTTAGTTAGCGTTAACACTGTATGTCTGGTTGTATTGTAGTGAATGTGTGTTTAGTTAACGTTAACACTGTATGTCTGGTTGTATTGTAGTGAATGTGTGTTTAGTTAACGTTAACACTGTATGTCTGGTTGTATTGTAGTGAATGTGTTTTTAGTTAGCGTTAACACTCTGTGTGTCTGGTTGTATTGTAGTGAATGTGTTTTTAGTTAACGTTAACACTGTATGTCTGGTTGTATTGTAGTGAATGTGTGTTTAGTTAACGTTAACACTGTATGTCTGGTTGTATTGTAGTGAATGTGTTTTTAGTTAACGTTAACACTGTATGTCTGGTTGTATTGTAGTGAATGTGTGTTTAGTTAACGTTAACACTGTATGTCTGGTTGTATTGTAGTGAATGTGTGTTTAGTTAACGTTAACACTGTATGTCTGGTTGTATTGTAGTGAATGTGTTTAGTTAACGTTAACACTGTATGTCTGGTTGTATTGTAGTGAATGTGTTTAGTTAACGTTAACACTGTATGTCTGGTTGTATTGTAGTGAATGTGTTTAGTTAACGTTAACACTGTATGTCTGGTTGTATTGTAGTGAATGTGTGTTTAGTTAACGTTAACACTGTATGTCTGGTTGTATTGTAGTGAATGTGTTTAGTTAACGTTAACACTGTATGTCTGGTTGTATTGTAGTGAATGTGTTTAGTTAACGTTAACACTGTATGTCTGGTTGTATTGTAGTGAATGTGTTTTTAGTTAGCGTTAACACTGTATGTCTGGTTGTATTGTAGTGAATGTGTTTTTAGTTAGCGTTAACACTGTATGTCTGGTTGTATTGTAGTGAATGTGTGTTTAGTTAGCGTTAACACTGTATGTCTGGTTGTATTGTAGTGAATGTGTGTTTAGTTAACGTTAACACTGTATGTCTGGTTGTATTGTAGTGAATGTGTTTTTAGTTAACGTTAACACTGTATGTCTGGTTGTATTGTAGTGAATGTGTGTTTAGTTAACGTTAACACTGTATGTCTGGTTGTATTGTAGTGAATGTGTGTTTAGTTAACGTTAACACTGTATGTCTGGTTGTATTGTAGTGAATGTGTTTTTAGTTAACGTTAACACTGTGTGTCTGGTTGTATTGTAGTGAATGTGTTTTTAGTTAGCGTTAACACTGTATGTCTGGTTGTATTGTAGTGAATGTGTTTTTAGTTAGCGTTAACACTGTATGTCTGGTTGTATTGTAGTGAATGTGTTTTTAGTTAACGTTAACACTGTATGTCTGGTTGTATTGTAGTGAATGTGTTTTTAGTTAACGTTAACACCCTCTATGTCTGGTTGTATTGTAGTGAATGTGTTTAGTTAACGTTAACACTGTATGTCTGGTTGTATTGTAGTGAATGTGTGTTTAGTTAACGTTAACACTGTGTGTCTGGTTGTATTGTAGTGAATGTGTTTAGTTAACGTTAACACTGTATGTCTGGTTGTATTGTAGTGAATGTGTTTAGTTAACGTTAACACTCTGTGTGTCTGGTTGTATTGTAGTGAATGTGTTTAGTTAACGTTAACACTGTATGTCTGGTTGTATTGTAGTGAATGTGTTTTTAGTTAGCGTTAACACTGTATGTCTGGTTGTATTGTAGTGAATGTGTTTTTAGTTAGCGTTAACACTGTATGTCTGGTTGTATTGTAGTGAATGTGTGTTTAGTTAGCGTTAACACTGTATGTCTGGTTGTATTGTAGTGAATGTGTGTTTAGTTAACGTTAACACTGTATGTCTGGTTGTATTGTAGTGAATGTGTTTTTAGTTAACGTTAACACTGTATGTCTGGTTGTATTGTAGTGAATGTGTGTTTAGTTAACGTTAACACTGTATGTCTGGTTGTATTGTAGTGAATGTGTGTTTAGTTAACGTTAACACTGTATGTCTGGTTGTATTGTAGTGAATGTGTTTTTAGTTAGCGTTAACACTCTGTGTGTCTGGTTGTATTGTAGTGAATGTGTGTTTAGTTAACGTTAACACTGTGTGTCTGGTTGTATTGTAGTGAATGTGTGTTTAGTTAACGTTAACACTGTATGTCTGGTTGTATTGTAGTGAATGTGTTTTTAGTTAACGTTAACACTGTGTGTCTGGTTGTATTGTAGTGAATGTGTTTTTAGTTAGCGTTAACACTGTATGTCTGGTTGTATTGTAGTGAATGTGTTTTTAGTTAGCGTTAACACTGTATGTCTGGTTGTATTGTAGTGAATGTGTTTTTAGTTAACGTTAACACTGTATGTCTGGTTGTATTGTAGTGAATGTGTTTTTAGTTAACGTTAACACCCTCTATGTCTGGTTGTATTGTAGTGAATGTGTTTAGTTAACGTTAACACTGTATGTCTGGTTGTATTGTAGTGAATGTGTGTTTAGTTAACGTTAACACTGTGTGTCTGGTTGTATTGTAGTGAATGTGTTTAGTTAACGTTAACACTGTATGTCTGGTTGTATTGTAGTGAATGTGTTTAGTTAACGTTAACACTGTATGTCTGGTTGTATTGTAGTGAATGTGTGTTTAGTTAACGTTAACACTGTATGTCTGGTTGTATTGTAGTGAATGTGTTTTTAGTTAACGTTAACACTGTGTGTCTGGTTGTATTGTAGTGAATGTGTTTAGTTAACGTTAACACCCTCTATGTCTGGTTGTATTGTAGTGAATGTGTTTAGTTAACGTTAACACTGTATGTCTGGTTGTATTGTAGTGAATGTGTGTTTAGTTAACGTTAACACTGTGTGTCTGGTTGTATTGTAGTGAATGTGTTTAGTTAACGTTAACACTGTATGTCTGGTTGTATTGTAGTGAATGTGTTTAGTTAACGTTAACACTGTATGTCTGGTTGTATTGTAGTGAATGTGTGTTTAGTTAACGTTAACACTGTATGTCTGGTTGTATTGTAGTGAATGTGTTTAGTTAACGTTAACACTCTGTGTGTCTGGTTGTATTGTAGTGAATGTGTTTAGTTAACGTTAACACTGTATGTCTGGTTGTATTGTAGTGAATGTGTTTTTAGTTAGCGTTAACACTGTATGTCTGGTTGTATTGTAGTGAATGTGTTTTTAGTTAGCGTTAACACTGTATGTCTGGTTGTATTGTAGTGAATGTGTGTTTAGTTAGCGTTAACACTGTATGTCTGGTTGTATTGTAGTGAATGTGTGTTTAGTTAACGTTAACACTGTATGTCTGGTTGTATTGTAGTGAATGTGTGTTTAGTTAACGTTAACACTGTATGTCTGGTTGTATTGTAGTGAATGTGTTTTTAGTTAGCGTTAACACTCTGTGTGTCTGGTTGTATTGTAGTGAATGTGTGTTTAGTTAACGTTAACACTGTGTGTCTGGTTGTATTGTAGTGAATGTGTGTTTAGTTAACGTTAACACTGTATGTCTGGTTGTATTGTAGTGAATGTGTGTTTAGTTAACGTTAACACTGTATGTCTGGTTGTATTGTAGTGAATGTGTGTTTAGTTAACGTTAACACTGTATGTCTGGTTGTATTGTAGTGAATGTGTTTTTAGTTAGCGTTAACACTCTGTGTGTCTGGTTGTATTGTAGTGAATGTGTGTTTAGTTAACGTTAACACTGTATGTCTGGTTGTATTGTAGTGAATGTGTTTTTAGTTAACGTTAACACTGTATGTCTGGTTGTATTGTAGTGAATGTGTGTTTAGTTAACGTTAACACTGTATGTCTGGTTGTATTGTAGTGAATGTGTGTTTAGTTAACGTTAACACTGTATGTCTGGTTGTATTGTAGTGAATGTGTTTTTAGTTAGCGTTAACACTCTGTGTGTCTGGTTGTATTGTAGTGAATGTGTGTTTAGTTAACGTTAACACTGTGTGTCTGGTTGTATTGTAGTGAATGTGTGTTTAGTTAACGTTAACACTGTATGTCTGGTTGTATTGTAGTGAATGTGTTTTTAGTTAACGTTAACACTGTGTGTCTGGTTGTATTGTAGTGAATGTGTTTTTAGTTAGCGTTAACACTGTATGTCTGGTTGTATTGTAGTGAATGTGTTTTTAGTTAGCGTTAACACTGTATGTCTGGTTGTATTGTAGTGAATGTGTGTTTAGTTAACGTTAACACTGTATGTCTGGTTGTATTGTAGTGAATGTGTTTTTAGTTAGCGTTAACACTCTGTGTGTCTGGTTGTATTGTAGTGAATGTGTGTTTAGTTAACGTTAACACTGTGTGTCTGGTTGTATTGTAGTGAATGTGTTTTTAGTTAGCGTTAACACTGTGTGTCTGGTTGTATTGTAGTGAATGTGTTTTTAGTTAGCGTTAACACTGTATGTCTGGTTGTATTGTAGTGAATGTGTTTTTAGTTAGCGTTAACACTGTATGTCTGGTTGTATTGTAGTGAATGTGTGTTTAGTTAGCGTTAACACTGTATGTCTGGTTGTATTGTAGTGAATGTGTGTTTAGTTAACGTTAACACTGTATGTCTGGTTGTATTGTAGTGAATGTGTTTAGTTAACGTTAACACTGTATGTCTGGTTGTATTGTAGTGAATGTGTTTTTAGTTAACGTTAACACTGTATGTCTGGTTGTATTGTAGTGAATGTGTGTTTAGTTAACGTTAACACTGTGTGTCTGGTTGTATTGTAGTGAATGTGTTTAGTTAACGTTAACACTGTATGTCTGGTTGTATTGTAGTGAATGTGTTTTTAGTTAACGTTAACACTGTATGTCTGGTTGTATTGTAGTGAATGTGTGTTTAGTTAACGTTAACACTGTGTGTCTGGTTGTATTGTAGTGAATGTGTTTAGTTAACGTTAACACTGTATGTCTGGTTGTATTGTAGTGAATGTGTTTTTAGTTAACGTTAACACTGTATGTCTGGTTGTATTGTAGTGAATGTGTTTTTAGTTAGCGTTAACACTGTATGTCTGGTTGTATTGTAGTGAATGTGTGTTTAGTTAACGTTAACACTGTATGTCTGGTTGTATTGTAGTGAATGTGTTTAGTTAACGTTAACACTGTGTGTCTGGTTGTATTGTAGTGAATGTGTTTAGTTAACGTTAACACTGTATGTCTGGTTGTATTGTAGTGAATGTGTTTAGTTAACGTTAACACTGTATGTCTGGTTGTATTGTAGTGAATGTGTTTTTAGTTAACGTTAACACTGTATGTCTGGTTGTATTGTAGTGAATGTGTGTTTAGTTAGCGTTAACACTGTATGTCTGGTTGTATTGTAGTGAATGTGTGTTTAGTTAACGTTAACACTGTATGTCTGGTTGTATTGTAGTGAATGTGTTTTTAGTTAGCGTTAACACTCTGTGTGTCTGGTTGTATTGTAGTGAATGTGTGTTTAGTTAACGTTAACACTGTGTGTCTGGTTGTATTGTAGTGAATGTGTGTTTAGTTAACGTTAACACTGTATGTCTGGTTGTATTGTAGTGAATGTGTTTTTAGTTAACGTTAACACTGTGTGTCTGGTTGTATTGTAGTGAATGTGTTTTTAGTTAGCGTTAACACTCTGTGTGTCTGGTTGTATTGTAGTGAATGTGTGTTTAGTTAACGTTAACACTGTATGTCTGGTTGTATTGTAGTGAATGTGTTTAGTTAACGTTAACACTGTATGTCTGGTTGTATTGTAGTGACTGTGTTTAGTTAACGTTAACACTGTATGTCTGGTTGTATTGTAGTGAATGTGTTTTTAGTTAACGTTAACACTGTATGTCTGGTTGTATTGTAGTAAATGTGTTTTTAGTTAGCGTTAACACTGTGTGTCTGGTTGTATTGTAGTGAATGTGTTTTTAGTTAGCGTTAACACCCTCTATGTCTGGTTGTATTGTAGTGAATGTGTTTAGTTAACGTTAACACTGTATGTCTGGTTGTATTGTAGTGAATGTGTTTAGTTAACGTTAACACTGTATGTCTGGTTGTATTGTAGTGAATGTGTTTTTAGTTAACGTTAACACTCTGTGTGTCTGGTTGTATTGTAGTGAATGTGTTTAGTTAACGTTAACACTGTATGTCTGGTTGTATTGTAGTGAATGTGTTTTTAGTTAACGTTAACACTCTGTGTGTCTGGTTGTATTGTAGTGAATGTGTTTAGTTAACGTTAACACTCTGTGTGTCTGGTTGTATTGTAGTGAATGTGTTTTTAGTTAACGTTAACACTCTGTGTGTCTGGTTGTATTGTAGTGAATGTGTTTAGTTAATGTTAACACTCTGTGTGTCTGGTTGTATTGTAGTGAATGTGTTTAGTTAATGTTAACACTGTATGTCTGGTTGTATTGTAGTGCATGTGTTTTTAGTTCACGTTAACACTCTGTGTGTCTGGTTGTATTGTAGTGAATGTGTTTTTAGTTAACGTTAACACTGTATGTCTGGTTGTATTGTAGTGAATGTGTTTTTAGTTAACGTTAACACTGTATGTCTGGTTGTATTGTAGTGCATGTGTTTTTAGTTAACGTTAACACTGTATGTCTGGTTGTATTGTAGTGCATGTGTTTTTAGTTAATGTTAACACTCTGTGTGTCTGGTTGTATTGTAGTGAATGTGTTTTTAGTTAATCTTAACACCCTCTATGTGTCTGGTTGTATTGTAGTGAATGTGTGTTTAGTTAACGTTAACACTCTGTGTGTCTGGTTGTATTGTAGTGAATGTGTTTTCAGTTAACGTTAACACTCTGTGTGTCTGGTTGTATTGTAGTGAATGTGTTTAGTTAACGTTAACACTGTGTGTCTGGTTGTATTGTAATGCATGCATTTTTAGTTAACGTTAACACTCTGTGTGTCTGGTTGTATTGTAGTGAATGTGTTTAGTTAACGTTAACACTCTGTGTGTCTGGTTGTATTGTAGTGCATGTGTTTTTAGTTAACGTTAACACTCTGTGTGTCTGGTTGTATTGTAGTGAATGTGTTTAGTTAACGTTAACACTGTATGTCTGGTTGTATTGTAGTGAATGTGTTTTTAGTTAATGTTAACACTCTGTGTGTCTGGTTGTATTGTAGTGAATGTGTTTAGTTAACGTTAACACTCTGTATGTCTGGTTGTATTGTAGTGAATGTGTTTTTAGTTAGCGTTAACACTCTGTGTGTCTGGTTGTATTGTAGTGAATGTGTTTAGTTAACGTTAACACTGTATGTCTGGTTGTATTGTAGTGAATGTGTTTAGTTAACGTTAACACTGTATGTCTGGTTGTATTGTAGTGAATGTGTGTTTAGTTAACGTTAACACTGTATGTCTGGTTGTATTGTAGTGAATGTGTTTTTAGTTAACGTTAACACTGTATGTCTGGTTGTATTGTAGTGCATGTGTTTTTAGTTCACGTTAACACTCTGTATGTCTGGTTGTATTGTAGTGAATGTGTTTTTAGTTAACGTTAACACTGTATGTCTGGTTGTATTGTAGTGAATGTGTTTTTAGTTAACGTTAACACTGTATGTCTGGTTGTATTGTAGTGCATGTGTTTTTAGTTAACGTTAACACTGTATGTCTGGTTGTATTGTAGTGCATGTGTTTTTAGTTAATGTTAACACTCTGTGTGTCTGGTTGTATTGTAGTGAATGTGTTTTTAGTTAATCTTAACACCCTCTATGTGTCTGGTTGTATTGTAGTGAATGTGTGTTTAGTTAACGTTAACACTCTGTGTGTCTGGTTGTATTGTAGTGAATGTGTTTTCAGTTAACGTTAACACTCTGTGTGTCTGGTTGTATTGTAGTGAATGTGTTTAGTTAACGTTAACACTGTGTGTCTGGTTGTATTGTAATGCATGCATTTTTAGTTAACGTTAACACTCTGTGTGTCTGGTTGTATTGTAGTGAATGTGTTTAGTTAACGTTAACACTCTGTGTGTCTGGTTGTATTGTAGTGCATGTGTTTTTAGTTAACGTTAACACTCTGTGTGTCTGGTTGTATTGTAGTGAATGTGTTTAGTTAACGTTAACACTGTATGTCTGGTTGTATTGTAGTGAATGTGTTTTTAGTTAATGTTAACACTCTGTGTGTCTGGTTGTATTGTAGTGAATGTGTTTAGTTAACGTTAACACTCTGTATGTCTGGTTGTATTGTAGTGAATGTGTTTTTAGTTAGCGTTAACACTCTGTGTGTCTGGTTGTATTGTAGTGAATGTGTTTAGTTAACGTTAACACTGTATGTCTGGTTGTATTGTAGTGAATGTGTTTAGTTAACGTTAACACTGTATGTCTGGTTGTATTGTAGTGAATGTGTGTTTAGTTAACGTTAACACTGTATGTCTGGTTGTATTGTAGTGAATGTGTTTTTAGTTAACGTTAACACTGTATGTCTGGTTGTATTGTAGTGAATGTGTTTAGTTAACGTTAACACTGTATGTCTGGTTGTATTGTAGTGAATGTGTTTTTAGTTAACGTTAACACTGTATGTCTGGTTGTATTGTGGTGAATGTGTTTAGTTAACGTTAACACTGTATGTCTGGTTGTATTGTAGTGAATGTGTTTAGTTAACGTTAACACTGTGTGTCTGGTTGTATTGTAGTGAATGTGTTTAGTAGGGATGGGCATCGAATTTCGAATTTTCGAATAATCGTTGTTATTATCAAGGTCGACTTTTATTATTGAAATTCGAAATTAAAAAAAAAAAAAAAAAAAAAAAAAAAACTTTTTTTGAGTGAAATGTTGCATTGTCTCCCCTGATTCTAAGTATAGTCAAATCGCTTGGTTTGAGCAAGTAAAACAATTTTTATAAGCATTTTAAGCAAGGTTTATGGAAAAATGAATGGCGGATGAAATCCCATGAAGAGGGAGAGGGGGTGACTTTGGCACCCCTTTGGCACTCAGACCTGAGCCTACTAAATATTTAATGAACCACTCATGATTGTCAAAACTGTTTTTTATTTTCGAAAATGTCAATGTCATGTAACATGTTCTTTACTTCAGTGGTGCAATGCTTGTTTGAGCTAAAAATCCACAGCAGAAGCTTTTTATATTAATTAATAAAGCCGTAGACTTAGAATCAGGGGAGACAATGCAACATTTCACTCACACAAAAAAAAAAAAAAAACATTTTTTTTTTTTTTTTACATTTTTATTTTTATTTTCGAATTTCGAATTAAATTCGAATTTGGCCAGCGAATTTCGAATAGTGTTTTTGCTAGAAATGCCCATCCCTAGTGTTTAGTTAACGTTAACACTGTATGTCTGGTTGTATTGTAGTGAATGTGTTTTTAGTTAACGTTAACACCCTCTAAGTCTGGTTGTATTGTAGTGAATGTGTTTTTAGTTAACGTTAACACCCTCTAAAGCCCATGGCACACCAATCGAACATTCTCCAACAAACACGAACGAACACGAACAAACGTAGATGTTCGTTTGGCGTGCCATAGCTGTCTGTCCTTGTCTGTTCGTGTTCGGCGATGTTCGGTGATGTTCGCCCGGATTCAACATGTTCAATCCGTGCTTGTTCGGTGTTCGCGGTTGTCTGGTCAGTTCACCATGTTTTCAGTCGCGTATCCATGGAAACGGAGCTCGCGCACATGCGCGCACACTCAGTACTAGCTAGCAGTAAACTTCTGGCTGTTGTGTTGTTGCTGTCGATGGCTTCGTTTTGGACCCTGGAAAGAGAGGAACTCTTGGTAGAGCTGTGGGAATCAAAACGAGAGTTGTACGATGTGTCATCTCAACCATTTCATGGTCAAATGTTTTAGCATTAAATGTGTCTTGTCAGCATCAGCAGTGTAGGTCGAAGTAAACACGGAAGTTATTTGGTCAGCTTCTTCTTCTTTGGTGTTTTACGGCAGTTGGCATAGTTATTGTTGCATTACCGCCACCATTTGGCTGAAATTAGAACAACTGTTGTGCTGAATATGTTTGGTCGGTGTGCCATGCTTTCAAACAATATCCAACATCTGCCAACATTCACAGACAATTGTCTGTTCGTGTTTGTTGGCAGTTGTTGGAGAATGTTTGATTGGTGTGCCCTGGGCTTAAGTCTGGTTGTATTGTAGTCTCGGCTCCCAGACGTTTGGTGAGCTGCGCCACCAAACGTCTGGGAATTTCACTGTCAGAAACTGTCTGTCCGAGCCCGGCAAGAACGGCCGGCAGCAGACACGCCTACATTTATTATTAGAATTTTATTTGGTAGCGGCAATGCAATGTTTCATAGTTCCAATATAGAGCAAGACACTGATGTGCTGCAAAGAGAGTTTATACCTGTTGTTTATTTTACAATAATGTTTCCTACCCGGAAGTGGTCCGCTTGCTACTGTGAGTCATCAGCAGGCTCTGTAACGTTAGCCTCGGGAGTCGGGCTTATCGCTGGGGAAAGACCTCTAGCCGCCGGGGCCGGATGAAACACGTCCTATTAACAGGTTATGTTTGTTTCTAAGTGATTAATATGTTTCTCCGCAAACGCGGCGATGTTTTTCAAGACACTGGTTCTGCATGAGCGTCACTGCCCCCAGAAAGCAGGCCCGCCCACAGCACTCATGATTGGTTCTCCGATGCAAGGCTTCCAACAGCGCCACCTAACGTTATGCAAAGATTTAAATAGTAATATTCTCAGTCTTACAGGAGTGAAACGGATTAAGACTGAGGGCTGAGTCTAGTTGTATTGTAGTGCATGTGTTTTTAGTTAACGTTAACACTCTGTGTGTCTGGTTGTATTGTAGTGAATGTGTTTAGTTAACGTTAACACTGTATGTCTGGTTGTATTGTAGTGAATGTGTTTTTAGTTAACGTTAACACTCTGTGTGTCTGGTTGTATTGTAGTGAATGTGTTTTTAGTTAACGTTAACACTGTGTGTCTGGTTGTATTGTAGTGAATGTGTTTAGTTAACGTTAACACTGTGTGTCTGGTTGTATTGTAGTGAATGTGTGTTTAGTTAGCGTTAACACTGTATGTCTGGTTGTATTGTAGTGAATGTGTTTAGTTAACGTTAACACTGTATGTCTGGTTGTATTGTAGTGAATGTGTTTTTAGTTAGCGTTAACACTGTATGTCTGGTTGTATTGTAGTAAATGTGTTTAGTTAACGTTAACACTGTATGTCTGGTTGTATTGTAGTGAATGTGTTTAGTTAACGTTAACACTGTATGTCTGGTTGTATTGTAGTAAATGTGTTTTTAGTTAGCGTTAACACTGTATGTCTGGTTGTATTGTAGTGAATGTGTTTAGTTAACATTAACACTGTGTGTCTGGTTGTATTGTAGTAAATGTGTTTAGTTAACGTTAACACTGTATGTCTGGTTGTATTGTAGTGAATGTGTTTTTAGTTAACGTTAACACTGTATGTCTGGTTGTATTGTAGTGAATGTGTTTAGTTAACGTTAACACTGTATGTCTGGTTGTATTGTAGTGAATGTGTTTTTAGTTAACGTTAACACTGTATGTCTGGTTGTATTGTAGTGAATGTGTTTTTAGTTAACGTTAACACTGTGTGTCTGGTTGTATTGTAGTGAATGTGTTTAGTTAACGTTAACACTCTGTGTGTCTGGTTGTATTGTAGTGAATGTGTTTAGTTAACGTTAACACTGTATGTCTGGTTGTATTGTAGTGAATGTGTTTAGTTAACGTTAACACTGTATGTCTGGTTGTATTGTAGTGAATGTGTGTTTAGTTAACGTTAACACTGTATGTCTGGTTGTATTGTAGTGAATGTGTTTTTAGTTAACGTTAACACTCTGTGTGTCT
Source organism: Poromitra crassiceps (assembly GCF_964638095.1). Classification (NCBI taxonomy): domain Eukaryota; kingdom Metazoa; phylum Chordata; class Actinopteri; order Beryciformes; family Melamphaidae; genus Poromitra; species Poromitra crassiceps. The sequence continues at coordinate 16,164,408 of NC_139624.1, forward strand.
GGTTGTATTGTAGTGAATGTGTTTTTAGTTAACGTTAACACTGTATGTCTGGTTGTATTGTAGTGAATGTGTGTTTAGTTAACGTTGACACTCTGTGTGTCTGGTTGTATTGTAGTGAATGTGTGTTTAGTTAACGTTAACACTGTGTGTCTGGTTGTATTGTAGTGAATGTGTTTTTAGTTAACGTTAACACTGTATGTCTGGTTGTATTGTAGTGAATGTGTGTTTAGTTAACGTTAACACTGTGTGTCTGGTTGTATTGTAGTGAATGTGTTTTTAGTTAACGTTAACACTGTATGTCTGGTTGTATTGTAGTGAATGTGTTTAGTTAACGTTAACACTGTATGTCTGGTTGTATTGTAGTGAATGTGTTTAGTTAACGTTAACACTGTATGTCTGGTTGTATTGTAGTGAATGTGTGTTTAGTTAACGTTAACACTGTATGTCTGGTTGTATTGTAGTGACTGTGTTTAGTTAACGTTAACACTCTGTGTGTCTGGTTGTATTGTAGTGAATGTGTTTAGTTAACGTTAACACTGTATGTCTGGTTGTATTGTAGTGAATGTGTTTAGTTAACGTTAACACTGTGTGTCTGGTTGTATTGTAGTGAATGTGTGTTTAGTTAACGTTAACACTGTGTGTCTGGTTGTATTGTAGTGAATGTGTTTAGTTAACGTTAACACTGTATGTCTGGTTGTATTGTAGTGAATGTGTTTAGTTAACGTTAACACTCTGTGTGTCTGGTTGTATTGTAGTGAATGTGTTTTTAGTTAGTGTTAACACTCTGTGTGTCTGGTTGTATTGTAGTGAATGTGTTTTTAGTTAACGTTAACACTGTGTGTCTGGTTGTATTGTAGTGAATGTGTTTTTAGTTAACGTTAACACTGTGTGTCTGGTTGTATTGTAGTGAATGTGTTTAGTTAGCGTTAACACTGTATGTCTGGTTGTATTGTAGTGAATGTGTTTAGTTAGCGTTAACACTGTATGTCTGGTTGTATTGTAGTGAATGTGTTTAGTTAACGTTAACACTGTATGTCTGGTTGTATTGTAGTGAATGTGTGTTTAGTTAGCGTTAACACTGTATGTCTGGTTGTATTGTAGTGAATGTGTGTTTAGTTAACGTTAACACTGTATGTCTGGTTGTATTGTAGTGAATGTGTTTAGTTAACGTTAACACTGTGTGTCTGGTTGTATTGTAGTGAATGTGTGTTTAGTTAACGTTAACACTGTATGTCTGGTTGTATTGTAGTGAATGTGTTTAGTTAACATTAACACTGTATGTCTGGTTGTATTGTAGTGAATGTGTGTTTAGTTAACGTTAACACTGTATGTCTGGTTGTATTGTAGTAAATGTGTTTAGTTAACGTTAACACTGTATGTCTGGTTGTATTGTAGTGAATGTGTTTAGTTAACGTTAACACTGTATGTCTGGTTGTATTGTAGTAAATGTGTTTTTAGTTAGCGTTAACACTGTATGTCTGGTTGTATTGTAGTGAATGTGTTTAGTTAACATTAACACTGTGTGTCTGGTTGTATTGTAGTAAATGTGTTTAGTTAACGTTAACACTGTATGTCTGGTTGTATTGTAGTGAATGTGTTTTTAGTTAACGTTAACACTGTATGTCTGGTTGTATTGTAGTGAATGTGTTTAGTTAACGTTAACACTGTATGTCTGGTTGTATTGTAGTGAATGTGTTTTTAGTTAACGTTAACACTGTATGTCTGGTTGTATTGTAGTGAATGTGTTTTTAGTTAACGTTAACACTGTGTGTCTGGTTGTATTGTAGTGAATGTGTTTAGTTAACGTTAACACTCTGTGTGTCTGGTTGTATTGTAGTGAATGTGTTTAGTTAACGTTAACACTGTATGTCTGGTTGTATTGTAGTGAATGTGTTTAGTTAACGTTAACACTGTATGTCTGGTTGTATTGTAGTGAATGTGTGTTTAGTTAACGTTAACACTGTATGTCTGGTTGTATTGTAGTGAATGTGTTTTTAGTTAACGTTAACACTCTGTGTGTCTGGTTGTATTGTAGTGAATGTGTTTTTAGTTAACGTTAACACTGTATGTCTGGTTGTATTGTAGTGAATGTGTGTTTAGTTAACGTTGACACTCTGTGTGTCTGGTTGTATTGTAGTGAATGTGTGTTTAGTTAACGTTAACACTGTGTGTCTGGTTGTATTGTAGTGAATGTGTTTTTAGTTAACGTTAACACTGTATGTCTGGTTGTATTGTAGTGAATGTGTGTTTAGTTAACGTTAACACTGTGTGTCTGGTTGTATTGTAGTGAATGTGTTTTTAGTTAACGTTAACACTGTATGTCTGGTTGTATTGTAGTGAATGTGTTTAGTTAACGTTAACACTGTATGTCTGGTTGTATTGTAGTGAATGTGTTTAGTTAACGTTAACACTGTATGTCTGGTTGTATTGTAGTGAATGTGTGTTTAGTTAACGTTAACACTGTATGTCTGGTTGTATTGTAGTGACTGTGTTTAGTTAACGTTAACACTCTGTGTGTCTGGTTGTATTGTAGTGAATGTGTTTAGTTAACGTTAACACTGTATGTCTGGTTGTATTGTAGTGAATGTGTTTAGTTAACGTTAACACTGTGTGTCTGGTTGTATTGTAGTGAATGTGTGTTTAGTTAACGTTAACACTGTGTGTCTGGTTGTATTGTAGTGAATGTGTTTAGTTAACGTTAACACTGTATGTCTGGTTGTATTGTAGTGAATGTGTTTAGTTAACGTTAACACTCTGTGTGTCTGGTTGTATTGTAGTGAATGTGTTTTTAGTTAGTGTTAACACTCTGTGTGTCTGGTTGTATTGTAGTGAATGTGTTTTTAGTTAACGTTAACACTGTGTGTCTGGTTGTATTGTAGTGAATGTGTTTTTAGTTAACGTTAACACTGTGTGTCTGGTTGTATTGTAGTGAATGTGTTTAGTTAGCGTTAACACTCTGTGTGTCTGATTGTATTGTAGTGAATGTGTTTTTAGTTAGCGTTAACACTCTGTGTGTCTGGTTGTATTGTAGTGAATGTGTGTTTAGTTAACGTTAACACTGTATGTCTGGTTGTATTGTAGTGAATGTGTTTAGTTAACGTTAACACTGTATGTCTGGTTGTATTGTAGTAAATGTGTTTTTAGTTAACATTAACACTGTATGTCTGGTTGTATTGTAGTGAATGTGTGTTTAGTTAACGTTAACACTGTGTGTCTGGTTGTATTGTAGTGAATGTGTTTTTAGTTAACGTTAACACTGTATGTCTGGTTGTATTGTAGTGAATGTGTTTAGTTAACGTTAACACTGTATGTCTGGTTGTATTGTAGTGAATGTGTTTAGTTAACGTTAACACTGTATGTCTGGTTGTATTGTAGTGAATGTGTTTAGTTAACGTTAACACTGTATGTCTGGTTGTATTGTAGTGAATGTGTTTTTAGTTAACGTTAAACCTGTATGTCTGGTTGTATTGTAGTGACTGTGTTTAGTTAACGTTAACACTGTATGTCTGGTTGTATTGTAGTGAATGTGTGTTTAGTTAACGTTAACACTGTATGTCTGGTTGTATTGTAGTGAATGTGTGTTTAGTTAACGTTAACACTGTATGTCTGGTTGTATTGTAGTGACTGTGTTTAGTTAACGTTAACACTCTGTGTGTCTGGTTGTATTGTAGTGAATGTGTTTAGTTAACGTTAACACTGTATGTCTGGTTGTATTGTAGTGAATGTGTTTAGTTAACGTTAACACTGTGTGTCTGGTTGTATTGTAGTGAATGTGTGTTTAGTTAACGTTAACACTGTGTGTCTGGTTGTATTGTAGTGAATGTGTTTAGTTAACGTTAACACTGTATGTCTGGTTGTATTGTAGTGAATGTGTTTAGTTAACGTTAACACTCTGTGTGTCTGGTTGTATTGTAGTGAATGTGTTTTTAGTTAGTGTTAACACTCTGTGTGTCTGGTTGTATTGTAGTGAATGTGTTTTTAGTTAACGTTAACACTGTGTGTCTGGTTGTATTGTAGTGAATGTGTTTTTAGTTAACGTTAACACTGTGTGTCTGGTTGTATTGTAGTGAATGTGTTTAGTTAGCGTTAACACTCTGTGTGTCTGATTGTATTGTAGTGAATGTGTTTTTAGTTAGCGTTAACACTCTGTGTGTCTGGTTGTATTGTAGTGAATGTGTGTTTAGTTAACGTTAACACTGTATGTCTGGTTGTATTGTAGTGAATGTGTTTAGTTAACGTTAACACTGTATGTCTGGTTGTATTGTAGTAAATGTGTT
>NC_139624.1:16178684-16181184 GCF_964638095.1 Poromitra crassiceps
TGATGTCAGTCACACTGCAGGATTACAAGCCCGCCAACTTCTGTTTCATGTAAAATACATTGGTGATACATTTTGCAGTGTAAACATTGGTGAACTGGGTTTACAATTATCAAATTATGTGTTCTTAAGTTAAAGCAACTCTGCTCAACATGTGGTAAAATATCAGCCAGGATGAGCGGTTAATGCGTGTCACACCTATGAACAGGTGAGGGCAATGTGACCCCTCAGCACTGGACCCAGATAAAACCACAAGGAAAGATGGCAGGCACACAGCAGGACAAGGTGCAGGGTGATTTTATTTTCCCAACATCAAAAGTGACAGTGAGGCAATCAGCATGTTGTCTGTGGATAAGAACACAAACAGAATTATTTACCCAAATACACAATGTTAACAAGCAATCCAAATGACATCAAATTAGCAATAAACAAACAATGTAACAATCAATTAAAGCAACAATAAACAATATATTTTAACCATGCTAAAGAAAAAAACATATGCAATTCACCTTTAAGGTCAGCATGAGTTGGACTGGCTCACAGCACCTCTGTAGCAGCAGACTGGGGTTTGGGGCAAGTTTTGCACTTCTTTTATAGCCATAGCTCCACCCATCTCCCCACCCACATGGCACAATCCACAAGTGAGTGAGTGAAGCACTCTGGGAGATGAAGTACACCAGTGGTGGCCATTTTAGTGTGCGTGTGCGTGTGCGCGTGTGTGTGCGCGTGTGCGTGTGCAAACAGACAAAATAGTCATAGGAAGTAGTATGTTTAGCAATAAAAAACAATATAACAATCAAACAAACAATAAACAATATATTTTAACCATGGCTAAAGAGAAAAACATATGCAATTCACCTTTAAGATCAGGATGGCTTGGAATGGCAATTCAACAATGGCTAACAAAACTACAACTTACTTAATAATGCATCTGAAGGGAGGATAAACACCAACTGAAACACCAACACAGCCTCTACTGCAGTAACGGACACACACTGAGTGTAGAGGCTGATTAGCATCTTAAGTGCAGGTGTGTGGTGATCAGTCCAGAATTAGGTGCAGGTGTGGTGTATATGTGTGTGCGTGTGTGTACGTGTGTGTGTGTGTGCGCGTGTGTGTGTGTGTGTGCGCGTGTGTGTGTGTGTGTGTGTTACTCACGGATTTGGCTTTTGGAGGTTTCATTCAGCAGGTTTCAAAGATAAGTTGAATTGGATGTTAAAAAACGTTCCCTCTATACTGCCAACTGTCTTGCACCATCTCCATTCATCAGTGATTCAGTGCACCTGGTACAGAGCCTGACCACAGCCCAACTCTGATTGGCTCAGATTGATGTCAGTCACACTGCAGGATTACAAGCCCGCCAACTGCTGTTTCATGTAAAATACATTGGTGATACATTTTGCAGTGTAAACATTGGTGAACTGGGTTTACAATTATCAAATTATGTGTTCTTAAGTTAAAGCAACTCTGCTCAACATGTGGTAAAATATCAGCCAGGATGAGCGGTTAATGCGTGTCACACCTATGAACAGGTGAGGGCAATGTGACCCCTCAGCACTGGACCCAGATAAAACCACAAGGAAAGATGGCAGGCACACAGCAGGACAAGGTGCAGGGTGATTTTATTTTCCCAACATCAAAAGTGACAGTGAGGCAATCAGCATGTTGTCTGTGGATAAGAACACAAACAGAATTATTTACCCAAATACACAATGTTAACAAGCAATCCAAATGACATCAAATTAGCAATAAACAAACAATGTAACAATCAATTAAAGCAACAATAAACAATATATTTTAACCATGCTAAAGAAAAAAACATATGCAATTCACCTTTAAGGTCAGCATGAGTTGGACTGGCTCACAGCACCTCTGTAGCAGCAGACTGGGGTTTGGGGCAAGTTTTGCACTTCTTTTATAGCCATAGCTCCACCCATCTCCCCACCCACATGGCACAATCCACAAGTGAGTGAGTGAAGCACTCTGGGAGATGAAGTACACCAGTGGTGGCCATTTTAGTGTGCGTGTGCGTGTGCGTGTGCGCGTGTGTGTGCGCGTGTGCGTGTGCAAACAGACAAAATAGTCATAGGAAGTAGTATGTTTAGCAATAAAAAACAATATAACAATCAAACAAACAATAAACAATATATTTTAACCATGGCTAAAGAGAAAAACATATGCAATTCACCTTTAAGATCAGGATGGCTTGGAATGGCAATTCAACAATGGCTAACAAAACTACAACTTACTTAATAATGCATCTGAAGGGAGGATAAACACCAACTGAAACACCAACACAGCCTCTACTGCAGTAACGGACACACACTGAGTGTAGAGGCTGATTAGCATCTTAAGTGCAGGTGTGTGGTGATCAGTCCAGAATTAGGTGCAGGTGTGGTGTATATGTGTGTGCGTGTGTGTGTGTGTGTGTGTGTGTGTGTGTGCGTGTGTGCGTGTGTGTGTGTGTGTGTGTGTGTGTGTGTGTGTGTGTGTAGATCCGGTG
>NC_139624.1:16186184-16198684 GCF_964638095.1 Poromitra crassiceps
GTTGTGGGCACTGGGTGGGGATCTGGCCTGGTAGTCTGCCAGGTCCTGAAGTCTGACTGCACAGTGTTACAAGAACCAATCTAAACGTCTTCTTTTTATGAGAGGCAAATTTGGAATTGGACAGATGAAGCCTATGCACAAGTACAAAAAAACGGCAGTTCCCTGAATGGCCACTTGAGGCTGGCTCCATTCCCCATTCTCCCCCATGTTAAAGTGCCCAACTTTACAACAGGATTAAGCAGCCACGTTCAAAACACGGTTTAGCTCATTTTACCCGTGGGGGTGGATTTTTATATAACTTGCTCGTTTAGAGTAAAATAGAAAATAGTGACTATATTTTGGGGGTGATTGACAGGTCATCTGTCCAGTGATTGCACAGGTCACCGAGCACAGACCAATAGCAGGTGGAGCTGCGGCTCTGTGAAACCCCCAGTCGTGCGCGAGCTGTGCAAGAACCCCAAGATGGTGACGGCATGGATGTACTGGATGGAAGAACTGCATCATAGGCCCTATGCAGTTCTTCCAAGCATTTTGAAGGTTTTTTCTTCCTGCTTTTACTTCTGTGACGTGTGGTTGTGTTCAGGAGCGAGCCCAGGCTCAGAGTTATAGAGGCCATATACACCTGGAGCTAACATGTGTTTTCTGTCATCAGATTTGTAATCAGATTGTGTTTTATCACTTGAAATGCCAGGTGTAAACACCCCCAAAACGCATTGAAGAAGGATTGCAATCTGATCGGCCGAACCACCTCCGGAGGTGGTCAGGGATGCATTGTGTACACATTGAACACACGTGTAAATGCAATGTGTCCTCTCAATCTGGATACAGCAACTTTATGCGGATTGAGAGGACAACCATTTATGCAATCTGATTACAATCTGATTACAATCAGATTGCAGAAAACGCATGTTAACGCCAGGTGTAAATGGCCTCATAGTGGCCAGAGCCATAGAGCTCCAGAAAACGCCTCCTGGTGGATTGACTCATAAAGGAAAACTTGATAATCAAAGAGTGGTTTTTGACTTTCAGTAGTCTGACTCACTCTAAGCATGGCTGCAGGGATGAGCTCTGCCATTGGCTCCGACTATTTCAGTCTGAGCGAATGGAAAGCCCTTACTCTAAGGTTCAGAACCACTGGGTAATGTCACGCTGACTCTGTCCATATTTTGATACAGTCAGAATAACAGACCAACTGACTGAAAGCTGCTGGCTGTTTTCTGTAGACAACAGTCGGCTATGTTAGCTTGTCGGCTATGTTAGCTTGTCGGCTATGTTAGCTTGTCGGCTATGTTAGCTTGTCGGCTATTTAATAAGGCAAGTAATGAAGTAAAGCAACTGGTTAGTTTCAAAAGTAGCTTTCCCCAACACTGACGACTACCATTCATATTCTCTTCTGTTTCCATTGCTAAGTAAAGAGCACCACCGTGCGTGTGTGTGTGCACGAGCGTGTGTGTGTGTGTGTGTGTGTGTGTGTGTGTGTAGGGTAGTTAACATGCTCGTGGTCACTCGGTGTTGGGAAATACTGAACAAGAAGACTCTGTGTGTGTGTGTGTGTTTGTGTGTGAGAGAGAGAGTAGGGGCAGAGAGAGATGGATAGAGAGAGTAACATGCACACACACACACACACAGCGAGCGAGAGAGAGAGAGAGAGAGTATTAGATTGAAAACCACAGAGAGAGAAGACTCATTTTCTTAATCAGGTCCAGATGTTTTCATTCAGTCCTGCATACTTCAGAGAGAGAGAGAGGGGGAGAGAGAATGAGAGACAGAGAGAGAGAGAGAGAGAAAGAGAGAGAAAGAGAGAGACGCTCCAGCCAGTAACTCTGCCAGCTCACTAATAGCTACCATGTTTATACAGCACTGTGTGTGTGTGTGTGTGTGTGTGTGTGTGTGTGTGTGTGTGTGTGTGTGTGTGTGTGTGTGTTTATGCGTGTTTATGCATATTTGTACTATCTGTGTGTCCATATGCAGGGCCAAACATTGTGTGTGAGTGTACAGTGGCCATTCTAGAGTTTGTTGGGCCCCTTTAGGCGGTTTTCACTGTCATTGCAAATCGTCTATTGGTTGGTGGGGGGAGGAGGGGGGGGGGGCGTCACTGCTGTGGAGTGTTGTCAGCCCTCGGGAGCCCCCTACGGCCGTGCCTGATCATAAGCTACGCCTCTCTGTGTGTTCATGTGTGTGTGTGTGTGTGTGTGTGTACACACACATTTGTTTGTCTACGCCTGTGTGTTTCTTTGAACTCCTTTTTCTTTACCTCTTTTTTCGTTTTTATTTGTGTATATTGTCAGTGACTGCGTGTGTTGCTCTTTCTTGCTTTGTGTGTATTTCTTCGTGTGTATGTGTGTGCATGTGTGTGTGTGTGTGTGTCAGTAGATCTGTGCTCCGTTGGGATTGGCTGAGAGTTAATAGATTACAGTGGAGTGGTGGATTGTGGGTAATCCGGCCCACCAGCGCTCAGCTAAATGTTATCAGATACACACACACACACACACGCGCACACACACACACACACACACACACACAAATGCACTAATGCCCCAGCAGGGGGCGACTCCAAAGGCTCCAAAAAGTAGTCAGATTGTATAGAAGTCAATGGGACAATCAGCCTACTTCTCACTTGATTGATGAGCTCAGTAAACACGGTTGTGTCATAAAAAGCTGTCCTAAACGTTGCACTTGCCTCACAGCAAGAAGGTCGTGAGTTCGATTCCCACCTGGGGGCGCTGTTGGCACCGGGGGTATGTCTCCCCATGCCTCCGGTGCCTGATGTTATCTGGTGAAAAATGCCTTTCTGTGTGGAGTCTGCATGTTATCTCCAATGCTCCCCTGGGGTTTCCTCCATATGACATCAATACTCATACGCTCTCTCCTCATACACTCTCTCCGCCATACGCTCTCTCCTCATACACTCTCTCCTCATACACTCTCTCCTCATACACTCTGTCCTCATACACTCTGTCCTCATACACTCTCTCCTCATACACTCTCTCCTCATACACTCTCTCCTCATACACTCTGTCCTCATACACTCTCTCCTCATACACTCTCTCCTCATATACTCTCTCCTCAAACACTCTCTCCTCATACACTCTCTCCTCATACACTCTGTCCTCATACACTCTCTCCTCATACACTCTCTCCTCATACGCTCTCTCCTCATACACTCTCTCCTCATACACTCTGTCCTCATACACTCTGTCCTCATACACTCTGTCCTCATACACTCTCTCCTCATACACTCTGTCCTCATACACTCTGTCCTCATACACTCTCTCCTCATACACTCTCTCCTCATACACTCTCTCCTCATACTCATACACTCTCTCCTCATACACTCTGTCCTCATACACTCTCTCCTCATACACTCTCTCCTCATACACTCTCTCCTCATACACTCTGTCCTCATACACTCTCTCCTCATACACTCTCTCCTCATACACTCTCTCCTCATACACTCTCTCCTCATACACTCTCTCCTCATTGGAAACAAGTGAAAATAGATGCTGGACTCAGGAAAAGAAGCTATGTGGACACACAGCCTTAGATCTCTCTCTGCTACAGCTAGACTCCTTCAACACTCCCTGTCTACACACACGCACACACACACACACACACACACACACACACACACACACACACACACACACACACACACACACGGTTATCAATCATGTGTGTGAGGGTTAGAGAAGGGTATCAGCTCTCATTGTCCCACACATCCATCACACACTGTGTGTGTGTGTGTGTGTGTGTGTGTGTGTGTGTGTGTGTGTGTGTGTGTGTGTGTGTGAAGCAGCCTAGAGCTCTGCCTCCACATGTAAAAGCTGTCTCCATGGTAACCAGTAAGCGTGTTTTAGCGTGTACTTCCTGTCTGTGTTTAAAGGTCAAAGGTCATGACACGAACAGACACACACACACACACACACACACACACACCGTGTTATGATTCTTACTGTTAGTGAGTTTACAGTAACCACAGAAACACCACCCAATAGATGAGTGTAATGGCTTTATGTGTGTGTGTGTGTGTGTGTGTGTGTGTGTGTGTGTGTGTGTGTGTGTGTGTGTGTGTGTGTGTGTGTGTGTGTGTGTGTGTGTGTGTGTGTGAGAGTGAGTGAGTGAGTGAGCAAGAGAGAGAGAGAGCTAGAGAGACTTGAGTGTGTGTGTTACATTCCATCCTACATTTCCATTTCCTGTTTGCGGTCACAAACTGAAGAGAGGGAGGGTGAGTAGAGAGTCATGTTAATGGAGTTATGAAGGCATGGTTGTTAACCTGCACACACGCACACACGCACACACACACACACACACACACACACACACACACACACACACACACGCACACAAAAGACAAGGCAGCTTCATTTAATTGTAAACTTGACTTAATGTGTATTTATTATGAATGTGTATGTGGAGATGATGTATTGTCTTATATGTTTTGATGTTGTGTTTTATGTTTTTAGGACATGTCTTCTCTGGTGGAACGCAGACACATTTCCACTCTGTGGACAATAAACCTTGGTGTAATAGTAATTTGTACAGCACCTCCTACACTGAGGCAATTCAAAGTGCTTTATAGAATCATAAAACCCACAGTCAAATATTTTCAATTAGAAGTTCAAAAGAGAAAAGAGTTAGAAAGTGAAGTACGTCAGTTCAAATCAAGGCCACGGAAGAAATGACCACCCAGCTCCACTAATAACCGTCTTGTGTTGATAATGAATGTAACGGTCATAAATATGCCTAACGTTACTGTTATGCTTATGGAACATTGTTTGACTGTTCAGTTTGGTCAACTCCAGGCATTAGACGGTACCCGGGGAGCAGGCTCTGCCTGCAGTTAGCTGCAATGAGACTGCACATTATTATAACGTTAGCTTGATGCTAATCGCGGCTAACTAATATTGATTTACACATTTACATTTATAGAAATTACCACCCAGCTCCACTAATAACGTTACCGTCTTGTGTTGATAATTAATCTAACAGTCACAAATATGCCTAACGTTACTGTTATGCTTATGGAACATTGTTTGACTGACTTCAGATTGGTCAATTCCAGGTAGTAGACGGTACCGGAGGAGAAGGCTCTGGCTGCAGTGAGACTACACATTATAACCTTAGCTTGATGCTAATCGCGGCTAACTAATAGATTTACAGATTTACATTTATAAAAATTACCACCCAGCTCCACTAATAACATTACCGTCTTTTGTTGATAATGAATGTAACAGTCGTAAATATGCCTAACGTTACTACTGTTATGCTTATGGAACATTGTTTGACTGTTCAGTTTGGTCGCATCCAGCTCACATCAACGCCAGGCATTAGACGGTACTGGGGGAGCAGGCTCTGACTGCAGTTAGCTGCAGTGAGACTGCCTATTATTATAATGTTAGCTTGATGCTAATCGCGGCTAACTAATATTGATTTACATTTATAGAAATTACCACAAGCTCCACTAATAACGTTACCGTATTGTGTGGATAATGAATGTAACAGTCATAAATATGCCTAACGTTACTGTTATGCTTATAAAACATTGTTTGACTGTTCAGTTTGGTCAACTCCAGGCATTACCTGGTACCGTATAATACAGGGGAAGCAGTGTAGTTCCTGGCTCACGCTAACGTGAATATCCTTATCCATTTCCCCGCAGCCAATGCAAGCCAAAACACGACCAAACATGCCACAATAACGTCCCCTAATTCATCCAGAATCCTTCCTGGGCATCTCGAGGCTGATCTGACCGATAAATAGTCCAGGTTGCCGTTTTCAAGTGACTTTGATGAGTTAATGTTACAAAGCAACCAACAGCTCTGCTGTTGCCAGGCAACTGCTTGTGCGCGTGCGAGTATGGTGCCCGCGCGTCAGCTCGTTCACACGCTGCCTGCAGTTACTCTTAACGGCCACCGGTGTCAGTAATAGTTAGAACTTACGGATAGGACCTTTAACTTCCGGTTGAAAGGTCAACATGTAAACTGTCTGGACATTTTATTTATTGCTAAATTGTTATTTATTGTTATAAGTTCTTCTTGAAGGGTGATGGGCATGCCTTCACTTCACTGTGAAAAAAAAGCACTTTGGGCATCAGGGGAAAACGGGCAGATGCTTGGCCACCCCTAGCACCCCCCCTCTGCACGTGTCTGGTCAGGTGGGTTTTGCCCGTGGTTTCCCACGGACACGCCCACTTAGGAGACTTTTGGCAGGTCTGAGTCTATTGGAGTCAATGGGAGGAGTGAACGTGATCTCAGATTATGACAGATCCTTTCGCCCCCATAGTCATTAAATATTCAGACCATTTTCGGAAGCCACATATCTTCTGAAAATTCTGACACTAAAATGGCATTTTTCAGACAGACAGATCAGGAGAAAAATGTATTTTGTCCGTGACCTGTCTCTGTCTCAGCAACACAGTCTCGCAAGAGTTTGCAACAGGAGCTCATGTTAACAGGGAGCGATTAGCTAAAGCTGAAGTTTGTTGTTGATGTGGTAGCTAAATCTGTGGTTGGAAAAAATATTTTTGTAATTGAATATCTTAGTTACAACTATATTGAGCTAACAAGGGGCAGCTTTGTGTTTATGTGGAGTTTGGGAACTCACAATCTCTATTTCAAGTTAGCTTGCTAGGTCAGCACTAACCCCGCGTCACCAGGCTCTCTCTCTCACAACACTTCAGGGGAGAGGTGACCATTTAGGAGACTTGCTGGTACCATTTCTTACAATTGGCGGAGCCTGCGGTGCCGTATCTCTAGTAATATTGAAAATCTCTGGTGAAGCTGTCGTCTAGCTCTTTGAGTTCCTAGATAAAGCTCTGTCATCTATACCAGTGTTTCCCATACATAAAGGAGTTTGTGGCGGGCCGCCACAAAAGGATTTCGACCGCCACAAAAAGATGTTGACCAAAAAAAAAAAAAAAAAATTAACAGTGCACCTGAACGCATCATGCAAGATATCCGCTGAATAAGTGTCCAATAAATGCAATAAATGTTCATGTCATTCTGGCCAATACTTCTGTTATAGCATTTCAGTCTGGAATATGGAATATCTTTCAATAATCTATGATTTAGCTGCTAAATTGTCAAATACCGCCATCTGCTCGCTACCCAGGCACTTATGTATGTACTTAACCTAACTAACTATCCGGTGTGCACAACATTGTCAGCCTAACTCCGGCTGACACCCCAAAAACCTACAATCCGCTACAGAAAAATGTATATTGTTTGTTTATTAACTGGCCCCTCGCCTTCTATCATTTCACGAAAGTGGCAAAGCAAGTTGAGTATCCCTGACCTATAGGGAGAAATTTAGTTTGTAATTGTAAACCCACAGCACAGTAATGATGACATGTTCTTCATAGATCTAGCCTTTTAATTTTGCTCTTAAGCTTTCTCAAAGTACACCAAATTCATGCATTTTACTTTAAAATGTTTAAAAAAATCACGCGGGGGGGCATGCGCCCACACCCCCCTAGGGGGTCTGCGGTCCCACCCCCACAAATACTCAAAATCCTGTGGGAAATACTGTATACTGTAGCTATTTGAGTTCCTAGATAAAGCTCTGTCATCTATACTGTAGCTATTTGACTTCCTAGATAAAGCTCTGTCATCTATACTGTAGCTCTTTGACTTCCTAGATAAAGCTCTGTCATCTATACTGTAGCTCTTTGACTTCCTAGATAAAGCTCTGTCATCTATACTGTAGTTATTTCACTTCCTAGATAAAGCTCTGTCATCTATACTGTAGCTCTTTGACTTCCTAGATAAAGCTCTGTCATCTATACTGTAGCTATTTGAGTTCCTAGATAAAGCTCTGTCATCTATACTGTAGCTATTTGACTTCCTAGATAAAGCTCTGTCATCTATACTGTAGCTCTTTGACTTCCTAGATAAAGCTCTGTCATCTATACTGTAGCTCTTTGACTTCCTAGATAAAGCTCTGTCATCTATACTGTAGCTCTTTGACTTCCTAGATACAGCTCTGTCATCTATACTGTAGCTATTTGACTTCCTAGATAAAGCTCTGTCATCTATACTGTAGCTATTTGACTTCCTAGATAAAGCTCTGTCATCTATACTGTAGCTCTTTGACTTCCTAGATAAAGCTCTGTCATCTATACTGTAGCTATTTGACTTCCTAGATAAAGCTCTGTCATCTATACTGTAGCTATTTGACTTCCTAGATACAGCTCTGTCATCTATACTGTAGCTCTTTGACTTCCTAGATACAGCTCTGTCATCTATACTGTAGCTATTTGACTTCCTAGATAAAGCTCTGTCATCTATACTGTAGCTCTTTGACTTCCTAGATAAAGCTCTGTCATCTATACTGTAGCTATTTGACTTCCTAGATAAAGCTCTGTCATCTATACTGTAGCTCTTTGACTTCCTAGATACAGCTCTGTCATCTATACTGTAGCTCTTTGACTTCCTACATAAAGCTCTGTCATCTATACTGTAGCTATTTGACTTCCTAGATAAAGCTCTGTCATCTATACTGTAGCTATTTGACTTCCTAGATAAAGCTCTGTCATCTATACTGTAGCTCTTTGACTTCCTAGATAAAGCTCTGTCATCTATACTGTAGCTCTTTGACTTCCTAGATAAAGCTCTGTCATCTATACTGTAGCTATTTGAGTTCCTAGATAAAGCTCTGTCATCTATACTGTAGCTATTTGACTTCCTAAATACAGCTCTGTCATCTACTGTAGCTATTTGACTTCCTAGATAAAGCTCTGTCATCTATACTGTAGCTCTTTGACTTCCTAGATAAAGCTCTGTCATCTATACTGTAGCTATTTGACTTCCTAGATAAAGCTCTGTCATCTATACTGTAGCTATTTGACTTCCTAGATACAGCTCTGTCATCTATACTGTAGCTCTTTGACTTCCTAGATACAGCTCTGTCATCTATACTGTAGCTATTTGACTTCCTAGATAAAGCTCTGTCATCTATACTGTAGCTCTTTGACTTCCTAGATAAAGCTCTGTCATCTATACTGTAGCTATTTGACTTCCTAGATAAAGCTCTGTCATCTATACTGTAGCTCTTTGACTTCCTAGATACAGCTCTGTCATCTATACTGTAGCTCTTTGACTTCCTAGATAAAGCTCTGTCATCTATACTGTAGCTATTTGACTTCCTAGATAAAGCTCTGTCATCTATACTGTAGCTATTTGACTTCCTAGATAAAGCTCTGTCATCTATACTGTAGCTCTTTGACTTCCTAGATAAAGCTCTGTCATCTATACTGTAGCTCTTTGACTTCCTAGATAAAGCTCTGTCATCTATACTGTAGCTATTTGAGTTCCTAGATAAAGCTCTGTCATCTATACTGTAGCTATTTGACTTCCTAAATACAGCTCTGTCATCTATACTGTAGCTATTTGACTTCCTAGATAAAGCTCTGTCATCTATACTGTAGTTATTTCACTTCCTAGATAAAGCTCTGTCATCTATACTGTAGCTCTTTGACTTCCTAGATACTCTGTATAATAATTTAATGCTCACTCATGCACAAGTAAGCATTACCCAAACCACAAGACAAATCAAAAATTGTACTTGCCTGTGGCAGCTCTACTTTCTCTCTCTCTCTCTCTCTCTCTCTCTCTCTAACACTCACACAGGTCATAAAACGTGTGTGTTGTTACTATGTGTCTCTCACTCTCATCACTAATATCACATTACCTGCTGCTTCCCATGTTGCACATATAGTGTGTGTGTGTGTGTGTGTGTGTGTGTGTGTGTGTGTGTGTGTGTGTGTGTGTGTATGTGTGTGTGTAGCATGTTCTGATGCTATTTGATGCCGTGTGTGAAGCAGCTGCTCTGTCTCTCTCTCTCTCTCTCTCTCTCTCTCTCTGTCTCTCTCTCTCTGTTTCTCTCTAGTAACTTCAGACATGAACTCTGGACTATGTCTGTTGAATCAGGTCTGGACATTCCCCAGAGTTACCCTTTCATATGAGTCATTGTGTCATTGTTGTTTCATGCCGTTCTTTCGGGATCTGCACTTCGTTTGCATCTATTGTCCACATTACCTCTATTGTTTTGACTGTAGCATCTATTGTCCACACTACCTCTATTGTTTTGACTGTAGCATCTATTGTCCACACTACCTCTATTGTTTTGACTGTAGCATCTATTGTCCACACTACCTCTATTGTTTAGAGTGTAGCATTGTGGGACATCTTCTTCTTCTTCTTTGCCTTGGCCGTAGGCATTGTTGCTGCCCTCTCGATGTGGACTCCAGTACTACACATTGAGGCATGCGCATGCCCAGTGTATGTGAAGCGTCAAGTAGCATGTGTCTTGCATGAGCTAATATGGAGCCTGCTCTATGTGTAGACTGGGAAGGCTTTAACTACGGTGTTTTTACAAACGCGCTAATGAAGATGTAGCCTCACATATATGAGGCGACAGGTGTCAAGTGTCAGAGGTCACTATCTCATGGCTTCTGGTTCTGGTTCATTAATGGGTTTCTGGGCCAAAATATTTGACTGGTACTCTAAAGCCTACGGTACAAGATGACCCTCCAACCGGAGACAGAACTCGCCATCTTCGGCTGCTCTGAGTCTTCTCTGAACGTCCCTACAGCTGTGCAACAATCTCTGACACAGGGGACAACTGTTGCCAAAAAAACTCATTCTGAAGGAATGGAAGTCACCTTCTTTTCAATTGTGGTTGACGGACATGACTTGTGTTATACGGATGGAGAGACTCAAGTTCCTGTGGACCAACTCAGTCGAGAAGTTTCCGGCTGTCTGGGATCCGTTTCTAGCCGACCTCGATGAGATTAGGGGCGACAGGTGACTCTCCTGGATGGTTTCTCATGGATCCCTTGCGTGAGATCCCATGGATAATATCTCTTACAAGCACATGGACACCTTATGTGGCTGGTAGCACTACGGTGTCATTCAAATATATACTGTATGTATTTATTGTTTGTTTTTTCCTTTTTTGTTTTTTTCTTTCTTTCTTTCTTTCTTTCTTTCTTTCTTTCTTTCTTTCTTTCTTTCTTTCTTTCTTTCTTTCTTTCTTTCCCTGTGTCTGAGCCTGTTCGTCTGTCCTGTTTGTATGTTCAAGAAACATTTAAATACAAATATTGGCCAAAAAAGTAGAGGTGCTCCGATTGTTGTAGAATGGATTTCACCATTCCTCATCCGCTATATAAACATTATGTTCAGCCAATATTGATATCAAATTAAATTAAGCCAAGAGCCAGAAAGATGTTTTATGAAAATATATTTAAAGAAATAAAACTCTGATAAACTCTATTGTCAGAGGACTGAATCTCAATGTACACATGATGATGTCATACATAATGTACAGAGCTCCAAATATTCAGTCAAGTCTGACAGTTGACATGGATTCTGATAGTGTAAGGCAGGGAAAGAGGAGGGGTGAATACTCTGACTTGGAGCCTTGGAGCCTGTGTTTCTCAGCAAAGCCTTCCTGTCTCAGGGTCTTTGTCACACTGAGTTTTCTGAAGGCCAGAGCAAAGGGGAGAAATCTCCTCCTTGATGTGTCTGCCTGTCCAAATATGCATTTATGACTAATAACTCATACCATTAATTATGCATTATGCAATTGTAGCTTATTGATTATTAAATGAACCAATGGAACTTTAATTGTATACAACACCGATCGATCGGCACGCAATCTGTATCGGCCGGTTTTGAGTTTTGACCCCAAATATGCCATCGGCTGATTGCAGAATTTCTCTCTTTGTCCCTTTTAAGTTAATTTGACCTACTCTTATGTGCATTATATGATATATGATAGGATATTATATTTGACTACAATCTTGCAATGTTGCACAGCTGTTTACACACTTCTTTATTCCTCTATATCTCTAACTGCCCTTTTTATTATTTTATCTGACGCTTGCTTTGGCAATTATGTTTCTCATGCCAATTAAGCCCCTTTGAATTGAACTGAATTGAATTGACAAAGAGAGAGACAGAGAGAGAGGGAGAGAGAGGGAGAGAGAGAGGGAGAGAGAGACAGAGAGACAGAGAGAGAGACAGAGAGAGAGAGAGACAGAGAGACAGAGAGAGAGACAGAGAGACAGAGAGAGAGACAGAGAGAGGGAGAGAGAGAGAGAGAGAGGGAGAGAGAGACAGAGAGAGAGAGGGAGAGAGGGAGAGAGAGAGGGAGAGAGAGACAGAGAGACAGAGAGACAGAGAGAGGGGAGGGAGACAGAGAGAGAGGGAGAGAGACAGAGAGAGAGACAGAAGCTGTGTTTCCATTACAGTTTTTCGCAAAATAATTGCGATATTTCTACAACTTCGACAATGTACAATTGCGACTTGTAGGCGTTTCCATTGAAGTTGAGTTTCGCAATTCCCGTTACCAGCAGCTGCCACAGTGATTACGCACGCGGATCTGCCCCATATCCCGTCCCCTGCATGCTCAAATCCAACCAATGGTCAATGCAAATCACAACATGAAGTTACAACGCATATAAACGAGCCTGATTATCAATTCAAAAGAACATGTTGCGG
>NC_139624.1:16208684-16216184 GCF_964638095.1 Poromitra crassiceps
TCAATCCTGGTTGCTACTCCATCCTCTGCCGATCTGGGGAGAGCCGAGACTGGCTCCATGCTTCCTCCGAGACATGGGCAGTCAGCCAGCCGCTTCTTTTCACCTGCCAGAGGAAGCTTCACCGGTAGGACATAGCACGTGGGAGGTTCACGCTATTCCAACCAGTTCCCCTCCCTCCGAACAGGCGCCCTTAACGACCAGAGGAGGAACCACATTAGCAACCAGGATATTGCATGTTTTTGTGAAGGGGGTTCCTATATGAAGGAAACCCCCGGGAGGCACGGGGAGAACATGCAAACTCCACACAGAAAGGCCCTTTTGACGACCCCACCCGGGCGGTGGGCACTCGAGGACATGCGGACGGGCACGCATTCCTTCAGCGTTCACATCGTCCCAGGTGGGAATCGAACCCACGACCTTCGAGCTGTGAGGCGATAGTGCTTACCACTGCACCACCGTACCTCCCACCAAATCCTTTCTAACTAGACATTTCTATCTGGTTAGGCTTGTTCGCAAATAAAAAATAATAATTTAGAAAGCAACTGGAGGCAAGATTGTGCAATCAATTCTTAAGGTCAATATAAGTCTTTTTGTGGCAAGTGACCCAGGTAAGTGTGGCAAGTGACTTCAAATGTATCTTGTTTATGCATAGGTTAACTTACTGAATAGACATGAATGTGTTAGTTATTTGGCCCCTGTTTTACTTGTGACTTTATGGCTTATTGGACAAGTCAATTAGGCCTAGTGTTGAGCTCATTTGCATATTTAAAATAGATTTTTCCAAGAAACTTGTAAAACAAAAAAGTTCCTTTTCATGCATACTTTCACTGTGTGAGGTTTGATTGTGATAGGCTTCATTTTTTCCTTTACTCCTATGCGGGTATATATTTTGGGTAGCCTATAATCGATTAGTGTATAGCTCATTTGCATATTCAAATTAATTTTCAAAGAAACTTGTAATACAAATTTTTTTACTTTTCATGGATACTTTCATTGTATAAAGTTTTATTTTGATAGGAGTAAAGGAAAAAAATAGCCCCATTGGGGTGTATTGTTGTCTGGCCTTACTGACACACATCTTGGATTGATGAGAATTTAACATATTTCCTCAACTAGGATTTCTTAGGACTTTTAGTATGTTGTTCTGGACACCTCATAGAAATGATCTAAGCTGCAAAAAATTCTTTTACAATTAGTTTGTCGTAAAACGCTACTTTGCCTGGACTAAGACATAGGAAGAAAAAAACAGAAAGAGTTTGTAACATACAGAACGGAAACATTATGTTACTTGTAACAAAATACAGGTAGTTCGAACAACAACCGTGTCAACAATATTTTGTATTGAAATATATACAGATATTTACATATTGATTGTGCTTGAAATAGAGAGAGGGAAGGGGCAGTGTGTGTGTGTGTGTGTGTCTGTGTGTGTGTGTGTCTGTGTGTGTGTGAGTGTGTGTGTGTGTGTGGGGGGTGATGTGTTTTTTCTGGAGAGGCGTTTGTGTGTGTGTGTGTGTGTGTGTGTGTGTGTGTGTGTGTGTGTGTGTGTGGAGAAGGTGCTCACTCACTGTCCCTCAGACTGTGACAAGTCTGTATGTATTTAGCTGCTGTGTTGCAGCTTGTCCTCTCTTCTCCCAGCAGGATGGGTAGTTTGTCGATGTTAGGGAGGCTTCTGAAGCCTGGGTGGGTCTGTTCCATTTTGGGGTAATATTCATTTCTGATAGTGTTATATTTGGGACAGGTGGTGATGAAGTGCAGCTCTGTCTCCCACCTCTCGCATGTCACAGTGTGAGCACAGTCTCTCTTCTGCCGGCAGCCATGTTTGCCTGTGTCTGCCTTTTTCAATGGCCAGGCCGTGCTCACTGAGTCTGTACTTCGTCAAGGTGGTTCTCAGTTTGGTATCAGTCACTGTGTGCAGGTATTCTGCCACAGTGTACTGTCTTTTTAGGGCCAGATAGCATTGCATTTTGTTTTGGGTTTTGGTTTGTGTTTCCCAATGAGTAATATAATTTTGTTTCTGTTGAGTTATAATTTGGTGTATTTTGATGTACTCGTCCTGAGGCTGTGGAGGGTTAGTGTGTGTTAGTGAACTGAGCGTCAGGACCAGCTGAGTGAGGGGACTGCTTTTGCTCAAGTCTGTCTCTCTGTCTCTCTCTCTCTCTCTCTGTCTCTCTCTCTCTCTCTCTCTCTCTCTGTCTCTCTCTCTCTCTCTCTGTCTCTCTCTCTCTCTGTCTCTCTCTCTCTCTGTCTCTCTCTCTCTCTCTCTCTCTGTCTCTCTCTCTCTCTGTCTCTCTCTCTCTGTCTCTCTCTCTCTGTCTCTCTCTCTCTCTCTGTCTCTCTCTCTCTCTCTCTGTCTCTCTCTCTCTCTCTGTCTCTCTCTCTCTCTCTCTGTCTCTCTCTCTCTCTCTCTCGTCTCTCTCTCTCTCTCTGTCTCTCTCTCTCTCTCTCTGTCTCTCTCTCTCTCTCTGTCTCTCTCTCTCTCTCTCTGTCTCTCTCTCTCTCTCTCTGTCTCTCTCTCTCTCTCTGTCTTTCTCTCTTACTGTATTTGCACCGCAGGAACTGGGAACCATCCTCCGGTCCAAAAACACCTAATTTCTCTCATTCTGTATTTCTCTGTCTCTCTCTCTATCACCATAATAGTTCAAAAGCGCTTTGCAAGAGTAAAAAATGTACAAAATAATTAATCATTGCCTCTCTGTCTGTCTGTCTGTGTGTCTGTCTGTCTGTCAGCCTGTCTGTCTGGTCAGGGTCCAGACTGTGCGCTGGTCCAGTCTAAAGAAGACGACTTCGACTGGGAGCAGGGAGACACCAGAGACCGACCAGGGAGCAGCGCCTGGATTCCAGGAGGTATGTAGCCCTTTGATCATATCATCTCCGTTATATATGACGCTCACGCTGCCTGTCTCTCTCTGGCTCCGCCTGCTTAGCTCATCTCCATCACAGCAGTGTGGAGGAGAGGATATACTAGCCTAGGGTCTGGTATCAGAGGCGGGTCGTAGGAGGGGCTCGGGAGCGCGCATAGCTCTCCAAATTGTGTTCATACAGTACATGCACTGCCACCCCAACCTGATCTCCCAAATCTTTTTTCAACGGTGGGCATGGTTTGGGGCGTGGTTTACGGAGATTTTCTGTTTCTAACCCCTCCCCCTACCCTAACCCTAACCCTAAGATCTCAGAACGTTACCATTTTACAATTTTCGAGCCAAAATTGTAACATAGCAACGTTGGTCCAAAACGTTGCTATTTTACAATTTTCTGTGAGACTGTGTGTTGGCCACCCGGGTCCCCTCTGGATGACTGCAGAGTTCCAAGGCATGTCTGAAAGGGGGCTTATGAGACACACTGTTAACAAGCACTGTAACCCTGATGTCTCACTGGGGGAGGTTTGAATATGGCGGGGGGCTCCAGAAACCCTTTCCCTGGAGACCTTTCCTCTGGAAACCCCCACCATATCCAAACCCTAACCACGCCTCACCGCACGCAAACGAGCAATTAAGGAGTCATTCATTAGAATTGCCACTGCGCTATACCAGGATCAAGCAATGCACACAACCAATAGCCCATTAAGGACAACAAAGAAGCACAAAACGCCTCTGCAGCTGAGCCGGAAGTGTTGGTGGCAGAGACGGGTAGTACCCTCGTGTCACTCTGTAAAGTCAATGCAGTCGGGCACCAAGCGTGATTTAGTGCAGGTAAAAAGTGGGATACAGCAGATGGAGATGAAGATACGGTTGCATTTTCAGTTGGAGAAGCCGCACACACACACACACGCCTCTCCTCTCCATGTGTGAGAGTTATTGTTCCCACATGTTTTAGCTGCATTGTTTTTTCATCATGGCCACGTCCAGGAGATATTGGCTCATAATAATTGTGTCCAGCACATGTAGATAGGAGCGCGTTGTCCGTGTTTCAATAACAAATGTGTCCTTGCCGAGAATGGCGTGCCTGTTGAATGTCGACCAAATAAATATTCCTGCCGCAGTCTGCCTCTTATTAATAAAAACACTGGAATAAAAGATCAACTCTAGAGCTATAAAACAATAGACTACTAGAAGAGGAAATGCATTCGAAACGTTGATTTAAGAACCAATTATTTTACAACATCCGAGTTTGTTTTATGGCGGTTAGGATGGCTTCGCTAATTTGTGCGCTGAGGAAAACAAATCTATACCGCAGCTGCTCTAGTATTCAACAAAGTCGTGTAATAAGCTGCTGCTGGTTGGGTTGGATTTTCTATTTATTTACTGTATCCAGGGGGAGTCACTGAGTGCAATGCTCTCTCTTTATCCAGGGGGAGTCACTGAGTGCAATGCTCTCTCTTTACCCAGGGGGAGTCACTGAGTGCAATGCTCTCTCTTTATCCAGGGGGAGTCACTGAGTGCAATGCTCTCTCTTTATCCAGGGGGAGTCACTGAGTGTAATGCTCTCTCTTTATCCAGGGGGAGTCACTGAGTGCAGTGCTCTCTCTTTATCCAGGGGGAGTCACTGAGTGCAATGCTCTCTCTTTATCCAGGGGGAGTCACTGAGTGCAATGCTCTCTCTTTATCCAGGGGGAGTCACTGAGTGCAATGCTCTCTCTTTATCCAGGGGGAGTCACTGAGTGCAATGCTCTCTCTTTATCCAGGGGGAGTCACTGAGTGCAATGCTCTCTCTTTATCCAGGGGGAGTCACTGAGTGCAATGCTCTCTCTTTATCCAGGGGGAGTCACTGAGTGCAGTGCTCTCTCTTTATCCAGGGGGAGTCACTGAGTGCAATGCTCTCTCTTTACCCAGGGGGAGTCACTGAGTGCAATGCTCTCTCTTTATCCAGGGGGAGTCACTGAGTGCAATGCTCTCTCTTTACCCAGGGGGAGTCACTGAGTGCAATGCTCTCTCTTTATCCAGGGGGAGTCACTGAGTGCAATGCTCTCTCTTTATCCAGGGGGAGTCACTGAGTGCAATGCTCTCTCTTTATCCAGGGGGAGTCACTGAGTGCAATGCTCTCTCTTTATCCAGGGGGAGTCACTGAGTGCAATGCTCTCTCTTTATCCAGGGGGAGTCACTGAGTGCAATGCTCTCTCTTTATCCAGGGGGAGTCACTGAGTGCAGTGCTCTCTCTTTATCCAGGGGGAGTCACTGAGTGCAATGCTCTCTCTTTATCCAGGGGGAGTCACTGAGTGCAATGCTCTCTCTTTATCCAGGGGGAGTCACTGAGTGCAATGCTCTCTCTTTATCCAGGGAGAGTCACTGAGTGCAATGCTCTCTCTTTACCCAGGGGGAGTCACTGAGTGCAATGCTCTCTCTTTATCCAGGGGGAGTCACTGAGTGCAATGCTCTCTCTTTATCCAGGGGGAGTCACTAACTGGGTTTCCATCCAAATGTATCGCATAATTCAAGCGAATTTTGTGAAAATCCGCAAAATAAAATGCGAATTTATGCATGTTTCCATTCAGTTTTGTTTAACGAGTTTTGGGAGTCGGCAGGTTGAGCAGTCGGTGGCGCTTCTCGTCAGGAGGAGGCGTAACGTGCCTGTGTGCCTGTAAGAGATCTCTATCAGCGGAGACCTGCTTTGATTGAGTCATCACCCGGTGACGGTGATGATCACCGTCCTCATCGTCGTAAAGTCGCCTTCAAAGCATGATGTTAGATTATAACGAACTACCGTAGTTGTGTGGCTTAGCCTTCCCAAATGTTGAGGGTCGTTTTTTAGAATTTAATACATAGAATTGGGAACGTTACATTCAATTTCATTCAGACTGCCTGACACTAATCGCCACCATTTCCCCCCGGAGTAGCATAAAGCGGAAGTGAAGTCACATCTGGTAGTCATCGTTAATTCGCAAAATCTGTTTCCATTGCAAAAGTTCGCATCTTCCTACTGTCGATACGCTGATAAATCCACCCCCTCCAAGCGTAAAAACATTTATGCGATATTTCGACCTTTATTCGAATTTCTGGTGTTTCCATTCAAGTTTATATTCGCATTTTGGGTAAATGCGAATATCCAGAGGTGGATGGAAACCCAGTTACTGAGTGCAATGCTCTCTCTTTATCCGGGGGGAGTCACTGAGTGCAATGCTCTCTCTTTATCCAGGGGGAGTCACTGAGTGCAATGCTCTCTCTTTATCCAGGGGAAGTCAAATAATGAACATTAAATGTGACATAGAAGTCTATTGGATTAGCGTGCACATTGGTTAAGGTTATTGAACATTAAATGTGACATAGAAGTCTATTGGATTAGTGTGCACATTGGTTAAGGTTATTGAACATTAAATGTGACATAGAAGTCTATTGGATTAGCGTGCACATTGGTTAAGGTTATTGAACATTAAATGTGACATAGAAGTCTACAGGATTAGCGTGCACATTGGTTAAGGTTATTGAACATTACATGTGACATAGAAGTCTATTGGATTAGCGTGCACATTGGTTAAGGTTATTGAACATTAAATGTGACATAGAAGTCTATAGGATTAGCGTGCACATTGGTTAAGGTTATTGAACATTACATGTGACATAGAAGTCTATAGGATTAGCGTGCACATTGGTTAAGGTTATTGAACATTAAATGTGATATAGAAGTCTATAGGATTAGCGTGCACATTGGTTAAGGTTATTGAACATTAAATGTGATATAGAAGTCTATTGGATTAGCGTGCACATTGGTTAAGGTTATTGAACATTAAATGTGACATAGAAGTCTATAGGATTAGCGTGCACATTGGTTAAGGTTATTGAACATTACATGTGACATAGAAGTCTATTGGATTAGCGTGCACATTGGTTAAGGTTATTGAACATTAAATGTGACATAGAAGTCTATTGGATTAGCGTGCACATTGGTTAAGGTTATTGAACATTAAATGTGACATAGAAGTCTATTGGATTAGTGTGCACATTGGTTAAGGTTATTGAACATTAAATGTGACATAGAAGTCTATAGGATTAGCGTGCACATTGGTTAAGGTTATTGAACATTACATGTGACATAGAAGTCTATAGGATTAGCGTGCACATTGGTTAAGGTTATTGAACATTAAATGTGACATAGAAGTCTATTGGATTAGTGTGCACATTGGTTAAGGTTATTGAACATTACATGTGACATAGAAGTCTATTGGATTAGTGTGCACATTGGTTAAGGTTATTGAACATTAAATGTGACATAGAAGTCTATAGGATTAGCGTGCACATTGGTTAAGGTTATTGAACATTACATGTGACATAGAAGTCTATTGGATTAGTGTGCACATTGGTTAAGGTTATTGAACATTAAATGTGACATAGAAGTCTACAGGATTAGCGTGCACATTGGTTAAGGTTATTGAACATTACATGTGACATAGAAGTCTATAGGATTAGTGTGCACATTGGTTAAGGTTATTGAACATTAAATGTGACATAGAAGTCTATTGGATTAGCGTGCACATTGGTTAAGGTTATTAAACATTAAATGTGACATAGAAGTCTATTGGATTAGTGTGCACATTGGTTAAGGTTATTGAACATTAAATGTGACATA
>NC_139624.1:16221184-16223684 GCF_964638095.1 Poromitra crassiceps
AGAGGAGTAGGGGTGTGCAGAGAGAGAGGAGTAGGGGTGTGCAGAGAGAGAGGAGTAGGGGTGTGCAGAGAGAGAGGAGTAGGGGTGTGTAGAGAGAGAGGAGTAGGGGTGTGCAGAGAGAGAGGAGTAGGGGTGTGCAGAGAGAGAGGAGTAGGGGTGTGTAGAGAGAGAGGAGTAGGGGTGTGCAGAGAGAGAGGAGTAGGGGTGTGCAGAGAGAGAGGAGTAGGGGTGTGCAGAGAGAGAGGAGTAGGAGTGTGCAGAGAGAGAGGAGTAGGGGTGTGCAGAGAGAGAGGAGTAGGGGTGTGCAGAGAGAGAGGAGTAGGGGTGTGCAGAGAGAGAGGAGTAGGGGTGTGCAGAGAGAGGAGTAGGGGTGTGCAGAGAGAGGAGTAGGGGTGTGCAGAGAGAGAGGAGTAGGGGTGTGCAGAGAGAGAGGAGTAGGGGTGTGCAGAGAGAGGAGTAGGGGCGTGCAGAGAGAGAGGAGTAGGGGCGTACAGAGAGAGGAGTAGGGGTGTGCAGAGAGAGAGGAGTAGGGGTGTGCAGAGAGAGAGGAGTAGGGGCGTGCAGAGAGAGAGGAGTAGGGGTGTACAGAGAGAGGAGTAGGGGTGTGCAGAGAGAGAGGAGTAGGGGTGTGCAGAGAGAGGAGTAGGGGTGTGCAGAGAGAGAGGAGTAGGGTGTGCAGAGAGAGGAGTAGGAGTGTGCAGAGAGAGGAGTAGGGGTGTGCAGAGAGAGGAGTAGGAGTGTGCAGGCAGAGAGAGGAGTAGGGGTGTGCAGAGAGAGGAGTAGGGGTGTGCAGAGAGAGGAGTAGGGGTGTGCAGAGAGAGGAGTAGGGGTGTGCAGAGAGAGAGGAGTAGGGGTGTGCAGAGAGAGAGGAGTAGGGGTGTGCAGAGAGAGAGGAGTAGGGGTGTCAGAGAGAGAGGAGTAGGGGTGTGCAGAGAGAGAGGAGTAGGGCCGTGCAGAGAGGAGTAGGGGTGTGCAGAGAGAGGAGTAGGGGTGTGCAGAGAGAGAGGAGTAGGGGTGTGTAGAGAGAGGAGTAGGGGTGTGCAGAGAGAGAGGAGTAGGGGTGTGTAGAGAGAGAGGAGTAGGGGTGTGCAGAGAGAGAGGAGTAGGGGTGTGCAGAGAGAGAGGAGTAGGGGTGTGCAGAGAGAGAGGAGTAGGGGTGTGTAGAGAGAGAGGAGTAGGGGTGTGCAGAGAGAGAGGAGTAGGGGTGTGCAGAGAGAGGAGTAGGGGTGTGCAGAGAGAGAGGAGTAGGAGTGTGCAGAGAGAGAGGAGTAGGGGTGTGCAGAGAGAGAGGAGTAGGGGTGTGCAGAGAGAGGAGTAGGAGTGTGCAGAGAGAGGAGTAGGGGTGTGCAGAGAGAGGAGTAGGGGTGTGCAGAGAGAGAGGAGTAGGGGTGTGCAGAGAGAGGAGTAGGGGCGTGCAGAGAGAGGAGTAGGGGTGTGCAGAGAGAGAGGAGTAGGGGTGTGCAGAGAGAGGAGTAGGGGTGTGCAGAGAGAGGACTAGGGGTGTGCAGAGAGAGGAGTAGGGGTGTGCAGAGAGAGAGGAGTAGGAGTGTGCAGAGAGAGGAGTAGGGGTGTACAGAGAGAGAGGAGTAGGGGTGTGCAGAGAGAGAGGAGTAGGAGTGTGCAGAGAGAGAGGAGTAGGGGCGTGCAGAAAGAGGAGTAGGGGTGTGCAGAGAGAGGAGTAGGGGTGTGCAAAGAGAGAGGAGTAGGGGTGTGTAGAGAGAGGAGTAGGGGTGTGCAGAGAGAGGAGTAGGGGTGTGCAGAGAAAGAGGAGTAGGGGTGTGCAGAGAGAGAGGAGTAGGGGTGTGCAGAGAGAGAGGAGTAGGGGTGTGCAGAGAGAGAGGAGTAGGGGTGTGCAGAGAGAGGAGTAGGGGCGTGCACAGAGAGGAGTAGGGGTGTGCAGAGAGAGAGGAGTAGGGGTGTGCACAGAGAGGAGTAGGGGTGTGCAGAGAGAGGAGTAGGGGCGTGCACAGAGAGGAGTAGGGGCGTGCAGAGAGAGAGGAGTAGGAGTGTGCAGAGAGAGGAGTAGGGGTGTGCAGAGAGAGAGGAGTAGGGGCGTGCAGAGAGAGAGGAGTAGGGGTGTGCAGAGAGAGAGAGGAGTAGGAGTGTGCAGAGAGAGAGGAGTAGAGGCGTGCAGAGAGAGAGGAGTAGGGTGTGCAGAGAGAGGAGTAGGGGCGTGCACAGAGAGGAGTAGGGGTGTGCAGAGAGAGAGGAGTAGGGGTGTGCACAGAGAGGAGTAGGGGTGTGCAGAGAGAGGAGTAGGGGCGTGCACAGAGAGGAGTAGGGGCGTGCAGAGAGAGAGCAGTAGGAGTGTGCAGAGAGAGGAGTAGGGGTGTGCAGAGAGAGAGGAGTAGGGGCGTGCAGAGAGAGAGGAGTAGGGGCGTGCAGAGAGAGAGAGGAGTAGGAGTGTGCAGAGAGAGAGGAGTAGAGGCGTGCAGAGAGAGAGGAGTAGGGTGTGCAGAGAGAGGAGTAGGGGTGTGCAGAGAGAGAGGAGTAGGGGTGT
>NC_139624.1:16228684-16231184 GCF_964638095.1 Poromitra crassiceps
CTATATCATTCAACAGTGTGCATACATGGTACATCAACATACAGGATACTGTAATCAACACATACATGGTAATGCATTTTAACCCTAACTGCCCAGAACCATTAAACCATAAACTCTCACGCGGATTCACTCTGCTAAGTGAATCGTTCCGTTGTTGGCACGGCTGTCCTGTGCGCTGTAGGTTTGGCTGAGTTGAGGAGGAGGTTCGAGGTTTGGCTGAGTTGACGTCGGGGCCGACGTGCGATCTGGCCTGGGCAAGCATGCAGCGGACGTCTGATGGGGGTCGACGATGCCGGGGGTGGACGTGCAGTCTCTCTGCTGGTTGAGTCGAAGGAGTGCTGCGGCTGTGTGGATGCCCGCCACGGTGTGTCTTTCTGCAGCCGTTGGTTTGCCCTGCTGCGGTGTGGCTTTCTTCTTCTTCTCCTGCACGTGCAGTGCGCGGGGAGGGTCGTCAGTCAGGCGTTCTTGCCTGGAAGCTTGGTCAACAGCTGGCGTTATGCCAGGCTGTGGCACGTCTGGAAGCGCGAGGGGGCTTTCCCCGGCGATTTATAACACTAAAACGACTTAAATTAAACTGAGATTAAGTAGAGCTATCTCAGTTACGCATGCTCTGTCTGGTGGGACTTACGGCCTTGGTAGGCGATCCCTGGGCCTGCTGTGGGTTCGGAGTCCTCGGGGCCCTGGTCAGGCCTGCAGGGCCTTTGTTCAGGGGGTGCAGCGAGCGGGGGAGGGGAGCCGGCTTCTCTGGCCCCTCCAACCCCTGGTTCAAGCTTAGTTGAGACTCATCTTAAAACTGTTTTCCACCAGTTTTGTTACTGATCCCATATTAAAATGAGCATGCATGGTGGGCCAATCACATCGTTCGGTGAGTTGGGCTATGCCCAGCCCACTTGTGTTATTTGAGTGGGCTCAACCCATTCTGTAAGTTCAACTGAAAGGTCTCTCTGTTCACCTTTCGGTTGTGGGGGGCACTTGGTCTTTGAAGCTCCGGGAGGTGTTAAACGTCCTGGGGGTTGAGAGATAAAAAACAATGGCAAGCCCTTCCAGGCTCTGCATCCAGCTGTGCTGGTATCTGGAGGGTGTGACCCAGCCATTTGGTTCTCCCCACAGCAGGAATGTCAAGACAAAGAAGAGAGCCTGTTACATCATGATATGTTCATTCATATTTCTCATGATACAGTACAGTCCATAATGTGTCGATCACAACAGTGCTGTGCGAAGCAGACATGAAATCAGATCAGAGCCATAAGCCTTTCAATCCAGCAACATGTTGGCTGACGCACAGTCACACACGGAGCAGGTTTGAGCTTCATTTGGAAACACTGAAACGGCATGATGTTTTTTTTGCTCGCTCATTCACATCGACTATTTATATAATAATAATCTGTCACGCTGGCTTTCTGTCTCTGTCCTCATGCACTCACTGAGCTGGCTACTTCACGGAGCTCTGGAGGGGGGGGGGGGGGGGGGGGCAATCCGCTCCTGCCACTAGGGCTGGGGGTACACTTACCTGCGGGTAGGAGGAGGATCGCGGGAGCACGCATAGCTCACCAAAACGTGTTCGCACATACACCACCTTCCGGATGCCCTCTAGATGACTCCCGAATTCCAAGGCATGTGTGACAACGGCTTCTGTTGAATGGATAGAACGGGAGGATTTACCCCACCCTGACCACGCCCCCAGCCAGGCTGAGCCAGCGTCTATGACGAGACATCGCCTCAACCTATGGGAATTTAGGTTAAATTCATGAAATAAGGTGTGTGGTTAACTAACAAACGTTTCAGTTAGGGATGCACGATATATCGGCAATCATATCGGTATCGGCCGATGTTAGTCATTTTTTAACATATCGGTCATATCGGTATCGGTCAGATGTTGCAATGTTAATATCGGTTATCATTATCAGCCAACTTCTTCACATTGATATGAAATAATGCAGTAAATCTATGATTTATGGGCTTTTCCAAAGGCTTTGCAAATAAAGAAATGCATAACTTTTTCAAATTCAGTGTTAACATGTGTTTTTCAGTATGTACAAAATGTGATGATCATAAAAATGTGGTTTTATACAGATCATATCGACATCGGTAAATATCGGTTATCGGCCATAACAGCAATGTTAATATCGGTTATCGGCATCGGCCAAAATTTTCATATCGGTGCATCCCTAGTTTCAGTAGCTAGGACCACGAAACAACAATATGTTGTTTAAAGGTTTAATGTGCATGTGTTGAAGTGTAAGTGAAGGTGCATGAGGAATGATGTCATTGGTGGTCATCTAGCTGGTCTGGGAGGAGGTGCAGAAGACCGGGCGGAGTGACACTCAGAGTGGGGGCTTCCGTCTCAGGCGTGTTCCTGCCCAAGCTGAGTAGAGACGCCCAAAAGAGTCTGATTAGATTGAGTTTATAAAACAGCAAACTTTGTGTTCAGCAAGATCATCTTCACGAATGAGGACCACTTTTCGGACTTTTGAAGCGTTGTCTGAAAAATGCGTAAAGA
>NC_139624.1:16233684-16261184 GCF_964638095.1 Poromitra crassiceps
GGATGGTGACATCATGTCTCAGAGGATGGTGACATCATGTCTCAGAGGATGGTGATATCATGTCTCAGAGGATGGTGACATCATGTCTCAGAGGATGGTGACATCACGTCCCAGAGGATGGTGACATCACGTCTCAGAGGATGGTGACATCACGTCTCAGAGGATGGTGACATCACGTCTCAGAGGATGGTGACATCACGTCTCAGAGGATGGTGACATCATGTCTCAGAGGATGGTGACATCATGTCCCAGAGGATGGTGACATCATGTCTCAGAGGATGGTGACATCATGTCTCAGAGGATGGTGACATCATGTCTCAGAGGATGGTGACCTCATGTCTCAGAGGATGGTGACATCATGTCTCAGAGGATGGTGACATCATGTCTCAGAGGATGGTGACATCATGTCTCAGAGGATGGTGACATCATGTCTCAGAGGATGGTGACATCATGTCTCAGAGGATGGTGACATCATGTCCCAGAGGATGGTGACATCATGTCCCAGAGGATGGTGACATCATGTCTCAGAGGATGGTGATGACATCATGTCTCAGAGGATGGTGATGACATTATGTCTCAGAGGATGGTGACATCATGTCTCAGAGGATGGTGACATCATGTCCCAGAGGATGGTGACATCATGTCTCAGAGGATGCTGAGATGGCTCAGGGAACAGTAGACAGAATATCAGCTTTTCTTCATGCAGTAACGAGCCTTGAAACCTTGTCTTTGTGGCCGAGTGTTGCTCTAATATAGACGGTTTAAGACCTTTTCTTTTCTTTTCTTTTTAATATACTTTTTTAGATTTTTTATCCCATTTTTATCCCCCATTAGTGCTAATTTTAATTTATTTATCCTGGTTGCTGCTCCACCCTCTGCCGATCTGGGGAGAGCCGAAACTGGCTCCATGCTTCCTCCGAGACATGGGCAGTAGCCAGCCGCTTCTTTTCACCTGACAGGGGACGCTTCACCGGTAGGACATAGCACGTGGGAGGATCACGCTATTCCAACGAGTTCCCCTCCCTCCGAACAGGCGCCCTGAACGACCAGAGGAGGCACCAACCACATCAGCGACCAGGATATTGCATGTTTTGGTGAGGGGTTCCTATATGAAGGTAACCCCCGGGAGGCACGGGGAGAACATGCAAACTCCACACAGAAAGGCCCTTTTGACGACCCCACCCGGGCGGTGGGCACTCGAGGACATGCGGACGGGCACGCACTCCTTCAGCGCTCACAGCGTCCCAGGTGAGAATAGAACCCAGGACCTTCTAGCTGTGAGGCGACAGCTCTACCACTGCACCACCGTGCCCGTTTAAGACCATTTCTACTACGTTTCAAGCGTTTCTACCAAGGAGCTTCTGGGTGCTGTTGTTCAGGCTCAGCCGTGCTGCTCCATGCGTGTTAGTGTGCAGCATGGTGGGCGCAGCACTGTCACATGTGTGATAAAAGTGTAGCTCTTAAAGAGACAGGCGCCGGTAAAGACAATGGAAAACATACATTTTAAGACAAGATTGTCAATAAACGATTTTCGACTTTCAATAATAAAAGTCGATCTTGATAATAAAAATGATTATTTGAAAATGTGAAATTCATTGCCCGTCCCTAATGAGAATTTGGTGGGACTGGAGCGTATCGATCAACTGAGCAGGAGAGGTCAGCCCTAATGTTGAAGGTCTGTCACTGATATCGCCATTGTGTTGATGCATCCATGCTGTTAGCCGCATTGAGTTTGCTCGTCAGCACCATACGTACGCTCCTGTAGGTGTCCTCTTTCCAGAACATCTCCCTCATGGTCGAGTGCTGTATGAAGTCTCCTGCTCTTTGATCACGGTGTCACCGTCTAAGTCTAAGTCTGCAGTCTTGGTCAGTCTTCCATTCTTGGAGTTGGCATAGTCGTCTATTCCGAAGTCCATCTTGATGCTGTTGCTGAAGGTCTTGACGATGCTTATTATGGCTTTATTGATGAGTAGCTGGTGCTTGCATCGAATAACTACTTTTCTTACATCCTTCTGTTCTGCTGGTAAGTGGTAACAAGCTGTTTTTGTCGAGGAAGCTGATGATGGTGATGATCTTGGTGGTAGGCACGTGATGGGTTTGTTATTCTTTGGAGTCTGCGTCTCCTCTGTCTTCGGGAGCCTGTACCTGGTTCCCCATGTGAGCCATTTGGGGCATTTATTTGGATTCTTGATGTCGTTGTAGGCCCATGGGAGGTCTTCATAGATGCTGGGCAGGTTCTTTATCCAGTAGTTGGTGTTGTTGATGGCAGCAGTGGTCTCGGTGGTGGTGATGTTCTGACGACTCTTGGTCCTCGATGTGTTTGTATGGATCCATGTAGCTCCCTCATTTTCTTTGTCTTCCAGATCTTAACTCCAGAAGTCCTCCACTCGGGCAGTTGGTTGTCCTCTATCTTCTTGCCCATGCAGCTGGTGGTAGACTTTCTTGGTTAGGGTTGTGTTAGCATGGTTAGCAGCACTTTATGAAGTGAACAACAGTCTTCAGCACGGCTGAACGGACAGCCGGCAGGCTGGCTGCAGCCTCGCTCCTGTTTAATTGATTTGGGCCAATCAGAAATTGCCAGAGGGAGGCAGGGGAGACACACACACACACACACACACACACACACACACACACACACACACACACACACACACACACACACACACACACACACACACACACACACACACACTCTCTCTCTCTCTTTCTCTCAGATGCCTTTGGTGTTTGTGTTGTATTGTATTGTACTGTGTGTGTGTGTGTGTGTGTGTGTGTGTGTGTGTTTACTGTGTACAGCTGGCAGTGAGCTGATAACGGCCCCATTAGAAATATTAATATACCCTGAACCCCACAGAGACACACACACACACACACACACACACACACACACACACACACACACACACACACACACACACACACACACACACACACACACACACACACACACGCTTGCAGGCAAACATACGGTTCTCTCCGTGTGTCTCTCTCTCTCTCTCTCTCTCTCTCTCTCTCTCTCTGTTGTGTGTCCCTGTGTGATAACTCCGACAATGCATTTCTGTGTCAAAGAGACCTGGAGGTTACAAACTGTGTGTGTGTGTGTGTGTGCGTGTGCGTGTGCTTGTGTACGTGTGTGTGTGTGTGCGCGCGTGTGCACATGTGCTCGTGTGTATGTGTTTTAGTGCAAGCTGTTCTCCACTTAACTGTTGGTTGGTACTTATCCAGTACCTACACAATAGTAAAAGTAGTATTATCATTACTAGTGAAGTTTTAGACTTGTGACAGCAAGTGTGCGCAGAGATTTTTGGGGTGTGATGATGTCACAAGTGTGCGCAGAGATTTTTGGGGTGTGATGATGTCACAAGTGTGCGCAGAGATTTTTGGGGTGTGATGATGTCACAAGTGTGCGCAGAGATTTTGGTGTGTGATGATGTCACAAGTAGGCTGCACGATATATCGTTTACACATCGTCATCGCAATGTGCGCATGTGCGATAGTCACATCGCAGGACGTGCGATGTCACAAGCAAATTAAGTCTCATGTTGCTTGATAAACTCTCACTTTAGGGGTAGCCTACTGAGTGAAATGAGGTTCTCTCAAAGGAGAGAGACGCCCCGCTACTGTACTCACTCATTTAGTGCTTAGCTTCAACACAACAAACATGCACAGAGAGCTCAATTGAATTGTTTTTGCTTATATTGCGTTGCTGACAGTAGCCCGTCTGTAAACGATGTGATTGCGGAGGCGGACTTGTCCACAGTTTGCAGCGCACTCGCATACAGCAGGCTGGCTGCTGTAACTCAACATGTCCGTGGAGTGGAGATATTTACTCTTGAAACACCAAAAAGCAAGACCGCAACTTATGACACGAAGGCTAAAGTCATTACTGAGAAGTTGTCCGTGTATCACTGTGGCTGTCTCTCCCCTTCAGTCTCTGATGTTGCATCACATGATAGCAGTAACGTTACGGTAGAGTTAATCATACATAGCGACTCATTTACACAAAACATGTCAGTGAAAATAAAAAGACAATAGACATAGCTGGGCAATTAAATGTATATTTATTACTTTTCACGAATGAATTGTTTGTCACCGGTCGGCTGCATGTGAATCCTCGTCTCTCTGTACTGCCCTGCGTGCGCTCAAAAACCGGAACTCCCCAAATGCGGAGCGTACCACTTGGTAGTTTCTGGAGGGGGGTCAGACCAAGTGTGTGAAGTAACCATGTGTGAAGTGGCAGCGGTGTTTCATTGTTGATTTATTGAAATGTTAGAAGAACGAAAGAAGTTGAAAGCAGTGATTATAATCAATTAAATCTAATGTTTTTCTGCAAATAGTATCATTGGGAGGTAGATTCTGGCACTCAATATTAGGGGTGAGCAATATATCAAATTTATATCCATATTGTGATTTGAGACTATATGGTCTTAGATGTTGGATGGTAATATGGTGATACAGCATACATGTTGTCTTTCCCTGGTAGGCTGCATTACACTAAGTGAAGTGTAGGCTAGTGACATTTTAAAGTAGAATGTCATAACTTACTCACTTTTTCATGTATGTAAGTCATGGAAATCCATTGGTCAAAATGTGTATGCACTCTGATAGATGACGCTCTGAGGCCTACCAGTAGGTCACAGCCCAGTGGTTGAGAAACATTAAAATACCTAATTTCCCCTCCAAAATCAGATGGACTCCTCTACAAAATCATCCCAATCATTCTAGAAATATTATTTTCTTTCAAATAGAGCTATTCTGGTAATCTGGTGAAAATCTGTATTTTTTCATATCGCAATATACTGTATATCGCATGGGCGGGGAATATCGCAATGTCAGTTTTTTCCAATATCGTGCAGCCCTAGTCACAAGTGTGCGCAGAGATTTTTGGTGTGTGATGATGTCACAAGTGTGCGCAGAGATTTTTGGTGTGTGATGATGTCACAAGTGTGCGCAGAGATTTTGGTGTGTGATGATGTCACAAGTGTGCGCAGAGATTTTGGTGTGTGATGATGTCACAAGTGTGCGCAGAGATTTTGGTGTGTGATGATGTCACTAGTGTGCGCCGATATTTCCAGCAGCAGCCTGTTGCCTAGGCATCATCGTGTCTCTCTTTACAAACTGAACGTCTACCTTCGCTGTGACCATTCTGGTTGGAGCACTGAGCAGTGCTGCTATTTGAACAAATGTTTGACCACGAGGATGATGGTATTTTTGAGAACATGAATCGGGGGGGGGGGGATTCAAGTCATATCTGATTAGTTTTCAATGTATTTCTCCCCACAAAAGTGAGGTTATATATATATATGTCTGGAATAGGCTATATAATGCAACACTCACCCTCTTGCTTTGTCACATAACCTACAAGACAGTTTCTTGTCGGGAAGACAAGAAACCATTCAAGCCGTTTGCAGCACTTGAGGAAACAGTGAGTTTGCTTGTTTAATTCATTGATATGCATGAATTGTGCGAACAATTAATTAATACGTGAACGTTAATAGCGGGCACTTCTCACCCAATAGCCTAATGCAGTAGTAGGCTATCATCACCACCACCACCAAGACAATGCTGGGGAGAGGAGTGTGAGCTTCTCTCTCTCCCACAACACTGGCAGAAGAGAAAACAATATTCACAATTCTCGAACGAATTATACACGGACCCATGTCGGAGTAAGTGTTAAAAAATGTGCAGAAACGAATTGTAAAAGCTCAGAACAAAAATGTGTTTCTGGTAGGGATGTTCATTTTGAAAATTTTCCAAAATCGATAATCGGTGAATATTAACGATCAATTATCGATCATCGATTTTATTAATACTTAGAAAATTTTCAATATTTTCAATTTTTTTTTTTTTTTTTTTTTTTACAAAATGAATGCCTATGGCAGAAAATACGAAAGACAACGTGTTCTCCTCAATGAACTCTTTATTTCAATGTGTCTCCTCTCCAACACTGCTGCCCCCGGCATGCCGGTGTGAATTTCCCATGTTTAAAACAGTTTTGTTGGCACAAAGGCCTGTGCCCAGCCAGAAAACTAGAGACTATATGAAGCTCCACCTCACGTTAGTCGGCTGTGCAATGGAGTGGGGCGAGGAGGAACGAATTCCACCCAAACCTAGTCCAAATTTTTTTTTTTTTTTTTTTTTTTTTTTTAATAATTAAAAAATCGATCCAAATGCCACAGGATCGATTCCAATCCTTAACGATCGATTATCGATTTTCGATAATTGATGAACATCCCTAGTTTCTGGTGAACGAATTTGCACTTAAAGAGGAGTGTGTTGCTTCTCTCATCATCTCCCACCTGGCTGTGTCTGTCCTGAGTGTCCTCACTCACTGACCACCTGGCTGTGTCTGTCCTGAGTGTCCTCACTCACTGACCACCTGGCTGTGTCTGTCCTGAGTGTCCTCACTCACTGATCACCTGGCTGTGTCTGTCCTGAGTGTCCTCACTCACTGATCACCTGGTTGTGTCTGTCCTGAGTGTCCTCACTCACTGACCACCTGGCTGTGTCTGTCCTGAGTGTCCTCACTCACTGACCACCTGGCTGTGTCTGTCTTGAGTGTCCTCACTCACTGACAACCTGGCTGTGTCTGTCCTGAGTGTCCTCACTCACTGACCACCTGGCTGTGTCTGTCCTGAGTGTCCTCACTCACTGATCACCTGGCTGTGTCTGTCCTGAGTGTCCTCACTCACTGATCACCTGGCTGTGTCTGTCCTGAGTGTCCTCCCTCACTGACCACCTGGCTGTGTCTGTCCTGAGTGTCCTCACTCACTGATCACCTGGCTGTGTCTGTCCTGAGTGTCCTCACTCACTGATCACCTGGCTGTGTCTGTCCTGAGTGTCCTCCCTCACTGACCACCTGGCTGTGTCTGTCCTGAGTGTCCTCACTCACTGATCACCTGGCTGTGTCTGTCCTGAGTGTCCTCACTCACTGACCACCTGGCTGTGTCTGTCCTGAGTGTCCTCACTCACTGATCCTACGTTTGGTGTTTAACTCATTGATATGCAGAATGATTAATTAATATAGCCTACGTGAACGTTAGTTCAGCTACGTAACTACGTCCATTCATGAAATGATGAAATAGCACCGGGACATGAATGGTTGTTTGTAAAGTGTCATTGAACCACTCGCCCTGCTCATGGGATTTTGCAGAACATGAGCTGGAGGTGTTAAAGCAGTGATGTGGATCCTATAGGAACATGAGCTGGAGGTGTTTACTGTTAAAGCAGTGATGTGGATCCTATAGGAACATGAGCTGGAGGTGTTAAAGCAGTGATGTGGATCCTATAGGAACATGAGCTGGAGGTGTTTACTGTTAAAGCAGTGATGTGGATCCTATAGGAACATGAGCTGGAGGTGTTTACTGTTAAAGCAGTGATGTGGATCCTATAGGAACATGAGCTGGAGGTGTTTACTGTTAAAGCAGTGATGTGGATCCTATAGGAACATGAGCTGGAGGTGTTTACTGTTAAAGCAGTGATGTGGATCCTATAGGAACATGAGCTGGAGGTGTTTACTGTTAAAGCAGTGATGTGGATCCTATAGGAACATGAGCTGGAGGTGTTTACTGTTAAAGCAGTGATGTGGATCCTATAGGAACATGAGCTGGAGGTGTTAAAGCAGTGATGTGGATCCTATAGGAACATGAGCTGGAGGTGTTTACTGTTAAAGCAGTGATGTGGATCCTATAGGAACATGAGCTGGAGGTGTTTACTGTTAAAGCAGTGATGTGGATCCTATAGGAACATGAGCTGGAGGTGTTTACTGTTAAAGCAGTGATGTGGATCCTATAGGAACATGAGCTGGAGGTGTTAAAGCAGTGATGTGGATCCTATAGGAACATGAGCTGGAGGTGTTTACTGTTAAAGCAGTGATGTGGATCCTATAGGAACATGAGCTGGAGGTGTTTACTGTTAAAGCAGTGATGTGGATCCTATAGGAACATGAGCTGGAGGTGTTTACTGTTAAAGCAGTGATGTGGATCCTATAGGAACATGAGCTGGAGGTGTTTACTGTTAAAGCAGTGATGTGGATCCTATAGGAACATGAGCTGGAGGTGTTAAAGCAGTGATGTGGATCCTATAGGAACATGAGCTGGAGGTGTTAAAGCAGTGATGTGGATCCTATAGGAACATGAGCTGGAGGTGTTAAAGCAGTGATGTGGATCCTATAGGAACATGAGCTGGAGGTGTTTACTGTTAAAGCAGTGATGTGGATCCTATAGGAACATGAGCTGGAGGTGTTTACTGTTAAAGCAGTGATGTGGATCCTATAGGAACATGAGCTGGAGGTGTTTACTGTTAAAGCAGTGATGTGGATCCTATAGGAACATGAGCTGGAGGTGTTAAAGCAGTGATGTGGATCCTATAGGAACATGAGCTGGAGGTGTTTACTGTTAAAGCAGTGATGTGGATCCTATAGGAACATGAGCTGGAGGTGTTTACTGTTAAAGCAGTGATGTGGATCCTATAGGAACATGAGCTGGAGGTGTTTACTGTTAAAGCAGTGATGTGGATCCTATAGGAACATGAGCTGGAGGTGTTTACTGTTAAAGCAGTGATGTGGATCCTATAGGAACATGAGCTGGAGGTGTTAAAGCAGTGATGTGGATCCTATAGGAACATGAGCTGGAGGTGTTAAAGCAGTGATGTGGATCCTATAGGAACATGAGCTGGAGGTGTTAAAGCAGTGATGTGGATCCTATAGGAACATGAGCTGGAGGTGTTAAAGCAGTGATGTGGATCCTATAGGAACATGAGCTGGAGGTGTTAAAGCAGTGATGTGGATCCTATAGGAACATGAGCTGGAGGTGTTAAAGCAGTGATGTGGATCCTATAGGAACATGAGCTGGAGGTGTTTACTGTTAAAGCAGTGATGTGGATCCTATAGGAACATGAGCTGGAGGTGTTTACTGTTAAAGCAGTGATGTGGATCCTATAGGAACATGAGCTGGAGGTGTTTACTGTTAAAGCAGTGATGTGGATCCTATAGGAACATGAGCTGGAGGTGTTAAAGCAGTGATGTGGATCCTATAGGAACATGAGCTGGAGGTGTTTACTGTTAAAGCAGTGATGTGGATCCTATAGGAACATGAGCTGGAGGTGTTTACTGTTAAAGCAGTGATGTGGATCCTATAGGAACATGAGCTGGAGGTGTTTACTGTTAAAGCAGTGATGTGGATCCTATAGGAACATGAGCTGGAGGTGTTTACTGTTAAAGCAGTGATGTGGATCCTATAGGAACATGAGCTGGAGGTGTTAAAGCAGTGATGTGGATCCTATAGGAACATGAGCTGGAGGTGTTAAAGCAGTGATGTGGATCCTATAGGAACATGAGCTGGAGGTGTTAAAGCAGTGATGTGGATCCTATAGGAACATGAGCTGGAGGTGTTAAAGCAGTGATGTGGATCCTATAGGAACATGAGCTGGAGGTGTTAAAGCAGTGATGTGGATCCTATAGGAACATGAGCTGGAGGTGTTAAAGCAGTGATGTGGATCCTATAGGAACATGAGCTGGAGGTGTTAAAGCAGTGATGTGGATCCTATAGGGCTCAGATGGTCATGATCCACAGGACGACCGGCTAGCAGCTGGTAATAGTCAGAACTTCACTGCATGTTTAGAAGGGGCTTCTGTGTCTCTCTCTCTCTCTCTGTGTGTGTCTCTGTGTGTGTGTGTGTGTGTGTGTGTGTGTGTGTGTGTGTGTGTGTGTCTGTGTGTGTGTGTGTGTGTGTGTGTGTGTGTGTGTGTGTGTGTGTGTGTGTGTGTGTGTGTGTGTGTGTGTGTCTCTGTGTGTCTCTGTGTGTGTGTGTGTGTGTGTGTGTGTGTGTGTGTGTCTCTCTCTCTCTCTCTCTCTGTGTCACAGCTGGAGAGATTACAATACACACACACCTGCATTTAAAGGTGACGCAACAGAGGAATGAATAATGGATAGATAGAGAGAGAGAGAGAGAGAGAGAGAGAGAGAGAGAGAGAGAGAGAGAGAGAGAGAGAGAGAGAGAGAGAGAGAGAGAGAGAGAGAGAGGGAGTTTCAAGTTCTGGAGCCGGTGGCACAAAACACTGGGTATTGGCAAGGCCCTTACGATACGTATCACGATACATGGGTCACGATATGATTGTAACATGATACATTGCGATACAATAAATATTGCGATATATTGCAATACTCGACATAATTTACTGAAAATTAAATTGCTGTGTACCACCCAGGTCATGTAATAATATGTACATCACTTTATAATATGATAACTTAGTGGACAAATTGAGTCAAAACGTAGTGTTGAGTGTGTTACTGAACGCACTGGCATAAAAAGCATCCTTATTGTGTCACTGAACACACGGCTGTGCAAAAAATCGATACGGCGATATATCACGTTACTTTTCTGAAATATCAATACAGTATTGTGGAAAAAAATATTGCGATACATTGGCGTATCGATTTTATTGCACAGCCCTACAAAACACCTTGAGTTAAGATTTTCCTTAAAGTCCAAATTAAGGTTTCCATGAAATAAAATGTGTTGCACAAAACAGCCTTTAAGTCATCTCCTTAAGGTGAAACATCTTAAGTCTTCTCCTTAAGGTGAAACATCTTAAGGAGAAGTTTTAAAGGTGTTTTGTGTGACTGATTTTACTTTAGAGAAAGATTAACTCGGACTTTAAGGAAAATCTGAACTCAAGGTGTTTTGTGCAACGGCCCCTGGACTTTATTTGGCAGATAAACAACATTGTTTATTAGAAAACTGTGTGTGTGTGTGTGTGCGTGTGCGTGTGCGTGTGCGTGTGTGTGTGTGTGTGTGTGCGTGCGTGTGCGTGTGTGTGTGCGTGCGCGTGCCCGCGTATTAATGTGTTAAAGGGCTTATCAGCGTGTCGGCATGCTGGAGATTCACCCAGCCTTTGAACATGACACGCTTGTGTGTGTGTTACGTGTGTGTTGTTATGCGTGTGTTATGCGTGTGTGTGTGTGTTACGTGTGTGTTTTGTTATGCGTGTGTGTGTGTGTGTGTGTGTGTGTGTGTTACGTGTGTGTGTGTGTGTTGTTATGTGTGTGTCATGTGTTCCTAAGGGACAGCCAGCCAGTGTAAAACCACTAACAGCTTCCTGCCAAAACCAATTAAAGCCTCAATCAGGGATTTTACACGCACGCACGCGCGCGCGCGCGCACGCACACACACACACACACACACACACACACACACACACACACACACACACACTGAGCAGAGCACACACACACTGAGCAGAGCAACTGGGACTTCACTCCCCAGGTCCTGTAATCCAGCCAATCAGAGGGGGGGTCAGAGAGACAGACTGGTTCCCTATTGGCTGCTTGGTCAGCAGGTCACACAGGCCAATGCGCCTATTGTACATACAATTTATATGACACCATTCAAGGGCTCTTGGTCAGAACTTTTACGATTGTGTGTGTGTCATGATTTTAAATAAAAATAAATTAATAACGATAAAATAGTTTTCTAAAGTAGAAAACAACATTAACCATCGCCCATTCTGTGGTGTTGTTTTTGGTCTCAGACGTTTTGTTAGTTCTATAGAATTCTATACAGTGCCAAAGTCACACCCTCTTCCGGGTT
This sequence comes from Poromitra crassiceps, assembly GCF_964638095.1. Taxonomy (NCBI): domain Eukaryota; kingdom Metazoa; phylum Chordata; class Actinopteri; order Beryciformes; family Melamphaidae; genus Poromitra; species Poromitra crassiceps. The sequence goes on from NC_139624.1 coordinate 16,245,274, forward strand.
CAGCATCGGGCCTAACGGAGTGAATTCCCCATTCATATCCGCCATAGACGTTTTGTAAAATGCTTATCAAAATGATTTTACAGTACTTGGTCAAACCAAGTAATTCAGCTATATTCAGAATCACGAGAGACCATCTTAGATCATTTCAAAAACTAAAAAAGGAACATGCTTTTTTTATGTTTTCTTAGCCCCCCTCATTCCAGGCATCTTATTTCTAGATTTGTGTGTCTGTTTGATGATTGCATCAGGGCCCCCACTGAGAGGATGAGGGAGGCGTGGCAGGAGGAACCCGGTGTTGTCCTGTCTGAAATTATATCTGTCTGAAATGATTTGGGACAGGAGTCTGTCTGTGGTCCAACTCTGCTCAATTAACAGCAGACACCAGCTGATCCAATTTAAAGTCACTCACCGTCTTCATTACTCCAAGTCTAGGTTGCACAAGATCTACCCTTCTGTCTCACCACTATGTGATAGGTGTCAGGTTTTGGAAGGTACACTAACCCATGCTTTTTGTTTTTGCCCTTCGCTATCTGGATTCTGGGCCAAAATATTTGATTGGTACTGTAAGGCCTATAAAATAACTTTTCAGACGGAGGCGGAACTCGCCATCTTCGGCTGCTCAGAATCCTCTCTGCTCCTCCCTATGCTGTGCAACAGTCTCTGATGCAGGGGATGACTGTCGCCAAGAGACTCATTCTGAAGGAGTGGAAGTTCCCCTCTCCACCTTCTTTTCAGCTGTGGCTGACAGACATGGTCTCGGTTGTGCGTATGGAGAGACTCCGGTTCCTGAGGACCAATTCGCTCAAGAAATTCTCAGTTATTTGGGACCTGTTTCTGGCCTACTTGGACGAGGTTGGGAGCGACGGGTGATTCGCCCGGCTGACTTTTTATGGACCCCTTCCGTGTGATCCCACACACTCTTACAAGCACACGAGCACTCGATGCGGCTGGTTAATGGTAACACTGGAATATAGATGTATGTTTTTTTTGTTTTTTTTTGTCTGAGCCTGTTTGTTCCCTATGTTTTGAAAATTGTAAAAAAAAAAAAAACTTAATTAATAATAATTAATAATTAATAATTTTTGCCAGGCAGCTGGCTGCCATCATGAATCTGTCTCTGACTGACTCACAACTCTGAGTAAGTGGCTGGCAAACATTTTACATGATAGCATTGTAAGCATTTTACATTATAGCATTATACGCATTTTACCCAACATCTATGGAACAATGAATCCGTTGAGCCCCACGCCGAACCCGGAAGAGGGTGTGACTTTGGCTCTTTGTTGGAGTTTTGGGCGTCAGACAGACAGAACTGACTTCACATCTACAGAGTAAACTATGTTGCAAAACTCCAGCACGCACTCACACACACACACACACACACACACACACACACACACACACACACACACACACACACTCCCCCACACACACTCCCCCTCCTCTGTCATCTTTGTTTGGACTAGAACATTCCACAGTTGCCTAGGAAACGGCTGGTACACACACACACACACACACACACACACACACACAAACGTACATAAGAAATACACAGAGGTACACAATCAGAGGCATGACCAGACCAGCCAGCACAGTCTTGGGAAGTGGATTGTGCCACGTGGTGGGTAAAGACCCCTGAGTGTCACACGCCAAACATCACATCTAGTTGTGGGAGATAAGTGGCCAGACACTGGCCACTATTTTTTTATTTTTTATTTTTTTGCAACACACAAGACATACACACACAGAACATAAACAAAAACCAAAAAAACAGAAACAAAATACAAAATGGACACATATAGCATGTATCAATTTCCCTTCAGTCTCTTATTTCAACAGAAATCTGTTCTCAACGGTTTGACAGAATCCCTCCATCCCTCCCAGTACATTTCAAAAGCATCAGTCTTGAGTCTCAGAGCAAACGTTAACTTTTCCATTACATATATGCTATGCATTACATTCAGCCAGTCTGACAGAGCCGGTGAGCTTTTATTCAACCATCTCTTCGTTATAGCCTTTTTGCTGGCGACTAGCATCAGTTTAAACATGTACATATCTTCAATACCATTGATCATGGTACGGTGGCACGGTGGGGCACGGTGGCTCAGTGGTAGAGCTGTCGCCTCACAGTCAGAAGGTCCTGAGTTCGATTCTCGCCTGGGACACTGTGGGCGCTGTGGTTGTGTTCCCCCCATATCCTCAGTGCCTACTGCCCAGGTGGGGTATCTCCTCGTAAGGGCCTTTCTCTCTGTGTGGAGTTTGCATGTTCTCCCCGTGCTCCCCCAGGGGGTTCCTCCGTATATAACCCCCCCCCCCCCCCCCATTAAAAACATGCAGAAGATCAGATCAGATCGTCATCGTCATCCGACCAGTGACGACAACACCCGAAGTTGGTCCCCGGGCGCTGTACGAGAAAGCGACCACTGCTCCTGGCCTGCCCCTCGGAGGAAAGTACATGCCTGGATGGGTTAAATGCAGAGGACACTTTTCACCGGCCACCGTCAGCATGAGTGTGTTGTGGCCGCATGCATGTGTTGTGGTGTTCGTGTGACAATAAAAGAGAGTTACAAGAGTTTTTTTTTTTTTTTTTTATCATTTCGGGCACCCTTCCCAAATACAAAACCTCAAAACTGTGATGAATCTCAATCTTTAGCACCTTCTCCATACTCTTTCTTATTTCCCCCCAAAACATACTTATCACAGGGCAACTCCAAAATATATGGTAATGATCCGCTCTTTCTTCTCCACACCCCCTCCAACAGCCTGTTTGACCTCCCCTTGATTGAATTGGCGTCAAAAAGTATCTAACTAGGTTTTTCCATTGGAACTCCCTCCATAAGTGGCCACTATTAATGTTCACGTAGGCTATATTAATGAATCATTCTGCATATCAATGAATGAAACAACAAACTCATGATCAGTGAGTGAGGACACTCAGGACAGCCAGGTGGGAGAGATGAGAGAAGCAACACGGACGGGGGCGACTGAAGTGATGCACTCTTTAAAGTGGAAACAGTTCACCAGAAACACATTTTCGTTCTGAGCTTTTAAAATTCGTTTCTGCAGATTTTTTTTAACACTTAATCCGCTCCGTGTATAATTCGTTTGAGAATTGTAAATGTAGTTTTTTTTTTTTCTGCCAGTGTTGGCGGCGCTCACACTCCTCTCCCCACTGTTGTGGTGGTGGTGATAGCCTACTGCTGCTGTTAGGCTATTGGGTGAGAAGTGCCTTAACGATGAACTAATACGTTAACCTTAACGTATTAATTAATCGTTCGCACAATTGCCATATCAATGAATTAAACGAACAAACTCAGTGACTCGGCTTGAATGGTTTCTTGTCTTCCCGACCTGTCTGTCTTGTAGGTTATGTGACAAAGCAAGAGGGGGAGTGTTGCATTATATAGCCTATTCCAGACATATATATATATAGCCTCACTTTTGTGGGGAGAAATACATGGAAAACTAGTCAGATATGACTTGAATGCCACTTGTAAAATCATCCACCGTTTAACGTTAGTGCGACCACTATTTTGAGGCTTTTGGGCGATGTAACAAGGCAAGCGCTCCCCACTTTTTGGCACATTGCCACCCCACGTTCTCATCAGAATGGGTCAGAATGCATGGGCAACTTCACACTGAGACATGTGGAGAAAAAGTGTTGGGCAGAGATCTGGTGTTGTGGATGCAGTGTCTGGAGACCTGCGTTTTGGGCATTGCCAATTCCTGCCTGAGGGCCTGTGTCCACCTAGCGTCTTTTCATCAGCTTCGGCGTCTTTTTTCAGTTGTTTCCAATGGGGAGAGAGCGTATGCGGGCGGGGACGTCTAGAGAAAGTGCGCTGCGCCCAGCGTCTATTTTCAGAGCGCTCTGGCGTTTTTGTGCGCCCGACTCCCAGCGCTTCCAGCTGAAAATATTTTAACTTTTCAGAAAGACGCTGGTGTCGGGTGCTGCTTTTCTGGCAACTAATCATATGGAGAAACTATCGCAACAGAGACAGAAAGGCTCAATTGTGCGAGCAGATTGGCTAGACACTTGATATGTCTGGTGAGTGTTGAGCTCAATCACTGTATGTGTGTTGTTTGCTAATGTTAGCTGTCAGCTATCAAGCTACTACCGCACTGAACTAGCGTTAGTTTTAGACTGCTTCCTTGCATATTGAGATCAGAGTTCCCCAGCGTACTTCCAGCGTTTTAACGGTCGGAAAAAGACGCTAGATGGACACACGGCCTGAGGCTTTCCTCTTCCGCGCTCCTCACCTCCCCCCGTGCGCTCCCCCCGCGCGCTTTACTCGCCATCGCCAGAAAAAACGGACCATGTCCCCATAGGGCTGGGCGATATGAGCAAAATCTCATATCCCGATATAGGTAATTTCATATCCCGATATCGATATATATCATGATATAGCATATTTTCTGTAAATTTATAGTTTATATAAAATGACCATATGGCCATTTATTTATGTAGCAGTTAAACCAGTTAAAATTTATGCGGGCGGGGACGTATAGAGAAAGTGCGCTGCGCCCAGCGTCTATTTTCAGAGCGCTTCGGCGTTTTTGTGCGCCCGACTCCCAGCTGAAAATATTTTAACTTTTCAGAAAGACGCTGGTGTCGGGTGCTGCTTTTCTGGCAACTAATCATATGGAGAAACCATCGCAACAGAGACAGAAAGGCTCAATTGTGGGAGCAGATTGGCTAGACACTTGATATTTCTGGTGAGTGTTGAGCTAAATCACTGTATGTGTGTTGTTTGCTAATGTTAGCTGTCAGCTATCAAGCTACTACTGCACTGAACTAACGTTAGTTTTAGACTGCTTCCTTGCATATTGAGATCAGCGCTCCCCAGCGTACTTCCAGCGTTTTAACGGTCGGAAAAAGACGCTAGATGGACACACGGCCTGAGGCTTTCCTCTTCCGCGCTCCTCACCTCCCCCCGTGCGCTCCCCCCGCGCGCTCTACTCGCCATCGCCAGAAAAAACGGACCATGTCTGTAGGGCTGGGCGATATGAGCAAAATCTCATATCCCGATATAGGTCATTTTATATCCCAATATCGATATATATCACGATATAGCATATTTTCTGTAAATTTATAGTTTATATAAAATGACCATATGGCCATTTATTTATGTAGCGGTTAAACCAGTTAAAATTGTGTCAATGTCAAATCCCACAAAGGATACATGCATTCAGAATACAGATAAGCATGGCTATTCTTTACAAGACAAACAAATGTATAATTAGCTGCAGGGCAGTAGAATGAAACACAAACTGAACCACACCACCAGCTCAATTTTCAAAGATTACATTAGAGCAAAACGGGTAGAATAAGTTATTTATAGTTCAGTCCAGTTCTCTCAGTTTGTTTATAAAGGCACAAAAATGCACTAACATGGAAAACACTAACATGGTAACATGGAAATCCACTTCGGGATTTCCATGTTACGAGGACACACGCAAATATGGATCAAACGCGGACTTTTCACAGCGCAAATGCCTGGGTAGACTAGGCGGAGGTAGTCCTGCAGTGCCAGCCGTGGAAGCTTGATGACGTCGACGATGGGTCTGACTACGTGCGACTGGAGGTAACTTTTCCCTGCTCTTTCTACTCGCCGGCTGATTTGTGCCACTCATAACATCGTTGACAGAGTCTGGTGCGTGTGTGGACGTGAATAAAAAAGAAAACAGAATGAAGAAAGCACAGCGTCGTCCAAATGACGGACAATATTGCCGTAAAGAGTGTGATTTGCAACACAACGATATAAACGATAGAACATCATATGAAACGAAATACATTTTCTATCGTCCAGACGAAATATATCGTCATATCGCCCAGCCCTAATGTCCCAATGTTTAGAAACAAAGATCCCTCATGTCTAGAAGCTGCTCTGTCTGACTTCATGTTTAGAAGCTGCTCTGTCTGACTTCATGTTTAGAAGCTGCTCTGTCTGACTTCATGTCTAGAAGCTGCTCTGTCTGACTTCATGTCTAGAAGCTGCTCTGTCTGACTTCATGTCTAGAAGCTGCTCTGTCTGACTTCATGTTTAGAAGCTGCTCTGTCTGACTTCATGTTTAGAAGCTGCTCTGTCTGACTTCATGTCTAGAAGCTGCTCTGTCTGACTTCATGTCTAGAAGCTGCTCTGTCTGACTTCATGTCTAGAAGCTGCTCTGTCTGACTTCATGTCTAGAAGCTGCTCTGTCTGACTTCATGTTTAGAAGATGCTCTGTCTGACTTCATGTTTAGAAGATGCTCTGTCTGACTTCATGTCTAGAAGCTGCTCTGTCTGACTTCATGTCTAGAAGCTGCTCTGTCTGACTTCATGTTTAGAAGCTGCTCTGTCTGACTTCATGTCTAGAAGCTGCTCTGTCTGACTTCATGTCTAGAAGCTGCTCTGTCTGACTTCATGTCTAGAAGCTGCTCTGTCTGACTTCATGTTTAGAAGATGCTCTGAAGTCATGTTTAGAAGCTGCTCTGTCTGACTTCATGTCTAGAAGCTGCTCTGTCTGACTTAATGTTTAGAAGCTGCTCTGTCTGACTTCATGTTTAGAAGCTGCTCTGTCTGACTTCATGTCTAGAAGCTGCTCTGTCTGACTTCATGTCTAGAAGCTGCTCTGTCTGACTTCATGTCTAGAAGCTGCTCTGTCTGACTTCATGTTTAGAAGCTGCTCTGTCTGACTTAATGTTTAGAAGCTGCTCTGTCTGACTTCATGTTCAGAAGCTGCTCTGTCTGACTTCATGCTTAGAAGCTGCTCTGTCTGACTTCATGTTTAGAAGCTGCTCTGTCTGACTTCATGCTTAGAAGTGGCTCTAGACTTGAGGAATCTTGGTTTCTAAACATGGGGAAATCAGTTTATTTCCCCGGCCGATGGCGAGTAGAGCGGGCGGAGGTGGGGGGCGGGGGGGGGGGGGGGGGGGGGAGGGGAGTCTGGTGGGGTGGGGCATGATGGCAATGCCCAAAAGGTCTCCAGACACTGCATCCACAACATGAGATCTCTGCCCAACACTTTTCTTCACTACTCCATAACGCACGTGTGTCACTGTGAAGTTCCCCATGCTTTCTGACGCATTCTGACGCGTTCAGGCCATAACGTGGGGTGGCAATGTGCCTTCTTACATCGCTTTTTATTAGGGATGCACCGATATGAAAATTTTGGCCGATGCCGATAACCGATATTAACATTGCTGTTATGGCCGATAACCGATATTTACCGATGTCGATATGATCTGTATAAAACCACATTTTTATGATCATCACATTTTGTACATACTGAAAAACACATGTTAACACTGAATTTGAAAAAGTTATGCATTTCTTTATTTGCAAAGCCTTTGGAAAAGCCCATAAATCATAGATTTACTGCATTATTTCATATCAATGTGAAGAATTTGGCTGATAATGATAACCGATATTAACATTGCAACATCTGACCGATACCGATATGACCGATATGTTAAAAAATTACTAACATCGGCCGATACCGATATGATTGCCGATATATCGTGCATCCCTACTTTTTATGTGAACAACAAATGCAGCTCTGCACATGATGTCTTATCCTTATTTTTTAGGGTCCTTGTTTCTATAGGCACTCTTCTCTCTCTCTCTCTCTCTCTCTCTCCTCATCAGTCTCTATTGTCCTCTCTCTCTCCCTCATTTATCTCTCTCCTCTCTCATCGCATTATTGTCCTCTCCTCCTCCTCTTCCTCCCTCCATCATTCATCTCCTCTCTCCTCCCTCGCTCCTCCTCTCACACTCCCTTTCTCTCATTTGTCACTTTCTCTCCTCTCTCTCCCTCTCTCTCTCCCTCTCTCTCCCCACCCTCTCTCTCCCTCCCCCCACCCTCCCCTCTCTCTGATGATTAAAACTCTTGTTTTTCTAATCGATTTTCCTCAAGGACCATTGATCTGCCGAGACACACGCACACACACACGCGCGCACGCACGCACACGCGCACACACGCACGTACGCACACACACACACACACACACACACACACACACACACACAGAGCGTGTTGATTTGTTCTAACCTGCAGATTGAAACAGAGAAAATCTCTCCTCAGATTAAACGATCTCTCAGGAGGAAATTGGATTCAGAAATCACTGTTTGCCTCCTTAAGTCTGTCTGTGTGTGTGTGTGTGTGTGTGTGTGTGTGTGTGTGTGTGTGTGTGTGTGTGCGCGTGTGCGTGCGTGCGTGCGTGTCTATGCCCTTTGCATATCTGGGGAACCGCTTGTCCGATCGACTTCACACTTGGGGTGTGCGTGTGTGTGTGTGTGTGTGTGTCAGTCGATCTGCGCACCAAGAGTCTATCAGTCTGACTAATAAGCCTCAGACGGCTGATATTTGATATTTGGGGATTTCCGCTGTAGAGTGGACGTCCGCACCAACACTTCCTCTTCCGTGCGCCACGGTAATTGTTTACAGTCCAATTTGCCTTTTTAAACCTGAGCCCTTTTGTGTCTAAAAGGCAGGAAGTAACACAGGTGCAACCATAACATTAACGAGGGCCCCGGTACTGGAACACCTGTTAGAATTGGACGTTGGAAACCCTCATTCATATTTTGCTTGCACCTGTGTTACTTCCTGCCTTTTAGACGCGAGATTGGAGTCGGAGCTGGTGGATTGTAGATGTTTTCAGATGACATTTCTGTGAATAATAATAAATAGCATACAGCCGCATATGAGATGTTGTCAAACTGTGAACTTGGGCAAGTGACACGTTCACTATGAATCAAGTTTGACCTAGAGGAGCGATGATGACAACAAGAATAGCTCGCACAGAAACAAGCACACACACACACACACACGTGTCACAGACCATGCTACTAATTGCTAATTGCTAATTGAATTATTAGTTATTAATTATTAGTGAATTATTAGTGAATGGTCTGCATTCACTAATAATGTGAATGCAGAAAGCAGTGAATTTGGGAAGAGATGTAAAACATGGTGCCGCTTCGTGAGGATTTGGCACCACGGTAGAGCTTTGGCACCAATATATCGTGCAACACCAATGTTTATTTTGTACTATTCCATTGTCACGCTCTCATGAAGACATATTTAATAGGGATGTCACAATATATCGTCCCACAATATATCGCGATATCAAAACGTGACAATATGTATCGTTGAGATGAAATCTCATATCGCGAGAAAAAGAAGCTGAACATGGTGGCACTGATCTGCATCTGATTGCATGCTCGCTCTACTTTTCATTGCTTTGTGTGAACAGACGAGGGACGTTACAGACACGGAGGATGAAAATGGTGAAATTACTCAAATTAGTGTGGAGGATGCCCCCTCAACTTACAAATCGATCGCAAAAAAATATTGTTAAAATATCGTATCGTATCGTTATCGTGAACCCAATATCGTGTATCGTATCGTATCGTGAACTGAGTGTATCGTGACACCCCTAATATTTAAGGTCTGTTTATCAATGTGGAAATGACCACTGGAACAAACTCTGCCAGCATCCCTTAGCCGGCTACTGGTCCTGTCTCGCTGGCTTTCCAATCTTTTATTTTCAATCTTTATAGAACAATAATAATAATGCACAAACAAGACAAATAAACCGGCTCAGACACAGGAAAGAAAAGAAAATAAAACATACATCATCAACGTTCAACATGACAAGATGTTGCTACCAGCCGCATAAGGTGCTTTTATCTGTAAGAGATATTGTGCATGGGGTCCCAGGCAAAGGGCTTCCTATCTGGCTGGCTACTCAGAAATCTGGGGACCCCCCTCAAATGAGGGTTTCCTCCCGGCACATTCTTTTGTTGTTTTCCTGTATGTTTCTGCTTTTAAATATATGCAAATAAATCAAAGAAAAGCTCAATGTTAGTCTCATGTGTTGATCAGAGTTGATAAAGCGTTGGCTGGGCCCCGGAACATTCACACATGTTAAAGTGGGCGGCGGTTTGGGAACCCCTGCTTTAGGAAACATCTGATAGCCTGCATCTCTCTCTCTCTCTGTCTCTCTCAATGTCTCTCTCTCCCTCTCTCTTTGTGATTGACAGCTGTACTTGACCTATAGTGAAGGGATATTCCAGAGACTGTTAGTGTTCTAGTATCATTACCATTGAAACGCCCTTGAACCCTACCAACACACATGCACGTGCGCACCCCCCCCCCCCCCCCAACGCACACATTCTGCTGTCAGCACTTCAAGTGACAACCCATTTGAATTTCATTGAAACTTGAGAGAGAAAAGAGACAGAGAGGGGGGAGAGAGAGAGAGAGAGAGAGAGAGAGAGAGAGAGAGAGAGACACACACACACACACACACACACACACACACACAGACAGAGAGAGGTTCAGTGAATCCACATCTGCAGTGAGTGACAGCTGTACTCATGACACCGGGACGGCAACACACTAATGAGCTACCACTCACCCGCGCGCACACACACACACACACACACACACACACACACACACACACATGCGCACGCACACCAACACACGCATGCATGCACGCACAAACACACCAACGCGTGCACACACACACACACAAATTATTTTCAAGGCGTTTTACCACACTTTTATTCTGAAGCTTACCAATTATAATTTTACAGTTGACAAAATGGGCAATTTGTCTACACACACACACACACACACACACACACACACACACACACACACACACACACACACACACACAGTTCAGAGCTGGTTTGTATGAATTATGGATTTCTTCGTTTTCTGTGAGGCTTTTGTTTTGTCACTGAAGTGTGTGTGTGTGTGTGTGTGTGTGTGTGTGTGTGTGTGTGTGTGTGTGTGTGTGTGTGTGTGTGCGTGTGCACTCCGCTGACCTGACACTTTCAACTTTTTACTGACGCCCTTAAATCGTGTTGGGTCTGCTGATATCACACTTTTATTTTGAAGTCTATGAAATACAGTTTCCCATCAAATCAGCCTCTAAATGAGGCTTTCATTTTGGCCTCTCTCAGTCCGCTGTGCTTAGAGCGGATTCAGTCGTTCTGCTGCAACCAGACCGTAAACTACAGGCTTTTATTTTGAAATCTATCAATGAAGTTTTCCCACTGTGGGTCAATGCTGCTTTTATTTTGGCATGCATTAGTTGCATTTGCATTTGTTGTTGTGCTGCTGCAACTTTTTCATCACATGCCTTTGTTTTGAAATCTGGTAATCCTGGTCCACATTAATGGCTGAGGGAACATAGGACTTAGGGAACAGGGTTTAGGGAACATAGAGGTGAGGGAATATAGAGCTGGGGGAACATAAAGCTGAGGGAACATAGAGCTGAGGGAACATAGGGTTGAGGGAACATAGGGTTGAGGGAACATATGGTTGAGGGAACATAGGGTTGAGGGAACATATGGCTGAGGGAACATAGGGCTGAGGGAACATAGAGCTGAGGGAACATAGGGTTGAGGGAACATAGGGTTGAGGAAACATAGGGTTGAGGAAACATAGAGCTGAGGGAACATAGGGTTGAGGAAACATAGGGGCTGAGGGAACATAGAGCTGAGGGAACATAGGGTTGAGGGAACATAGGGTTGAGGGAACAAAGGGCTGAGGGAACATAGGGTTGAGGGAACATAGAGCTGAGGGAACATAGGGTTGAGGGAACATAGGGCTGAGGGAACATAGGGTTGAGGGAACATAGGGCTGAGGGAACATAGAGCTGAGGGAACATAGGGTTGAGGGAACATAGGGCTGAGGGAACATAGAGCTGAGGGAACATAGAGCTGAGGGAACATAGGGTTGAGGGAACATAGGGTTGAGGGAACATAGGGTTGAGGGAACATAGGGCTGAGGGAACATAGGGTTGAGGGAACATAGGGTTGAGGGAACATAGGGCTGAGGGAACATAGGGTTGAGGGAACATAGAGCTGAGGGAACATAGGGCTGAGGGAACATAGGGTTGAGGGAACATAGAGCTGAGGGAACATAGGGCTGAGGGAACATAGGGTTGAGGGAACATGGGGCTGAAGGACCATAGAGCTGAGGGAACATAGGGCTGAAGGAACACAGGACTGAGGGAACATAGGGCTGAAGGAACACAGGACTGAGGGAACATAGAGCTGAGGGAACATAGGGCTGAAGGAACATAGGGCTGAAGGAACACAGGACTGAGGGAACATAGAGCTGAGGGAACATAGGGCTGAAGGAACATAGGGCTGAAGGAACACAGGACTGAGGGAACATAGAGCTGAGGTCACATAGGGCTGAAGGAACATAGGGCTGAAGGAACACAGGACTGAGGGAACATAGGGCTGAAGGAACATAGGACTGAGAGAACATAGAGCTGAAGGAACATAGGACTGAGGGAACATAGTGCTGAGGGAACATAGGGCTGAAGGAACATAGGACTGAGGGAACATAGGGCTGAAGGAACATAGTGCTGAGGGAACACAGGACTGAGGGAACATAGAGCTGAGGGAACATAGGGCTGAAGGAACATAGGACTGAGGGAACATAGGACTGAGGGAACATAGGGCTGAAGGAACATAGGACTGAGGGAACATAGGGCTGAAGGAACATAGGACTGAGGGAACATAGGACTGAGGGAACATAGGGCTGAAGGAACATAGGACTGAGGGAACATAGGGCTGAAGGAACATAGAGCTGAGGGAACATAGGGCTGAGGGGACATAGGGCTGAAGGAACATAGGACTGAGGGAACATAGTGCTGAGGGAACATAGGGCTGAGGGAACATAGGGCTGAAGGAACATAGGACTGAAGGAACATAGGACTGAGGGAACATAGGACTGAGGGAACATAGGGCTGAGGGAACATAGAGCTGAGGGAACATAGGGCTGAAGGAACATAGGACTGAAGGAACATAGGACTGAGGGAACATAGGACTGAGGGAACATAGGGCTGAGGGAACATGGGGCTGAAGGAACATAGAGCTGAAGGAACATAGGACTGAGGGAACATAGGGCTGAAGGAACATAGGACTGAGGGAACATGGGGCTGAAGGAACATAGAGCTGAAGGAACATAGGACTGAGGGAACATAGGACTGAGGGAACATAGGACTGAGGGAACATGGGGCTGAAGGAACATAGAGCTGAAGGAACATAGGACTGAGGGAACATAGGACTGAGGGAACATAGGACTGAGGGAACATAGGGCTGAGGGAACATAGGACTGAGGGAACATAGGGCTGAGGGAACATAAGGATGACCCCTTTTTGGATAATCCACACCGTTTGATTGATGATTGATTGATGTGTTACTTCCTCTGTTTCAGGTGGGGTGTATCTGTGGGCGAACACGTCTCTGAGGCCCATCGGGCAGCGCGCTCAGCTGCTGCTGCCCCAGCTCAAAGAGAACGACACGCACTGCGTCCACTTCCTGCTTTACCTATCAGGCTCCGCCCCCACACAGCTCAACATCTATGTTAAAGGTACAGTACACCTGTTTTTATAAGGTACGGTACGCCTGTTTAAAGGTACAGTGTGCCTATTTAAAGGTACGCTACGCAAGGCAAGGCAAGTTTATTTGTATGTACTAGGGTGGAGACTCTGGAGATGATGCAACACTTGTCCACTTCTCCCTACTTATCCTCCCACCCTCGAGTGACATCACTGACAATCTATCTATTTTTATTTGAAAAATAGACTCTGGGAGAGCCCTACCGTTGACGTCTTCTATGCAGTGTGTTTATGCTTTAACGTTATTAGCAGATAGCCGTAACGGACGCGGAAAAGGAAAGCGGAAGTGCCGGAAAAGCCACCGTCCTTTTCCGCGTCCATTTCGGCAAACGGCAGTTGTTTCTACCTGTATAATCGTTGGATGTTCTATGGAAGCATACATGTGCGTGCTGTATCAAGGCTAGGGCTGGGTATCGTTTAAAATGTTTCGATATCGATACCGCTACGATACCTTGACTTATACCGGTTCCTGGACAATACTTTTTTCTATACCAATTTGAGAAAAATCCATTTGAACAAGAATAAAACGACATTACACATTGAAATTACGATACAAATCACCAGCCTGGTTAAGAGTGTGGTGTGCAAGCATGTTGCATGCTTATAGGCTCAATGATGCTGTTCCCATTTTTTTGCCTCTATGTGACAGCCAGTCAGTCACCAGCATTATTAGAACGTGGCCCAAGCATGGTGCATGTTTATAGGCTCAATGACGCCGTTTTTTTGGTATCGAAAATTGGTATCGAATGACGAGGCATGTTTCGATACTCATTAGTATCGAAGCAATTGATTCGGTGTAGTATCAAGTTCGATACCCAGCCCTGATCAACGCACGTCATCGTCTGCGCCAAGGAACTTCCATTGATAAGAACTGAAGCTAATGGTTTGTTCCACTCATTATTCCACTGCAGCGCTGTTCTCTGTTCTCTCTTTGTCTGCATCCAGACAGTCTGTCCTCATCTCTGGAAAACATTAGTTACAGCCACAATATTGCTTTAATATCAACAACTAGCAACAGATATCAAAGCTGGTGGGCTTTATGCAATGACCATGACTCCAACTGGTTAATAGTTATCCCAAATTGGTCATTCACTGGTGTTTTACGGCCATGTAACACTAGTCAAGTTTATTTGTATAGCACATTTCATACACAGAGGCAATTCAAAGGGCTTCACATAAGATGGTTGACACAAGAAAATAAAAGAATAAAAGAAGAGAATAAAATAGACATTTAAAAGCATCACAACAGAACTTTTATTATATTAGCAACTGGATGTCTTCTCACCATCTCAAACTCAACCCCGACAAAACCGAACTTCTCTTCTGCCCCTGCAACGACTCCCCCCTATCCGATCTGTCCCTATCCATCGACAACACCACCGTCCTCCCCTCCCAATCTGCCAAAAATCTCGGAATCACCATCGACAACCAACTATCCTCTGCCCACATTACAGCAACGGCACGTTCCTGCAGATTCTCCCTCTTTAACATCAGAAAGATCCGCCCTTTTTTAACCTCAGAAGCAACCCAAATTTTAGTTCAGGCCATGGTTTTATCTCGTCTTGACTACTGCAATGTTCTTCTAGCCGGTCTCCCCTCCTCTGCCATCCAACCCCTTCAACTCATCCAGAATTCTGCTGCCCGCCTTGTTTTCAACCAACCCAAATTCTCCCACGTCACCCCCCTCCTCCATGACCTCCACTGGCTCCCCATCCTGTCACGCATTAAATTCAAAACCCTTGTCCTCACTTACAGAGCTGTCCACTCAACTGCCCCCCAATACCTTCAACCCTTGGTCACGTTCCAACCCTCCCACCGCTCCCTCCGCCCCTCCACTAGCGCAAGCCGTCTCGCCCCCCCCTTGCTTCGCGGGCTCAAGGGCCGCTCTCAATCTCGCCTCTTTTCCTGTCTCGCCCCCAAATGGTGGAACGAGCTCCCCCCCTTGGTCAGGACATCCGAATCTCTCCCCATCTTCCGCAATCGGCTAAAAACTCATCTCTTTTCTCTCCATTTCACCTCCCCCTAAACCTTCCCTCTCCATCACCCTTACATGCTGCCCACGGACCTTCAACTGTCTGTTTGTTTGTTCTTTGGCTTTTATTGTATTTATCTTTTTCCTTATCTCTCTTTCCACTATGTATGTTACATGATCTTATGGTTGTTATTTTCTGTATGTACGTCGCTTTGGAGAAAGGCGTCTGCCAAATGAAATAAAGTAAAGTAAAGTAAAGTTTTAGAAAGAGCATAAAAAGTGCATTAAGCGACAGGCGCAGCAGTTACAAAAATAGCAAAAAAAAACTACAGAGGACTCATTGGGTTTGTTTCTATATTAAATCCCCCGAAATCATGGCTCTATAAGAAAACATGATTACACACACATGATTGAAATTCTGGCACATCCAGTTATCTAACGTAGCTAACGGGGGGACGAGGACCCATGTTGTTTTCCTAGGGCAGCGGTTCCCAAACTTTTCCATCCCATTTAAGTACCACTACGTAC
>NC_139624.1:16266184-16271184 GCF_964638095.1 Poromitra crassiceps
CGGCCCCGATGAGGCTTTGAGCAGATCGGGAGGGTTAAGATTGGATCTGCAAACAGCTCACACTACAAGATAATCGGTGCCGAACGTCGGGCCCGACCAAGCTTGGCAAGCTGCCAGGCCAGATTTCTCCTCCGATTCTCGGGAGGGGTGAATCGGGCATAAATCGGCCCGAAAATCCTGTAGTGTGAGCCAGCCTTTAGTCTGCCTACCCCTACCACATGGCCCCTACTAATACAGTACTACTACTACACTATGAGTATGAGGCAGAAACTGATACAGTACTACTACACTATGAGTATGAGGCAGAAACTGAGACAGTACTACTACACTATGAGTATGAGGCAGAAGCTGATACAGTACTACTACACTATGAGTATGAGGCAGAAGCTGATACAGTACTACTACACTATGAGTATGAGGCAGAAGCTGATACAGTACTACTACACTATGAGTATGAGGCAGAAACTGAGACAGTACTACTACACTATGAGTATGAGGCAGAAGCTGATACAGTACTACTACACTATGAGTATGAGGCAGAAACTGAGACAGTACTACTACACTATGAGTATGAGGCAGAAGCTGAGACAGTACTACTACACTATGAGTATGAGGCAGAAACTGAGACAGTACTACTACACTATGAGTATGAGGCAGAAGCTGATACAGTACCACTACACTATGAGTATGAGGCAGAAACTGAGACAGTACTACTACACTATGAGTATGAGGCAGAAACTGAGACAGTACTACTACACTATGAGTATGAGGCAGAAAATGATACAGTACTACTACACTATGAGTATGAGGCAGAAACTGAGACAGTACTACTACACTATGAGTATGAGGCAGAAGCTGATACAGTACTACTACACTATGAGTATGAGGCAGAAACTGATACAGTACTACTACACTATGAGTATGAGGCAGAAGCTGATACAGTACTACTACACTATGAGTATGAGGCAGAAACTGATACAGTACTACTACACTGAGTATGAGGCAGAAGCTGAGACAGTACTACTACACTATGAGTATGAGGCAGAAGCTGAGACAGTACTACTACACTATGAGTATGAGGCAGAAGCTGAGACAGTACTACTACACTATGAGTATGAGGCAGAAGCTGAGACAGTACTACTACACTATGAGTATGAGGCAGAAACTGATACAGTACTACTACACTATGAGTATGAGGCAGAAACTGATACAGTACTACTACACTATGAGTATGAGGCAGAAACTGAGACAGTACTACTACACTGTGAGTATGAGGCAGAAGCTGATACAGTACTACTACACTATGAGTATGAGGCAGAAACTGATACAGTACTACTACACTATGAGTATGAGGCAGAAGCTGAGACAGTACTACTACACTATGAGTATGAGGCAGAAGCTGATACAGTACTACTACACTATGAGTATGAGGCAGAAGCTGATACAGTACTACTACACTATGAGTATGAGGCATAAGCGGATACAGTACTACTACTACACTATGAGTATGAGGCAGAAGCTGATACAGTACTACTACACTATGAGTATGAGGCATAAGCTGATACAGTACTACTACTACACTATGAGTATGAGGCAGAAGCTGATACAGTACTACTACACTATGAGTATGAGGCATAAGCTGATACAGTACTACTACTACACTATGAGTATGAGGCAGAAGCTGATACAGTACTACTACACTATGAGTATGAGGCAGAAACTGATACAGTACTACTACACTATGAGTATGAGGCAGAAGCTGATACAGTACTACTACACTATGAGTATGAGGCAGAAACTGATACAGTACTACTACACTATGAGTATGAGGCAGAAGCTGAGACAGTACTACTACACTATGAGTATGAGGCAGAAGCTGAGACAGTACTACTACACTATGAGTATGAGGCAGAAGCTGAGACAGTACTACTACACTATGAGTATGAGGCAGAAACTGATACAGTACTACTACAGTATGAGGCAGAAACTGATACAGTACTACTACACTATGAGTATGAGGCAGAAACTGAGACAGTACTACTACACTGTGAGTATGAGGCAGAAGCTGATACAGTACTACTACACTATGAGTATGAGGCAGAAACTGATACAGTACTACTACACTATGAGTATGAGGCAGAAGCTGAGACAGTACTACTACACTATGAGTATGAGGCAGAAGCTGATACAGTACTACTACACTATGAGTATGAGGCAGAAGCTGATACAGTACTACTACACTATGAGTATGAGGCATAAGCGGATACAGTACTACTACTACACTATGAGTATGAGGCAGAAGCTGATACAGTACTACTACACTATGAGTATGAGGCATAAGCTGATACAGTACTACTACTACACTATGAGTATGAGGCAGAAGCTGATACAGTACTACTACACTATGAGTATGAGGCATAAGCTGATACAGTACTACTACTACACTATGAGTATGAGGCAGAAACTGATACAGTACTACTACACTATGAGTATGAGGCAGAAGCTGATACAGTACTACTACACTATGAGTATGAGGCAGAAGCTGATACAGTACTACTACACTATGAGTATGAGGCAGAAACTGATACAGTACTACTACACTATGAGTATGAGGCAGAAGCTGAGACAGTACTACTACACTATGAGTATGAGGCATAAGCTGATACAGTACTACTACTACACTATGAGTATGAGGCAGAAGCTGATACAGTACTACTACACTATGAGTATGAGGCATAAGCTGATACAGTACTACTACTACACTATGAGTATGAGGCAGAAACTGATACAGTACTACTACACTATGAGTATGAGGCAGAAGCTGAGACAGTACTACTACACTATGAGTATGAGGCAGAAGCTGAGACAGTACTACTACACTATGAGTATGAGGCAGAAACTGATACAGTACTACTACACTATGAGTATGAGGCAGAGACTGATACAGTACTACTACACTATGAGTATGAGGCAGAAACTGAGACAGTACTACTACACTGTGAGTATGAGGCAGAAGCTGATACAGTACTACTACACTATGAGTATGAGGCAGAAACTGATACAGTACTACTACACTATGAGTATGAGGCAGAAGCTGAGACAGTACTACTACACTATGAGTATGAGGCAGAAGCTGATACAGTACTACTACACTATGAGTATGAGGCAGAAGCTGATACAGTACTACTACACTATGAGTATGAGGCATAAGCGGATACAGTACTACTACTACACTATGAGTATGAGGCAGAAGCTGATACAGTACTACTACACTATGAGTATGAGGCATAAGCTGATACAGTACTACTACTACACTATGAGTATGAGGCAGAAGCTGATACAGTACTACTACACTATGAGTATGAGGCATAAGCTGATACAGTACTACTACTACACTATGAGTATGAGGCAGAAACTGATACAGTACTACTACACTATGAGTATGAGGCAGAAGCTGATACAGTACTACTACACTATGAGTATGAGGCAGAAGCTGATACAGTACTACTACACTATGAGTATGAGGCAGAAACTGATACAGTACTACTACACTATGAGTATGAGGCAGAAACTGAGACAGTACTACTACACTATGAGTATGAGGCAGAAACTGATACAGTACTACTACACTATGAGTATGAGGCAGAAACTGATACAGTACTACTACACTATGAGTATGAGGCAGAAACTGATACAGTACTACTACACTATGAGTATGAGGCAGAAACTGATACAGTACTACTACACTATGAGTATGAGGCAGAAGCTGATACAGTACTACTACACTATGAGTATGAGGCAGAAACTGATACAGTACTACTACACTATGAGTATGAGGCAGAAGCTGATACAGTACTACTACACTATGAGTATGAGGCAGAAGCTGATACAGTACTACTACACTATGAGTATGAGGCAGAAACTGATACAGTACTACTACACTATGAGTATGAGGCAGAAACTGAGACAGTACTACTACACTATGAGTATGAGGCAGAAACTGAGACAGTACTACTACTACACTATGAGTATGAGGCAGAAACTGAGACAGTACTACTACACTATGAGTATGAGGCAGAAGCTGATACAGTACTACTACACTATGAGTATGAGGCAGAAGCTGATACAGTACTACTACACTATGAGTATGAGGCAGAAACTGAGACAGTACTACTACACTATGAGTATGAGGCAGAAGCTGATACAGTACTACTACACTATGAGTATGAGGCAGAAGCTGATACAGTACTACTACACTATGAGTATGAGGCAGAAGCTGAGACAGTACTACTACACTATGAGTATGAGGCAGAAGCTGAGACAGTACTACTACACTATGAGTATGAGACAGAAACTGATACAGTACTACTACACTATGAGTATGAGGCAGAAGCTGAGACAGTACTACTACACTATGAGTATGAGGCAGAAACTGATACAGTACTACTACACTATGAGTATGAGGCAGAAGCTGAGACAGTACTACTACACTATGAGTATGAGGCAGAAACTGATACAGTACTACTACACTATGAGTATGAGGCAGAAACTGATACAGTACTACTACACTATGAGTATGAGGCAGAAAGTGATACAGTACTACTACACTATGAGTATGAGGCAGAAGCTGAGACAGTACTACTACACTATGAGTATGAGGCAGAAACTGATACAGTACTACTACACTATGAGTATTAGGCAGAAACTGATACAGTACTACTACACTATGAGTATGAGGCAGAAGCTGAGACAGTACTACTACACTATGAGTATGAGGCAGAAACTGATACAGTACTACTACACTATGAGTATGAGGCAGAAACTGATACAGTACTACTACACTATGAGTATGAGGCAGAAACTGATACAGTACTACTACACTATGAGTATGAGACAGAAACTGATACAGTACTACTACACTATGAGTATGAGGCAGAAACTGATACAGTACTACTACACTATGAGTATGAGGCAGAAACTGAGACAGTACTACTACACTA
>NC_139624.1:16276184-16278684 GCF_964638095.1 Poromitra crassiceps
ATACTTAGGCAGGTATCGGTATCGAACTCATAATTTTGGTATCGTGACATCCCTAATACACACACACACACACACACACACACACACACACACACACACACACACACACACACACACACACACAGACAGTATGGGGAATAAAGTATCACATCCACCTCTCTCACTCTCTGCCTGTCTCTCTTTCATACAGAAACAAGTTGATTTGATTTAGTACAATATTTCAAATCACACACACGTGCGCGTGCGTGAGTGCGCACACACACAAGCAAACACACAGACACCAGGTGTTTTGGATTCTGAACAGGCGGCAATTACAGCCATCCCATAATCACAGCAGGCGTCACTAATTGGCTTCATCACCACGGCAACAACAGATTCACATCGTTAGAGCAAAGACTTAACGAGACAGACAGAGACCCAGAGAGCAGAGAGAGACACTCAGAGAGCAGAGAGACTCAGAGAAGAGAGCAGAGAGAGAGACTCTGAGAGCAGAGAGACTCAGAGAAGAGAGCAGAGAGAGAGACTCTGAGAGCAGAGAGACTCAGAGAAGAGAGCAGAGAGAGAGACTCCGAGAGCAGAGAGACTCAGAGAAGAGAGCAGAGAGAGAGACTCTGAGAGCAGAGAGACTCAGAGAAGAGAGCAGAGAGAGAGACTCAGAGAGCAGAGAGAGAGACTCAGAGAGAGAGAGAGACACTCAGAGCAGAGAGAGATACTCAGGAAGCAGAGAGACTCAGAGAGAGAGAGACTCAGAGAGAGAGAGACTCAGAAAGCAGAGAGAGAGACTCAGAGAGAGAGAGAGAGACACTCAGAGCAGAGAGAGACACTCAGAAAGCAGAGAGACTCAGAGAGCAGAGAGACTCAGAGACAGAGACTCAGAGAGCAGAGAGACTCAGAAAGCAGAGAGACTCAGAGAGCAGAGAGAGAGACTCAGAGAGCAGAGAGACTCAGAGAGCAGAGAGACTCAGAGAGCAGAGAGAGAGACACTCAGGAAGCAGAGAGACTCAGAGAGAGAGAGACTCAGAAAGCAGAGAGAGAGACTCAGAGAGAGAGAGACACTCAGAGCAGAGAGAGACACTCAGAAAGCAGAGAGAGAGACTCAGAGAGAGAGAGACACACTCAGAGCAGAGAGAGACACTCAGAAAGCAGAGAGACTCAGAGAGAGAGTGGGGAGAGGGAATCAGACAGGATGTGATGTGGGGGAGGGGGCACGGCTTCCTGTTTCCTGGCGCCAACAGGAAGTGTGTGCTGCCGGTTTCCGTGGCGATAAGGCAGTGGAATGTTGAGGTCACCAGGGCATATCAAAACACACACACACACACACACACACACACACACACACACACACACACACACACACACACACACAGGTGCAGCCATTACATTTGAACTCAGTAACAGCAACAGAATATGGGTGAGACAGTTTAGGGTTCTGAAAGCGGTGCCGTGCGTAACTTCAGCCGGAGCAGGAGAGACGCTCTGTTTTGCTCTGCACAGTTCACAACTTGTTAGCTAAACGTTAGCTAACCCAGAGAGCTAACTGAAGACGTTAGCTAACCCAGAGAGCTAACTGAAGACGTTAGCTATCCCAGAGAGCTAACTCACGTTAACTAACCCAGAGAGCTAATTGAACAGGTTCGCTAACCCAGAGAGCTAACTGAACATGTTAGCTAACCCCAGAGAGCTAATTGAACTCGTTAGCTACTCCAGAGAGCTAAGATGTTAGCTAACCCAGAGAGGTAACTGAACACGTTAGCTAACCCAGAGAGCTAACTGAACACTGCCCACACAACCCGATCTCATTTTTTTTTTAAATAGCACTGTTTTTGGACCAACATTGCTATTTTACCATTTTGGAGCCGAAATTGTAACATAGCAACGTTGGTCCAAAACGTTGCTATGTTACATGTCTGTGAGACTGTGTTGGCCCACAGAGAGCAAGCACACAGTGCCCACAGAGGCACAAACCAGAAGTGGATATGACTTTTGGCCCATTTCCACCGCTGGTATCAGTGCGGCCCCGCCCAGCTCGTCTGGCTTTTTTGTCTCATTCCACCGATCAAAAACCTGGACAGCCCGGGTTGAGTCGGGGTTGAGTCGTGCTAGTTTTGGTCCCTGCTTTGTTGAGGTTCCAGCGCTGTGAACCCGGTACCATACGGTGACGTGAAAACACTGCAGACGACTGATTGGTCAGGCAGAATCGTGTTTACTCTATCTACTGACTGTCAATGCTGCATACCAGTTTAGTGGGGCTTACCTTCTCTTCTGTTATGTTATTTCCATCAGTCTTTTGTGTTGCTGCCTTCGGCTCTGGTGAAATAAAATTGACCTCCTTACTCAGCTTTAACATGGCGGTGGTTTCAATTGTTTTGAGAGAGAAAAAAATCCGCTCCTCAGGAAGCCCTTGTAGTTGTGTGCAGCGTCGGCTCCGCTAGGCCGCAGGCGGGGTTTTAGTGAAGCCGCGGTCTTGCCTGGTGAGTGGCCGCCGGGGTAGAGGCTTCAC
>NC_139624.1:16283684-16286184 GCF_964638095.1 Poromitra crassiceps
GTATTTTGTGTGTGTGTGTGTGTGTGTGTGTGTGTGTGTGTGTGTGTGTGTGTGTGTGTGTGTGTGTGTGTGTGTGTGTGTTAATGATATATCTATCTCATGTGTGAATCTCTGCTGCCTCTCTGGAGACACTGCTATATGTCGCTCTTATGAACACTGCACTATTTATTTGGATATTCATGCTTTTCCCCCTACTGTCTGTAGGGGTTATTTTTAGTGTTGTATGTCTTTAGTTTTTGCACCTTGAGTCTGGAATAAAGTTTTGATTGATTGATTGATTGATTGATATATGCTAAATGGACTGTATATAGATATATGTATTTATATATAATATTATTTCTATCTATATTCATGTGTTTAGGGGATGGGCGGGCGCGAGGCGGTCGTCAGGGAAACCAAGCCGGTAAACGCACGGCGTTTTGTTGCCAGTTTCGACCTTGAAAACACCACCAAGGGTGACTCCGGCCGCTACCGCTGCATCGGCCAATCAGAGCGTGGTGTGGGCGTGTCCTCCTACGCTGACCTCACCGTCAAACGTGAGTCCTGCCGTCTGATTGGATAGCCTCACTGTTTCCATGTTGTTGCATGTTCTTTTATTTGATTTATTATTATTATTATTATTTTATAACTGGTGTGATATTAGTCGTACTGTATTATTTTTAGTAGTAGCAGCAGTAGTGTTAGCATTATTTATAATTTTTATTTATGCATATTAATTAATTTACTGAATCTTAATTTGAGAAAGGTTTGTGTGGGTGTGCACGTGGGTGTGTGTGTGTGTATCAGGTAGGGCTGCCACAAACGATTATTTTGATATTCGACTAGTCACCGATTATTTTAACGATTAGTCAACTAATCGGATCATATCGCACAATTACTCAATCGCTCTGATTTAGCTGTCATCGGCTTCTAAATTTAGCTTCAAGTTGTTTTAAGCATGTGCCAACTACAAATAAAGACAATTAAGATGATAATTCACTCAAAAATAATCTTTCCATGAACTTTAAAGTTTAGAGCATGTAGAAGCATATTTATTTCTGGCATCAATGTACTTGCATGTAATAAATGTAATATAGTGCAAATTGCAAAACTGCAAAATAGTACACATTGAAATTGATATATACATACATATAGTGCAATGAAATATGTACTATTCATTGAATGAATAATGCAAAATAAAATTAGGGCACTACTACGTGGAATGGAACCAAAAAAAATTCACTATGTATGCAACCAAAATATCAACAAAAATAAAGTGTCAGTCTTCTCAGGCATCAAACACATTTTTAAATGTCGTAAGTAGAGTGCAAACTGCAGAGTAAAATTAGGTTTCCAGTATTCCCGTCAGCAACACATGAGCTTAACATTGCTATGATGACAATGTTACAGCAGGCTTTTAACGTTAATATCGTTAACCAATAGCTAACGTTAGCAGCTCAAACTTAACGTTGCGGGTGACAGTGAGCTAACAAGCTATATAGCCTTCATCTGCATTCGCCACAACGTGCTTCCTTTTGAGATGCTCGCGCATCATACTCGTGCTGCCATGATAAGCAAGTTCAGCTTATTTAGCAGATTTTGCACTTCACATTATTGTGGGTGAAATGCTCCCACACTTTGGACGTACATGTATGAGGACGGCTAGACATGTTTTCTGTGGTGCACTGGGAGCAAGCTGCAAGCTGCTTGTTTTTCCGGTGATGTCACGTTTTCCCCGGATGATCAGTACTGCGCAATGTGCGCATGTGCATCAAAGACAGGACGGAGACGCCTGGAGGCCAAGCCAGCCAGTGAGGTCATCGCAGGCAGCAGCTTCGGGGAAACAAAACATGGGATGACGTCGATTACCAAATACGTCGGTGACAATTTTGGTCAACGACGTCATCGCGACTTGTCGACTAATCGTGGCAGCCCTAGTATCAGGTGTGTTATAGCAGTGTTGATAGCGCATTCAAGTAAAGCTTGCTCTGAGGGAATCACATACGCATACACGTGTGTGTGTGTGTGTGTGTACACACACACACACACACACACACACACACACACAGTTCTCTCTCAGATCAAAGCAGCAGTTTGTCATATTTTAATTTTAATGACTCCATCTTCAAACTGAGAACAGTTTCTCATTACTGCACTGTGTGTGCGTGTGTGTGTGTGTGTGTGTGTGCGTGCGTGCGTGCGTGTGTGCGTGCATGTGTGTGTGTGTGTGTGTGTGCATGTGTGTGTATGTGTTTGTGTGTGTGTGTATGTGTGTGTATGTGTTAGTGTGTGGGTCAGGTTAAAGCAGAGCCTCGTTAGGATTCAGTTTGATTTAAAGGAGAAGCGTTTTGTCAAAGAGCGTCTGTTTCAGAAGATGACTCACTGTGCAGGAGAAGTCTGTTAAGTAAGTAAGGGTTAATGTACAACGAGCCACTCATTATCGCCAAATAAACCGTTCAGGTTCCCTACAGGGTGCCCTGACAGGCAGACGACTCTGATTACTCTGAAACGTTAGTCTGAC
>NC_139624.1:16291184-16296184 GCF_964638095.1 Poromitra crassiceps
GCCATGTTAACAGTATTATGACAGATAACAGGGCACACGCATGTTAAAGCTGCCATGTTAACAGTATTATGACAGATAACAGGGCACACGCATGTTAAAGCTGCCATGTTAATAACAGTATTATGACAGATAACAGGGCACACGCATGTTAAAGCTGCCATGTTAACAGTATTATGACATAACAGGGCACATGCATGTTAAAGCTGCCATGTTAATAACAGTATTATGACAGATAACAGGGCACACGCATGTTAAAGCTGCCATGTTAACAGTATTATGACAGATAACAGGGCACACGCATGTTAAAGCTGCCATGTTAACAGTATTATGACAGATAACAGGGTACACGCATGTTAAAGCTGCCATGTTAACAGTATTATGACAGATAACAGGGCACACGCATGTTAAAGCTGCCATGTTAATAACATGTGAACACAAGTGTTCAAGGAACATGCCAACATTTTGGGAGATCCGTCTATTTGTATTTGAATTTCTATTCTATTTTGTCTGCCATGACAGTCTGCCCGCATCGATAAAAAACGCTATTTTATAGCCACATCAATCAAACTGGTCATTCAGTGGCATTTTATTGCCACATAAGTGATGTAGCGCACAGAGCTAACAGCTAGCTAACGCTAGCTAACTAAAGTAGATTACTTGTACATGCAACTGACATAGATCTATCTGTTTGCACCTTCGCTGTTTGCACCTTCGCGCTCCAATGTTTTCCTGGGGTCAGAGGAATTATCAGTAGTTAACGAGTTTAAATATTTAGGCGTGATGCTGGACTCCAATTTAACGTTCAGCAATCACATTAAAATGATCTCCAAAAATTTTTAATTCCACCTGTATAATTTCAGACAAATAAGGAGTTGTCTGTCCACAGACGCTGCGTTTTTATTTTTACACTCAATGATCCTTTCGCATCTGAACTATTGTATAACTAGCTGGTCGCTGACAGGAGTAACCATCCTCAAACCAGCCGAACTACTCTATAAAAAAGCCCTGAAAATACTAGATAAAAAACCCTTTTCTCATCACCACTGCCATATTATACGTAAATATGGCATGCTAAGTTTTGAGAGCTTTAGAAATTTCACCTCTGCCTGTCTAATATACAAAGTTCTACATGGACTGGCGCCGCCTCCTCTTGCTGACTTTATCAAATATCGTGCGACCGCCAATTCGACCCGTGTCACTCGGGCCATCACGAACAAGGTCTGCAAGGTCCCCTTTAGAAAAACTTCTTTTAGCCAGAAGACCTTATCCTTTACGGGAAGCACCCTCTGGAATAGTCTACCTCCCTCTATTAGAGAATGCCCTAGTCTCGCCACTTTCAAAGGCCAGTTGAAATTATGGCTCAGATCAAAACAACAATGTGACCACACTTAACATCTGTCATGTTTCGCTGCATGCTCTGTGTGTTTTATTCATTTTAGGTTTTGCTAACCTTTTGTACTATTAATTTTTTGGTTCTATTAACTGTGTGTGTTTTAATCATTTTTGGTTTTACTAATCTTCCGTATTATTAATCTTTTTTGTGCTATTAATCTTTTTTCTCCTTCATGATTACATCAACCTGCCATGGGACTACAGGTGGAAACTAGCCCTTGGGCTATAACCTGACATGTTTACTGTACGGCTGTACTGTTCATTAACGTGTAATGTCCCACTCTTTAAATAAATGAATGAATGAATGAATGAATGAATGTTTTACAATTCTGTCCATTTTCTGATGGATCAGTGTGGCCACGGCCTTACACAGCTGGTAGTGTGCAGGAATGGCTACCCTAGCCCCCTTAAGTCACCAAATACATATTCCAACAGCACCAAAATGCTCCTATGTACATGTTGGGACTCATGCATTCACCACGTTATGAAATAATAATGTCAAATACGAGACATTGTCATTTTCTAAGACTTCTTATTTTCACAGCCGGGACTTGCGGTTTTGTAAAAAACAAACGAAAATGTACGGTTTTGTCAGTTAATAACCATCGTCTGTCATGTTAATAACATGGTCTGTCATGTTAATAACATGGTAATAATACGTCTGCAGGTGGAGTACCGCACGGTGGCGGGCGCTCTGATCGACACCACGCCGGTGGACAAGCAGAGCCATAAGGTCGGCCATCTTGACCCCGACACGGAGTACGAGATTAGCGTCCTGCTGACACGGCCCCTGGACGGAGGCACGGGAAACCCCGGCCCCCCGCTCAGAGCCAGGACCAAGTGTGCCGGTGAGTCCAACATGGCCGCCCTTCCTCCTACTACACAGTACAGTGGCCCAATTCCAATCCGCCCCCTTACTGACTCAAGCCCTTAGAGGCACGTTCACGTGAAGGGAGTGAGGGCTTAGGGATGTCCCACGCTGAAATCGCAAAGTGAATGAGGGCTCAGAGTGAGCCCTTTCTGCCCCCTTACCGTAAGGGTGCAGCTGTGGCCACTTACGGAAAGGGAATTGCCCACAATGCATAGCGTTGCGACGTATAAAACGGGGAAGGCTGCAAATATCTGTCAAAAAAATAAAAGAACACACGCGCGAAACGAACGCGGTGTTTGCGAGTGCGCTGGAATGCCTTAATTGACAATGAAACATTACATTAATAGGGATTTCAGATTAGACAAAAATATTATATCAGAGGAATGCAAGGAGTTATTTTACACAATCCGAGTATAATCATCGATCATTTCTTTTACAATTGCAATCCACAACTTTTTTGATGAATGAGAAATAGTTTTACCGAATCTGTATTGTACAGTATTGACATTGTGTATAATGTTGGGTGACATGTCATTATTATGCTTATTTTAATTATAATTACACATGTTGCAGATTGCAGATGTTGCAGTAGGCTACATCTATTTTTAAATGACCTGTTGTCCACTCTGTAGAGCCAGAGCCTGGATGAGAACAGACTCATCAGGGAGTCTATTCCTCAAACGCCTTAGGTGTCTTGACAATAAACAATATATAGCGAGCCCAAAACCTACCAGAGTCAACATCATCTTGTCAAGTACAAAGGGCTCTGCTGTCCCAATCCTCCTATTTATCCAATGTGGATCCCTTCCACACTTGATGACTCAACCACTTTCAGATGGCGGCCATTAGAGGGAGTGAGGGAACAGGGCTTGAGTGTTTAGGGGGCGGATTGGAATTGGGCCTATGACTACACACACGCCTTCCAACATGGCCGCCCATCCTCCTACTACACAGTACAGTGACTACACACACGCCTTCCAACATGGCCGCCCATCCTCCTACTACACAGTACAGTGACTACACACACGCCTTCCAACATGGCCGCCCATCCTCCTACTACACAGTACAGTGACTACACACACGCCTTCCAACATGGCCGCCCATCCTCCTACTACACAGTACAGTGACTACACACATGCCTTCTAACATGGCTGCCCTTCCTCCTACTACACAGTACAGTGACTACACACATGCCTTCTAACATGGCTGCCCATCCTCCTACTACACAGTACAGTGACTACACACATGCCTTCCAACATGGCTGCCCTTCCTCCTACTACACAGTGCTGTGACTACACACATGCCTTCCAACATGGCTGCCCTTCCTCCTACTACACAGTACAGTGACTACACACATGCCTTCCAACATGGCCGCCCTTCCTCCTACTACACAGTACAGTGACTACACACATGCCTTCCAACATGGCCGCCCTTCCTCCTACTACACAGTACAGTGACTACACACATGCCTTCCAACATGGCTGCCCTTCCTCCTACTACACAGTACAGTGACTACACACATGCCTTCCAACATGGCTGCCCATCCTCCTACTACACAGTACAGTGACTACACACATGCCTTCCAACATGGCCGCCCGTCCTCCTACTACACAGTACAGTGACTACACACATGCCTTCCAACATGGCCGCCCTTCCTCCTACTACACAGTACAGTGACTACACACATGCCTTGCAACATGGCTGCCCTTCCTCCTACTACACAGTACAGTGACTACACACGTGCCTTCTAACATGGCCGCCCTTCCTCCTACTACACAGTACACCTCCTACTACACAGTACAGTGACTACACACATGCCTTCCAACATGTCCGCCCTTCCTCCTACTACACAGTACAGTGACTACACACATGCCTTCCAACATGGCCGCCCTTCCTCCTACTACACAGTGCTGTGACTACACACATGCCTTCCAACATGGCCGCCCATCCTCCTACTACACAGTACAGTGACTACACACATGCCTTCCAACATGGCCGCCCTTCCTCCTACTACACAGTACAGTGACTACACACATGCCTTCCAACATGGCCGCCCTTCCTCCTACTACACAGTACAGTGACTGACTACACACATGCCTTCCAACATGGCTGCCCTTCCTCCTACTACACAGTACAGTGACTACACACGTGCCTTCTAACATGGCCGCCCTTCCTCCTACTACACAGTACACCTCCTACTACACAGTACAGTGACTACACACATGCCTTCCAACATGTCCGCCCTTCCTCCTACTACACAGTACAGTGACTACACACGTGCCTTCCAACATGGCCGCCCTTCCTCCTACTACACAGTACAGTGACTACACACATGCCTTCCAACATGGCCACCCTTCCTCCTACTACACAGTACAGTGACTACACACATGCCTTCCAATATGGCCGCCCTTCCTCCTCCACAATACAATAGCTCTTTCTCAATGTCAACGTTTCTTCCTCGGCAGGATGGGTCCTTCCTAGTCACATCCTGAGGGCACGCGAGAGGCCTTCCTCACATTCAAAGAGCAAACATTTTGGAACAGGCTGGCGAATGTGTGAGATTGTGTCATGGTCACCATCACTTCCGTGCGAAAACACAACAAATGCCTGCGCTCGGGGTTTCACAGAATCATCGGCGATGGGACACTGTGCATGGTTGTAGTGTAGACTCATGGTTGGACACTGTGCATGGTTGTAGTGTAGACTCATGGTTGGACACTGTGCATGGTTGTAGTGT
>NC_139624.1:16303684-16328684 GCF_964638095.1 Poromitra crassiceps
ACTGTGTGTGTGTGTGTGTGTGTGTGTGTGTGTGTGTGTGTGTGTGTGTGTGTGTGTCTGTGTGTCTGTGTGTCTGTGTGTTAACATCCATTAAAGTGTGTGTGGTGTTTCTCAGTGTTCTTCCCCTGAGGCTTTTTAGAAAATACCAAGATTAATATTAATATTTCAATTTGCGCTTTTACATGATCTACGATACTCTCCCTCTCTCTCCCCCTGATACTCTCTCTCCCCTCTCTTCTCACCTCAGATTGTCATGCTCCGCTCTCTCCATCTCTCTCTCTTTTCTGTCTTTTATTTTATTTCTGTCTTTTCTCTCTCTCTTGCTCTTCGTTGTTATTTTTCTCTGTTTTTCCTGCTTCATCCCTCTCTCCCGCTTTCTTTGGTAACTCTTCATTTTACAGTCCCCAAATTACCAAGTATTTACCCTGTGAAGATATGGTAAATGACAGTATATTATTGGGTAAAGATGTAACAATAGATCAACAGATTAAATCCATACAAATGTGTATTTGTTTTTTTGTTCGCCTAAACAACAGCTAGTCTTCCTGGGGTCCAATACAATAATATACATAACACAATAGACATTGCAAAATAATACACTAAAAGCATATATTACATAAGATAAAATGCACACATATAATATACTAAAAAACCAGTATCACAAAAAAACATGTATCAGATAAGAGACGGCGAGATGAAAACGAGATAAAAGCTCATTAGAACCAGATGAAAGTGTTGCATGGTACACAAGCACTCAAACTATCCTGAGGACCAAAAACGTCTTGTGTGTGTGAGTGTATGTAGAGTTTAAGATTCCTTTTAAAACAAGCCCTTCCTTTGATGTAATGAACATCACCTGGAAGGCTGCTCCACGATACTATCAGCCTGTAAAATATCGCCCTCTTCATATAATTGGACTTTGGTAGGGGTAAAGTTATAAGTGCACCTCTTGCCCCTCTGGTGGAATGTGTGAGTACTTGAGCTACAAATAATGTAATTGTAAAGAAATGTAGGAGTCTGACTTTGAATAACTTAAATATATAAATAAGTTAGCCGATAGTCACTGAGCCAAGTGAGACGTGCATGCATATCCACTACACTAGACCTAGGTGAGCAGCCCAGGACTAGTCTAGCCTTGTTTTGAGCTACTTGTAACTGTTTGAGTAGACCATTGGATGCAGATGACCATAATGCACAGCAGTAATCTAAATGACATAAAACCATTGAGCAAACAACTTGACGAAACAACAATGATGTGATATTTGGTGCGCACTTCCTTGTAATTAATGGCAACTGCTCTGCCCATTTTGGCAACCACCCTGTTGATGTGATTGGACCAAGGCAATGTACAGTCAAGCCAATGTCCTAGAAGCTTCACTGTTTTTACTTGTTGTATAGTTTGACCCTCAATCTGTAAATTAATTTTAGGATTGTGTGATAATCTATCATTAGAACCAAAAAGTATGCAAATTCTTTTTGATATATTAAGTATACGTTTATTTTAGGGATGCACCGATCGATCGGCACGTGACCGGAAATGGCCGATTTTCACGTGATCGGCCTCGATCGGTGATCTGTTCCGGTCACTCTAAATAGCCGATTCTGTGAGCTGATTTTCACATGACGTGCGCGCACCCCAAAGCACCGAGACAGGCACCCAGCCACCACACCACACACGCCAGCATACCTTCCTCGTTGTGGATTTTTTTCACCGTCAGTGAAGTAGACAAAGCTCGCAGTTTGTCACACATGCAAGTCGAAAATAAGCCGTGGAGACAGAGGTGCGGCCGTGTCCCGCTCGGCTGGAGTCCAGTCAGAGCGGCTCGCTTCACCTCACTGGCCCCTCTCTCTCTGCTCTCTCTCCCCGGGAAGCGGTGCTCCAGCAACCCGCCACCGCGCACAGCCGGCTTGGCGAGGTGAACGCGAGCATTGTGTCGAGTATAACCATTCCCCGACCTGCTTTTCCATTCCACATCAGCGCTGCTGCCTCAGCCTGTCAAGTCATGTTGTAACGTGACGTGGATACAGGAGAGACTATTTGTTTCGTATTGCAAATAGAACGACATGAGAACGACGGACATAATAATAAAAATGCATCGGACTCACAAGTGTGCAACGTTTTCTGTGCGTGACGATATTTTTTCGGATGGCAGATAAAAATACGCATACCAAACTTCGGACTGTGTGTAAACTCCGCCTGATATTCAGACTGAAGATCGTTACTGTAACTCATAAACTCATTTCCCCTCTACTCAAGAGGACTGGTCTGGAGCCAGTCTATAAACTCCTTGTCCATGGATCATTTTGATGTTCTGTTGCATCTGTTTTCTTTTGGAAAAGTAAATGCATGATAGCTGTGGGATATAGGCTATTGGATTTAATTTAATTTTTGTATTCATTGTATTTGCACAAAAAAGCTCTGTCCAGTAGCCTAACCTGGAACACTTTTATTTTCAGATGTGTTTGAGTGAGAAGGTCCTACTTCATGCAAATGATAAGAATTGTTTATTTGTTTATTTGGATCCCCATTAGATGTAAGAATTGTTCTATGAATCTTAATTTTTAAACAAAGTTACAAAAACGTTTGTGTAAGCTGTCAATTGTTGTTTTTAGAAAAAAAAATCGGAATCGGCAAAAATCGGTATCGGCAAGTCAGACTATTCAAAAATCGGAAATCGGAATCGGCCAAGAAAATGGCAATCGGTGCATCCCTAGTTTATTTGTTTTTATCCAGTTATATATAATGCTAAGCTCGCTAGTCAGAACCTGATTTAGCTCTGCACATGTGGGGGCTGCATAATAAAGAGTGGAGTCGTTGGCATACATTGTCAAATTAGCTCTACTAATTGCATACGGCATATCGTTTGTAAAAATGGAAAATAAGAGGGGTCCAAGGCAGCTCCCTTGCGGTACTCCACAGTCAAGGACCCGACTGCTTGATAGAGCTCCATTAAAATACACTCTCTGTGACCCGGCAAACAGGTATCTCCTGAACCACAGAATCGGAGGCTTTAAAACCATAACTAATAAGTTTGGAGATTAAAATGTCGTGAATCGGGCATAAATCCGGCCAAAACTCCTGTAGTCTGAGCCAGCCTAGGGATAATCTTTCCTTCCCTCCACAATTTTGGACACACACCACTCATCAGACATCTATTCAAATATGACAGATTGGTTTGGAAACATGTACAGCAGATATTCTCAACAATGTGCTACAGTATCAAGGTGGTCAGTACCAGCAGACCCACCAACAGGCAGAGTTCAACAACATTTCAACCATCCCAACATCACATACAGCACATCGTATCATTCATGATGTATTTTTTATCAGCATGTCAGAGTTAGAATTGACATGTTCTCTCTAAGTTTGGAGGCCATGTTGACAAAATAAGCATTCAAATAATTTGAGATCTGAAGTGGCTTAGCCAAATAGACACCATCCGGTTCAACAAAAGAAGTGCCCCCCCCCCCTCAGCACACACACACACACACACACACACACCGTCTTTTTACCCATAATTTCATTCACATTCCATAATTTTTTACTGTCGTTACCACTGTCAGAGATTATCTGTTGATAGTAAGTTCTCTTATTTACTCTGTTCATATTAGTCACCTTGTTTCTTAACGTACGGTAAAGTTTTCTATCATCAGGAGAGCCAGAAAGAGCAACCTTTTTGGCCTCGTCCCTTTGAGACATCAAGTTCTTCAATGAGATGTCTATCCGTGGTGGACATTTGGCTTTAACTGTGAATTTCTTCAACGGGGCATGATTGTTAACAATTTTCATAAAATAATCCATAAATTCAAAGAGATCTCAGGATCATCAATAGCACATTGAATTTTATTGAGATCATTAAGAAAATCATCCATCATTACATTTCTTATATGATCTTGAAATGATAATTTTGGGAGTGGCTCTCCTCGGTAGCTTTGTTCCCCTGGAGACAGCAACAAAATGATGGTCACTGAAGTCAACTGAGACCGAGACAGATGTAGAGCACATACTGTCCAGGATTATTGTTTTTGTATGATTAAATGTGATCAAT
Organism: Poromitra crassiceps; assembly: GCF_964638095.1. Taxonomy (NCBI): domain Eukaryota; kingdom Metazoa; phylum Chordata; class Actinopteri; order Beryciformes; family Melamphaidae; genus Poromitra; species Poromitra crassiceps. The sequence continues at coordinate 16,307,734 of NC_139624.1, forward strand.
GCATTTTGAAGTTTTAACCCCAATATTATTCACAGAAATTCTTGTTGTTTGGAAAATTAGTTGAGATAATCCGCAGGTGTCAGTTATGGATTTACAAATGTGTGAAGATTCAAATCGGTGAGATGGAAAAAAATAATTGCAATGCTTTTTTTTTTTTTACAGTGTTTTCTTTTATAAAGAGCAAAGGAAATATGCATTCATTACAAAGTTTGTGTTTCACAGTTATACCCTACCTCAGAAATAAAAAGGGATTATTTAATTTGTTAAAGAAAAGATGAGAAAAAATACAATATTTTGTGTTTTTGTCTAAGAAATAATTAAAGCAATCCTGTGCACTCATAATTTGTTTGCAGTCTCATTTTATATATACGGTATATATATTTTTCAGAAAATCCTATTGTGAACTCAATAAGTCAGTGTACTTGTGATCATTTTTCAAAAACAAAAATTTACGCAGCAAGTATAAAAAAGCATGTTTGGAATGGTTGGACTAGGTGGACGAGTTGGACATCTGTTTATATTTATATCTTCTGTTAAGTCTTTTCATCTTTCCCTTCAAATATTCTCTCTCTCTGTCGTTGTCTCTCCCCCAGCTCTCTTTTACTGCATATTCAACACCCCCCCCCCTCTCTCTCTCTCTCTCTCTCTCTCTCTCTCTCTCTCTCTCTCTCTCTCTCTCTCTCTCTCTTTCTATCTCTCTCTTTAATATTAAATATGGTGATCTCCTGGAAATGAAAAACTAACCGCCCCTCCCCCATCCTAAAAGTCACCTTCAACATTCAACATGATTGTATGGAAGCAGATAGTGGTGCCTTCAAGGACAGTTAGATGTGGGTCTGTAAAGGACTGTAGCCTACCGCAAAGATGAGCTGTTTTTTGTTGGTCATCCCGGGAAGTTAGCATCGCGCTGGGTTCCCTCCTCTGGAAGTCGATGGGGTTTTTGTATGGCCATTTTGGTTAGATGTCTGAAATAAGGTCTGTGGTTAACAAAAGCTTATGAAACTGAGACCAAAACGTGAATGCGCTGTTATAGCACCACCATCAGGCAGATTGGTGTCATTCTTTTGTTTCCGAGTAGTGGGTGACATTTCCAAACTATGTGCAAAGTTCGGCTGCTGTGGGGCTTATATGGTTTCTGAGGTGCATAGTGTTTTAGCGGAGAATAATAATAATAAACGGAACAATTACAATAGGGTTCCTCGCATATTTCATGATGTGAGGCAGAATATCGTGCTGTTGAGTCCGACAACAGAGTCTGGAAGAGCAAGTGAGCATCAGAGCTCGGTTATGGTACAGCCACAGCTTGGAAACATTAAACATGATCATGGAAACATTTAATAACCTTCAATATGAAAGAGTTCTATATAGCATCAGTCATAACTGCTGTTAGACATGAATCAGTATTCATGGGGGCACGGTGGTGCAGTGGTAGCGCTCTTGCCTCACACACTCTCCTCACAGCAAGAAGGTCCTGGTCCGGTTCAGTTATCTCCTGGGACGCTGTTGGCACTGGAGGTATGTCTCCCCATGCCTTCAGTGCCTGATGCCCAGGTGGGCTCTGTGTGGAGTTTGCATGTTCTCCCCAATGCTCCCCTGGGGTTTCCTCCATATAACATCAATATGGAGCCCCACTAAAAACATGCAGAAGATGGTCGTCTGACCAGCCGTGGTCGGAAGAAGTTGGTCCCCGTGCGCTTCCCTGCAGCTGCCCACCGCTCTTGGCCTGACCATGGAGGAGGACGAGCCAGGAAGGGTCAAAAGCAGAGGACAAATTTCACATCGCCTCCAGTGTGTGTGTGTGTGTGTGTGTGTGTGTGTGTACTGGCTGCCGTGCACGCGTGCATGCATGGTGTGTCGTCTGTGATGAAATAGAGACGGGGTTTGTCCGTCCGGATTGATATATTCCTCCTCTTCTCAGTGCGACAGAGAATAATGTGTGTGACTCTCAGCCTTCTGGCAGACGTTGCCTCTCCATACCTGAGACCAGTCCAGTCTCCAGTGTGGATCCCCCAGTCTGGCAGAGAGCAGTTTCACTCCTGAGGCTCCTGGATGATTGTAGCTCAGGTCCAGCTCTCTCAGATGGGAGGGGTTGGAGCTCAGAGCTGAGGCCAGAGAAGCACAGGCTTCCTCTTAGAGCAGACAGCCTGCACGCGCGCACACACACACACGCGCACGCACACACACACACACACACACACACCACACGCACACGCACACGCGCATGCCCGTGCACCAGACCGGGGGGGGGGACGAACTGGACAGCTTGTGTGTGTGTGTGTGTGTGTGTGTGTGTGTGTCTGTCTCTGTGTGTCTCTCTCTCCCTCTCACTCTCTCTGAACATCATTTCTATGCTAATGAGCTTGGCTCTGCTCTAATCTCATTGGCCTATTGAACTGACGATGCAATTTCCTGTCCTTTCTCTTCCCCCTCGACTGGTACAATACAGCACTGTGTGAGTGAGTGTGTGTGCGCGCGTGCGCGTCTGTGTGTGTGTGTGTGTGTGTGTGTGTGTGCGCGTCTGTGTGTGTGTGCGTAGGTGTGCATGTCTGTGTGTGTGTGTGCGCACATGCATGTGGGTGTGAATTTATTGCCTTTTTCCTTTATAGAGCAGCATAGTTGATGATGTAACCGGGCCAATCAGGGACTGTGTCGTAGTTGATGATGTCACCAGGCCAATCAGGGACTCCGTCGTAGTTGATGATGTCACCAGGCCAATTAGGGACTCGGTCGTAGTTGATGATGTCACCAGGCCAATTAGGGTCTCCGTCGTAGTTGATGATGTCACCAGGCCAATTAGGGACTCCGTCGTAGTTAATGATGTCACCAGGCCAATTAGGGACTCGCAGAGCCGTAGAGTGGACCAGCTTTTTACCTTGCAATAGTTCCCGGAAGTAAGGTTCTGCATTAAGCAGTGCTGTCGAGTTGCAGCAGAATAGACTGGGTGAAAGACTAAGGCGTTTAAAGAATCAAATTGTATATTATCAGCTTTACTTTATGCATTCAAATGTACTTCCTGGAACTATTCCCCCGTAAACACTATAGCTACGTGAGTCGCACATTTTAGACTACCGTAACGTCTCTTCTATATCACTCTGGGGACTGTGTCGTAGTTGATGATGTCACCGTGCCAATCAGGGACTCAGTGTTCAATTGGACTCGTGTTTACCGTGAATACGATACCGGAGGTTGTGTACACGATATGTTTAGCATTCAAGTGGTCACGTCGTGAACATGCACAGTTGACTAGAAGCCACCGAGGCTAATAATGTAGCTACCACTAGCTAGTGAGGTTAATGCAGGAAATGCAAAGGCATAATGACAGAGGAAAACAAGATGAGACTGTTGATAATATCAACATGTTCCTCAGACATATTCTAAAATGAGTGAAAAGTTCTATACAGCTAAAATGTCAATATATTTAATTGTCCAATATGTCCGCCATTTTGTGAAACGTCACACGCACGTCGCAAGTCGTGAGCTCGAAGCTTTCAGAAAGATTCCACATAGCAAGTCGTGACCACCACATGAGGGCGCCGTTCAACTGGATTTATGTCGTGTTCACGGTAAACACGAGGCCACTTCAACGCAGCATGTGTCACAGTTGATGATGTCACCGGGCCAATCAGGGACAAACCAATGATAGAGACACTGCGTAACGCGTCATCATTCAGAAACCACGCCCAAGACGGGGGAAAACAGAAAGCCCCCCTCCAATCCTGGCGTTCTCCTATGTCACGTGCATGGTTGCGTGTTGCACACAAAGATCGTATATACAGAAGATGAACACTCCAACTTACTTCCTTGACAGCTAAATCCACATTTCTTCTCGCCAATTCTCAATGGCTTCCTTGTTTTGCTCGGGAGTACAAAAAAACTTAAATTGACGATTTTTTACATTTGTTGTCTGCGCAGCCCACCACACAACAGCTTTTAGCTATGTTTAATTCAAGGAAAATGACGCTGGTGAATGGGAGTGAACGGACCGATTTCCCCCGTGATGGGCGTGGCCTATTTCTTGCAGTGTCTCTATGCCATCTCCCGAAGCATTGAGTGGTAATATAATACTGTCAGGTTAACATTAGTAAACAGCTGTACACTGTGGGTAATATAATAATATATCAGATCAACATTTATAAACAGCTGTACACTGTGGGTAATATAATAATATATCAGATCAACATTTATAAACCGCTGTACACTGTGGGTAATATAATAATATACTGTATCAGATCAACATTTTTAAACCGCTGTACAGTACGCTGGGGATTGAACCCCGCTCGTGGGAAAGCAAACATATATGCCCGTCCAACACCCTGACCACAACGCTCTTACTACCCACGTGGCAGCTAGTGTATATCGCCCCCTACTGCTTCATACAGGCTTGTATGTGAATTATGCTAGTACAAACAGTGTATGAGGGCAGCTGCTGTATGACAAACTGATACAATTGTTATCAATGGTTATGGTCAATGGTTATCAATCGATGAGTTATTGGACAAAGGATAATAATATGAATAACATTAATAATATTATTAATAATAATAATAATAATAATATGAATTGCTCCCTGTTTCACAATGAAGTTTGATTGGCAGGTGAGGAGAAAAAGAACTGGATCCCATCTGTGAGGCTGAATGCCTCTGCTCAGAGCGTGCGCGGGCACACTCTCTCTCTCTCCTCTCTCTCTCTCCTCTCTCTCTCTCTCTCTCCTCTCTCTCCTCTCCCCTCTTTCTCTCTCTCTCTCGGTAGAGTGACCTTTGGAGCGAACATGACCCTGACTGATTGGAACAGATTTCTAACATGACTCCCCGACTCACCCTGCTGCACACACATATTACACAGACACACACACATGTACGTGTACGCACGCACACGCACACACACACACACACACACACACACACACACACACACACACACACACAACACACGTGCGTGTGCACACACACAACACACACACACACACATGTACGTGCACACACACATACACACACACACACACTGCGTGGCATTTCAGTTGCCTTTTGTTGTCTGGATGGATGTGATGTAGGCTTTGCAGAAGCAGTTGGTTCAATAGTATAGTTCATTAGTGATGGAAGTTTCTAGAGAGAAACATGTTTTATTTGCATCATATTGGCTCAGTGAATGTATCTCCTGTTTAGTTTGTCAGTTATTACGAAACAATTTCCAGAAAATTGTTGCAATGCAACATTTGCTATCATTGCTATCAATGGTTGTTGCTACAGAGACAGCTATCGCTGACATCTTTTCCTCACTGTCTATTACACAAAAACAAGAAAGTGTCCTTGATTACTCGACAGTGCTATGGGTCAATGTTATCTTAATGATCTCATCTTCGATTCTGAGAAATATCGTTTTTTTGTCCGTTTTGGATGATAGCGGAATACTACTTTAGCCTACCCACGATGCTCTGTGGTTATTTAGCTATGGAGCTACAAAAATCTAATGAACTTACACCATATCAAACCATCTTTCAATGGGGAATGAAAATACTGTAGCATACAAAGCAGAAACAGCATTGTGGGCGTGTCTTAAGCCCATGGCACCCCAATCAAACATTCTCCAACAAACACAGACTTCCCCCTAAGAACCAACATGGTGGTGATTCCTGGCTACGGTAAGCCTACAAAAATCTTATCCTTGCGGTACTCTATGCTTTCAGGGCTTAACATCTTCAAACCTTCTGAAGCTGTCTGGACACATTTGATTGGCTGATGGAGGCTGTTAGCGGCTGTCTGGACACATTTGATTGGCTGATGGAGGCCGTTAGTCTGAAGCTGTCTGGACACATTTGATTGGCTGATGGAGGCCGTTAGTCTGAAGCTGTCTGGACACATTTGATTGGCTGATGGAGGTCGTTAGTGGCTGGCCTTTCCACAGACACTTTCTGCCAACGCTGCTGATCCTAATGTCAGCCCAACATTATGGGCTGGAATGACATTCTCTCTGTTAGACACACACACACACACGCATGCACACACACACACACACACGCATGCACACACACACAGACACACACGGAATGGCAAGATTTACTCTCCCCTGGGGGATTATGGGTAATAGGATCCTCCCCCCACTCCCCTTGACCCCGACCCTCATTGTTGTCACGGCGATTATGGGATGGAGTGCTTCCACTGCAACACAGACACACACACACACACACACACACACACACACACACACACACACACACAGTATTGGGCCTTTTGGGCCTTATCGTACTGTTTCCTGGTTTCTGTCAAACATTCCCTGCCACTGGTTCCTGTGTTCAGCATGATAATCTTCACAAATGATGACCTTTTGGTTTTTTTAAACGCTTTCTGAAAAATGTGTAAAAAAACAAGCATTTACGCTTCAAAATTCATAAACGTGGTCGTCATTTGTGAAGATTATCTTACTGGACACAAAGGTCTCAGTTTCATACACTTTTCACAGACTTTATTTCAAGCAGAAATCCCATTGACTTTTAAGTGCTGGAAGTTCTTACATCCAGGTCTTAGCGACTCCTGCGGCTCTATATGTTTAAGTGCAAGCATAGAGTTTGAGTGTGAGGGCGGAGTAAAACATCTGAAATGAAATCAATAAATCATGTATGTAATCTGTGTGTGTGTGTGTGTGTGTGTGTGTGTGTGTGTGTGTGTGTGTGTGTGTGTGTGTGTGTGTGTGTGTGTCTGTGTGTGTGTGTGTGTGTGTGTGTGTGTGTCAGACCCGTTGCAGGGCCCTCGACGTCTGGAGGTGGTTGACATTCAGTCCAAACAGGTGACGGTGAGATGGGAACCGTTCGGCTACAACGTGACGCGCTGCCACAGCTACAACCTGACCGTGCACTACCACTACAGGCCTGTAGGGGGCTCCCCCAGGTAACTGTCACCTCTAAACTACTGCTACCGGCCTGTAGGGGGCTTTACCAGGTGACAGTCACCTCTAAACTACTGCTACCGGCCTGTAGGGGGCTCCACCCGGTAACTGTCATCTCTAAACTACTGCTACCGGCCTGTAGGGGGCTCCACCAGGTAACTGTCATCTCTAAACTACTGCTACCGGCCTGTAGGGGGCTCCACTAGGTAACTGTCATCTCTAAACTACTGCTACCGGCCTGTAGGGGGCTTCACTAGGTAACTGTCATCTCTAAACTACTGCTATGTGCCTGTAGGGGGCTCCACCAGGTAACTGTCAGCTCTAAACTATTGCTCCCGGCCTGTAGGAGGCTGCACCATGTAACTGTCATCTGTAAACTACTGCTACCGGTCTGTAGGGGGCTCCACCAGGTAACTGTCACCTGTAAACTACTGCTACCGGCCTGTAGGGTCAAAGAGCGTGGAAGGAAAGAGACAACACTCCGGCCATTTTTGGAAACAGAATGCGCCTCGCAGTGGTCAGCTGCGGTAGCGCTGGCCCCTATAATCAGCCTCTCTAAACAGTAACTCAACGGGAGAACACTCTAAACTTTGGGGATTCACATCTTTTCCGGGCGTACTGCAAATCTGGATTGAAGTGGTGTAGTGCAGGGATGTAAAACAACAACCATATTGTGGAAACTAAGCAAAATTTTTAGTTTTAGTTTTTTAGTTTTTTCAAGATAAATAGCTAATGAAAAGGACCCGAGGTTCAACTCCCATTGAGTTACTGTTTAGAGAGGCTGATTATAGGGGCCAGCGCTACCGCAGCTGACCACTGCGAGGTTCTTTTGGCGCTGTCACGTTTCCAAAAATCAAAAATGGCGGAGGCTGCTGGGCGCTGATGTTGCAATGGGGCAATATGGAGCTGCCATTTCTTTCCATAAAAGTTCTTTGGTAGGGTGCTGCACCAGGTAACTGTCACCTCTAAACTACTGCAACCGGCCTGTAGGGGGCTCTACCAGGTAACTGTCACCTCTAAACTACTGCTACGGGCCTGTAGGGGGCTCAACCAGGTAACTGTCACCTGTAAACTACTGCTACGGGCCTGTAGGGGGCTCCACCAGGTAACTGTCACCTCTAAACTACTGCTACGGGACTGTAGGGGGCTCAACCAGGTAACTGTCACCTGTAAACTACTGCTACCGGCCTGTAGGGGGCTCAACCAGGTAACTGTCACCTGTAAACTACTGCTACCGGCCTGTAGGGGGCTCAACCAGGTAACAGTCACCTCTAAACTACTGCTACCGGCCTGTAGGGGGCTCCACCAGGTAACTGTCACCTGTAAACTACTGCTACAGGACTGTAGGGTGCTGCACCAGGTAACTGTCACCTCTAAACTACTGCTACGGGCCTGTAGGGGGCTCAACCAGGTAACTACTGCTACGGGCCTGTAGGGGGCTCCACCAGGTAACTGTCACCTGTAAACTACTGCTACGGGCCTGTAGGGGGCTCCACCAGGTAACTGTCACCTCTAAACTACTGCTACGGGCCTGTAGGGGGCTCCACCAGATAACTGTCAACTCTAAACTACTGCTACGGGCCTGTAGGGGGCTCCACCAGGTAACTGTCACCTCTAAACTACTGCTACGGGACTGTAGGGGGCTCCACCAGGTAACTGTCACCTCTAAACTACTGCTACGGGCCTGTAGGGGGCTCCACCAGGTAACTGTCATCTGTAAACTACTGCTACGGGCCTGTAGGGGGCTCCACCAGGTAACTGTCACCTGTAAACTACTGCTACGGTCCTGTAGGGGGCTCCACCAGGTAACTGTCACCTGTAAACTACTGCTACGGTTACCTGGTTGTAGGGGGCTCAACCAGGTAACTGTCACCTGTAAACTACTGCTACGGGCCTGTAGGGGGCTCAATCAGGTAACTGTCACCTGTAAACTACTGCTACGGGCCTGTAGGGGGCTCCACCAGGTAACTGTCATCTCTAAACTACTGCTACGGGCCTGTAGGGGGCTCCACCAGGTAACTGTCACCTCTAAACTACTGCTACGGGCCTGTAGGGGGCTCAACCAGGTAACTGTCACCTCTAAACTACTGCTACGGGCCTGTAGGGGGCTCAACCAGGTAACTGTCACCTGTAAACTACTGCTACGGGCCTGTAGGGGGCTCCACCAGGTAACTGTCACCTGTAAACTACTGCTACGGGCCTGTAGGGGGCTCCACCAGGTAACTGTCACCTCTAAACTACTGCTACGGGCCTGTAGGGGGCTCCACCAGGTAACTGTCACCTGTAAACTACTGCTACGGGCCTGTAGGGGGCTCAACCAGGTAACTGTCACCTCTAAACTACTGCTACGGGCCTGTAGGGGGCTCCACCACGTAACTGTCACCTGTAAACTACTGCTACGGGCCTGTAGGGCGCTCCACCAGGTAACTGTCACCTCTAAACTACTGCTCCCGTGTGTGTGTGTGTGTGTTGCAGGGAGTCAGTAAAGGAGGAGGTCCGTGAAGAGCAGGTGTACTCGTTGCGTGGCGCGGCGCCGCAGCACGTCCTGCGTAACCTTCCACCCTTCACCAACGTCAGCCTGAAGCTCGTCCTCACCAACCCTGAGGGACGCAAGGAGAGCGAGGAGCTGCTGCTGCTCACCGACCAGGATGGTGAGACAGTGACACAGGGAGAGACAGACAGACAGACAGACAGACAGACAGACAGACAGACAGACAGACAGACAGACAGAGAGAGAGAGAGAGGAGCCCCCTCAAGGGCAAAACAACAGTAGAAATTAGCGCTGAGAAGGACGAAGACAACAAGGAGGTGCGAGGCGAGGCAGTGAGGGATGCTAGAAAGGAGAGTGCTCAATTTCTGTCAAGGACTGTCAAACGATACATTTTCTTAATCGCGATTAATCTTGCGATTAACTATAGTTAATCGCGATTAATCGCATCTTTGTATTGCATGTTTAAAATCCCATTATTTTTCCATTTCAAAGCATTTTTAATTAGATATTAATAATTCTTACCAGTGTGTCGTGATTGGGAATCAAATTAATGCAAATAAATGTACTTTGTGATATTGCATTTTAGATATATTTTCAATTCAATAGAAGTACAATGTAGACAGGAGGTAACAATGTCTACTAAATATATCTTGAACAGAAAATAAATGCACAATTGTAAACAGTGCAGTACACGCTCCTTAACCGATACTTCCGGCGGCGGCGCTGTGGAGCAGTCGAAACCCAAAATGACACAGCCGAAGAAGGCTGTGTCTGAGCTAAAAACTTTGGCACTTCCATGTGAATAATGGCTCGGTATTGGAAACTACGGAAGATTTTGGAGTACATTGGCGCCGTAGCATTGGATAACAACATTGTGTGTGAGGTACAGTAGGTACAGTTTTATTGTGACGTGTATATTGCGTGAAGCCATTGCAGCCGACCTCCCAGTGGCTAGAGGACCCGCACATCCGAGACTCTGAAGGAAGAATGACTCATGAGTCTCACGTTGAGGCTACGGCGACGCTAGCTGCTCCGGTATGCTTAGCTTTTAGGTGATAGCTCAAACTCGATGTACTTCGGTGATATTTTAATTCCGTTTTACACAAGGTGCAAACTACTGTGCCATTTGGGAGTTTTTTTTAAAGTAAAACGAGCCATTTAGAAGCGTCTTTGCTGTCTTTCTTCAACATGCCTGCAACAGCAGGAGACAGGAAACGGCTGCGACCGGCTTGACGACAAGTACGGGTGTGTTGAAGGGACAAAATGGCGGCATGCGATTAACGCGTTATGGTCGGCCCTTAATCGCATCGCGATTAACGCGTTAACGCTGACAGCCCGTGAGCGCGTGTAGTGCACAATATTTCTGGTTTAAATAACAAAGAACCCCACTTTTACCACTGTAGCTGTACTGAGTAACGCCTGTCCGTCTGTCTGTCTCTCACCTGTCTGTCTGTATGTCTGACACCTGTCTGTCTGTCTCTCACCTGTCTGTATGTCTGTCTGTCACCTGTCTGTCTGTCTCTCACCTGTCTGTCTGTCTGTCTCTCACCTGTCTGTCTGTCTGTCTCTCACCTGTCTGTCTGTCTCTCACCTGTCTGTCTGTCTGTCTCTCACCTGTCTGTCTGTCTGTCTCTCACCTGTCTGTCTGTCTCTCACCTGTCTGTCTGTCTCTCACCTGTCTGTCTGTCTCTCACCTGTCTGTCTCTCTCAGTCCCTGGATCAGTTCCTGTTGACTCCATCCTGGGCAGCAGTTACGAGCAGCAGATCAGTCTGAGCTGGAGAGAGCCGCTGCAGACCTACGGCCTGATCCGCCAGTACGAGGTAACACACACACACACACACACTTACGGCCTTATCTGCCAGTACGAGGTAACACACACACACTTACGGCCTGATCTGCCAGTACGAGATAACACACACACACACACACACACACACACACACCTACACCTACGGCCTGATCCGCCAGTATGAGGTAACGCACACACACACACACAGACACACACGCACACACACACACCTACGGCCTGATCCACCAGTACGAGGTAACACACACACACACACACACACACACACACACACACACCTACGGCCTGATCCACCAGTACGAGGTAACACACACACACACACACACACACACACACACACACACACACACACCTACGGCCTGATCCGCCAGTATGAGGTAACACACACACACACACACACACACACACACACACACACACCTACGGCCTGATCTGCCAGTATGAGGTAACACACACACACACACACACACACACACACACACACACACCTACGGCCTGATCTGCCAGTATGAGGTAACACACACACACACACACACACACACACACACACACACACACACCTACGGCCTGATCTGCCAGTATGAGGTAACACACACACACACACACACACACACACACACACACCTACGGCCTGATCCACCAGTACGAGGTAACACACACACACACACACACACCTACGGCCTGATCTGCCAGTATGAGGTAACACACACACACACACACACACACACACACACACACCTACGGCCTGATCCACCAGTACGAGGTAACACACACACACACACACATACCTACGGCCTGATCTGCCAGTATGAGGTAACACACACACACACACACACAGACACACACGCACACACACACATACACACACCTACGGCCTTGCTATCTAGCTAACATAACTAGCCAATCTACTGGGCAGATCATCCCCAGGGGGTCTGGATGGATGGAATAGCTGTTGCTATCTTGTGCGGATAAGGTTCACTAAAAGCTGCCTTCACGTGTTCAGACATCTTCTCTCCTCTCAGCGTGAGGTCGAGCGGGAAAAGGTCAGCGGTAAGTAGGTCAAAGGTTAAACCGTCTGAACGTGGAGTGCAGCGCACGGTGGCAGATCCGAGCGGTGCGTGACGCCAGGGGTAGTGCTGCCACATAATTAGGAGACGCCCCCATAGGAAAACAACGGCACAGCGGGCGCAGAGCTGTTTTACCACGGATCATGTGTTTCATTCATCCAATAGCATCTTGTGTGGAAAATGTACTGTAACAGTCTGCTGGCATCTGCTTTTGGAACATGGTTTGCTTAACAGTTTGGGCATCACTTGCTCACTAGCACAGTTTAAAATGAACCCTTGTCACCAGGGTCAACTGGAAAAGACTGAGCGACGTTAAGGATGAAGTCATAACCACTGATGATGTCATGCCCCCATGCCAGGACATCAAATTCTGCTGCTAAAATTGGGTATTAGCAGATAATTCAGTGAGGCAATCAACTGTAACTCACTGAGAAACTTTTATCACATCGCAAAGAGGGAAATTAATTGAGAAAACGTGTTGGACAATGGACATTAGCCTACTTGCAATAGGCTATTCACCTTCACCTATCCCATAACCCAGAGGGTCGTTGGCATCACAGACGATCTGTCAACAAGCTCTCTCCATCTCTCTCTGCCCTCCGCACGAGTGAGTCCACTCTATTACGCATGGAATTACAGCATATTGCATGCCTCGCGCAAACAGCCATTGCGAGACGGGAATCTGATTGGTTTGATTGATGTAACGCCCATTGCCTGGCCACACCTGTGAATAATTCTGGTGCTTAAGACTGCCCAAATCCCATTTGCGCAGGCATTTTGGGGGCACCGATGATTTGGCACGGTTCTAATTTGCGCCTGCGGCACGTGCCGTGAACTTTTCCGCATCCCCGCCGAGAATTCCATCCCCACCATATTTTGGGGCTGTTTTAACTTAGAAAACAGGGAGGTCACGTCTACCCAGACAATTCTATCACATTTAAACAGTTACATTTCTGTATAAGTCATTACAATATGCTCCCGTGAGGTGGGGATGCGTTTAGCTGCTGCCAGGCAGGGGTGCAAAACTCTGCATAACACCTGGACACTTGCACAAGGCGGACTGCTATCATTAAGGCATGCAAACAGGTGTGGAAGCGTAAACAGGGGATATCACCTGTACCAAGATAGGGCCCAACCAGTTCTAAGTGCAAATCCGTTCATAATGTTTTGAGATATCCTGCGGACAAACAGAGAGACAGACAGACAGACAGACTGACAGACAGACAGACAGACAGACAGACAGACAGACGGAGGTAATTATTATTTTTCTAAATATAGAACCACTTTCTTCTGTTCTATTCTCTACAGATCTCCTACAAGGCGCTCAGTTCCTTCGACACAGAGTTTGATCTGTCCAATCAGAGCGGGAAGGTGTTCAAACCGGCCAATGAGACGAGCCACGTGTTCAGCAGCCTGTACCCCGGCTCCACCTACTCCTTCACAATAAGAGCCTCCACCGTCAAAGGCTTCGGCCCCCCGGTCATCACCCAGTTCACCACCAAGATATCAGGTACGCTGTGTGTGTGTGTGTGTGTGTGTGTGTGTGCGTGCGTGTGTGCGTGTGCGTGCGCGTGCGCGTGCGCGTGCGTGTGCGTGTGTGTGTGTGTGTGTGTGCGCGCGCGCGTGTGTGGAGACTGTGTGCGCCATCGAATGGGAAAAACCCCCATATATCGCAATGGGCTGACTCACCAAAGGACGGTGCTGCGGCTCTACACTACAGGATTTTGCATTGAAGAGCAGGTACATAGACGTCTGTTCAGATGTGTGCGTTGTGTGAACCAATGAATAGACCCTTCTCACGGGGGCCATTTTGTGTCGAGAAGCCAGGGTAAACACAGATGCAAGCAAAACACTAATGAGGGTTTCCAAATCCCAATCATGGAAGTTGGAAACCCTCATTAGTGTTTTGCTTGCACCTGTGTTTACCCTGGCTTCTCGACACAAAATGGCCCCCGTGAGAAGGGTCTATTGGTTCCCAAACGGTGCTCCTCCGCCTGCTGGTCCGCCAGAGAATTGATTTTTTTTTTTTTTTTTTTTTTTAATACAGACAACAGTTTTTACATACACATTATATTAACACTTTCAGTGCCACGGCCCTTGGGCAAAAGGTTGCTTGCTGTGCCACATAGGCCGCAATGCATTTTAAAACAGTCATATAATGTTTTTAATAATTACTATGTAAACACTGAACACGCACAAATAACGATGAGACTCTCTTCTATCACCTGCAAAAAAAAGTTTATTGATCCCATTTTCCGTTCTTTAGTTATGAGCCGGAGAAGATAGCCTGATTGAACGAAAAACATACCTTTTTTTCTACGAGCTGAGATAACGAGCCTTTTGTGAAATTAAACATTTCAAGCACATCTCTGACTCTGAAGCTAATTTTCTGATGTCTGGGTCTGTCTGGGTGAAGTGTATGCTGCTCTGCTGCTCTGCGTGCTCCCCCCCCCCCCCCCCCCCCCTCAACTGCACACGCCTCCTGGGTGTGTCTTATGTGCCTGGTGGCTCTCAGTCTCTGCTGAGTTTGCTGCGCACACACAGTGAATGGTGCGCGATATTCAGCTTTTTGGTTCCGCGTGTGTTTGTCACGGGCTGGCATGCTTCCAGTTCGGAATAATAATGCTGATTATGTCAATGTGCTGTTGCAGCGTACATGAAGGTGCTCAGTTGTGACAGCGGATGCTGCTGCTCTGGGCACAGCTGGCGTTGTGCTCGTTGTGCTTCTGCACGTCGATGCATACGGACGGATGCGATGCGATTTCCTCCTTTTTCCCAGTGACTATTTCTGTGTGTTTGGCTCCTTTTTCTCTGATCAGGAGAGTGCTGTCGCCACCTAATGGGTTTGTAAAATAGGTTATCGACCTCCAATAGCTACAATATTGTTAGAGGCGACGTAAGAAGCTTAGATCGACACCCCCCCGTCAAAAAAACAATTTGGAGTTATGACGCCATTTGGCGTCGCTGGCACTGTACGGTAAATTTCTAATGACGCCATATGGCGTCGCTGGCACTGAACGTGTTAACCCTGAGCAGTTGCCGGATTGGGCCAATCTTCGGAAATATCGTGATATTTGGGAAACATCACAATTTTGAACAATTACTTTCTGAGGCTGCAGCAGGCTCAGTTTTAAAGCCAGAGTGAAGTTTAATAACACTCTAAAGTTAGGCAAAATTTTGGCGAGGGATTTTTTTTTTTCAAAGGGGTCCTCTTTTTCACAACCTAATGTTGGCAGGTGTGTGTGTGTGAGTGTCTGTGTGTGTCCATTTTGAACCAGCTAGTAGCCTTATATTGTTATTTAGTTAATCTGCTGCTATTGCATGGTTAAATCAGCTAATTTTATTTTATGGGGGGGGTGGTATACGCAGTGGAAGTGGTCCCTGGGAAATTTGGTTTGGTACGTAGTGGTACTTGGTTGGAAAAGTTTGGGAACCACTGCCTACAGTCCCTGCTGCATCTTTTTCATAATGGAGGTGATGTTCATGTCCCATCTGTCTCCACTCTCCTAGCTCCTCTCATGCCAGCCTATGATCAGGAGTCTCCTCTGAATCAAACTGACTCCACTGTTACCGTCTTGCTGAAGCCAGCACAGAGCCGAGGAGCTCCAGTCAGGTAACACGCACGCACGGCGCACGCACACACACGCACGGCACACACACACACGCGCGCGCGCACGCACACACACGTACACACACGTGCACACACATACACGGCACACACGCTCATGCACGTGCGCGCGCACAGACGCACACACACACGCACGCATACACACACACACACACACACACGACACACACACACACACACACGGCACACACACACACACACACACACCACACACACATGGCACACACACACACACACTTGTCCCGCTGTGAAGCTTCAGACTGTGACTTTATGAAATATTTAAGTGTAGAAAACTGCAGCTTTCAGGTTTCAAAAGGACGGAAAAAAAATCTGCGTTAAAATGTTTGGGTTAGTTAAAGATGAACCCTAACCTCTAAAAAGCTGCTTTAAAAAGTAAAAGGTTGTTGTTGTTTTAAAAAGAAAAATGACTTTTCTTTTTTATATTACGCACGTTTAGATGTAGAAGGCACTCAACAGTTTTAGGATCACTAAATCTCACCACCCTATAATTAGAGAGGGAATAGCATAATCTTCTTCAACTATTTTCTGATTTCAATTTATGATGACATCATCATTTGAAAGCTTACAAGCTTTACACATTCATAATGTGTAAAAAAAATAAAAAAATAACTGACTAAAAGCCTACTTTTTACACAAGACACCAGTCCCTCTGATATAATATAATGTCTAAAGCTGAACTGTTGCCTGTAATAGCTGTCTCTAAAAAAAATGATTTGACTGTGTATGAAATATGAATGATGACAGGATCTTTATGAAGTATTGATGTATGAAACAGAACAGCCTCTCTGTCACTTCGCAAGAAGGGCCAATCTGACCTGAGGGCAGACTTGCTTTAAAATCAATAAAACATTTATTCACATAAATAAATATAATATATATAATAAATAAATAAATAAATAAATAAATAAAGTAAAGTGCTATCTTATCTTAAAACAAACAATGGGAAATAAACAAGAAGCACCTACTTGAACGTTAAATTAATTTAGAATGGTGAAATAAAAATGTATGACACAAAGAACATGGAATGTCATCTAGAAAGAACCAAAACAAAATGTACAAAGTAGCAATCTTCAGTCTCTTCTGACGTCATTTCTCTTCCATTATTGAAGTTGATATTTTTCCACAAATATGAAAAGGAATCAAACTTTCATGTGTTTTTACTATGAAGAATTTATCGATGCTGATGAAGAATTCAACAGTCTGAAGTTTAATGGAGACTCCATTTACACACTGACACTGATCTGATAGAGAGACAGAGAGAGGGGGGGGGGCAGAGAGGGACAGACGGAGAGGGAGAGAGACACATAGAGGGAGAAAGACACAGAGAGGGAGAGAGACAGAGTGGTAGAGAGTACTACAGTTACTGTAGAACGATACAGGAAGAGAGAGACGGGGGGACTCAATAAAAAAAAGGGGGGGGACACGTAAACCATACCTGCCAACACTTCCCAAGTTCAGACTTTTGCGGAGATCGCCATCTTTAACCCTTTCTCACAATTGGTCATTTCTCCTGTTAATCTCCCAATTTCATAGTGATACAAATCAAATGGCTGTAGCAGGCTGAGTTTTAAAGCAAGAGCGAAGTTCCTGGTATCATTTGAAACTAGAAGAGCATTGATGTCATGCTAGCTTGTCGGCAAGGGAGCTAAGTAATAATGCTTCAAAGTTAAACATTTTGGTGAGGGAAAAACTTGCATGGCGATTTTCAAAGGGGTCACTTGACCTCTGACCTCAAGATATCTGAACGAGAATGCCCAACCCGCTAAATGCATGTGAATATGAAAAATAGAAATGTTGGTAGGCTATAATGAACTTTGATGACATATTTTGTCCTTGTCATCAGGAGCTATATACAGTAATTAGGTAATTGGGAGTGGGAGGGGTTACAGTATGGAAGTGGGAGGGGTTACGGTATGGAAGTGGGAGGGGTTACGGTATGGAAGTGGGAGGGGTTACAGTATGGAAGTGGGAGGGGTTACGGTATGGAAGTGGGAGGGGTTACAGTATGGAAGTGGGAGGGGTTACGTATGGAAGTGGGAGGGGTTACAGTATGGAAGTGGGAGGGGTTACGGTATGGAAGTGGGAGGGGTTACAGTATGGAAGTGGGAGGGGTTACAGTATGGAAGTGGGAGGGGTTACAGTATAGAAGTGGGAGGGGTTACAATATGGAAGTGGGAGGGGTTACAGTATGGAAGTGGGAGGGGTTACAGTATGGAAGTGGGAGGGGTTACATTATGGAAGTGGGAGGGGTTACAGTATGGAAGTGGGAGGGGTTACGGTATGGAAGTGGGAGGGGTTACGGTATGGAAGTGGGAGGGGTTACGGTATGGAAGTGGGAGGGGTTACAATATGGAAGTGGGAGGGGTTACAGTATGGAAGTGGGAGGGGTTACAATATGGAAGTGGGAGGGGTTACAGTATGGAAGTGGGAGGGGTTACGGTATGGAAGTGGGTGAGACAGAGGGTCATCTCAGACTAGATGGAAATGGAGTGTTAAGACTAAGAGTTGACAGTTCCGTCTGATATGATGCAGATATTTCCTGACAAAGTGGACACTCATGTACCTTCTTACCACCTGTACCTTAAGGGAAGTGTTGTGGTGGTGTGTTGTGTTATCTTAACTCATCTTAAAGCCTCCCTCCAGTTCTATGTTGTCATTTTTAAGATACAGTACTAGGCATCTTGAGTTTGAGTTATTTTGGGCTCAAAGTCCTAAAAATAAGCTGTTGGTAAAAACGGGTGATGACGTCAGACATTATAGTGGTCTGACGAGTGACGTATGATAGAAGACAGTAAATACCCTCTGCCGTTAGTTAGCTGTTAGCCGTTAGCTATGCTTGCTAACTAAGTGTTCACCAGGCTCAAAATGCCACGATAATAACTTTTAACCACTTCCAGTCACACTCTTTCCATATAGTGCATCAGCTTTGATATCTGTTGGCCGGTTTGTTGACAATAAGCAATATTTTGGCTTCTAAAATAACGTTGTTTTTGTACTGAGATATGACTGGAAAAAGTATGGCCGCCACTTACATTCTATCGTGGACAAAGAGTATACTGAAAACAAGATGAGACACTCTTCTGCTTCTTTTACAACAGCACCTGCAGTCATTTTGCAGTGAAACAAACTATTAGGCTTCGGTTCTTATCAATGTAAGCTCTTTGGCACAAATGGTGACGTGCGTTGATACAGCGCGTGTACGTTTTCATAGAACATCAACGGTGAAACAGGTAGGAAAAAGTGACTGCAGGCGGGCTTTAAGGGCTGATCCACATGCAGCTAGTGTTGCAGTTGAGACCACCTAACCCGAGACCGAGACGAGACCAAGAACGAGGGCGGGCGAGACCAAGACCAAGACCAGACAAATGCGAGACCATTTTCAAGATGTGAGCTTCTCTGTGGATGGTTTGAACGCGGTTTCATGATATCGCAGTATTGTAAAATCTCTGGATAAAAAAATACCATTGAACAAAATGTGCGTGTGTGCGTGCGGGTGTGTGTGTGTGTGTGTGTGTGTGATGTTCGGTGTGTTAATTGACATGATAGCTGATGTGGAAGCCATCGGATCGAACCGAATACAGCAACACTGTCTTTGTGTGTGTGTGTGTGTGTGTTTGTGTGTGTGTTTTGCTTTTGTCTCATCTGACATGAGTGTATCGGCCTGTAGGCAGAGTATCACACACATACACACATACACACACACACACACACACACACACACACAGAAACACGTACGCGGGCCTCAGATCGCAGCATAAAACGTGGTGCCGCGGGCGACCCTCTACTTTAAGCAGATTACTGTCAGTCACACACACACGCACACACACGCGCGCACACACACACACACACACACACACACACACACACACACACACCAAGCCAGGACAAGTGTTTACATCTGGCTGTGGAGAAATGTGATTGGAGATGCTTTGTCACAGAGAGCGAGAGGGGGGAGACAGAGAGAGAGAGAGAGTTGAATAAAGAGAAAATAGACAAAGAGAGAGAGGCTGTGTGGGAGGGAGAATGAAAGGAAAGAATAGAAGATAAAGAGAGAGAGGCGGGAGTGACAGAAATAAGAGAGCGATTGAGTTATACAAAAGAGAGGGCGCGAGACGATTAGAGTCGAGAGCTGATAGAATCTGTTAGATCTAGAACAGACACATATCATAATAGATTAGAGTTGATTGCTGATAGAATCTGTTAGATCTAGAACAGACACATATCATAATAGATTAGAGTTGATTGCTGATAGAATCTGTTAGATCTAGAACAGACACATATCATAACAGATTAGAGTTGATTGCTGATAGAATCTGTTAGATCTAGAACAGACACATATCATAATAGATTAGAGTTGATTGCTGATAGAATCTGTTAGATCTAGAACAGACACATATCATAACAGATTAGAGTTGATTGCTGATAGAATCTGTTAGATCTAGAACAGACACATATCATAACAGATTAGAGTTGATTGCTGATAGAATCTGTTAGATCTAGAACAGACACATATCATAACAGATTAGAGTTGATTGCTGATAGAATCTGTTAGATCTAGAACAGACACATATCATAACAGATTAGAGTTGATTGCTGATAGAATCTGTTAGATCTAGAACAGACACATATCATAACAGATTAGAGTTGATTGCTGATAGAATCTGTTAGATCTAGAACAGACACATATCATAACAGATTAGAGTCGAGAGCTGATAGAATCTGTTAGATCTAGAACAGACACATATCATAATAGATTAGAGTCGAGAGCTGATAGAATCTGTTAGATCTAGAACAGACACATATCATAACAGATTAGAGTCGAGAGCTGATAGAATCTGTTAGATCTAGAACAGACACATATCATAATAGATTAGAGTCGATTGCTGATAGAATCTGTTAGATCTAGAACAGACACATATCATAATAGATTAGAGTCGAGAGCTGATAGAATCTGTTAGATCTAGAACAGACACATATCATAACAGATTAGAGTTGATTGCTGATAGAATCTGTTAGATCTAGAACAGACACATATCATAACAGATTAGAGTCGAGAG
>NC_139624.1:16333684-16338684 GCF_964638095.1 Poromitra crassiceps
TAAGGTCCACTGTAAGGTCTGAACATAAGGTCCACTGTAAGGTCTGAACATAAGGTCCACTGTAAGGTCTGAACATAAGGTGAATAAGCTACACAGTCAGTGCAGGGAGAGAGACAGGTGAGTCTTTTGTAAAGAACAAAGAAAACATTGAAGTAACAAAGGAGCCTACTCTTACCGCTGTGGCAGTGCTGTGGCAGTGCTGTGGCAGTGCTGTGGCAGTGCTGTGGCAGTGCTGTGGCAGTGCTGTGGCAGTGCTGTGATAGTGCTGTGGCAGTGCTGTGGCAGTGCTGTGGCAGTGCTGTGGCAGTGCTGTGGCAGTGCTGTGGCAGTGCTGTGGTAGTGCTGTGGCAGTGCTGTGGCAGTGCTGTGGCAGTGCTGTGGCAGTGCTGTGGCAGTGCTGTGATAGTGCTGTGGCAGTGCTGTGGCAGTGCTGTGGCAGTGCTGTGATAGTGCTGTGGCAGTGCTGTGGCAGTGCTGTGGCAGTGCTGTGGCAGTGCTGTGGCAGTGCTGTGGCAGTGCTGTGGTAGTGCTGTGGCAGTGCTGTGATAGTGCTGTGGCAGTGCTGTGGCAGTGCTGTGGCAGTGCTGTGGCAGTGCTGTGGTAGTGCTGTGGCAGTGCTGTGGCAGTGCTGTGGCAGTGCTGTGGCAGTGCTGTGGCAGTGCTGTGGCAGTGCTGTGGTAGTGCTGTGGCAGTGCTGTGGCAGTGCTGTGGCAGTGCTGTGGCAGTGCTGTGATAGTGCTGTGGCAGTGCTGTGGCAGTGCTGTGGCAGTGCTGTGATAGTGCTGTGGCAGTGCTGTGATAGTGCTGTGGCAGTGCTGTGGCAGTGCTGTGGCAGTGCTGTGGCAGTGCTGTGGTAGTGCTGTGGCAGTGCTGTGATAGTGCTGTGGCAGTGCTGTGGCAGTGCTGTGGCAGTGCTGTGGCAGTGCTGTGGTAGTGCTGTGGCAGTGCTGTGATAGTGCTGTGGCAGTGCTGTGTCAGTGCTGTGGCAGTGCTGTGGTAGTGCTGTGGCAGTGCTGTGGTAGTGCTGTGGCAGTGCTGTGGCAGTGCCTTTGAAATCCAGCAGTAAGGTGGACAAATGAAATGAGTCAAGCATGATGATATGGAGAGTATTTAGTTTCTTTTTTTAGGAGCTGCTTCGAATCTGTTGGAAAATGGAGCTAACCTAAAAAAAAATTGTGTGATTTGAATTCTGTGAAAACTGGAGATATATGTACTCGTCCATACGATATTTCCATAAGAGATGTGGGTAAATTAAACTGTAATAAAGGGTTAAGAGACATGATTGATTAACCAACCTGGATATTTTTCTGATAATACCAAATGACTTCATTATTTTATTGCAGACGAGATGAATGTGATTTTTCCAATACAAACTCTCATCAATCAGAATTTCAAGGAATTTAGTAGACGAGACCTGAAGGAGTTCATTCCCATTGACTACCAATTTGGTGCCACTTACCGTCAGGCCGCTATGTGGCCTTCAAATCTAGTTTGATGGGACTCCGGCCCCTTGCTGTGTGTGTTGTGTTTGTAAGGTTGAGCTGGTGCCTCGGGGGTTAATGTCGTATGAGCTGGCACCTCGGGGGTTAATGTGGTATGAACTGGCACCTCTGGGGTTATTTATGATGAATAACTATGTGTAACTGCTTTATGGCTATTGATTATGTAAATAAAGCCAATGTAACTTAAATGTTCTCTATGTCACCGACCGATATGGATTTTTGTGACCGATACCGATGTTGGATAACCAATATGGCGGCTGCCTGGCATCATCAGCATTTTATTGTGACATTCTAGTTATTAAAAGCCATTTGTCTTAATTAGGCTACTTTTCATATACTTTCCACGTGTTACACGTTAACAAATAAATGAAAGTTTGTATTGTAACAGACTATTCTGTATTTCATGTGGCTGTATAGCCTATGAACAGTCTATGAACCTATGTAGTCTGTGAGGCTCTGTGCGTGTCCCTCCTGTGTTGCCGTACGTCAGGATGTTTGGGAATACACTGTGTCGTGCTGAGAATATTGCAGAAGCGATTCCTGGGCTACGGGCTGCATCATCTGATTCACATGGCTTAAATATATGGACGTTATCAAGGGACTTTCCCCAGGGAAACCGAAAAGACCGAAAAGAGCATGCTGAAATTCGTTTCTGAGATAATCACATCTTTATGTTAGAAAGGCGACAGAATGAATTCTGCTTTGAGTTGAACAAACATCGAGCCTGCTGCTGCATGGGTGTGTGTGTACTGTCAATGGTTGTATGCTGTTAGTGCCCTGCGTGCCCCACCCCCCTCCTCCTCCTCCTCCGTGGTGGGAGGAGTCGAGTGTCTCTGCTCTGCTGCGGTTTGCTCTGTTTGATCTGCACTGAAAAGTCCGCTGCCTGCACCCCCCGCTTTTTTACAGCGTGTCCTCGGCTCCCAGCTGAGAATAATGTCACTTTTCATAAAGACGCTGCTGTCGCCGTGTCGGCAACTAAATCATATGGATGGACTATCGCAGCGGACACGGATGGGGCTCAATTGTGGCAGCAGATGACTGCTGTTCACAGGCACAGCTAACGACGTTATGCTTCAAGCATATCAATGGCGATTTCCATTTCCTCATGACTTCTTCTGTCTTTTCTCCTGGCCTTTGTCTAATCGGGAGGGCACTGTCGCCACCTAAGGGTTCTGTAAAATAGGTTAGACACATTCAACAGCTCCCATATTGTAAGAGGCGATGTAAGAGGCTTAGATCGACATTCCCCCGTCAAAATATGAATTTGGAGTTATTGACGCCATTTGGCGTCGCTGGCAGCCTACGGTAAATTTCTCTTGACGCCATATGGCGTCGCTGGCACTCAATGTGTTAAAGGACTAGAGGCATCTGTAAATTGACTTTTCGTTCAATTATTTGACATCTGAGGACGCATCGCTGCATGTCTGGTATCATGCTACCTCGGTGCTGTCGTACTCCTCAAAGTAACGTTACAGGGGCTGCTTTCTGATTTTTTTTTTAAACTGTATGACAAACTAGAGTTGGCTAAACTAGAGCTGGCTAAACTAGAGCTGGCTAAACTAGAGCTGGCTAAACTAGAGCTGGATAAACTAGAGCTGGCTAAACTAGAGCTGTGCTGCAGTGTTGAGATTAATGTAAACAATGCCAGAGCGCGCTCTGCTCCGTCCAAGCATGTTTTCTGCATTATATATTTTCGTATCAGCGCTTATCGGGCAAACATTTACGCCGATACCGATATGATGTTTAACGCTAAATGAGGGCAATATCGGTACCGATATATCGGTCAGCCGATAAATCGGTCGGACTCTACCTTAAACCCCGCTTCCTGATTGTTGTGATTGGTCGGTCTGGGTCATTTGGTCCTGTGTTTTCTCTCCACTGACTTCAATGTAAAGAGAGAGAAGAGTCAAGATGGCCGACTCTCGTTAGACTCTCTGGCCCAATTCCAATCCGCCCCCTAAAGACTCAAGCCCTGCACCCTCACTCCCTCTAATGGCCGCCATCTGAAAGTGGTTGAGTCATCAAGTGTGGAAGGGATCCACATTGGATAAATAGGAGGATTGGGACAGCAGAGCCCTTTGCACTTGACAAGATGATGTTGACTCTGGCAGGTTTGGGGTTCGCTATATATTGTTTATTGTCAAGACGCTTTGAGGAATAGACTCCCTGATGAGTCTGTTCTCATCCAGGCTCTGGCTCTACAGAGTGGACAACAGGTCATTTAAAAATAGATGTAGCCTACTGCAAAATCTGCAATCTGCAACATGTGTAATTATAATTAAAATAAGCATAATAATGACATGTCACCCAACATTATACACAATGTCAATACTGTACAATACAGATTCGGTAAAACTATTTCATCAAAAAAGTTGTGGATTGCAATTGTAATAGAAAATGATCGATGATTATTCTAGGATTGTGTAAAATAACTACTTGCATTCCTCTGATATAATATTTTTGTCTAATCTGACATCCCTATTAATGTAATGTTTCATTGTCAATTAAGGCATTCCAGCGCACTCGCAAACACCGCGTTCGTTTCGCGCGCGTGTTCTTTTATTTTTTTATGCCTCCGCCGGCGATAGCCAGGCCGGAGGCATTATGGATCCGGGTTGTCCGTCCGTACGGCCGTCCGTCCGTACGTCCGTCCGTACGATGTTTGTTAACGCGATATCTGAGGAACGCCTGGACGGAATTTCATCAAATTTGCCTCAAACATCGACTTAGACTCAAGGATGATTTGATTAGATTTTGGTGGTCAAAGGTCAAAGTTCAAGGTCACTGTGACCTCTCAAACGCCATTTTCAAGCTTGTTAACGCGATATCTCAGGAATGCCTTGACGGAATTTAATCAAACTTGTCTCAAACATCGACTTGGACTCAAGGATGAACTGATTAGATTTTGGTGGTCAAAGGTCAAAGGTCAAGGTCACTGTGACCTCTCGAATGCCATTTTCAAGCTTGTTAACGCGATATCTCAGGAATGCCTTGACGGAATTTAATCAAACTTGTCTCAAACATCGACTTGGACTCAAGGATGAACTGATTACATTTTGGTGGTCAAAGGTCAAGGTCACTGTGACCTCTCAAACGCCATTTTCCAGCTTGTTAACGCGATATCTCATGAATACCTTGACGGAATTTCATCAAATTTGCCTCAAACATCTACTTAGACTCAAGGATGAACTGATTACATTTTGGTGGTCAAAAGTCAAAGGTCAAGGTCACTGTCACCTCTCGAACGCCATTTTCAAGCTTGTTAACGTGATATCTCAGGAATGCCTTGACGGAATTTAATCAAACTTGTCTCAAACATCGACTTGGACTCAAGGATGAACTGATTAAATTTTGCTGGTCAAAGGTCATGGTCACTGTGACCTCTCAAACGCCATTTTCCAGCTTGTTAACGCGATATCTCACAAATGCCTTGGCGGACTTTCATCAAATTTGCCTCAAACATCGCCTTAGACTCAAGGATGATCTGATTAGACTTTG
>NC_139624.1:16343684-16363684 GCF_964638095.1 Poromitra crassiceps
CTCTGGAACGTGATCAGCATGTTTTCCTCTGGACGTGTAAGAGGTTCTTACAGAACTCTGCATGCAGGGTCTCAATTGGATGTTTGTCCCAGTTGCTAAGGTCTTGATTTGTGACAGGACCCCACACTTCACTGCCATAAAGGGCAATTGGTTCGATTATTGATTGGAATATCTTTTGCCAGATTCTAATTGGAATGTCTACAAAGGGTTAGGGTTCATCTTCATTTTTACTTTGTAATCCCCCCCTACGTACGTGGATGATAATACTATATTTTGCTAGCACACCTACTCTGGAACGTGACCAGCATGGTCTTAAGAGAGTAGATGTCAACTGTAACTCCTCACTGATAAGAACAAAGAAAACATTTCAATGACAAAAGCCCCCGCTTTTACCACTGCAGCAGTACTGCCAAACGAAAGAATCAGCTGATCAGTCTGCCCAGCGGAATTAAGCTTTAATAAACCTTCGTTACCGAGGAGCTTTAAATCACCGTGGTAACAAGCATCGTTTAGAACTAGGAGACTCACCTCCTGACAGGTATAGATAGCCTCTCTCTCTCGCTCTCTCTCTCTCTCTCTCTCTGCTTCTCGCTCTCTCTCTCTCTCTCTCTCTGCCTCTCGCTGTCTCCCTCTCTGCCTCTCTCTGCCTCACTGTCTGTCTCTCTCTCTCAATTCAAAGAGGCTTTATTGGCATGACCATAGTGAATAACAGTATTGTCAAAGCACATTGTACATGGTACTATACAGACAGACAGAGGGAAAATACAGTTTGTAACATACAAAACAGAAAACATTATGTTACTGTAACAAGCAGGTAGTTCAAACAAACATGTCAACAATATTTTGTAATGAAATATAATAAACATATTTAATTAGCTCACGGCAAGCTAGCTAGTACTAGCTACACTTTCTCAGAGGCGGAGTGTTTCGGGGATGCGGCTCTCAGTCAGCTGTGGTTTCCGCTCATTATGTCACGGCTGTGAACCAATCAGATTACTTGATTTGAGAGAGCCGTTTTATATACATATATACATATTGATTGCGCTTGAAATAGAGAGAGAGGAGGGTGTGTGTGTGTGTGCGTGTGCGTGCGTGCGTGTGTGTGCGCCCATGCCTGTGTGTGGTAATGTGATGTGCTTTTTTTGGAGGTGTGCATGTGTGTTTGTGCGTGCTTGTGTGTGTGGATGTGGATGGGGTGCTCACTCACTGTCCCTCAGATTGTGACATGTCATCATGATTATGTATATTTAGCTGCTGTGTTGCAGCTTGTCCCAGCAGGATGGCTAGTTTGTTGATGTCAGAGCGGCTTCTGAAGCCTGGGTTGATCTGTTCCATTTTGGGGTAATATAAATTGCTGATAGTGTTATATTTAGGACAGGTTTGGGGTAATATTCATTTCTGACAGTGTTATATTTAGGACACGTTTGGGGTAATATTAATTTCTGATAGTGTTATATTTAGGACAGGTTTGGGGTAATATTAATTTCTGATAGTGTTATATTTAGGACAGGTTTGGGGTAATATTAATTTCTGATAGTGTTATATTTAGGACAGGTTTGGGGTAATATTCATTTCTGATAGTGTTATATTTAGGACATGTTTGGGGTAATATTAATTTCTGATAGTGTTATATTTAGGACAGGTTTGGGGTAATATTAATTTCTGATAATGTTATATTTAGGACAGGTGGTGATGAAGTGCAGCTCTGTCTCCCACCTCTCGCATGTCGCAGTGTGAGCACAGCCTCTCTTCTGCCGGCAGCCATGTTTGCCTGTGTCTGCCTTTTTCAATGGCCAGGCCGTGCTCACTGAGTCTGTACTTCATGAAGGTGGTTCTCAGTTTGGTATCAGTCACTGTGTGCAGGTATTCTGCCACAGTGTACTGTCTTTTTAGGGCCAGATAGCATTGCATTTTGTTTTGGGTTTTGGTTTGTGTTTCCCAATGAGTAATATAATTTAGTTTCTGTTGAGTTATAATTTGGTGGATTCTGATGTGGAGGGTTAAGGTGCTCTTTAGGGATCGACCGATATGGGTTTTTCAGGGCCGATATCGATATCGATTATCGGCAATGAAAGACACCGATAACCGATATTTTGGAACCAATATATGTTTGCAGTAAAAATTTAAATCTTGGTGTCAAAATTTAGAATGACACGACCCGTTGTTGAAATTCATTTTCTTCAGTTTATCCAACTACAATATTATTTGAAAATATTCACTCTATTAATATTGATATGAACAAAGTGTGTGTGTGTGTGTGTGTGTGTGTGTGTGTGTGTGTGCTCAATCTAGTGGAGACTTGGGCATATTATCAAGATAAAGCTGTGGACTTATACTTTTAACAAACTAACACCGACTCACTACAGTAACAAGATAATAGAGGGTTTCCCTCCGCTTACACCTGATAACCTCACCCCCAGGCTCTCAAAGGAGAATACTGAAACAAACATGTTCATCCGTGCATCCTCCAAACAAACAGAGTCTGCTGACGAAATGTCTCATCCTCGTTTATTCGGTTCCTTGTTTCATTCCAAACAAACAGAGTCCGCTCCGCTGACGAAATGTCTCGTCCTGGTTTATTCGGTTCCTTGTTCCAGGCAGAGAACAGAAAAAAAGTCCGCTTTGCAGACTGGATCAATAAAACAGCTTCGCTACTGACAACAATGGCCATTTGATTCAAAAAGAGCGACGCTACACCGTGGACACGCTACTATGGTTTATGGAATTAAAAACTAGTGCCCCAATGCTTTTTGAGGTTACTGTAGGCTACTAGGCTATTGCCTTTTCAACAGCGGTGGTGATAAGTTTGAGTTGAACTTGCACAGCACTGCAGCAGGCACCAACGTTACTCAAAGATATATTATGCTATCAGTACACAAATAATCTCTGTTATCTTGTTATCGTTATCACTGCAACAAAGTGCATGCGCGCATTTTCAATTAAACTGCTTCATCTCTCTCACTGATAGACAGACCTCTCCACACTCCACACTTTGTGAGGCAGCGCTTCATACGAATCGCTCATAAGATCGTGGTGTTTTTGCAATGTCAGCGTAGGTAATTATTATGTATATTCACTTTATTACAACTTTGGCATGGCAATATCTGCTGCTTTTCCTTAACACAAGTGACTGTTACAGTCACAACAGCCAACTAGTCCGCTGCTCTCGCTTCAGGCAGCCTCGCACTGTCCCCCTCTCCAGTGCACAGGCTGCGCTGAACAGGGAGCACTGAGGTGAGGTGTCAGATTTCATCTCTGAGCGCTCTGATAGGCTATTGCTTGATGTGTAACCAATCAGATAGCGCTGTGGGCGGGACATTGCTCCAGATCACACACAGAGGGAATTACTGTAGGAGAGGATTCTTCCAGGTGCAGCAGCCGCAAATTAGCGCATTTTTTTATTAAATTATGATATCGGCAAACAGCCAATGAAAATGCCGATACAGATAATCGGCAAAATGATGAATATCGGCCATAATAATCGGCCAAACCGATAATCGGTCGACCCCTAGTGCTCTTATACTCGAGCAAGCTCCGTGGGGGTGGGGCCCCGCGAGTCTCCATGAGTCACCGTGTAGACCTCGCGCTGGGGCAGATGCCATTATACTCAGAAAGTGCTCAGCATGTATTGTACAATGGTGAGAACAGCCCGTGAAAAGTCGCAATGAAACGCTGTGCAGTACTGAGTGCGCTTTCACTCTCAAACGACCGTACATCAGCACATGAAGGACTCACCAAACTTGTTTTTACTGAAAGCCGTTTTTACTTCTCAGCCCTGATAGCCTACTACTCTGTGCTGCTTTTAATCTCTCTCAATCATGCTCTCAACACAACACATTTACTTGGTGAAATTACTAAAAACGAACAGTTGCAAATCTAAGTTTATAGCCTACCACATGGCTCAAGAAATGTGGTGAAAACACAGCTCAGTGTTCAGGGTTCAGTGGCTCGAAAGCAGCCATGTTTGGAGAGAAGCTCGCGCTGTTAGAAAAAAAATCAGGCACAACGCGAGCGGCCGCTGGAGCTAGCGAATAACCACGCCCAACAAATTTACGTAATTTGACGCGCCCGCCCCTCGCTCCACCCCCGCGCCCTTCACGGCAGGGTGAGCATAATTCAGCCTTTAGTGTGTGTTAGTCAACTGAGCATCAGGACCAGGTGAGTGAGGGGACTGCTTTTGCTCAAGTCTTGGTATTGCAGGGCTTTGTAATGGTATGAGTGGGGGTCACCGTTTTTCAAATGTTCCCAGAATTTGATTTCCCTTTTTTGTATTTTGATCAGTAAAGGATATTGGCCTAATTCAGCCCTGCATGCATTGTTTGTTGTTTTCCTCTGGACGTGTAAGAGGTTCTTACAGAACTCTGCATGCAGGGTCTCAATTGGATGTTTGTCCCAGTTGCTAAGGTCTTGATTTGTGACAGGACCCCACACTTCACTGCCATAAAGGGCAATTGGTTCGATTACTGATTGGAATATTTTTTTGCCAGATTCTAATTGGAATGTCTACAAAGGGTTAGGGTTCATCTTCATTTTTACTTTGTAATCCCCCCCCCCCTCTCTCTCTCTCTCTCTCTCTCTCTCTCTCTCTCTCTCTCTCTCACACACACACACACACACACACACACACACACACACACACACACACACACACACACCTTCCTACAAGCTCAGACTAGAGGGAAATTCATTATCAGTGTAATGTCAGTATATTACCATGAAGTTACAACCAAGAGAGAGAGAGAGAGAGATTGGTATGGAGAGAGTGAGAGAGGAGTGCTGAGAGGGAGGAGTTAATAAAAAGGAGAAGGGAGTGATTGAGTGGAGGAGAGGGAGAGCTGACCTTTCTGTGGAGTTGAATAATGAAACAGCAGATGGTGAAGAGAGAGAGGAGAGATATGTGATGGATGATTCTCTCTCTCCTTCCTCTCATGTCTCCTCTTCTGTTTATTTTATACCAAGAAACTAAACTCCACCTGAGTATCTATTAGTCTGACTGAAGGCTGAATACATGCGTAGGAGGAGCTATAGTCCCTCTCTTTTCCACTTGTCCCTCTCTTTTCCACTTGTCCCTCTCTTTTCCACTTGTCCCTCTCTTTTCCACTTGTCCCTCTCTTTTTCACTTGTCCCTCTCTTTTCTACTTGTCCCTCTCTTTTCCACTTGTCCCTCTCTTTTTCACTTGTCCCTCTCTTTTTCACTTGTCCCTCTCTTTTCTACTTGTCCCTCTCTTTTCCACTTGTCCCTCTCTTTTTCACTTGTCCCTCTCTTTGTCACTTGTCCCTCTCTTTTCCACTTGTCCCTCTCTTTTTCACTTGTCCCTCTCTTTTTCACTTGTCCCTCTCTTTTTCACTTGTCCCTCTCTTTTCTACTTGTCCCTCTCTTTTTCACTTGTCCCTCTCTTTTCCACTTGTCCCTCTCTTTTTCACTTGTCCCTCTCTTTTCCACTTGTCCCTCTCTTTTCTACTTGTCCCTCTCTTTTCTACTTGTCCCTCTCTTTTCTACTTGTCTCTCTTTTTCACTTGTCCCTCTCTTTTCTACTTGTCCCTCTCTTTTCCACTTGTCCCTCTCTTTTCCACTTGTCCCTCTCTTTTTCACTTGTCTCTCTCTTTTCCACTTGTCCCTCTCTTTTCCACTTGTCCCTCTCTTTTTCACTTGTCCCTCTCTTTTTCACTTGTCCCTCTCTTTTCCACTTGTCCCTCTCTTTTCTACTTGTCCCTCTCTTTTCTACTTGTCCCTCTCTTTTCTACTTGTCTCTCTTTTTCACTTGTCCCTCTCTTTTCTACTTGTCCCTCTCTTTTCTACTTGTCCCTCTCTTTTCCACTTGTCCCTCTCTTTTCTACTTGTCTCTCTCTTTTCCACTTGTCCCTCTCTTTTCTACTTGTCCCTATCTTTTCTACTTGTCCCTCTCTTTTCTACTTGTCCCTCTCTTTTCTACTTGTCCCTCTCTTTTCCACTTGTCCCTCTCTTTTCCACTTGTCCCTCTCTTTTCCACTTGTCCCTCTCTTTTCTACTTGTCCCTCTCTTTTCTACTTGTCCCTCTCTTTTCCACTTGTCCCTCTCTTTTCTACTTGTCCCTCTCTTTTTCACTTGTCCTTTTCCACTTGTCCCTCTCTTTTCTACTTGTCCCTCTCTTTTCCACTTGTCCCTCTCTTTTCTACTTGTCTCTCTTTTCCACTTGTCCCTCTCTTTTCTACTTGTCCCTCTCTTTTCTACTTGTCTCTCTCTTTTCCACTTGTCCCTCTCTTTTCCACTTGTCCCTCTCTTTTCCACTTGTCCCTCTCTTTTCCACTTGTCCCTCTCTTTTCTACTTGTCCCTCTCTTTTCTACTTGTCCCTCTCTTTTCCACTTGTCCCTCTCTTTTTCACTTGTCCTTTTCCACTTGTCCCTCTCTTTTCCACTTGTCCCTCTCTTTTCCACTTGTCCCTCTCTTTTCTACTTGTCTCTCTCTTTTCCACTTGTCCCTCTCTTTTCCACTTGTCTCTCTCTTTTCTGCTTGTCCCTCTCTTTTCTACTTGTCCCTCTCTTTTCCACTTGTCCCTCTCTTTTCCACTTGTCCCTCTCTTTTCCACTCGTCCCTCTCTTTTCCACTTGTCCCTCTCTTTTCCACTTGTCCCTCTCTTTTCTACTTGTCCCTCTCTTTTTCACTTGTCCTTTTCCACTTGTCCCTCTCTTTTCTACTTGTCCCTCTCTTTTCTACTTGTCCCTCTCTTTTCCACTTGTCCCTCTCTTTTCTACTTGTCTCTCTTTTCCACTTGTCCCTCTCTTTTCTACTTGTCTCTCTCTTTTCCACTTGTCCCTCTCTTTTCCACTTGTCTCTCTCTTTTCTACTTGTCCCTCTCTTTTCTACTTGTCTCTCTTTTCCACGTGTCCCTCTCTTTTCTACTTGTCTCTCTCTTTTCCACTTGTCCCTCTCTTTTCCACTTGTCTCTCTCTTTTCCACTTGTCCCTCTCTTTTCCACTTGTCCCTCTCTTTTCTACTTGTCCCTCTCTTTTCCACTTGTCCCTCTCTTTTCCACTTGTCCCTCTCTTTTCCACTTGTCCCTCTCTTTTCCACTTGTCCCTCTCTTTTCTACTTGTCCCTCTCTTTTCCACTTGTCCCTCTCTTTTCCACTTGTCCCTCTCTTTTCCACTTGTCCCTCTCTTTTCCACTTGTCCCTCTCTTTTCTACTTGTCCCTCTCTTTTCCACTTGTCCCTCTCTTTTCCACTTGTCCCTCTCTTTTCCACTTGTCCCTCTCTTTTCCACTCGTCCCTCTCTTTTCCACTTGTCCCTCTCTTTTCCACTTGTCCTTTTCCACTTGTCCCTCTCTTTTCTACTTGTCCCTCTCTTTTCTACTTGTCCCTCTCTTTTCCACTTGTCCCTCTCTTTTCTACTTGTCTCTCTTTTCCACTTGTCCCTCTCTTTTCTACTTGTCTCTCTCTTTTCCACTTGTCCCTCTCTTTTCCACTTGTCTCTCTCTTTTCTACTTGTCCCTCTCTTTTCTACTTGTCTCTCTTTTCCACGTGTCCCTCTCTTTTCCACTTGTCTCTCTCTTTTCCACTTGTCCCTCTCTTTTCGTGTGTGTGTGTGTGTGTGTGTGTGTGTGTGTGTGCGCGTGCACGTGCACGTCCCCCCCTATGACATCACTGATCAGTCTTGTCACAATGCCTCCTTGTGTACGTGACATCACTGATCAGTTTTGTCACAATGCATCCGTGTGTGTGTGTGTGTGTGCGCCTTTATGACATCACTTTTGACATTATCACATCATTAGCTAATTAGCGAAATAAAAAAATCCGGCTCTGCCAGGTCACCCGCACGGGTGCCCTTTACACACCCTGAAGGTTTCAGTCCGATCGCACGTAAAACGGTATAGCTGTGTAAGGGGTGAGTGGTCGGGGCAAGGGGTGTAGTAGGATTGGGCCTTAATCGCTCTCTTTCTCTCTCTCTCTTTCTCTCTCTTTTTGCAGTAAGTACCAGGTGGTGGTGGAGGAGGAGCGCCCCCGCAGGCAGAGGAGAGGAACTGCAGAGATCCTGCGCTGTTACCCAGTTCCCATTCACTTCCAGAACGCCAGCCTGCTTGTCTCACAGTATTACTTCAGTGCTGAGCTGCCCATGAGCGAGCTGCGCTCCCCCATGCCTTTCTGCATCGGTCAGTTCCATGCTTAGCTATAGCTGGTTAGCCAGCTAGCATTAACTAACTGCATCATAAACTAACTGGGCGTGTAGGGCTGGGCAATATGGCCCTAAAATAATCACGATATTTCAGGGTATTTCTGCGATAACAATATTTTTGATCATATGACAAAACAATGAAAAATAATGTAATATTAATTTCAAGAACATACAATTTTTTATATTTTTTTGTTTTATATGTCAGCATACAGTTAGCTTTCAAGTATACAAATATGCCTTCATCAAATATGACCGTGGTTTACATGCTCTTTTGTAATCAAACCAATCCCACACTACTGAAGCCACTCCCCTTTTTAGTGTTAGCTCCTCCCCCGTGGAGCCACTTTCAGTCATGCTTGTTGTTGCTGTGCATTACGCTGCATAATCGTGTGACATCATTGCATCAACAAGTTGGAATATTG
The DNA here is from genome assembly GCF_964638095.1 of Poromitra crassiceps. Lineage (NCBI taxonomy): Eukaryota > Metazoa > Chordata > Actinopteri > Beryciformes > Melamphaidae > Poromitra > Poromitra crassiceps. The sequence continues at coordinate 16,352,258 of NC_139624.1, forward strand.
CCATTATCACGATATGAATTGGAACGATATATATTGATAACGGTAGGATTTAGCACACCCCGTATGGGCCAGTGACATCCTGAAATAGATCTGGAAACCTTCTCAGGATCGGATGAACCCCCATATTTGAGAGGAACAACAAATCTTCCTCACTGCTTGATGACTTAATTTTGTCTTGTATTGTGAATTTTTGCAACAAATAGAATAATAAAACCTATCGGACTCAGTGTGCAAGTTTCTGTGCTTAACCATTTTGATCAGGTGTGGGATTAAAACACGCGTAGTAAAAAGACCTTGACTTAGGTAGTTAGGCAGTGTCACAGCACCGCAAGCCCTGGGCGTCGTTATTGTTGACATCGTGATGCACTCATTTGTCTCGGGGCTTCTTTCTATGGGCGTTTGAATTAAGAAAGGGTTGCCAAATCTTACTGAGTTAGCGTGTAGCTTACCTGCTAATGTAGCCACACTAATGTAGCCATGCTAGCATCAGCGTCCGCTAAAAGAAGGAGAGAGCAATGAGTGCTTGAGCAGAACTAGTGTAGTTTAAATGTGCCGCAGCTGAATTCGCCGCTGTAATGAAGATTATATAGCAAAATTAACCGGATTGAGAGCAGCAATAATTCCTCTCTCAAATTCAGCATGTAGTCAATGAAGGTCTCGACACGTACAGTAATTTGTGTGCGTGTGTGTGTGTGTGTGTGTGTGCGTGTGTGTGTGTGTGTGCGTGTGCGTGCGTGTGTGTGTGTGTGTGTGTGTGTGCGTGTGCGTGTGTGTGTGCAGGTGACAACAGGACCTACAGCGGTTACTGGAACGCGCCTCTGCTGCCGCACAAGAGCTACGGCATTTACTACCAGGCTGTTAGCACGGCTAACGGGGTGAGCTAACAGTGTGTGTGTGTGTGTGTGTGTGTGTGTGTGGAGGAGACATTCCTCCCTTCTCTTCAGCTTCACTCTTGAGTTTGAGCTCTCTCTCTCTTTCACTCTGTTATCTCTCTCTCTTCTCTCTATCACTATTTCTCTATTTCAGTTCACTAGCTTATCATGACAATACTGCCAGCATTTAAAAACAAGGCTAGGTTGTGCTCACCTGGTAGCACGCATTCTGTACCACGAAGGCTCGGCCCTTCGCGCGGCCGACCCGCGTTCGAATCCGACCTGTGGTCCTTTGCTGCATGTCATCCCCTCTCTCTCTTCCCACCTTTCCTGTCTGCCTGCTGTCCTATATCAGAATAAATAAAGGCTAAATGCCCCCCGCCCCCCAAAAAAACAAACAAACAAACAAACAAAACAAGGATAGGTCGAAACCTAGCATATGGCCGGCGCAAAAAATCGTTGACCAGCCTGTAAGTAGGCTATTAATGTCTAGCAATCCCACCACTTGCAAGTAGCCCACTGTTTTTTTTGATTCCCATACATGTAAAATTGCTGTCTGGTACCATGAAATAAAATGGTTCAAAACTTTTTGACAGAAAATCTGATGTTGGTGAAAATTAATAGCAATTCAATTGCCTCCCGACCTCCAAAGTCATCATCATCAGCGATTGCTCCTCCTCTGTTCCTTTGCTACATGTTCTGCACCACATGTTGCGCATAATTAAACAAAATAAACAACTTAACTGCAACGTCACTGGGCCCTGTTTCCACGGCAACGCTTCCTGCATAGAGACAGTCCGCATGTCTGGGAACGCCCATACAGGCTCTAGGAACGCCCACAATAGACGCTGGGTTAGCCTGGGGGCGGGGTCTGGGTGGGGTAAATCCCCCCGTTCTATCCATTCAGCAAAGGTGGAATTTAGCTGATAGCCCAGCCCAGGCAGACACGATTGGGGATTTAACCACCGCAGTAAACGCCCATCTGAGCAGACGTCTTGTGTTCTGCTCTAGAACCCCCAAACGTGTAGTTTAGAGCCGCAGCACCGTCTTTTGGTGAGTCAGCCCATGAGATATATGGGCGGTTTTACCCCACTCGCGCGCCAGCCGTTTAACATTTTGTGGGCGTTCCCAGACATGCGGACTGTCTATGACGAGACGTGGCCTCAACCTATAAAACAGCACAACTTTTTTTTTGCGTTAGTGCCTTCCTTCCTTTTACACGGCAACAGCGTTCTTGGGCCCTGAAAACACAAAAAAGTAAAAGCAGGTTCCAGAGAGGAATTATTTGAGAACACCGCCGTGTCGCCGTGTCAAGTGGTGAAACGCAATCCGGTTGAAGACAGTCCCCCCTTTGCCAAACAATGAGCATTCAACTAGCCCAATACAGCCTCATGTTATGGCACAACGAATCGCATTGGCATTCAACAAACATGCTAACGATTTGCTAAAACAGCTAATCTGCGTTAAGTGCCTGCTATGAACGTCACACATATAAATGAATCACTCCTGCAATTATGACAGTTGTTCTCGCCCACCTCTGTAATGTGGAAATTCTGCACACTCGGCGGCCCTACTTCTTCATACATGCACCAATCTCAAATCAATAAAAAATATGAACCTTAGAGCCACAGGTGTTGTCTCTGAAGTAGGGGTGTGTTCCTTCTGAAATAGTCCATGGTTTGTGAGTAGGAGAAGAAGAAAACAGGCTAACAACATCACAACCAGTGTCAAACTAGCCAGAGTGAAAACTAAACTTCCGGTTATCATTTTCAAAATAAAAGCTGTATGGATGAACGTACCATAACATGTTGGTACTGTATAATATTAGCCGTGACACACAACTTTGTTGTCTCGGATCACACACGCACAAAAAACGTTGCAACATGCATCAATAAAGCTATTCGTTTATTTAATTACCATTATTGTGAAGGTTCTAACCAGAAGTTTCAATGTTATTGTGGCTCACTTGACGCTGCTATGAGTTGTTTGTGGCTTCAGTCTACATGCAAATTGTCCACTGAGAAACTCCGCAGTTGCCTACCCCTGTACTTGTTTGATTGTTGTTATTGAGTCTATTTCTGCAATAACTGCACTTTATGGCTGTTTAAACTCGACGTACGTTGACGTTACTGAGGCGAGGCAGCCATTACTGTCGTGCCAGCGGCGTTCCCGATTAGCTGTCCTGCAGCTTCATGGGTCTGGACCAGGGTGGGAATTTCGTCGTTTTAGGGGCGTGGCCATTTGGTCTTCGGTGTCGCATGTTTTTTTTAGGGCACAAGGCCACATCCCAGGGCACAAATGCAATTGCTCCATCGTGACATCGTGAAGAGTGATTTTTCTGAAATGTGTGTTAAAATGAGCCACTGACACATCCTTTGCATAGAGCAGCGACATTAAACTGAGACCACTGACGCTTTTAATTCAAGCAGAATTTCGGTTAAATGCATGAAATAAGGTCTGTGGTTAATAAAAGTTTATGAAACAGCGAAGTTTGTGTTCACCAAGATAATCTTCACAAATTAGGACCACTCTTCTGGAAATCGCATTTAATTTTTTTTTATTTATGCTTCAAAAGTCATAACAGTGTGGATGATCTTGAGGAGTAAAGGTGCGTTCACACCGACCTATTAAAGTTTTTCGCTGGCATCGACTTTACATACAAAGTCAATGCAAACGAGCGATTGAGCGTATATTCGCCCGGGAGAAAAATCGCTGGGCGTCTGAGCGACAGAGACAGAGCGATAGGGCGAAAATTCGCTCGTCGCCCGAGATGAAATATCCCAACTCGAGCGAAATTTCGCTGCCAACAGTCGCTTGCTGCTTAACGCTGATTGGCTGCCGTAGCCCCGGAGGATTTATTCATTCTTGCATCGGGGGAAAACACAGTTGTGTTGTTTGCGCTTTCATCCTGTCTAACGTTAGAGCTGTGTGCTGCTTGTTTCTTGACAGTGAAGATCGCTGCACCCCGCCCACATCTATCAGCGGGCCGAAACAGGTGCTGCCAATTGTGCACAAATAGTCTCTCCCTCTCTCCGAGCTCAGAGTATGAACACCTCGGCCCGAGGGCGGAGTGCGCTCCCAGTTTGCGGAGCGATTTAAACACAACGACAGAGCGATTCCAAAGGGTTGAATCGAGCGACAGGGAGAAAAATAAATGGTAAATGGTAAATGGCCTGCATTTATATAGCGCTTTTATCCAAAGCGCTTTACAATCAGTAGGTACATTCACCCATTCATACACCGATGGCGGCCAGCTGCCACGCAGGGTGCTGGCACACCAACAGGAGCAATTTGGGGTTCAGTATCTTGCCCAAGGACACTTTGACATGCAGACTGGAGGAGCCGGGAATGGAACCACCGACCTCTTTTATCCAAAGCGATTAGTGGACGACCCGCTCTACCTCCTGAGCTACAGCCGCCCCGGTGTGAACACAGCTTAAGGCGTGGAGGACCTTGAGGAGTAGGATGTGGAGGACCTTGAGGAGTAAGGTGTGGATGACCTTGAGGAGTAGGATGTGGATGACCTTGAGGAGTAGGATGTGGATGACCTTGAGGAGTAGGATGTGGAGGACCTTGAGGAGTCGGGGGCGTGGATGACCTTGAGGAGTAAGGTGTGGAGGACCTTGAAGAGTAGGATGTGGAGGACCTTGAGGAGTCGGATGTGGAGGACCTTGAAGAGTAGGATGTGGAGGACCTTGAAGAGTAGGATGTGGAGGACCTTGAGGAGTAGGATGTGGAGGACCTTGAGGAGTAGGGTGTGGAGGACCTTGAGGAGTAGGATGTGGATGACCTTGAAGAGTAGGATGTGGAGGACCTTGAAGAGTAGGATGTGGAGGACCTTGAGGAGTAGGATGTGGAGGACCTTGAGGAGTAGGGTGTGGAGGACCTTGAGGAGTAGGATGTGGATGATCTTGAGGAGTAGGGGGCGTGGATGACCTTGAGGAGTAGGATGTGGAGGACCTTGAGGAGTAGGATGTGGAGGACCTTGAAGAGTAGGATGTGGAGGACCTTGAGGAGTAGGATGTGGAGGACCTTGAGGAGTAGGGTGTGGAGGACCTTGAGGAGTAGGGTGTGGAGGACCTTGAGGAGTAGGATGTGGAGGACCTTGAGGAGTAGGATGTGGAGGACCTTGAGGAGTCGGGGGCGTGGAGGACCTTGAGGAGTAAGGTGTGGAGGACCTTGAAGAGTAGGATGTGGAGGACCTTGAGGAGTAAGGTGTGGATGACATTGAAGAGTAGGATGTGGAGGACCTTGAAGAGTAGGATGTGGAGGACCTTGAGGAGTAGGATGTGGAGGACGTTGAGGAGTAGGGTGTGGAGGACCTTGAGGAGTAGGATGTGGATGACCTTGAAGAGTAGGATGTGGAGGACCTTGATGAGTAGGGTGTGGAGGACCTTGAGGAGTAGGATGTGGATGACCTTGAAGAGTAGGATGTGGAGGACCTTGAAGAGTAGGATGTGGATGACCTTGAGGAGTAGGATGTGGAGGACCTTGAGGAGTAGGTTGTGGAGGACCTTGAGGAGTAGGATGTGGATGACCTTGAGGAGTAGTAGGATGTGGAGGACCTTGAGGAGTAGTAGGATGTGGAGGACCTTGAAGAGTAGGATGTGGAGGACCTTGAAGAGTAGGATGTGGATGACCTTGAGGAGTAGGATGTGGAGGACCTTGAGGAGTAGGATGTGGAGGACCTTAAGGAGTAGGATGTGGATGACCTTGAGGAGTAGTAGGATGTGGAGGACCTTGAGGAGTAGTAGGATGTGGAGGACCTTGAAGAGTAGGATGTGGAGGACCTTGATGAGTAGGGGGCGTGGATGACCTTGAGGAGTAAGGTGTGGATGACCTTGAGGAGTAGGATGTGGAGGACCTTGAGGAGTAGGATGTGGAGGACCTTGAGGAGTAGGATGTGGATGACCTTGAGGAGTAGGATGTGGAGGACCTTGAGGAGTAAGGTGTGGATGACCTTGAGGAGTAGGATGTGGAGGACCTTGAGGAGTAGGGTGTGGAGGACCTTGAGGAGTAGGATGTGGAGGACCTTGAGGAGTAGGGGGCGTGGATGACCTTGAGGAGTAGGGGGCGTGGATGACCTTGAGGAGTAGGGGGCGTCGATGACCTTGAGGAGTAGGGGGCGTGGATGACCTTGAGGAGTAGGGGGCGTGGATGACCTTGAGGAGTAGGGGGCGTGGATGACCTTGAGGAGTAGGGGGCGTGGATGACCTTGAGGAGTATGGCGTATGTAGTACAGGAACTCTGGGCCAGCTTTAAGATCTCAGCTGAGATCCCATCTGGACCTTGTTGTTCTTAAAGGCTGCCTCCAGTTAGTTTGTCTACCTGTGTAACGGCTGCTGTTCTGTGAAAACACATTATGATCCAACAAGCCTTTTTCTGTGTTTTCTTCTGGCAAAAAATAGCTAATGACTGAGCACACACACACACACACACACACACAGGGCTTGCCCTGACATTTTAAACATTGGTGAGTTTGTTGCCGAACTGAGAAAGGTTTAAGGGATCACTGAGAACGCACGCACACACAGACACAGACACACACACACACACACACACACACACACACACACACACACACACACACACACACACACACACTCGTGTTATGTTAATTATTGACGTTGGGAGGTGTAATGGGTGTGTGTGTGTGTGTGTCTGTGTGTTAAATAATGCAGCAACACTAGTGCTTTTTACTGTCACAACACCACAGAGACACTGTGTGTGTGCGTGTGCGTGTGTGTGTGTGTGTGTGTGAGTTTGTGCATGAATATTCATAGACACTTGTGGTTAATTTGTCAATTGTTTGTAAAAACCAGAAAGTCACAAGATGTTCTGTCACCTCTCTCTCTGGCTGTCTCTCTCTTTCTCTCTGGCTCTTTCTTCCTCTCTCTGTCTTTTTCTCTCTTTCTGCCTTTGTCTCTCTGTCTCTCTCTCTGTCTCTGTCTCTGTTTTTATGCGAATATTTGTGCAAAAGAATAGCAATATATATGATATATTATTTATAACATAATATATAATATCGCGAAACAGGTTTTAGGTCAGCTGGGCGTGGGAGCACTAAGAAGCTCAGGCCCGGGCGTGTGTGACTGCGAGCCACATGGTGCCAGCCATGCAGAGCTCATGTGGGGGGTGAAAGAGTACCTGTCTGCTCGCTCTTCACGTGGAAGTCGTTGAAGCATAGTGGCAGTAGTTGGCAGGGAGATGGTCGGGTCCAGGGTCGGGGCTTGTCGTCGGGAGCTAGCTTCGTGGCGGCTAGCAGTCGCATCGTGCCCAGCATCTCGTTGCGCGGTCGTGGTCCCTATAAACGGTTTTCACGGAATTGTGTTGCTACGGAACAGTTTGAAACCTATCTTATTTCCTGTGAGCTATTGTTTTCACAAACATGCAACATGAAGTACTGTAAGCTACGGGCAATTTAGAATCTTTATGTTAAAACCATCTATAAACAATAGGAACTGTCAGGTTCACCAATGCAAGTCTCTGGAGCCATTTATTCCTTATCCACTAACGCAGTGGTTCTCAAATGGGGGTCCGGGGACCCCCAGGGGTCCGTGGCACTTTGCCAGGGGGTCCGCGAAAAGTTTTCAGGAAAATAAAAATAAAAACTTTTTGTGTGTGCAAAAACTTCATAGTTCAACGGAAATATTGTATGCTTTAAATCTAAAATGATTCATGGATTACATTCTAATCTAACAAACCTATCAATTTAAAAGTCAAGCACGTTACCGTGGAAACAATTAAGCTTAGCCCAAAATCACGAATCGGAATGAGGGGGTCCCCGGTATATTTTCTATCTTGTAAGGGGTCCTTGGCTGAAAAACATTTGAGAACCTCTGCACTAACGTATACAGCATGTGTCCACATGGGCTAGCTAACTAGCAAGTCAGCAGTAACATGGCTTACATGTGTCCACATGGGCTAGCTAACTAGCAAGTCAGCAGTAACATGGCTTACATGTGTCCACATGGGCTAGCTAACTAGCAAGTCAGCAGTAACATGGCTTACATGTGTCCACATGGGCTAGCTAACTAGCAAGTCAGCAGTAACATGGCTTACATGTGTCCACATGGGCTAGCTAACTAGCAAGTCAGCAGTAACATGGCTTACATGTGTCCACATGGGCTAGCTAACTAGCAAGTCAGCAGTAACATGGCTTACATGTGTCCACATGGGCTAGCTAACTAGCAAGTCGGCAGTAACATGGCTTACATGTGTCCACATGGGCTAGCTAACTAGCAAGTCGGCAGTAACATGGCTTACATGTGTCCACATGGGCTAGCTAACTAACAAGTCAGCAGTAACATGGCTTACATGTGTCCACATGGGCTAGCTAACTAACAAGTCAGCAGTAACATGGCTTACATGTGTCTACATGGGCTAGCTAACTAACAAGTCAGCAGTAACATGGCTTACATGTGTCCACATGGGCTAGCTAACTAACAAGTCAGCCGTAACATGGCTTACATGTGTCCACATGGGCTAGCTAACTAACAAGTCAGCAGTAACATGGCTTACATGTGTCCACATGGGCTAGCTAACTAACAAGTCAGCAGTAACATGGCTTACATGTGTCCACATGGGCTAGCTAACTAACAAGTCAGCAGTAACATGGCTTACATGTGTCCACATGGGCTAGCTAACGTGGGCTCGCTAACTAACAAGTCAGCAGTAACATGGCTTACATGTGTCCACGTGGGCTAGCTAACTAACAAGTCAGCAGTAACATGGCTTACATGTGTCCACATGGGCTAGCTAACTAACAAGTCAGCAGTAACATGGCAGGTCGCAGAGAAGTCTCAATTAACAGGCCGGAATCCTTGACGAGCCACGTGACTATGTTCACTAGCAGTCCATTTGTGGTCACCCCAGAAACAAGACACTTCACATATTATAATGTAGCATAATTTTGCATTTTCTTTTCCTGATTTTCTGAAAATGCAGTTAAAATGTGTGTGACATTTGGATGGAAACCCAACTACCCAACTCTCTCTCTCTCTTTCTTTCTTTCTCTTCCTCTCTGCATCTGTCTCTTTTTTCTTGTTTGCCCTATTCTCATTGTCAGAAAAGGTGGTGTGTGCGTGCGTGTGTGTGTGTGTGTGTGTGTGTGTGTGTGTGTGTGTGTGTGTGTGTGTGTGTGTGAGAGAGAGAGTGAGACAGCTGGTTGTTAAATGCCAGCAGAGGCACTGATCCACAGCCATTTGCCTTCTGTCCGCTCTGTTTACGACAAGTGTGTGTGTGTGTGTGTGTGTGTGTTTTAGTTTGTGTACGACGGAGAGAGTTGCCAGAGCTGACAGCTAATATGTCGCCATTTGTGTTGACAAACTAATATATCTCTCTCTCTCTCCCTCCCTCCCTCCCTCTCTCTCTCTCTCTGTCTCCTCCACCTGCCCCCCCCCCTCTCTCTCTCTCTCTTTATCTCTCTTTCTCCAACAGGAGACTAAGATAGACTGTGTCAGAGTGGCCACTAAAGGTAAGAATGAAAGTTTAGAAATGTTATGGTAGCTTTGTACATTAGCATGTTAAATATGAATGGGAGTCAATGGGAGTTATGTTAGCTTGGTACATTAGCATGTTAAATTAGAATGGGAGTTATGTTAGCTTGGTACATTAGCATGTTAAATTAGAATGGGAGTTATGTTAGCTTGGCACATTAGCATGTTAAATTAGAATGGGAGTTATGTTAGCTTGGTACATTAGCATGTTAAATAAGAATGGGAGTCAATGGGAGTTATGTTAGCTTGGTACATTAGCATGTTGATTTGATTTTGATTTGATTGATTTGCAGATTTTTTATTTTTGGTCATCCAAACACTATGTACAATACCTCTATTTCATATAGTCAAAACAATAGACATAACACATTTTACATAGATCTTGACCAAAAAAAGGTATGGGCTGAAGCTAAAAGCTTATTTTGCCCACCCTATTCACATACAGCACATGACAAAGAAAGAAAAACAAGTGTGAATCTTTATAAGAAAAGAAAACAAAAAAGGAGAAAAACAAAAAAGAACATGCTTCCTGCTCATACTTTATAATGCATATTTAATAGTTGTACATGATTTATTTTTTTTTATTTTTTTACTTTTTTTTTTTTTTTTTTTTAATTGTCTTTGTTTATTTATTTATGTATTTATTTATTTTTTTATTTATTTTTTTATTTATTTATTTAAAATAATAAAATAATAATTTAAAATGTTAAATAAGAATGGGAGTCAATGGGAGTTATGATAGCTTGGTACATTAGCATGTTAAATAAGAATGGGAGTCAATGGGAGTTATGTTAGCTTGGTACATTAGCATGTTAAATAAGAATGGGAGTCAATGGGAGTTATGTTAGCTTGGACATTAGCATGTTAAATAAGAATGGGAGTCAATGGGAGTTATGTTAGCTTGGTACATTAGCATGTTAAATTAGAATGGGAGTCAATGAGAGTTTGGAGTCCTTATGAATTCTCCATCACATCTTTCCTCGACCTCATGACATTTTCCATCAGCTCAAGGAAAAGTGGTTAGCAAAGGAATAGCAGTTAGGGCATAATTTGACAATTTGGAATGCAGCTCATGACAACACTGGCACCACTGAGAGAGGCACAGAGGACTCCTGGAAGTCGGCCATCTTGACTGGCGCTCTCGGGTCATTTGGACAGACAGGGCTCAATGCACACATTCAGGGTTCAAACTGCAGAGCAACCTTGGCTGACTGGGATCTGATGTGTTTCTAAGGCACTGTAGACTAGGCTAATGCTAAGATAATGTGACGCTAACAGCTGGGATCCTGTGGCTTTCCAGGGACTCATTTAGCACCAAAGGCTAAACAAGCTAAACACAACAGAAACACTGTTATCTACCCTAATGTACACAATGGCTTCTAACACACATACGCATGAGCACGCACACACACACACACACACACACACACACACACACACACACACACACACACACACACACACACACACAGTAATTGAGCATTCTGGTTGTAATCAGCTTTTATTGGAGCAGAGTTCTGGTGGTTAATGACACCCGATGCTGATTGGCTGTGCTGGTCCCCCGGCGCCTGTCAGTCATGCTGCAGTAGCCAATCAGATCCCCCGTGGGGAAACTAGCCATGGTGCCTTGCGGCGCTGCTAACAGAGCGCGGAGCTGATGTGAATGTAAAGGAGTGCACACACACATGCACAAGCACACACACACACACACACACACGCACGCACACACGCACACACACACACATATGCGCACGCACACACACACACACACACACACACACACACACGTCTGCGCACACACACACGCATAAGCGCTGAACGTCTGCAGAATGTTAACTGGAGACTTTAGGATGTACAAAGACAACACACACACACACACACACACACACACACGCTAGCTGAATGCTGAGTGTTTTATTCTCAAATCGTTTGTGTTGGTGTGAAACACTCTCTCCCTCCCTGTCTCACACACAGACACACACACACACACACACACACACACACACACACACACACACACACAGCACACACTATGTGTGGGAACTGGGAAGCTAAAA
>NC_139624.1:16371184-16373684 GCF_964638095.1 Poromitra crassiceps
TAAAGGTGCTCTTATACTCGAGCAAAGCTCCGTGGGGGTGGGGCCCCGCAAGTCTCCGTGAGTCTCCGTCAGACCTCGCGCTGGGGGTGATGCCATTATACTCAGAAAGTGATCAGCATGTATTGTACAATGGTGAGAACAGCCCGTGAAAAGTCGCAATGAAACGCTGTGCAGTACTGAGTGCGCTTTCACTCTCAAACGACTGCACATCAGCACATGAAGGACTCACCAAACTTGTTTTTACTGAAAGCCGTTTTTACTTCTCAGCCCTGATAGCCTACTCTGTGCTGCTTTTAATCTCTCTCAATAATGCTCTCAACACATTCTTCCCCTGTAGACCCTACCCCTAACCCTTCCCCTGCAGACCATAACCCTTCCCCTGGAGACCCTACCCCTTCCCCTGCAGACCCTAAGCTTCCCCTGTAGACCCTACCCCTAACCCTTCCCCTGCAGACCATAACCCTTCCCCTGGATACCTTACCCCTAACCCGTCCCCTGCAGACCCTAACCCCTCCCCTGGAGATCCTAACGCTTCCCCTGGAGACCCTAACCCCTCCCCTGGAGACACTAACCCTTCCCGTGGAGACCCTACACCTAACCCTTCCCCTGGAGACCCCCCTAACCCTTCCCCTGGAGACCCTACCCTTAATCCTTCCCCTGGACACCCTGACCCTAACCCTTCCCCTGGAGACCCTAACCCTCACTCTTCCCCTAAAGACCCTAACCCTTACCCTGGAGATCCTAACCCTCATTCTTCCCCTAAAGACCCTAACCCTAACCCTTACCCTGGACATCCTAACCCTCATCCTTCCCCTGGAGACCCTAAATATAACCCTTCCCCTGGAGACCCCACCATGTCCAAACCCTAACCCCATGACCTAGGGCCATATCTTACCCCCAGTGCAAGGGCGTTATCTTTGCTTGCTTCTACTCAAAATGTCCCTTTTTTCTTTTAATTACCACTGGGTCAGTACATCAAAGGACGTGTTTCACTGGGTCAGTACATCTAATGACATGTTTCAGTGACCCAGTGGTCATTAAAGGAGAATTTTTTTTTTTTTAACCTTTATGATCTGACGACTCACCCAGTGCTCTCCGCAGCGTTTTTGTCATCCTAGGTCCTAGGTCCTATCCTCAGGATAGGACCTTAGAGAATGTGGTGCAGCTTCAGACCTTCCACTCAGGAGATGACCTTAGAGAACGTGGTGCAGCTTCATTTTTTTCTGAATTTACATTTTGATTTGTCAGCCCGTTCTCACTTTGACTGCCTTTGGCGACCTCCTTGTGATGGGACCCGTACCTATGCAGTCAGTCCTCTACTATCTGATCTATACTTTGGTGATTATGGAGTGTTTATTTGGACTTTCAATTTAGGAAGCCCCCAGGTCCCCATCAAACCCAAATTTCCTCAAATGAAGTGATCCTGGTATTCAGACAGCTTTTCACTCCAGAGCGCAAAGTCCCAAGGCCAGAGCCTGGTTTTGTGGACTTAAGGCTCAATTATTTAACTACGTTAAATATGGATACGAATGGAGCCTTCTGTCCGTATGCTGCACTCATTCCGTGTGTAATTGTGCACGTTTCCTGAAAGCTTACGGATACGGATGAAACGGAGCAGCACCACACACACACTCACAAATTTGACTCTATACTGACCACTAGCGGATGTATGGTTTAACATGATATCAATGGGAAAGATGCTCAGGAGTATGTGGGCAGTGACGGTGACACCGTTTTAAAAGGACATATTTATTTTTGTATGAAAATTGGGGATGAATAAGCCTTTAGGGTCTCCTGGTATTCGAAAGACAGACCCCAAAGTCCCCAAAACCAGAGAGGCTATAAGAGCGCACTCAGCCAGTGTGCTCCAAGCCTCTCTGGTCTTTGAGTGGCCATTTTGGAAGCTTTATCAGGGGTTCTTGGGGAACAGACCCTGACGTTGGTTTCTGGGGTTTTTGGACCACCCAGAGTCCATCTAAACTAAAGTGATTCCAAGTCGATGGGACATTGGGGGTGTACCAGAGGAGGTTGTAAGGTTGACATGAAATTCAGTTGCCTGGGGGTTTTGCAGCACCCTGAGTCCATCTAAGGTGGTCCTGAGGTGATAGGAAGGTCATAGGATGACGGCAGTCTCCCTGAGTGCATAGTTACCGGCCCCATCATCCTGAGACCTTGCGTTCCACTGTCAATTTGGGAAGCCCCAAGTCCCCATAGAAGCACTACGCACATTTCCACAAATTAGGGGAAGAGCATTTGGGGAAAGTTGCCAATGCCAAAAACTGCATGTCCCTCTCACCATTATACCATGCCAAATAAACTGTCCCTCTCTCCATTATACCATGCCAAATAAACTGTCCCTCTCACCATTATACCATGCCAAATAAACTGTCCCTCTCTCCATTATACCATGCCAAATAAACTGTCCCTCTCTCCATTATACCATGCCAAATAAACTGTCCCTCTCTCCATTATACCATGCCAAATAAACTGTCCCTCTCTC
>NC_139624.1:16378684-16408684 GCF_964638095.1 Poromitra crassiceps
ATGACATTTGAAATGTAAATGCCTTTTCTTTTTTTAACACGATTTTCAGAAAACGCTTCAAAAGTCATAAAAGTGATTCACGTTTGTGGAGATGATCCTGCTCCACACAAATGACCACTCCCATAAACTTTTGTTCCCCGCAGACTTTATTTTATGCATTTCAGCAAAATTCCCATTCTAAAACCCCATTCACTTTTCCTCTGAAGATCCAAAATGTCCGGGACTTCTGCCTTCCAACTACAAAAACACGTCACCCCTGCGGTACTCCATTTAGCTGATGCGCGCATTCCAAATGCACCGCCCATGAGGGTCTGTGGTTGGTCAATTTATGTGTCTGTCACACTTTTTTTTTTGTCTTGGGGTCAGGCGCTAACCACTTCTCAGAGTTGTGTAGCGTTAGTATCCAGCAGCACTGCACAGCACAGGGTTAAGTCCACATAAAATAACGTTAACTTGTTTCATAATCCTTGAAACGGGTGTGAATCCAGACTCGACGAGGAAAACGTTTTATGGATTAAAATAAGCCCCAGTAAAGACTAAAGAGATATAAAGCTGCTTTCAGGAACTTTTTTCTAATTTTCTTTTTAAAGTCGGGCCAGTACCTGCACAGTGCATTGTGGGTTTTGTAGGATCCCCCTTAAGGCTGAATTATGCTCACCCTGCCGTGAAGGGCGCGGGGGTGGAGCGAGGGCCTGGCGCGTCAAATGACGTAAATTTGTTGGCCGTGGTTATTCGCTACCTCCGTCGGGCGCTCGCCGTGTGCCGGATTTTTTTTCTCACAGCGCGACCTCCGCACGGCTTCTCTCCAAACATGGCCGCTTTCAAGCCACTGAGCCCTGAACACTGAGCTGTGTTTTTGCCACATTTCTTGACCCATGTGGTAGGCTATAAACTTTGATTTGCAACTGTTCATTTTTAGTCATTTCACCAAGTAAATGTGTTGTGTTGAGAGCATTATTGAGAGAGATTAAAAGCAGAACAGAGTAGGCAATCAGGGCTGAGAAGTAAAACGGCTTTCAGTAAAAACAAGTTTGGTGATTCCTTCATGTGCTGATGTACGGTCATTTGAGAGTGAAAGCGCACTCAGTACTGCACATAATAGCGTTTCATTGTGACTTTTCACGGGCTGTTCTCACTATTACCATTGTACAATACATGCTGATCACTTGGCTGATCACTTCTGAGTATAATAGCATCTGCCTCAGCGCGAGGTCTGCACGGTGACTCCCGGAGACTCGCTGTGCTCCACCCCCACGGAGCTTTGCTCGAGTATAAGAGCACCTTTAGAGTGATATGGGGAAAACTACAGCCATTTTCTGTGTTCATAGGGATCAATATTTTTTTTTTTGCACATTTCTACTACTTAGGTGACCTAAATTTAATACATCATTATATTCACAATGATGAAATATGCCTTCTCAGGAATTCAACATATTTCTGCAAAAATGTAATAAGAAAATAACCACGTATTTTTATGTCGTCTTTATTTTTGCACCAAATTATGGAGAGTAGTATCGATAAGAGTATCGATACCCATCCCTATGTAAGGTACAATGTTAGTTAATGTTAGTTAATGTTAGTCAATGTTAGTTCATGTTAGTTCAATGTTAGTTAATGTTAGTAAATGTTAGTTAATGTTAGTCAGTGTTAGTTAATGTTAGTAAATGTTAGTTAATGTTAGTCAGTGTTAGTTAATGTTAGTTAATGTCAGTTAATGTTAGTCAGTGTTAGTCAATGTTAGTTAATGTCAGTTAATGTGAGTCAGTGTTAGTTAATGTTAGTTAATGTCAGTTAATGTTAGTCAGTGTTAGTTAATGTTAGGTAATGTCAGTTAATGTTAGTCAGTGTTAGTCAATGTCAGTTAATGTTAGTCAGTGTTAGTTAATGTTAGTTAATGTCAGTTAATGTGAGTCAGTGTTAGTTAATGTTAGTTAATGTCAGTTAATGTTAGTCAGTGTTAGTTAATGTTAGTTAATGTCAGTTAATGTTAGTCAGTGTTAGTTAATGTTAGTTAATGTCAGTTAATGTTAGTCAGTGTTAGTTAATGTTAGGTAATGTCAGTTAATGTTAGTCAGTGTTAGTCAATGTTAGGTAATGTCAGTTAATGTTAGTCAGTGTTAGTCAATGTTAGTTCATGTTAGTTCAATGTTAGTAAATGTTAGTTAATGTCAGTTTATGTTAGTCAGTGTTAGTTAATGTTAGTTAATGTCAGTTAATGTTAGTCAGTGTTAGTCAATGTTAGTTAATGTCAGTTAATGTTAGTCAGTGTTAGTCAATGTTAGTTAATATTAGTCAATGTTAGTCAGTGTTAGTCAATGTTAATTAATATTAGACAATGTTAGTCAGTGTTAGTTCATGTTAGTTCAATGTTAGTTAATGTTTGTCAATGTTAGTTAATGTCAGTTAATGTTAGTCAGTGTTAGTTAATGTTCATGTCAGTTAATGTTAGTCAGTGTTAGTCAGTGTTAGTTAATGTCAGTTAATGTTAGTCAGTGTTAGTCAATGTTAGTTCATGTTAGTTAATTTTAGTAAATGTTAGTTAATGTCAGTTAATGTTAGTCAGTGTTAGTTAATGTTAGTTCAATGTTAGTTAATTTTAGTAAATGTTAGTTAATGTCAGTTAATGTTAGTCAGTGTTAGTCAATGTTAGTTAATGTCAGTTAATGTTAGTTAATGTTAGTTAATGTCAGTTAACTCATTCTCTGCCAGGGTCATTTCGGTCTGTGTGCTCCCAGTGCCAGGATTTTGAGCATATTTCCTGATCTTCCAGGACCCACAGAATATTCTGTGCTAGGAATAAAATTACACAACATATCTCACAATAAAGCAGAGACTATCTTCTTACCCCTTGTAAAAAACTGAAACTCTCCCATGTTTCCTTGTTTAGTTACAAGCAGTGGAAGTTAGCTTGTTTTCACGAAAAATGCCCTCCTTGGGACATAAATGGGAGAAAAATAGGTTTTTAGTGAAGGGCACCGTTTCAAGCAGAACTCTCTTTTGAGCCTTTTATTTTTTGCCTCAGTGACACATCAGACATATACAGTATTTGTTTTCCCAAATAAATAAATAAAAAATAAAAAATAAGAGAATGTATTTGAGGGAGCTGTGTCGGTCTTAGCTTGATAAAAGCATAAACAAATGGAACGAACCCTTATGTGGTCACACTCACACACTCTCTCTCTCTCTCTCTCACACTCTCACTCACACACACACACACACACACACACACAGGAATAACGAGTGCTGTAACGTTACCTGCTGTCACGTTACCTCTCATAACTAACGTTAGCACAGAAGATCACACAATAGCTACGTTAGTGCTGTAAACTTTGAAATGTTTATGTGACACATGTTTCGCCTTCGTTGCTGGGGACGGGTGTGTGACGCGGTTTGACGCGTTTGACGTATCCATGTGATTCCCCCTCCCTTGAGTGTGACAGAGAGCTCCCCTTGAGAGGGAGATCTGGCAAGAGGAAACGTGAAGCGAGTCATGCCGGCGGCATAAGTTATAAACAATGCGTGACAATTATACTCGAATGTTGTGTGTGTGATCATTTCATCTCAAACGCGATACAAAAAATAGGCTACTTTTTACCATCGTCATTGCTCTCTCCAAGTGGCACCCATTTCTCCTCCTCCGATTCATCTGTGTCACAGAACGCTGTGAAGGGGAGCCTTCGTCGCCATGGCGCTCCGTCGTGGAGCAATAACAAAAACGCTGGCGTCTTCCTCGCCATCGTCGCCAGCCGAGAACTCTGGATCGGACTCTGTTTCGACCACAGGCTCCACCCATAAATACTAAACTAGCGGGTTCCTTTTATCAATTTGACCTGAAACAATGTCACAGGCTGGGAAAGTGTCTGATGTAATGTAAACAGCCAAAACATGAAAGTACGACCGAGTACGTCTTTGGCACAGAACGCCATTGTTAAAAGTACGTCCGGGTACGTCTTTGGCAGAGAATGAGTTAATGTTAGTTAATGTTAGTAAATGTTAGTTCAATGCGAGTTCATGATAGTCAATGTTAGTTAATGTCAGTTAATGTCAGTCAATGTTAGTTAATGTTAGTTGTTAGTTAATGTTAGTTATTGGTTAGTTATTGTTGGTTGTGCTTCCAGGTGCTGCGACCAGAAAACCTGAACCGGAGCCGGAGAAACAGACAGATCACACGGTGAAGATCGCCGGAGTCATCGCGGGGATCCTGCTCTTCATCATCATCTTCCTCGGAGTCGTCCTGCTCATGAAGAAACGGTAAGAACACACACACATACACACACACACACACACACCCGCACACAAACATGTGCACGTGCGCTAGGGCTGTCACTTTTTCCCGAAATAAAATTCGAACTTTAATTGCCCGAAATTCGTTCGAATATATTCGAAGTTTTTTGGTTAATTACATTTTTTTTCAGTCCAGCAGCCTGTTGCACCAGCTGAACGTAAGTTCTGTCTTAAGTTAGGGTGTAAAGTCCACACTAACTGCTACGTTCAAACTAGTTAGTTTGACACTAAAGTTGTGTCTTTGTTTGATTGCACCACGGAGACGTAAGGTACATCTTAACTAGTAGACCCTAAAGTCCATACTAACCAAAATAGTGTCGCAGACAATGACGTGTACAGTATCTGTGACCAATCAGTGAAAAGCACGGTGGAAACGGTGTTTATTTACGGTTGTTTAAGTAAGTGGAGTGAAAACAGGACATGTTGCCCACCGCAAATTAGTGCTTTCATATTTCATCAACACTAATCAAATGAGAACGTTATTGAGTAACGTTCGTTTAGGTTCATATTACTGTTAACGTTTATCTGTGAGCTCTTCATCAGTATTGTAGGCTATACCACCATCCTGCCTCACTAAATTGTTGCAGTTATTTTAATTTGTATGCAGTGCTGCAGCTTGTGGGAAACAAAAGCGTGAGTCATAAATATCAAAGGGTGTAATTTATCACGGAGAGCGCGTTGCGGACGCAAAACAACGATGCGCCACGGTGCCAAGTTGCAATCCGTGCCAACTGCTATTTTACGGAGGACTTTACACCTAGTAAGACGTAGGTGTAAATTTTAAGTTCTAACTTATGCCTACGTTGTAACTATTTCACTTGGTGCAACCCAAATATTTTTAGTAGTGCGTAAACTCGGACTTAGTGAGACTTTACGTTCAAACTAGCTTACGTTTCAACTTACGCACAGCTGGTGCAACCCACTGCAGGCCACCGGGCATCAGCCCGACGTGTTAGCTTGGACGCTCACAGTCACAACACTGCCTCACAAACTTGGCTGCATCCAACTCGAGACAACTTTTCAGACCCTGGAGACAATCTTTCTCAGAAGAGACAAACGCGACAAATCTGGAGACTTTTTCTGACATGGGATTAACATTACCAGCAAGCAGCAGTTGGTTAATTTTGGTTCATAAAAAAAAAAAAAAAAAAAAAAAAAATTCGAACAGTCAATTTACATATCGAACACGAACCCCTCCCCCACATTCGAAGTTGCATTCGAATTTCGAATGAAAAGTGACAGCCCTAACGTGTGCGCACACACACATACACACACAAAACACACACATAAAACACGCACAAAACACAAATCAGGAGTTTATTGGGAGTCCATTCTATTCTATTCTATCTATCTATCTACCTACCTATCTGTCTACCTACCTACGTATCTGTTGATTTCAACAGCAGGTTGGGGTCAGCCCAGTGTTACAGCAGTATTACTCATGTTATTGCGCGGCTAATGATGTGGCTAACGATGCTCTGGAGAGTAAAATTACATCAAAGAAACAAAAACATTCACTCACTTACAAGACCTAAGATCACACTCACACACACACACACACACACACACACACACACACACACACACACACACACACAGACACACACACACACACACACACACACACACACACTCACACACACACACACACACACACTCACACACACACACACACACACACACACACACACACACACACACACACACACACACAGTGATATTGGAGGATAAATAATGGAGCAGATTGCAGTAATCACCATTAAACTGTATTCTGGACCAGCTTTATTCTCAACATCAAACACACAATCCTGCCGACACACACACACACACACACACACACACACACACACACACACACACGCACACAGCTAAACACACTGTGAAAAGCATATGTGTTTTGAGGACGGTGGAGATAAGAGAGAAATGTTGATGAAAGGGATTCTTTTTTTCACGTCGCCGCGAGCAGAATGGCTTCAGGCTAGAGAGAGAGAGAAAGAGACGGATAGAGAGATACAGCAGAGAGAGGGAGAGAGAAAGACAGAGAGATACAACAGAGAGAGAGATACAGCAGAGAGAGGGAGAGAGAGATACAGCAGAGAGAGAGGGAGAGAGAAAGACAGAGAGATACAACAGAGAGAGATATACAGCAGAGAGAGAGGGAGAGAGAAAGACAGAGAGATACAACAGAAGCCCTTTTCCCACATGCGTACCGGAAAATTACCTGTAAGTCAATATCGGACATTTCCCTTCACACTTCGGCTCGTGCATATGAGAATCTATCAGCGAATTTGCCTGTATGTAGGGGGGGGCGGGGCGGCACTGCAGAGCGGGTGGGGAGTGACGTGTCGGCAAAACTCTGAATGGTGAAATAAGTTTGCTTGTTTATCCGTTCACCTGCGTCGCGTTGAAGCACTTTTTACAGACAGACTGGCTACGTTTGATGTGTCCGGGCTTGCCTTCGCTGTCGGCAACGTAAGCAAAATACTTCCACAATTCGCTTCGTGCATTTGCTTAGTCCCTGTCGGGCTGTGACTGAAGGAGGAGGACGGACTGTGGCCAGAGAGCGAGCAGAGAGGAGAGGGGAAAATCAGCACAGCACACCCACACATGAAGCTGACATAGGCTACTGCTCTTATTATCACAAGATCATTTCGCCAGTTTGCTTTAATGTGCGCGAATGATTAGATTATGCCCGCTGGAACATTAAGCAACGTGTGTACACCTCGCCCATGAGAGTGTCGCGGAAAATGACTGCACCCGTTTCTCACTAGTATCCGCTAAAGCGCATACCGCTCTTCTGACTGGATCGAAAGTGGTGAAATCTCCGCGACGACGGGGTCGCGCTTATACCGGCACGGCGCCTTTCCCACATGCAGGCAATAGACCACGTTCCGGTCATTTTGCGGTACAAAGCGCATGTGGGAAAAGGGCTAGAGAGAGATATACAGCAGAGAGAGAGGGAGAGAGAGATACAGCAGAGAGAGAGAGAGAGAGAGAGAGATGGGGGGAGGCAGAAAAATAACCTAAAACCCACCCTGAAACCCTAAGGAATTAATGCTATGTAAATCTCTCTGTCTCACACGCACAACACACGCGCACACGCACACGCACACACACACACACACACACACACACACGCGCGCGCACACACACACACAGGGCTTGAAATGAACTTTTTTGATCACCAGCCAATATGGCTTTTTCTTGAAATAAACCATATTATTAGTGCCACTGTGTTAAGTTAAGTTGTGCCGTGAGTCTATAATCTAGCAGCTACAGTATGTAGCCTACTAAGTCACAGTCATTTTCTTTTGCTGATTGAACTGTATTCATCGTGCCAGGGACGTACACAGATAGACCCAGTTCCCATATTTTCGCCTATTCAATTTGACTTTTTTTTTTTTTTACGGGAGCACTTCAGGTGTGCTCACCCACTGACTGTATGTTCTTGTTTTTATAAATAGCCTAATTGTGAGAGGGGTTCCCTTTTTTCACTTGAGCACCTGCCACCCAAAGCGCCTTTCCCCCGCTGCAGCTCACTGCCTGGCGCTGCTCAGCGGAGGTGGATACCGTCTGTTTGTTTGTGTAGGAGGATTCTGCAGGAAAAGTTTTGTTGTGGCCCTAATTGGCTGAGGTTGTTTGCGCCGTGCGCTGTCATGACGCGCAAGCAACAAGTTGTTACACGGGCGCTTCCGTGCATCGCCAAGGAGGTCTGAAAAGTTTGCCACTTTGGATAGCCGCCGTCGCACGCAAAACTCTAGTATCCACCTTATTTTTGAATGCCCCGCTGTACAAATAATTGTGGGTACGGTATTCCACTTGATTTGAAAAGATGGCCGCCTATACTCCCTTGTACCCTGGCTGAATTGAACATAACTTGGCCAATAAGTATGTAACATACCAAATAAAACAAACGGTAATGTCTTTATTTGATGTAGAATGCAGAGGACACGTAACGGTTTCGTTAAACTCGCGTTCCAGGAACATTGTATTCACTGCGCTGCTCTAAAATAACGTTAGTGGCGCGCGACTCAGAGAGCCTGTTTGTCCTGGAAGCCACTCGCTTTGCGCCAGAACACAATCGATTTGGGCGTGGAACACGCCAGGATTGGCCAACGCCAGTGCCCAGAACTGTCAAATCAAATCATCGACAGAGACGCTATGGCCCGCCTCCCAGTATTTTAAGTGTATCAGAGTTAGATAGAGAACGTGACAAATATAACCACGTTATGGTTATAAACAACAAACTAACGCTGGTGATCCTTATGGAAACAGTGTTACTCGAAATGGTTAAAAGTTATATCAATTTGGTCATTCAGTGGCCTTTTACTGCCATGTAACATAGCTAGCTAGCCGCTAATATTACCCACAGCAGGCGATTACCCATGAATGCACTGCGCTCTTAAAGGGATATTTATCTACGAGATTTTTGCCAAGCTGGACCTGATTAGTGATTTGCTCCGTTCGCCCAGACGGGTGTCAAGCTGTCAGCAACAAGGCTGGGAGGATCACACCAGAGGAGAAACCCAGAGGCATCATGCCCGCTAGAAATAAGGTGGATAGGAAGATTCTTTAGGTAAAACAGATGCAGTGATATTTAGAGCTTGCTCATCACCAGGACAAATTTGGCTAGTAACTTTACAATCTTACCCGCCCGGCCGCACTACATCTTTACCCGCCCGGCCACACTACATCTTTACCCGCCCGGCCACACTACATCTTTACCCGCCCGGCCGCACTACATCTTTACCCGCCCGGCCGCACTACATCTTTACCTGCCCGGCCGCACTACATCTTTACCCGCCCGGCCGCACTACATCTTTACCCGCCCGGCCACACTACATCTTTACCCGCCCGGCCACACTACATCTTTACCCGCCCGGCCGCACTACATCTTTACCTGCCCGGCCACACTACATCTTTACCCGCCCGGCCGCACTACATCTTTACCTGCCCGGCCGCACTACATCTTTACCCGCCCGGCCACACTACATCTTTACCCGCCCGGCCGCACTACATCTTTACCCGCCCGGCCACACTACATCTTTACCCGCCCGGCCGCACTACATCTTTACCCGCCCGGCCGCACTACATCTTTACCCGCCCGGCCACACTACATCTTTACCTGCCCGGCCGCACTACATCTTTACCCGCCCGGCCGCACTACATCTTTACCCGCCCGGCCGCACTACATCTTTACCTGCCCGGCCGCACTACATCTTTACCCGCCCGGCCGCACTACATCTTTACCCGCCCGGCCGCACTACATCTTTACCCGCCCGGCCGCACTACATCTTTACCCGCCCGGCCACACTACATCTTTACCTGCCCGGCCGCACTACATCTTTACCCGCCCGGCCGCACTACATCTTTACCCGCCCGGCCGCACTACATCTTTACCCGCCCGGCCGCACTACATCTTTACCCGCCCGGCCGCACTACATCTTTACCCACCCGGCCACACTACATCTTTACCCGCCCGGCCACACTACATCTTTACCCGCCCGGCCGCACTACATCTTTACCCGCCCGGCCACACTACATCTTTACCCGCCCGGCCACACTACATCTTTACCCGCCCGGCCGCACTACATCTTTACCCGCCCGGCCACACTACATCTTTACCCGCCCGGCCACACTACATCTTTACCCGCCCGGCCGCACTACATCTTTACCCGCCCGGCCGCACTACATCTTTACCCGCCCGGCCACACTACATCTTTACCCGCCCGGCCGCACTACATCTTTACCCGCCCGGCCACACTACATCTTTACCCGCCCGGCCACACTACATCTTTACCCGCCCGGCCACACTACATCTTTACCCGCCCGGCCACACTACATCTTTACCCGCCCGGCCGCACTACATCTTTACCCGCCCGGCCACACTACATCTTTACCCGCCCGGCCGCACTACATCTTTACCCGCCCGGCCACACTACATCTTTACCCGCCCGGCCACACTACATCTTTACCTGCCCGGCCGCACTACATCTTTACCCGCCCGGCCGCACTACATCTTTACCCGCCCGGCCACACTACATCTTTACCCGCCCGGCCGCACTACATCTTTACCTGCCCGGCCACACTACATCTTTACCTGCCCGGCCGCACTACATCTTTACCTGCCCGGCCACACTACATCTTTACCCACCCGGCCGCACTACATCTTTACCTGCCCGGCCACACTACATCTTTACCCGCCCGGCCACACTACATCTTTACCCGCCCGGCCGCACTACATCTTTACCTGCCCGGCCACACTACATCTTTACCCGCCCGGCCACACTACATCTTTACCCGCCCGGCCGCACTACATCTTTACCTGCCCGGCCACACTACATCTTTACCCGCCCGGCCACACTACATCTTTACCCGCCCGGCCACACTACATCTTTACCCGCCCGGCCGCACTACATCTTTACCCGCCCGGCCGCACTACATCTTTACCTGCCCGGCCACACTACATCTTTACCTGCCCGGCCACACTACATCTTTACCCGCCCGGCCGCACTACATCTTTACCCGCCCGGCCACACTACATCTTTACCCGCCCGGCCGCACTACATCTTTACCTGCCCGGCCACACTACATCTTTACCCGCCCGGCCACACTACATCTTTACCCGCCCGGCCACACTACATCTTTACCCGCCCGGCCGCACTACATCTTTACCCGCCCGGCCGCACTACATCTTTACCCGCCCGGCCACACTACATCTTTACCCGCCCGGCCGCACTACATCTTTACCCGCCCGGCCGCACTACATCTTTACCCGCCCGGCCGCACTACATGTTTACCCGCCCGGCCACACTACATCTTTACCCGCCCGGCCGCACTACATCTTTACCCGCCCGGCCACACTACATCTTTACCCGCCCGGCCGCACTACATCTTTACCCGCCCGGCCACACTACATCTTTACCTGCCCGGCCGCACTACATCTTTACCCGCCCGGCCGCACTACATCTTTACCTGCCCGGCCGCACTACATCTTTACCCGCCCGGCCGCACTACATCTTTACCCGCCCGGCCGCACTACATCTTTACCCGCATTTGGCGGGTTGGTGGGTGTTAATTTCAAGCCCTGCACAGCACACACACACACACACACACACACACACACACACACACACACACACACTTTGGAGGGAGAGTGAGTTGGTACAATAGGGCGAGTTTGGGTCTGATTTTTCTGGATGGAGCCCTGATCCCCTTCAAAGATATTGGAGAGAACTAGAGAGAGCCGTCCCCCATTTAAAGCCCCATTTTGTCATTTCTCTATTTGGGGAAACAGTTACAGATGCTACCGCTAATAAATGCTACACTTCCATACTACTTTGCTTACCTTTCTGGGGTGAACTGGTTCATGGGGAAAAAATTGCTCCAAATATCTGCAAATGTTGTCTCGACTTGTTTAAGTGAAAGAAGTGGCTGCTCATGCAGGAAGTCTAATTAGCAAGCGATAAACAGGTTTCACTTCCTATATGTACTTCATAATAAAAGTGTCCTGTTAGTTTGTCAGCGGAAAACTTTGAATCTGTAGTAGGGTTGTAGCGGTACTAGATTTCTATTTCGGTGCCGGTACCAATTTGTATTTCGATACTTTTCGATACTTTCGATACTTTTTGTAAAAAAAAAAGTGAAACTGTCAAATGTCAAGATTTGCCTTTATTTTAAGAGTTTGGGAACAATTACACCAATAAATGGGTGTGGCATTTAAATGCTGAACAAAACAAACCTTCTGAGCAGTGAGAATACCGGTAAGTAAAATAAAGTGATGCCAGTGAAAATAAAATGACCATGACTAGCCTATATAGCAGCAAAAACTCTGAGAAACACCAATAACAACATTCGCAAGTTCACAAGTTCGATCCAATTTAGCAGCCCTTTTCAGAATATATAGAAAACATTTAAATTATCCCACCACCCCCCAACTGAAAAACCTCTATCTCACCCATCTTGATTTAGTATTGACCTTGACCTATCTGACCATTGTATATTTAACACTACACCATATTGACCTTGACCTATCTGACCATTGTATATTTAACACTACACCAGCATAACTGGCTTCATATTCCCATTCTGTCCCCCAGCCTACTCAGCCTAAACCCTAGTTTTTCTATGGGTGGTAGACAGACTCACTGTTTGGCTGACTCTGTTTACTCACTCAGTCCCTCCCATCCCAATGTTTTCTTCAGGTTCCTAGCCAAGAAAACGAGGGTGTCAACATGTTCCTCGGTCAGTCTGGATCTTGTTGGACTGCAGATATTCCCAGAAGTACTGAAAACACGTTCAGATGCACAGCTTGATGCTGGAATACAGAGATATTGTCTAGCAAACTGAGCTAAGATGGGCAGGTCTGTCTGGTGTTGCTTCCACCATGCCAGGGGATCCTCTGCAGGGCTGATGTCTCTAGATTGTTTATACTCAGTAATCTCAACTTCCAGTTTAGCACTTCTTGTCATGGTTGGGGCTGTGGCACCATTGTCTCTTGTATCTCTCTACTGAATATAAAGCCACTTGATCCACACAGATATATTCAGCAACCGCCCTGTTTAGCCTTTTTGCATCACTGCTCTTCTTTGGGTACTTGGTCTGGGACAGAAAAACATCCGGGAGTAGCCTCTGGTCGGGTGGTGGTGTCGCTCTCGCACTAGACTTCTGTAATTGGGGGAAGGGGGTGTACAGAACTTTAGTTAACATAGCCATTTTAATTTCAATGCCATAGCTTTTTAAAACTTGTTCTCATTGTTCCTTGAAACTATGTATAACATATTAATGGTCATAACTAGAAAAATACACGAGACTCATTCATCTTATTATTATCATATTACGCGTTTCATACATGATTTATTTTATGTAGCTATGGAACATTAAATGACATGGGCTAATGTCTCTGGGGTTATATTATTATATTATATATATTTTGGCCATGCCAGTAGATGGCGATCTACACCATGTTTTGTACAGACTGAGTTCATATAGCCAGCCAAACAGTGTTTGTGCTCCCTAAACCCTCAAGCCCTGGAGACTGTGGTTGACTTCACTGGCATCAGTCAGTTGATTTATGTGGAGTGGGTAGGGTAGGCTTAAGCCCATGGCACACCAATCAAACATTCTCCAACAAACACGAACAATCACCAACAGACAGTTGTCTGTGAATGTTGGCAGATGTTGGAGATTGTTTGAAGCATGGCACACCAAACAAACAAATTCAGCACTACTGTTTCTAACTTCAGTGAGAAGGTCTATTCAGGCAGTATTACTCACAGTTTACATCTAACGTTATGTAGGCTAATTTCACGCATACTTCAGTCAGGGTTATCGACAGTCCATATTATTGCCTCTGCACGTTTCCCGACGCTACAGTGAGCGCTCGTTAATGCGCTTGTTAACTAACGTTACTGCAGAGTCCGCTGTAACGTTAGTACAGCGGAGTCCGCTGTAACGTTAGTTAACGTTAGTTAACGAGCGCATTAACGAGCGCATTTTCTCACTGTAGCGTCGGGAAACGTGCAGAGGCAATAATATGGACTGTCGATAACCCTGACCGAAGTATGCGTGAAAGTAGCCTACATAACGTTAGATGTAAACTGTGAAAGGCCACAGCTGCTGCTACTAACTGGGCTGGGAGAGGCCTTTGTGTTTCTTTGTGAGTTAACAGTTACTATAACATTAGTTGAACAGTTCTCACCTCTTGTTCTTTCTTGAAGGCTTGGAAAATGTCCGGGTGCTTGTCCTTCAAATGTTTTGAGAGGTTTGAAGTGTTTCCTCCCTTGGCGAGATACACTTTGAAGCATCTTTTGCACTGTGGTGCGTCTGGGTGAAGAGGTAGGCCGTTTTCGTTGGCTTTGAAGCCAAAGTATTTCCAGATGGAAGACCTGGCTCCAACTTTCTCAATCAATTGAGGTTTTTCAGGGGCAGCTGCCATAGTAGCTAGCTTTGCTAGTTTGCTTTGAATGTGCGCGGGTCTGCTCAGTGCAGTGCTCAGCTGCTTTTTTCCTCACCGCTTGACATGTGGATATGACGTCACTCACTCCGCGACTCTGGCGCATTTCTTAAAGAGACAGGCTCATATTGACCATTATCAGTCATAGCAGCGGTCGGAAAAGTACCGTTCTTTTTAAATCTTAGTATAGAACCGTTTCTACAGCAATAGTACCGCGGTTCGGGGGTAGTACCGGTAGTACCTACATCCCTAATCTGTAGCAGCTACACAGGAAATGACTTCAAAGTTCCAGGCAACTTGACATGCTCCGGGCCGGAGCCTCAAACCTTACATGCTGCTCAGGGCACCTGGATGTGAACTGTTTAGTTGTTTTGGGAGTGAACTCCCAAAGTTATTATTACCGGAGCCTTTTCTGTTTGGACCTGGAGAGTGGATTTACTAAGTGACTGTGATTTATTCCTTCCTGTTTGTTCTTTGGACTCGAACCCACAACCTGTACTGTATGTATTCCCACGTTGAGTCGGTAAAAGCACTTTAAAACGTTTCCAGTGTGTCCGTCTACTGCATTATCACTTCTGTAAGAAATAACTAAGTGTTTTTTTTTAAACGGTTGTGCGGGTGTCGGCTGACATGAAGATAGACTTTAATTTCTGTGCTGACATGAAGATAGACTTTGATTTCTGTGCTGACATGAAGAGAGACTTTGATTTCTGTGCTATTGTGTGAGGCTCTGGTTTACAGTGATTTTACGACACCTCTTAGCTGTTGTAAAGTCATTGTAACCTATGGCCTCTTGCAGGCTTATTGCTTTATTTTTTCACCTACTATATTAGCAAACACTGCAGCAGGAAGTTAGCTACAGTAGGGGTTGTCAAGTTAAAACCGTCTATTCATAGTATTCCCATGATATCACAAGCATTTTCCTACCAATATGACGCTACAATACACACAGCTCATTGGCTGTTTGTGTCATTTGATTGTCACCCGTTAATTCATTACAGTCACCTGTTATTTTGCTACCAAGATGGCTGTGTGGTAACGTAGCAGAATACTATCAATAGAGAGCCAAAGTGACCGTCTACATCACCCCTAGTCAAATAGCGGCCCCTGTGTGGCCCGCGCTGGAATTGCAAAAAAATATACATGTGTATGTGCACCTGAACGCAACATGCAAGATACCCGCTGAATAAGTGTCCAAATGTTCATGTCATTCTGGCCAATACTCCACTTCTGTTATAACATTTCAGTCTGGAATATGGAATATCTTTCAATAATCTTTATGACTAAAAGGCTAAAAGTAATCTCATGTGTAAGAATTGACTGTTCTACATTGGAGTAAACATTTAAATAATGAACTCGTTGGTTTTGTATTTATTTAGCTTCAAGAGTGCATTTTTGTTCGTGTGTGACCCTCAACACAGGCTTTGAGAATCCCGGGCCACTTACTGATACTTATGCTTAAATTAACCCACTCATATTCTGGTTTATTTCAAGACAGTCTAATTGGCTGGTAACTTTAAAATCTAGCAGCCATATTAGCAGGTGGTCAAAGAAGTTAATTTCAAGCCCAGCAGGGAGAGCAGGTGGTGACGTAGGAGTGAGGGGGAAAAGGATCAAATATTGGTGCTTAAGACTGAATAATGACATCACAACTGTTAATTTAAAATTAGTTATTCCTCTAAACCTGGCTTCAAATGCCCCACATTTTTTGCAACTGCACCGTTGGGCCCCCAGCCCTCGGCCCTCAGCAAAAAGTGGCCCTTGGTGAAAAGTATTTGGGGACGCCTGGTCTACGTCCTGCTTCAGCTACGAACCAGCCGTGAAAAAAAAAAGAGTGGCGGTGAACGGCGAGAGACAATACTTTTTTTGATCCCGTTTGAATTGTGTCATGAAGTACAGTACACCTTACACACACATTTTTAAAGATAATGTCGCATGTCAAGAAAGTCACAGATTGCCGTAAAACTGACACGTAACATTTAGATTTGTATGTCACAGTTGTTCCCAACCACCGGGCCCCGGACCGGTGCCGGGCTGCAAAGCATCTGATGCCGGGCCGCGAGAAAGCTATATGATTCGGCAGGGAGGAGAAAGAGAGAGAGCGAGAGACAGACACACGCACACACACACACACACACACACACAGAGAGCGAGCGAGAGAGAGAGCTCTCTCACTCTGCTCTCTCTCTCTCTCTACACACACACACACACACACACACACAGCGAGCGAGAGAGAGAGCTCTCTCACTCTTCTCTCTCTCTCTCTCTACACACACACACACACACACACACAGAGGCAGTGGGAAATCGAAAGTAAAAAGACAGGAGCACAAGCTTTGTGCTTTTTCCCAGCACGCATTAAAGACCGTGCGCTGGATCGGTGACTTTGCACGTCGGGTACAATGCACATCTCTTTTGTGTGGTAAAAAAGTGAAATCATAGTGTTGCAAAGGCATTTCTATCTTGTGGGCGTGGCCTTCCACAATGATATGTAGGTTATTGATTTGAAGAAACATTAGCCTATGATGTCTCACAGACATGAGAGAGAAAGAAAGAAAGAAACTGTGCGGTGTGGTGAGTGGGAGATTTCACATGGTGAGTTAATGTTTTCATATTATGCACATGCGATGCAAATATGGCCTGTGTATTTGATACTGTGTATCCAAATGTATGAATTATGCGCTACGCGTTTAATATCCAATCCTATCTTTAACATCCTATCCTCTTTTCTTTTGCCGCTGGTTTGCATAGGGCCCGAGCAGAAGGGGAGGGACTTTGGCTCTCTATTAGGTGGTTGTTGTTTGGATTGGATGGACTTTAATTGTCCACCTCAGTGGAAATGTGTCTTTGGCTTCTCCTAAATATACAATATTTCATTCTTAAAACGGTTAGCCAATCAGAAAAGAGGGTCGTTAATGTTAATGAGAGCAGAGATATGGTGCAAAATGACATCTAGTATTTTCACCTGAGTCAGCTCTCCTGTTCGCACACGCCTCCTTAACCAATCAAGATCTTCACATTGTGTTAGCCCCGCCCCCCTTCACACTGTGACTGACGACGACTGTCATCGCCGCGGTAACGCTCACCATCTTCTAATCTGTTGTTTTTTTTTCCTTTCTGTTTTTCATCTCATCCCTCCTCCTCCGTTCCTCCTCCGCTCTGCCCCTGTCTCACCGCTCAGACGAAGAAATTATCACTCCTACACTTACTACCTGTAAGTAACCTGCCTCACTGCTCACCCTCCCCGCTGACCCTTCACCCCTGACCCTAACCACTCCCTGAGTCATGCGCTCTGTTTGGCTGTGGCTCCCTGCTCATTGGCTTTTTGTTGGCTTGATGATCACCCTATTAGTCAGCTGAGGACGAGCATGAGTCGCCCCCTGCAGTTTGGCTACAGTAACTTCTTGTTTGGCTCCTCCCCCTGCTAGCTGGCTCACTGCCAGGTTTGCTTTCCACTGCCTACAATACACACTAACGTTACACACTAACGACAAACATAGAGCAAACAACGATACACACACGCGCACACACACACACACACGGATGATAAACAACATTTTGATCCAGAAATACATTCTGATGGAGGCAGAGGTGTGTGTGTGTGTGTGTGTGTGTGTGTGTGTGTGTGTGTGTGTGTGTGTGTGTGTGTGTGTGGCCCCCCCAGCTAGGATTGGACTATCTCTAGCCGACACCCCCCAAGGGAGAAAGATAAGACTCTTATCTCACACACACTCCTGAGGTTACTCTGTGTGTGTGTGTGTGTGTGTGTGTGTGTGTGTGTGTGTGTGTGTGTGTGTGTGCGTGCGTGCGCGCGCGCGCGTGCGTGCGTGCGTGCGTGGGTGTTTATGACGTTTTGCCAGAATTTTGAAACAACGAGCAATCGAGCGTATGGAGACTCTGGGGACGATGCGCCATGGGCACATCGTCACATGTCACATGTCCCACATGTTGTGAGATTTATGACGTCACTGATGATGTTACGATTTGCATCACAAATCACTGATGATGTCACTGTTATGCGCGCTCGATTTCTAGGGCGGAGACCCTGGAGAGTGCCGCGTGACATCACAGTTGGGCTATCATGTGCCATCGGCCCTTCAATCACAGTTGCTCGAGTGACATCACTGATGACATGACAAACTGCTCGAGTGACATCACAGTTGGGCAACCGTGTGCCATCGGCTCTCCAGTGATAGTATTCAGAGTTGCAGCGCGCCGCGCACGGAAGCCTCCAGCGCACCACACGCGGGGCCTCCTGCATGCTCTCGCCCACTTTACGGATAGAAGTAGCGTTAGCGTTAGCGTTCAACATTTGAAAGTGTGCTGCTTCATTAGAATCCATGTAGTCGCTGCTCTTCGCTTGAAACACGACGAGCGATCTGTCTAAACACATATTAGCGAACATACAAAGTGAACGTGAAGAGAAACAAAAAAATGGAGGGACAGCGCGGTCTGCATCTCCTCCCTCCCTATCTGTCTCTCTCTGTGCTGCGCTATCTAACGTTAACGGGACTCGGTCATCTCATTCAAATAATGGATATGTTACATGATACAGGGGCGTAGTGGAGGATAAACACATGTTACTCTCCTCTTTGAAATGAGGCAGAGTTTACTCACCTATTTTCAGATCACCTGTATCAATCATCAATGAGGGCAAACAAGGTCGGTAAACTACTCACCTCGGATAGTTAGTTTACTCACCTGTGTATTTACCACTACACCCCTGGTTGAGATAATGTACTGCATATTCTCATAGCCGGTGTTGGTTCAGTACGCCTAATAAGTTGGTTTTGGGGTGTGTGAAGCTGATTTATTAGGGTGTGCATTGATTAAGTTAGGGGTAATCAACGACTAGGTGTGCATTATATGATTTTAACGCACAACGTGAAGGCGTGGTTGCCTCCGCAAAGTGCGTTATTTATAACGAGTATCCACCCAGACCCTGGTATAAGATTCATTGTTAATTATATGTTTGGGCTTCTCTTGTTTTAACTTCATGCCAACATGCATTTTACATGTTTGACAAAGGCAATTTGATTGCCTTTGCAGTGGCTTTATTTATTGATCTATATAGCCTAACGAATAGGCTATATTTTTCATATGCATGCCCTGTGCGATTTGAGCTCCGGCAGGGCTGCTGCATTGTATGCATAAATAGTTCACTGCCTACCCAGCCATGGACCTCACTGCACGTTACTGTAGTGCTACCCAGCCATGGACCTCACTGCACGTTACTGCAGTGCTACCCAGCCATGAACCTAACTGCATGTTACTGTAGTGCTACCCAGCCATGATGCACGTTACTATAGTGCTACCCAGCCATGAACCTAACTGCACATTACTGCAGTGCTACCCAGCCATGATGCACGTTACTATAGTGCTACCCAGCCATGAACCTAACTGCATGTTACTGCAGTGCTACCCAGCCATGATGCACGTTACTATAGTGCTACCCAGCCATGAACCTAACTGCACGTTACTGCAGTGCTACCCAGCCATGAACCTAACTGCATGTTACTGCAGTGCTACCCAGCCATGGACCTCACTGCATGTTACTGTAGTGCTACCCAGCCATGGACCTAACTGCACGTTACTGCAGTGCTACCCAGCCATGGACCTCACTGCATGTTACTGTAGTGCTACCCAGCCATGGACCTAACTGCATGTTACTGCAGTGCTACCCAGCCATGGACCTCACTGCATGTTACTGTAGTGCTACCCAGCCATGGACCTCACTGCATGTTACTGTAGTGCTACCCAGCCATGGACCTAACTGCACGTTACTGCAGTGCTACCCAGCCATGGACCTCACTGCATGTTACTGTAGTGCTACCCAGCCATGAACCTAACTGCATGTTACTGTAGTGCTACCCAGCCATGGACCTCACTGCATGTTACTGCAGTGCTACCCAGCCATGGACCTCACTGCATGTTACTGTAGTGCTACCCAGCCATGATGCACGTTACTATAGTGCTACCCAGCCATGAACCTAACTGCACATTACTGTAGTGCTACCCAGCCATGAACCTAACTGCACATTACTGTAGTGCTACCCAGCCATGAACCTAACTGCATGTTACTGTAGTGCTACCCAGCCATGAACCTAACTGCATGTTACTGCAGTGCTACCCAGCCATGAACCTAACTGCACATTACTGTAGTGCTACCCAGCCATGAACCTAACTGCATGTTACTGTAGTGCTACCCAGCCATGGACCTCACTGCATGTTACTGTAGTGCTACCCAGCCATGGACCTCACTGCATGTTACTGTAGTGCTACCCAGCCATGGACCTCACTGCATGTTACTGCAGTGCTACCCAGCCATGAACCTAACTGCATGTTACTGTAGTGCTACCCAGCCATGGACCTCACTGCATGTTACTGCAGTGCTACCCAGCCATGAACCTAACTGCACGTTACTGTAGTGCTACCCAGCCATGGACCTCACTGCATGTTACTGCAGTGCTACCCAGCCATGAACCTAACTGCACGTTACTGCAGTGCTACCCAGCCATGAACCTAACTGCACGTTACTGCAGTGCTACCCAGCCATGAACCTAACTGCACGTTACTGTAGTGCTACCCAGCCATGAACCTAACTGCATGTTACTGTAGTGCTACCCAGCCATGGACCTCACTGCATGTTACTGTAGTGCTACCCAGCCATGAACCTAACTGCATGTTACTGTAGTGCTACCCAGCCATGAACCTAACTGCACGTTACTGTAGTGCTACCCAGCCATGGACCTCACTGCATGTTACTGCAGTGCTACCCAGCCATGAACCTAACTGCATGTTACTGCAGTGCTACCCAGCCATGAACCTAACTGCATGTTACTGTAGTGCTACCCAGCCATGGACCTCACTGCATGTTACTGCAGTGCTACCCAGCCATGGACCTCACTGCACGTTACTGTAGTGCTACCCAGCCATGGACCTAACTGCATGTTACTGCAGTGCTACCCAGCCATGGACCTCACTGCATGTTACTGTAGTGCTACCCAGCCATGGACCTAACTGCATGTTACTGCAGTGCTACCCAGCCATGAACCTAACTGCACGTTACTGCAGTGCTACCCAGCCATGAACCTAACTGCACGTTACTGCAGTGCTACCCAGCCATGAACCTAACTGCACATTACTGTAGTGCTACCCAGCCATGAACCTAACTGCATGTTACTGTAGTGCTACCCAGCCATGGACCTCACTGCATGTTACTGCAGTGCTACCCAGCCATGGACCTCACTGCATGTTACTGTAGTGCTACCCAGCCATGATGCACGTTACTATAGTGCTACCCAGCCATGAACCTAACTGCACATTACTGTAGTGCTACCCAGCCATGAACCTAACTGCATGTTACTGTAGTGCTACCCAGCCATGGACCTCACTGCATGTTACTGCAGTGCTACCCAGCCATGAACCTAACTGCACGTTACTGCAGTGCTACCCAGCCATGAACCTAACTGCACGTTACTGCAGTGCTACCCAGCCATGAACCTAACTGCATGTTACTGTAGTGCTACCCAGCCATGAACCTAACTGCATGTTACTGTAGTGCTACCCAGCCATGGACCTAACTGCATGTTACTGTAGTGCTACCCAGCCATGGACCTAACTGCACGTTACTGTAGTGCTACCCAGCCATGGACCTCACTGCATGTTACTGCAGTGCTACCCAGCCATGGACCTCACTGCATGTTACTGCAGTGCTACCCAGCCATGGACCTCACTGCATGTTACTGCAGTGCTACCCAGCCATGAACCTAACTGCACGTTACTGCAGTGCTACCCAGCCATGGACCTCACTGCATGTTACTGTAGTGCTACCCAGCCATGAACCACACTGCACGATTAGGGGTGTCACGGTACACAAAAGTCACGGTTCGGTACGTACCTCGGTTTTGGGGTCACGGTTCGGTACGAATACGGCACGGTACGAAAATGGGGGGAAAAAGCAACAAATCCCAAATTCTGTTTTTTTCCCTTTGAATATGTCTGAATTCTGCTTTTTACGCTATTTTTACCATCAGAAATAGTGTCTAATATGTGGGAATTAATAAATGTCCACTATTTAATAAGATCTAGGCAATCCACACAAAAAGGTTTTACTCTAGAGCAGTGATTTTCAAAGTGTGGGGTGCGCCTCCCTCTCAGATGTCTGTATTCCAGCTGTTTGACAGGGCAAAGGCATTTCCCCCCACTTTAAATCTTTATTGTACACAAGTTTGTAAACAGAGCGCATGTGTGGAGTAGCCTAATACTCCCACCAACCCCTCCCCCTGTTGTATTTGTTTTATGTAGCATTTGCGTTTGATGTAAGCACTAATTTGGAATCCTATCTAAAAGCGGCCACTAGGCGGCAGTGTTTCTTTAGTCAACGTCAAAATACCTACATGTTCAGAAGAAGAATAAAACGGCAGAAGAAGAAAAACTTCTAACCTCTGTTGAAAGATACCCCCACTGTCTGACAGACAACGGGGTGGGTTTCACTTTCCCAGTAAGTACGGGAAAGAACCCTGTCAGCGCCTTAACGTTATTGGATGTGAGTTTTGTTTAGCATAATATGATTACGTTCGGTCATCTAATGGATTATTGGAACATGACAAGGAGTCATCGCCTCTTCCTCACCGCAGCTTGCCTGTCTGCATCCGCAGATGTCTGCTTGACCGCATCACTCATCCCACGCGATGTATGTTGCTTGTTTACAAGTTAACAGCTTTGTCAGTGTTATGTAACGTTTAGCCGCAACGCGCAACTATAAAGGACTTTGTCGCGGCTACGTAACGTTACATTGGCAAGCTTACCTCGTTGGCTTGATGTTGACAGAATTTGCAAAACAGCTTATCGCCACAAAACGTCCCATTCTGTGAACGCGGATTTCTATGGCCCTTGTGTTGTTTTGGTGTGTCTTCTTCTGTGGTGTTTAATTCAATTCAATTCAATGCCGTTCAAACAATTTGACGTATTCGTCGTGTCGTTTCATGTACCGTGAAACGAGGTACCGTGAGGGTCGTACCGTACATTCACGGGACGAATACATGTACCGTGACACCCCTATGCACGATACTGTAGTGCTACCCAGCCATGAACCTAACTGCACGTTACTATAGTGCTACCCAGCCATGAACCTAACTGCACGTTACTGCAGTGCTACCCAGCCATGGACCTCACTGCACGTTACTGCAGTGCTACCCAGCCATGGACCTCACTGCACGTTACTGTAGTGCTACCCAGCCATGAACCTAACTGCACGTTACTATAGTGCTACCCAGCCATGAACCTAACTGCATGTTACTGTAGTGCTACCCAGCCATGGACCTCACTGCACGTTACTGCAGTGCTACCCAGCCATGGACCTCACTGCACGTTACTGTAGTGCTACCCAGCCATGGACCTCACTGCACGTTACTGCAGTGCTACCCAGCCATGGACCTCACTGCACGTTACTGTAGTGCTACCCAGCCATGGACCTCACTGCACGTTACTGCAGTGCTACCCAGCCATGGACCTCACTGCATGTTACTGCAGTGCTACCCAGCCATGGACCTCACTGCACGTTACTGTAGTGCTACCCAGCCATGGACCTCACTGCACGTTACTGTAGTGCTACCCAGCCATGGACCTCACTGCATGTTACTGCAGTGCTACCCAGCCATGGACCTCACTGCACGTTACTGCAGTGCTACCCAGCCATGGACCTCACTGCACGTTACTGCAGTGCTACCAGTGGAAACGTTAGTCTGGAACCCTGGTTTGCACTCTAATAATACTGTGAAATAAGCTCTTACATTACAGTTGTGCGTGCTACTGTATGTTTTTGTTGGGTTTGCACTTTGATAATATTATCAAATAAGTGATTACATTCAAGTTCAAGTTATGTTTTTGTTGGGTTTGCACTTTCATAATAACATTTTTGGACCTGGCTCTGAGAAGCTGTGTTTGACAGCAGGTTGCACTGCAGGAAGGAGTCAGGAAGACCTGGACGATGCACTTCCTGCTCTTACGTGTAAAAGTCAGTGGGATTTTTTTAAATGAAACAGCGAAATGTGTGTTCAGCAAGATCATCTGGCTCCTCCCTATATTTTCACATCACCTGTATCAATCAATCGATGAGGGCAAACAAGGTGGGTTAACTACTCACCTTGGATAGTTAGTTTACTCACCTCTGTATTTACCACTACACCCCTTGGATGACATTTCGGTGATGACATCATCACCGCGACGATGACGTCACAATGCGATCTGTGACATCAGACATCACCGATGATGTCATAACTAGCCAGACAACACCTAGACTCAGCCCTCAGTCTTAATCCGTTTCACTTCTGTAAGACTGAGAATATTTAAATCTTTGCATAACATTAGGTGGCGCTGTTGGAAGCCTTGCATCGGAGAACCAATCATGAGTGCTGTGGGCGGGCCTGCTTTCTGGGGGCAGTTCTCATGCAGAACCGGTATCTCGCAAAACATCGCCGCGTTTGCGGAGAAACATATTAATCACTTAGAAACAAACATAACCTCTTAATAGGACGTGTTTCATCCGGCCCCGGCGGCTAGAGGTATTTTCCCCAGCGATAAGCCCGACTCCCGAGGCTAACGTTACAGAGCCTGCTGATGACTCACAGTAGCAAGCGGACCACTTCCGGGTAGGAAAAATGATTGTAAAATAAACAGGTATAAACTCTCTTTGCAGCACATCGGTGTCTTGCTCTATCTTGGAACTATGATAAATGGCATTGCCGCTACCAAATAAAATTCTAATAATAAATGTAGGCGTGTCTGCTGCCGGCCGTTCTCGCCGGGCTCTGACAGACAGTTTCTGACAGTGAAATTCACAGACGTTTGGTGGCGCAGCTCACCAAACGTCTGGGAGCCGAGACTAGACAACACCAGACTATACCCAATAGTCATGACATCATCGAACAAGTGTGACATCACTAAAGCGAGACGAGAGATGAGAGTTATGACATCACCAGACACCGGACCGAGCAGCATCAAACTTAGATGAGTAAAATTCACTATAAAACTCCGTAAAACGGTCGTTTATCTCCTTGGGGTTACTAATGAGTCTGACCCTTTTAAACAGATGTTGATTCAGCTCTGTTACTACCTCCACTGGCGTAACAACATGACACACCATTCCATCCTCGTGACTTTTAAACAGGAGACGAGGCGTAACAACACCGCTACTAGAGGCTGTTTGAAAGTGGCCCCTCTCTTTCTCTCTCTCTTTCTCTCTCTCTCCCTCTCACTCTCTCTTTCTCTCGCTCACTCATACACACAGTTAAAAAACAGTGTTTTATGTTGCTGTAAGGATATGAAGGATACAACAGCTGACTGTTCAGAGCAGAGTGGTATGATTTACAGGCAGATAGCTGTGTGTGTGTGTGTGTGTGTGTGTGTGTGTGTGTGTGTGCGTGCGTGCGTGTGTGCGTGCGTGCGCGCAGTCAGGCAGGGGTAATAGAATTAGCGGGCTGTAATAAACCTGTCTGATCAAATGATCGTTACAAGGAGAGCTACACCTCGCTCGCCCGCCCGCGCTCTCTCTCTGTCACACACACACACACTCCCCTCTGACATCCATTATCGCTAACAGCATTGTCCTGTCGCTCATTAGATTAGCATAGATTAGCCTTGACATGCAAAGTATGTGTGTGTGTGTGTGTGTGTGTGTGTGTGTGTGTGTTGCTGTGTTCCAGAATCAATCGACCCTCGACACCTAGCTGATGATGTCATGACATAAATACACTCTACATTACAACACACTCCTACACACACACACACACACACACACACACACACACACACACACACACACACTTACACGCATTACAACACATTCTCTCTCTCTCTCTCTCAGGTGTGTCATGTAACACTAACCAGTCTGTTGTCAGTCACCGTTGGTACTAAAACCTAGGAAAAGTAATGTACTATCATTTTGTATTGAACCCACGTCATGTAAAGCCGTCCTCATGTTTGGATGAGCAAGCTAAGTAAGCTTTACTGACTCTATATAAAGTGCTGTCAGATACAGAACGCAAGAATCATGGCAAAGAGAAACAGGAAGATTCAATGAAACATTTCTTTAACGAAGCGAGTTGGAAGAATGTGCAGAGGGGAGGAGGAGGATTTCCAACACTGGATCTACCATCTGGGCAAACTGGGCATGTGCGCAGGGGCCCTCACCATGAAGGGGCCCTAAAAACATTTTATATATATACACACACACACACACACACATATATATATATAATATATATTAGGGCTGTTAACGCAAATTCCTTTTAACGCCACAATTTCTTCTGACGCACTTTCTGTGATGTTTGAGCCTCGGTCCGCCCCCTGGTTTGGGAAATCAGGAAGCGATGCTGCAGTAACGTTGATGACGGTGAGCAGAAACAAACCTCCGTGAGCAGAGAGGGAGGAAGAAAAGGGTGTAATCACAAGTTCAGCTTCAACTAGGGTGACCAGATGTCCCTCTTTGTGCGGGACTGCACAGCATTTTCATCATTTTTCACACGTCCCGCAAATTGAGAAGATGTCCCACGTTTTGTGAGAGAGAGAGAGAGAGAGAGAGAGAGCACGAGAGACCGAGACAAATGGAGAGGGTGAGAGAGAGACGGAGAGAGAGAGAGAGAGAGCGAGAGACCAATACAGATAAGAGAGGGGGAGAGCGAGAGAGAGAGAGAGAGAGAGAGAGAGCGAGACTGAGAGAAAGAGAGGAGGGAGGGGGGGCACACAGGGCAGCTGCTCCTGTCTGTGCACACACACTGTGTCTCTGGGCGAGAGAGATGCAGGAGAGCACGGTTACTTGACACACTGCAGCCTCAGATGAGTGAGTATTCCCAGTAACTAGTAGCAATAATGACTCATTATTAATGACAATACCAACGGCCAAATACTATATAATACTGCCCATATCAATGCAACAGTGCATCTTTGCACAAAGCTCTCGAGTGTTCTTAACTGGCTCAATTGAAGACGGCTTCCAATCTTTCTCAACAGCATCCAGTCTTTGAGAGATGTCTACACTGCTGCTATATTGCAACGCCTGAATGGAATTTAATCAATGTCCTTTGCAGCAAAGGACATTGATTAAATTGCATTCTAAGCGGTGCTCTTATTGTAATGCTAGTTCATGTTGTGTTCAGATGAACCTGTAATTATGTAGTATTAATTAATACACAGGACAAGATGTTACTATCCCTTGTGCCAAAATCCGAGGAAAAACACATTTAGAAGCCCAATCCAGAATAAAACAAGCTAACAGGCTAACAAACTAATAAACAAGACACAAATCACCAGTTACCTACCCTAGCCAACAGCTTTATGAAGCATGTCATTGGGGTTTTCAAGTGGGCACCTTCCTTCACCGACGTTTCGTTAAGTTAGGCCCACGACACCTCAAGAAGGCTTAACGGTGTAATCCAGCGTCCTGGAAACACCCCCCTCCATGCTACCACAGCACAACTGCATATTACCTCACTATCTAAGCCTAGCTATCCAGGTCGGTTCGGTATGACATTCCTGACTACACCACCACTGTCAATGATTCAGCCCTGTTGATGCGGACCGTCAATCATGACCAACAACAAACAATCCCTAACTATACCACCACCGTCAATGATTCAGCCCTGTTGATGCGGACCGTTAATCATGACCAACAACAAACAATCAATCTGACCTTAGCGAGCTCCCCAGCTAGCATGTTTCCTCCTTATCCACAGCCATTCACTTGCTCGTTCTGCTGCCTGAGACATGTTGCTAACCGCAAGCTTCAGGCTCCGTCCCCGAATGCCCAACTCAGTTAGTAAGGCAATAACGGACTTTGCCACAAAACCACGGCAGCCCACCTCTACAGGCCGCACTCGAGCCCTCCAACCTCACTGCTCTGCCTCTGCTGCCATTTCAGCATACCTAGCTTTCTTGCGCTCATAAGCCTCCTCAACTCGATCTTCCCACGGGACTGTGAGTTCGATAAAATAAACTCTCTTCTCTACCTCAGACCACAGTAACAAGTCCGGACGTAGCCGGGTGCTAACTATATATGCTGGGATGACTAGCTGTTCATTCAAGTCAACTCTCATTTCCCAGGCTCCACCTACACTTAGCTGCCCTAACTTAGCCTACTACTATGGTTCTGCTAGAAAAGTCTCGTGAAAAATATCGCTTTAAGGTCAATTTAGAACAGATTTTTTTTTTGGGCGATTAATCGTGATTAACACATTCACTGCCAGCCGTTTTTTTTTTACTGTAGGTAGCTTCTGCCAGAGGGTTTTTTTGAGGATTCTGGCTCATCTTTCAAGACCCGAGGATTCTTTTCTGCTAAGATTTTGTGAACACAAAATATCTCAAAAGAACTAATAGAATGTGTGCTTTCTCTGTCTAAAAGAGTTAGTTTGTAGAGTTAGTAGTTATGTAGGCATTAGCACTTGAATACAGCATGGTTTCAGCGTCTGAAAATTTAAGCTGAGATAAATAGCTTTTTGTGAAATTCGATAGAACAGTCACTTTAACCATTCATTTTTGGCATCAGTAAGACGTCAGACATCTAAACAATAGTTTTGAACAGTAATTTCCTCCATAACAGCAGCAAACACCCCTCTCCTTCAAACTCCTCCCTCCGTGTGTGTTCTTCTTGGCTGCAGCGGGCGTGTCACAAGCTCGTTTCTGCTGCTGCTGTAACCTCGCGTCACCAGGCTCACTGCTTTGCTGCTGCTCCTGTCTGCTGGCGGCCGCTGGGCAAGTCTGGATGGGCTCGCTCGTTTCTTGGAGTTTCGGTTGAGAGCTTTGATGAAGCTTTTGCGATTCTGGTCTTATTTATGCTGCGTGTTTCAAAGTGTGTTCCACCCGTAATCTATTATGCAAATTTGCAATCCCTCACCGCCAGCAATCAGCGCGAAAGCGAAAGCGTTTTCGCCAATCCATTCGAGAATGGTTTCATCGCGCGTTCCCCTGCAGTTTTGGCTCTGCTTTTTCTAGTCTGGGAGAGCACTGTCGCCACTTAGTGGGTCGGTGGAATGGGTTGTACACGTTCGGTGGCTCCAATATTTTTATAGGAGACGTGGGGGGCATTGATCCACGTCCCACCGTCAACATTTTTTTTTTTTTTTTTTGACGACTCAACTCGTCATTGGCAGTCAACCGTTGGATTTTTTTTGACGACTCAACTCGCCATTTGCAGTGAACGTGTTAACTATGGATAATCGTGATTAATCGCGATTAAAATATTTTAATCGATTGACAGCCCTTATATATATCTATATACTAGGTATGTCCCTCCTGTTGGGCTGAAGGTTATCACTGTAGGCTTGTGCCCCTCCTGTTGGGGTGAAGGTTATCACTGTAGGCTTGTGCCCCTCCTGTTGGGGTGAAGGTTATCACTGTAGGCTTGTACTCCTCCTGTTGGGGTGAAGGTTATCACTGTAGGCTTGTGTCCCTCCTGTTGGGGTGAAGGTTATCACTGTAGGCTTGTACTCCTCCTGTTGGGGTGAAGGTTATCACTGTAGGCTTGTGCCCCTCCTGTTGGGCTGGAGGTTATCACTGTAGGCTTGTGCCCCTCCTGTTGGGGTGAAGGTTATCACTGTAGGCTTGTGCCCCTCCTGTTGGGGTGAAGGTTATCACTGTAGGCTTGTACTCCTCCTGTTGGGGTGAAGGTTATCACTGTAGGCTTGTACTCCTCCTGTTGGGGTGAAGGTTATCACTGTAGGCTTGTGCCCCTCCTGTTGGGCTGGAGGTTATCACTGTAGGCTTGT
>NC_139624.1:16413684-16423684 GCF_964638095.1 Poromitra crassiceps
ATCTGTCATCTGTCATCCCTTGCTCCAGTGAGTCCTCTCTCTCTCTCTCTGTCAGTAGCCTCTTCAAGGCAAGAAGTTGAGGAGTTATTCTGCCTCGTTAGAGTTCTGCGGGTTCTGCGGGTTAGGGTTCCGCCTGG
This sequence comes from Poromitra crassiceps, assembly GCF_964638095.1. Taxonomy (NCBI): domain Eukaryota; kingdom Metazoa; phylum Chordata; class Actinopteri; order Beryciformes; family Melamphaidae; genus Poromitra; species Poromitra crassiceps. Next base: position 16,413,822 of record NC_139624.1, read on the forward strand.
CCGTCTGTGTAAAGGTACCAATACAGAATGGGATTCTGTCAGGATTGCCCGCCTTAGTTCTCCTCCCATCCAGTTTGAACCCACATCCACTGTTCCTGGTCTTACTCCCCTCCCACCTGCTCACCTGCACACACACATAGTACAGTATGTCTACCTTCCTACTCTCCATCTTATCAACCAGCTCTCTCCCTCCTCCTCCAGTCACAGTGCTGACTCTCTCCATCTTATCAGCTCTCTCCCTCCTCCTCCAGTCACAGTGCTGACTCTCTCCATCATATCAGCCAGCTCTCTCCCTCCTCCTCCAGTCACAGTGCTGACTCTCTCCATCATATCAGCCAGCTCTCTCCCTCCTCCTCCAGTCACAGTGCTGACTCTCTCCATCATATCAACCAGCTCTCTCCCTCCTCCTCCAGTCACAGTGCTGACTCTCTCCATCATATCAGCCAGCTCTCTCCCTCCTCCTCCAGTCACAGTGCTGACTCTCTCCATCATATCAGCCAGCTCTCTCCCTCCTCCTCCAGTCACAGTGCTGACTCTCTCCATCATATCAGCCAGCTCTCTCCCTCCTCCTCCAGTCACAGTGCTGACTCTCTCCATCATATCAGCCAGCTCTCTCCCTCCTCCTCCAGTCACAGTGCTGACTCTCTCCATCATATCAGCCAGCTCTCTCCCTCCTCCTCCAGTCACAGTGCTGACTCTCTCCATCATATCAGCCAGCTCTCTCCCTCCTCCTCCAGTCACAGTGCTGACTCTCTCCATCATATCAGCCAGCTCTCTCCCTCCTCCAGTCACAGTGCTGACTCTCTCCATCTTATCAGCTCTCTCCCTCCTCCTCCAGTCACAGTGCTGACTCTCTCCATCATATCAGCCAGCTCTCTCCCTCCTCCTCCAGTCACAGTGCTGACTCTCTCCATCATATCAGCCAGCTCTCTCCCTCCTCCAGTCACAGTGCTGACTCTCTCCATCATATCAGCCAGCTCTCTCCCTCCTCCTCCAGTCACAGTGCTGACTCTCTCCATCATATCAGCCAGCTCTCTCCCTCCTCCTCCAGTCACAGTGCTGACTCTCTCCATCATATCAGCCAGCTCTCTCCCTCCTCCTCCAGTCACAGTGCTGACTCTCTCCATCATATCAGCCAGCTCTCTCCCTCCTCCTCCAGTCACAGTGCTGACTCTCTCCATCATATCAGCCAGCTCTCTCCCTCCTCCAGTCACAGTGCTGACTCTCTCCATCATATCAGCCAGCTCTCTCCCTCCTCCTCCAGTCACAGTGCTGACTCTCTCCATCATATCAGCCAGCTCTCTCCCTCCTCCTCCAGTCACAGTGCTGACTCTCTCCATCTTATCAACCAGCTCTCTCCCTCCTCCAGTCACAGTGCTGACTCTCTCCATCTTATCAACCAGCTCTCTCCCTCCTCCAGTCACAGTGCTGACTCTCTCCATCATATCAGCCAGCTCTCTCCCTCCTCCTCCAGTCACAGTGCTGACTCTCTCCATCATATCAGCTCTCTCCCTCCTCCTCCAGTCACAGTGCTGACTCTCTCCATCATATCAGCTCTCTCCCTCCTCCAGTCACAGTGCTGACTCTCTCCATCATATCAACCAGCTAGGGCTGGCACGGATCACGGATAATCCGTGACCCGTACGGATCAGCCCCCACGGTTCGGCACACGGTTCGGAACGTCGTGGTCCGCGGAACCCCCCCCCCCTGTAGCCTACCCGTGTCAAGTGACTACGTTAGCTAGCAACAGCCAGGAAGTTAGGCGCAGTGCCACCTAAAACAGGAAGTTGTTGTTCTGCCTGTCATGAGTGCATGTGAACAAATGGTTAGAGAAGTATAATAGTATTAAAAATTCAAATCGAAAATCTAATTTTGAGAGAAAAAATCTGATATAGCCTATTTTTTTTTTGCTGATCCGAAAAATCCGTGATCCGTGGCTCAAAGTCCGTCACGCGATCCGATCCGTGGGTTTTCTGATCCGTCCCAGCCCTAAAACCAGCTCTCTCCCTCCTCCTCCAGTCACAGTGCTGACTCTCTCCATCATATCAACCAGCTCTCTCCCTCCTCCAGTCACAGTGCTGACTCTCTCCATCATATCAGCCAGCTCTCTCCCTCCTCCAGTCACAGTGGCAATGTTAGGCGTTAGCCCTAACCCTAACCCTCTGTATGTGTCCATGTCCAGTCTGACCAATAGAAACAGTGAAATATAAAGTTCTGTCTGTGATATGTTTAGTCTCTAAACTCTTTCTCTATTTCTCTCTTTGTTGGAAATTAAACTGTCAGACCATTTGTCTCCTCTGTTTGGGTGTGTGTGTGTGTGTGTGTGTGTGTGTGTGTGTGTGTGTGTGTGTGTGTGTCTGTGTGTGTGTCTGTGTGTGCGTGCGTGAGTGTGTGTGCCCGTGCGTGTGTGTGTGCGTGTCACCATATGGTGTTTCAGTTAGCAGGAAATTGAGTCACACTAGATGGATGGGGATCAGACAACACACACAGACATGCGCGCAGGCACACACACACACACACACACACACACACACACAGACACACACACACACACACACACACACACACACACACACACACACACACACAGACACAGAAACAGATACAAGGCTCTTTCACACACAGATCGCGCAAAAATTGCCGTTTAGGAGTCCCGCAAAGCTCGCACCCTCGCCACAGAAATTGCTTTCACACAGCGCCAAGCAGCACGGCCACATTCCCGTGCTGTGGTGTACTTTCAGGTGAAATCCCCTGCTCCCGGATTGAAAGGCGAGTGGAGGGATTTCCAGCTCCTCCTAGCCCAAATAAATATTTTCATAGGTTAGTGTAGCCTAGGCTACTGTATGATGAACGAATTAATTCAACAACAATACTTCCCTCCCTCCTTCTCCTAGTCCGCTGAGCTGGGAGAGGATAGGTGCACTCGCATGGTGGGCGGACTCGCCAAAACGGGCTCCGCCGCCGCACTCGCAAGGTGGGCGGGCAGATCGATATGGTGTCCTAAATTGAAACGATACACGACCGCCCGCATATCAAACAGCTGCAGTCTGCATAACGTTCGTCGGGGGAATAGTATGGGCTATAAATGCACATGACTAATAACGTTAGTAGTTTTTGTAAGGGAATGCACAGAGCTGATTTCGAGAGGGAATAACCTGGTCTGAGTCAGACCAACTCGCCACAGACAGCTATAGCCCTCTGAAGCTTATTATTATATCCGTTAATTGTAGCCTACCTACTAATGTCAACATCGTTTGAGCATAAAGCCTAACCGCATGGAGCATTCCTCCTGGCGTCCCTGCAGTCATGATTGTATAGGCTACTTTTTTTACTTTCACTCCTGCACTTTTCTTGATCACATGAGGTGATTTCCCCTGTAATTTTTTTATGAATGAGCTGACCATTCCCACCTTTTCCGGCTCGCTGCGACGACCTTTCAAGTGGAGGCGGGTTGCCAGGTAACCCGGCGCTGTTACTACCTCCCGTCGCGGGACAAAAGGCGTAAAACAATTGTCCACCAAAGCGCATTCACGACTTTCACATCAGAGGCGCGAATCCTATTTTCCGTGCATTTTTCGGCTTTCAAGGCCGGTGTGAAAGAGACTACAGACACACACACACACACACACACACACACACACACACACACACACACACACACACACGACTTAAGATGTTACCAGGATATTAACACAACAAAGAGAGAGCTGTGTCCTTCTTAAAGTCCCTGGAAACCAAACATAAATTTGTGTTTTGAGTTTGTCACACCACAGAAAATTTTGTTATTAACCACCCAGTCAAATTTGAACTGAATTGAATGTCGCCAAGTATATAAAATTAGGAGCAGCAATTATCTATGCTTTCAATGCTATTCTCTTTTTTTCTATATTTTTTTTTAAATAATTTTCAGCCAAGCAAACGAAAAATCTCAGACGACAGTAAATGGCAGGTTATACATAAAATAAATTAAAAGAAAATAAAAACCCTCCCCCACCCACAACCCTGAGAGCAATTAACATAGGGAAAGGTGGGGGATACATACATACATACATACATACATACATACATACATACATACATACATACATACATACATACATTCATACATACATACATACATACATACATACATACATACATACATACATACATTCATACATACATACATACATACATACATACATACATACATACATACATTCATACATACATACATACATACATACATACATACATACATACATCTAAAGCAAAAATAAAAGGAGAAAGGAGCAAAGGAAAGTTATCTCTGGTTATGTGGTAAAAGGTTTATGAGAATATATTTTTTTTTATATATATATTTTATTTCAAATTTTGTATAGAACACAAACAAAACAGACAAACAGGCTCAGACACAAGAAAAGAAACAAAAACATTAGGGGTGGGGGAAAAAAATCGATTCACGTAAGTATCGCGATTTTTAATGTCACAATTTTTTTAATCAATCTTTTATTCCAGAATCGATAATCGCATGCAGTCAGGCCACTCACTGAACAGCAGGCCAGGCGCCGCCTACTGGTTTACTAGTGGTTTTATTACTTTATTAGTTAGTCTGAAGTAATAATTACAGTTCAGGGTTAAAGTGGGTGCATCTCATTGTAAAATTGGACTTCAAACGGCCCAAATCTGGCTTCAAACGGCCCAAATTGGGCTTCAAACGGCCCAAATTTCACGCGCATCGGCCCATATCGGCCTGGCCTGCTTGGTATCTAATGCCCGGCCTGAATTATGATCCCAGTCCGCCCCTGTTTTTAACTCTATCCCCCAGCCCTACTCATGATATATAATATACAGTCTCTAGTGTATGATTCAACTTTTCCCATGTTCTAATCTAGTGTAAAAAAGCAAACAAACTGAAAAAAGAAAAGAAAAAAAAAAAAAAATCGCAATAAATCGTAATATCGAATCGCAATAATCGTAGAATCGCAATACTTAAGAATCGCAATATAAATCGAATCGGCACCCAAGAATCGTGATAGTATCAAATCGGGAGATAAGTGAATCGCCACAGCCCTAAAAAACATACAAACATAATGAACATTCAATATTACCAGTGGTGCTACCAGCCATGTAAGGTGCTTATGTGCTTGTAAGCGATGTACTTAGGATCTCACACAAGGGGTCTATAGGAAACCAGCAGGGCGAGTCACCCGTCGCCCCTAACCTCATCGAGGTAGAAAAATGGGTCTCATATAGTTATATATGTTATATACTGTATAACTATATCAACATATATAGTTACATATCATAAATGTTCTAAGTGAGTTGGTTCTCAGGAACCTGAGTCTCTCCATCCTTATAACAGAGGTCATGTCTGTCAACCACAATTGGAAAGAGGCTGAAGAGGGGGACTTCCATTCCTTAAGAATAAGCGTTTTTGGCAACAGTTGTCCCCTGCGTCAGAGATTGTTGCACAGCTGTAGTGAAGTTCAGAGAGGACTCCGAGCAGCCGAAGATGGCGAGTTCTGCCTCCGGCTGAAGTTTATGGGAATATTCTTACTGTGACTTTTGACTATAGGAACTTAGACTAGAGGAGCCACTGTGGGCAGTGAGCTCACTAGCAGGGAGAGAGAGAAAGAGAGAAATACAAGGATTCCAGAGGGAAATGAGTTTCTCTGCCTTGTTTTGTCTCGTATATCTGATCTTTTCAAGATGCAAGCAGCTCATTAGGTCTCGTCCACATGAGAGGGTGGCTGAGTGGATTTCCATCCCGTAAGGATCAGCCGTTTGGCTATTACCATTGAGAAGCATCTTTCTGGGGGTTAGAAAGGAAGGTGTTTTTGGGTGGAAAGCTAAAGAAAGCAATGAACGGGGAGGGTTCAATGGTTATTTTTTAATACTGTAGAAATAGAATCAAAAATGGACTTCCAAAAGGAAAATAAATTGGGGCAAAACCAAAACATGTGTGTCAAAGTAGCTGGAACCTGCTTGCATCTGTCACATAGGGTCAAAGGCGGGATTGAATTTAGACTAGTCTAACTTTGGTCCAGTATATTCGATGAATGAGCTTAAGTTGAATAAGACTGATGGGGCACAAATGGAGGAAGAGTGAATTCTCCCCAGGATTTGATCCCACTCGTCATTCAAATCCTTTTCCCACTGTTGTTTTACGGACAAATCTTGAGACGAGTTAGAATTTGTGATAAGGGGGGGGGGCACGATGCCGCAGTGGTGAGCGCTGTCGCCTCACAGCTAGAAGGTGCTGGGTTCGATTCCCACCTGGGACACTGTGAGCGCTGAAGGAGTGCGTGCCCGTCCGCATGTGGGGGGTCGTCAAAAGGGCCTTTCTGTGTGGAGTTTGCATGTTCTCCCCGCCTTCATATAGGAACCCCCTTCACCAAAAACATGCAATATCCTGGTCACTGATGTGGTGCCTCCTCTGGTCGTTCGGGGCGCCTGTTCGGAGGGAGGGGAACTCGTTGGAATAGCGTGATCCTCCCACGTGCTATGTCCTACCGGTGAAGCTTCCCCTGCCAGGTGAAAAGAAGCGGCTGGCTAACTGCCCATGTCTCGGAGGAAGCATGGAGCCAGTTTGGGCTCTCCGCAGATCGGCAGAGGGTGGAGCAGCAACCAGGATAAATAAATTAAAATTAGCACTAATGGGGGATAAAAATGGGATAAAAAACCAACTCATCCCTCCGACCTCAGACTGTAGAAGAAGAGAAGAAACAAAGGAGAAATAAAAACAGAGAGAATAGAGAGAGGAAGAGAATGAAGATAGGATGAGAGATATAATGTGAGAGAAAGGGAGGGAGGGCCAGAGAGTGCAGGGGGAGAGATTAATTCAAACGGAACAGATCTGAAGCCAGCAAACGACTGTAAATTATAAATGTGTGTGTGTGTGTGTGTGTGTGTGTGTGTGCGTGCGTGAGTGAGTGTGTGCATGTGTGTTACATTAATTGCAGCTGTAAATCTATGAATTAGTTCTGCTTTTGAAATATGTGAGCCATTAAGAATCACTCAGACACACGCACGCACACACACACACACACACACACACACACACACACACACACACACACACACACACACACACACACACACACATATACAGGCAACATAATCCAGGCCAATCTCTCTCTTTCTCTCTCGCCATTCTCCAGTCTAAAGGTCTTTGCACACCCAAGTCCATATTTTTCATGTGCTTTTTTTTTTTTATCTGACAGAAACCTTCCACAAAGTCTGATGCATTTTATTATTCTAGTCATTATGGGCATTGCAGTACATGACCGTCCTCTCCTGTCTCCACATTACTACATGATGCAGGCAGCAGGTGTGATCTGCAGCACAGCTGATGTGGTGTCAGCAGGTGTGATCTGACTGCAGCACAGCTGATGTGATGTCAGCAGGTGTGATCTGCAGCACAGCTGATGTGATGTCAGCAGGTGTGATCTGCAGCACAGCTGATGTGATGTCAGCAGGTGTGATCTGACTGCAGCACAGCTGATGTGATGTCAGCAGGTGTGATCTGACTGCAGCACAGCTGATGTGATGTCAGCAGGTGTGATCTGACTGCAGCACAGCTGATGTGATGTCAGCAGGTGTGATCTGCAGCACAGCTGATGTGGTGTCAGCAGGTGTGATCTGACTGCAGCACAGCTGATGTGGTGTCAGCAGGTGTGATCTGCAGCACAGCTGATGTGGTGTCAGCAGGTGTGATCTGACTGCAGCACAGCTGATGTGATGTCAGCAGGTGTGATCTGCAGCACAGCTGATGTGATGTCAGCAGGTGTGATCTGACTGCAGCACAGCTGATGTGATGTCAGCAGGTGTGATCTGACTGCAGCACAGCTGATGTGGTGTCAGCAGGTGTGATCTGCAGCACAGCTGATGTGATGTCAGCAGGTGTGATCTGACTGCAGCACAGCTGATGTGATGTCAGCAGGTGTGATCTGACTGCAGCACAGCTGATGTGGTGTCAGCAGGTGTGATCTGACTGCAGCACAGCTGATGTGATGTCAGCAGGTGTGATCTGCAGCACAGCTGATGTGATGTCAGCAGGTGTGATCTGCAGCACAGCTGATGTGATGTCAGCAGGTGTGATCTGCAGCACAGCTGATGTGATGTCAGCAGGTGTGATCTGACTGCAGCACAGCTGATGTGGTGTCAGCAGGTGTGATCTGCAGCACACAGGGTTTGACACTAACTTTTAAAAGTGGTTGCCAGGCTGGCAACCAGGCATCGGCTTTTGGTTGCCGAAACTGAGATATGGTTGCCATTTTTAATAGTCACCTTATATTTTGAGTAATTAAGATACAGTGCAGTTACTCAACTGGTATGGGTTGGTGGTACAATATGGAAATGATTATTTTCAGAGAATCCTTTGTTTGAGGGTTTATTTCCATGAACTGAGTTGAACATACAGATATTGCATGTGGTCTGAAATAAACGTGAGCAAATAAATGGCCTTGAGCTTAATGTAAATACAGAATTAGTCTAGTATCATCGTCTGTTGTTCCACCGCAAAACCAAACGGATGAAGAAGAAGAAGAGGAAAATAAGTACATCCGGGTGACTTGCAGGGTTCACTGTAGTTAGCGGTTATGTAGCTTAGCATGATGTACACTGATGATATTTATCTGTTTTAGAGGATGTAGACGATTAATTTGAATTCAATGGCCGCCCGTATGGAATAACGTCATACTGTATATGGATGACATACAGCAGCCAGCAGGAATACCTATGTGACAGACAGCAAACAGAGCAGGCTGTGCCACACCAGCAGCACGGAGGTACGTTAGATCGCTCTCATCTCGTTCTCTCTCTCTGATATAAGCACAAGAGCCGCTGTGTGTGGGAAAATAAGCTATTTACAAGACATAAATACAGACATTTCACATGCCCTGTTTGCCTCGTTTTCAGGTCGCAGTTCAAACTGATTATTGTTTCTGCTGATGCTAATCAAACAAAGTTGTCAGGGTGACTTAAACATAGTAAATAAATGGAAATACAGGAAATAAAGTCCAGGGTGTAAAATACCGGAATTCTCCTTTAAAGTTTAAACTCTACCAGTCAGATTAATATATTAGAACTCTGTGTCCATTAACAGAGAAAACCACCTTAAAATAATCATACCACCTTAAGAGTCCACAGTCAGCTGTCAAGGAGTGTGTGTGTGTGTGTGTGTGTGTGTGTGTGTGCGCGCGTGTGGGTGCGCGTGTGCGTGTGCGTGTGTGCGTGTGTGTGTGTGTGTGTGTGTGTGTGAAAGTCAGAGGGCGCATTACTCACCGTATGCATCAGCACACCGCCTCGGGGTGAGAGACACTGACAGAGACAGGCGGAAGGAGAGAGAGATAAAGTTTTCTAATGTTTTTTTTTATCTGGAAGAAAGCAGCTACACTGTGACCTTGGGTGACCGAGATAGAGGTGGAGAGAGAGAGGGATAGAGAGACAGACAGAGGGAGAGAGAGAGAGAGAGAGAGAGAGAGATGATAAAAATACAGAGAACGAGATAGAACAAACGATAGAGAGGAAGGCAGAGATGGGGAGAGGAAACAAGATAAAGAGGGAAAAAGTACAGAGAGAAAAATATCAACTTTGAAAAATCACAACTTTGAAAGATAACTTTGAAAAATAACAAATTTGAAAATGATTAAAAAAAAGTAACTTAATGATGCAATATGTAACCTTTAGCATTATCATTACATTAGTATAGCATTAAAATGTCTAAAAACAAGTAGACCTATGTTATATATATTCTTTAGTTATGCACTTACATTATCACAGATGTTTTCAAAAGTGCTCAAAATCCATAATTCTATTATATTATACTGTATGAATAACACGCAGTGTTTGAGTGACTGACTTTTTGTCGATGATGTCAT
>NC_139624.1:16428684-16461184 GCF_964638095.1 Poromitra crassiceps
AGTCGTTTCGGTTGTGAGCTCAGCTGCAATGAAGCTGCGTGCGATTGTGGGCTTTCTGCCGTGTTTCAAAGTGTGTTGCACGCATAATCTATTATGCAAATTTGCAATCCCCCACCGCCAGCTCCCAGCGCGATAATGCGCGAAAGCGAAAGCGTTTTCGCCAATCCATTTTACAGTATGAGAATGGTTTCCTCGCGCGTTCCCCTGCAGTTTTGGCTCAGCTTTTTCTAGTCTGGAGAGCACTGTCGCCACTTAGTGGGTCGGTGGAATGGGTTGTACACGTTCGGTGGCTCCAATATTTTTATAGGAGACGTGGGGGGCGTTGATCCACGTCCCACTGTCACAAGCGAGGCTCTGCCTGTCTGTGCTGCCTGGCTGCTGGCGGCTGCTCTTTGGGCGAGTCTGCATGAGTCGTTTCGGTTGTGAGCTCAGCTGCAATGAAGCTGCGTGCGATTGTGGGCTTTCTGCCGTGTTTCAAAGTGTGTTGCACGCATAATCTATTATGCAAATTTGCAATCCCCCACCGCCAGCTCCCAGCGCGATAATGCGCGAAAGCGAAAGCGTTTTCGCCAATCCATTTTACAGTATGAGAATGGTTTCCTCGCGCGTTCCCCTGCAGTTTTGGCTCAGCTTTTTCTAGTCTGGAGAGCACTGTCGCCACTTAGTGGGTCGGTGGAATGGGTTGTACACGTTCGGTGGCTCCAATATTTTTATAGGAGACGTGGGGCGCGTTGATCCACGTCCCACTGTCACAAGCGAGGCTCTGCCTGTCTGTGCTGCCTGGCTGCTGGCGGCTGCTCTTTGGGCGAGTCTGCATGAGTCGTTTCGGTTGTGAGCTCAGCTGCAATGAAGCTGCGTGCGATTGTGGGCTTTCTGCCGTGTTTCAAAGTGTGTTGCACGCATAATCTATTATGCAAATTTGCAATCCCCCACCGCCAGCTCCCAGCGCGATAATGCGCGAAAGCGAAAGCGTTTTCGCTAATCCATTTTACAGTATGAGAATGGTTTCCTCGCGCGTTCCCCTGCAGTTTTGGCTCTGCTTTTTCTAGTCTGGAGAGCACTGTCGCCACTTAGTGGGTCGGTGGAATGGGTTGTACACGTTCGGTGGCTCCAATATTTTTATAGGAGACGTGGGGGGCGTTGATCCACGTCCCACCGTCAAATTTTTTTTTTTTTTTTTTGACGAGTCAACTCGTCATTGGCAGTCAACCGTTGGATTTTTTTTGACAAGTCAACTCGTCATTGGCAGTGAACGTGTTAAAAGCCTGTTTCTCCTTATTTAAAGGTCCCAATTCGTGCAGCTGTAACCTCTTAAAAACGTGTGTCTCTGGTCCATAAAACATGATTCTGGATTAATTTGTCGAAAATATAGCAACCCCGTTTGTGAAGGAGTTGTCCCTTCCTCATCTCGTTGCATCCCAAGAATGGTCTGTTTCTATAATATATTCAGAACTAACAGTTCCCATTGGCCGCTGAGGGAGAGCCCGCCCCAGGCTCCCAGCGGCCAATCAGATTAGCGTCTGTGGACCAGCACGCTAGGTTGTGTCCACAACTAACGTCGCGGTTGCTACGCTAAAGAGGACATCTCAAAATGCCTAGACTTACCGAATGCACCTCTGCAGTTGCTGGATCACGTACAGTTGGCGTCGCTCCAGCTAGAAGTGTTAATTTTGTGGCTATAGACAAAATGGTGCAGGTAGCTTGTGTGAGAGAGACACGCGCAGTATGCTTGAGGAAGCTCGTGACGTCCCGATACCCCGTCTGGGGAACAGAGCGTTAGGGGGCGTGGCTTGAAGGAGACTGCAGGGGGAAGCTGGATAGGGACAAATCCAACTGTGGCAGTTCTGAGCTTGTGAGCACTCATTACAGGGAGGGATGACAGCAGTATATATGCATTTACAAGTAAAAACAGCTTTTGCACAGAATGGGACCTTTAATAACACTTTAAGGTGTCTGCTCACCCATGGTTTACTGTTTGGGAAGTTCTTGAGAGACTTAACAGGAATACCCCCCGAGGGGTATTCCTGCGCAGCGAGCTGCAGGGCCAGCCTAGGAATCGAGCGTGCCTAGTGCGCAAGATGCCTATTATGTTTATACAGTGTATATATATATATATATATATATATATATATATATATATATTATGGCTGTCAAACGATACATTTTCTTGAAAGAAAACACTTTAGGTCCAAAAAAAAACCCAAAGTAGGCCACTGGAGCACACGGATCCTTTTTGAAAAACTTTATTGAAAAACTAACGTTTCGACGCCATGCGTCTTCATCAGAGTTACATTTTCTTAATCGCGATTAATCTTGCGATTAACTATAGTTAATCGCGATTAATCACATCTTTGTATCGCATGTTTAAAATGCCATTATTTTGCATTTCAAAGCATTTTTAATTCGATATTAATCATTCTTACCAGTGTGTCACAGTGTCAGGGTGTAGTGTGAATCAAATGAATGCAAATAAATGTACTTTGTGATCTTGAATTTTAGATTTATTTTCAATTCCATAGAAGTGCAATATAGACAGGAGGTAACAATGTCTACAAAATATATCTTGAACAGAAAATTAATGCACAATTGTAAACAGTGCAGTACACGCTCCAGAACCGATACTTCCGGTGGCGGCGCTGTAGAGCAGTCGAAACCCAAAATGACACAGCCGAAGAAGCCTGTGTCTGAGATAAAAACGTTGACACTTCCATGTGAATAATGGTAGGTACAGTTTTATTGTGATTGATGACGTGTATATTGCGTGAAGCCATTGGAGCCGACCTCAGTGGCTAGAGGACCCGCGCATCCGAGACTCTGAAGGAACAATGACTGATGAGTCTCGCATTGAGGCTACGGCGACGCTAGCTGCTCCGGTATGCTTAGCTTTTAGGTGATAGCTCAAACTGGATGTACTTCGGTGATATTTTAATTCCGTTTTACACAAGGTGCAAACTACTGTTGACTTGTCCACTGTGCCATTTGGGAGTTTTTTCAAGTAAAATGAGCCATTTAGAAGCGTGTTGCTCTTTCTTTTCCATGCCTGCACCAACAGCAGGAGACAGGAAACCGCTGCGACCGGCTTGACTACAAGTACGGGTGCGTCGAAGGGACAAAATAGCTGCATGCGATTAACGCGATAAAAATAATAATAACGCGTCGGCCCTTAATCGCATCCCGATTAAACGCGTTAACGCTGACAGCCCTAATATATATATACAGTATATATGTATATGTATATACTGTATATATATAAAAGCTACACCAAATGGTAGAATGAAGTGACCTCACCACCAGTTCCATCCAGCTACATTATGCGGTCCAGCAAAGAGTCCTTCAGGATAAAATGTCTACAAGCTGTGCTAGTGTCCAGGGATCGTTGTCCTGTTCCTCCTGCAGCCGACCTTCCTCTCTCTGACTTCTGTCTCGGGCGACTCGGCCTCCTCTTTGGGTACCACGTCTCTGGCCACGACACCTTGGCCTCCCTAGGCTACACCCTTACCCCAATTCCAAACACCTAAGTCGGCCTGAGCAGGTTCAGCTTGACACCTAGAAAATCCACCTCAACACTAGTGATTTGTTTATCTCATTACCACCTCTTTTCTTTTTTACTTTTTAACAGGAAGTTGGCGAAGAAGAGGAAAGAGACTCTGAGCTCCAGACAGGAAATGACTCTGATGGTCAACAACACACAACACACAACCATGGTGGACACACACACACTGAATGGACGCAGTGAGTACACACACACACATGCACGCACGCACGCGCGCACGCACACACACACACACACACACACACACACACACACACACACACACACACACACACACACACACACACACACACACACATACATTGAGAGGGAGAGAGAGAAAGATAGTACGTTTTCTAATTAATGCTTAGCTTTTCAATGTCTAAATGCCTGCTTTGGCAATATGTACAGTGTTTACGTCATGCCAATAAAGCCATTTGAAGTAATTGAATAGAAAGAGAGAGAGAGAAAGAGGTGGGGGAGAGTGAGAAAGAGAGGGAGAGAGAAAGAGAGCGAGATTGGCAGTGACAGGTCTTGTCTTACAGAGTGCTGCTGCTACCACAACACTGATGAATAAATAAACACCTGCATGCATGCACGCATAAACATGCACACACACACACACACACACACACACACACACAGACACGCACACACACACACACACACACACAGACACACACACACAGACACAGACACGCACACACGCACACACACACAGACACACACAGACACACAGACACGCACACACACACACACACACACACACACACACACACACAGTTATGCCAAATACATGTTCTAATTCAATACTACTGCATCTGTATCAATCTGCAGCTCAATTGATTTTAAATTCGATCGTTAAGGTCAATCAGACTGATCAGCCAATCAGAAATCTATCTGCCTTTCCTTCATCTCTGCTTTCCTTTCGTTCTTTCTCTTGAATGAATGAACGAATGAATGAATGAATGAATTTATTGAGATGGTTGTTAAAAATACAAACAAACAGATAAAACCCATACACCGGTATTAAAATTGTCGAGGAATAATTTCCATTTTCCATTGTGGTCCTCGTTTTGTAAAAATAAATCAATAAAAACATCTATTGTTCTTCTTTTTTGTTACTCTCTCTCTCTCTCTCTCCTTCATGCTGTGATCCTCTCTCCCTCGTTCTCTGATTGAGGATGGGAAAGAGAAGGAGAGAGAGTGAGGGAGAAAGAGCGAGAGGGGGCGAGTGAGCTATTGTGCTTGAGGGATGACGAGAGAGCTGCTGATGCAGGGATGACGGTTTAGAGGACATGAGTTCACCCTCCTTCCAGTCTGCTTCTCCTCTCCTCTCTGCTCTGCTCACATCACTGTTATTAATATGTATTATTATTATTACTATTACTATGATTATTATTTGTACTATTAGTAGTAGTATTAGTAGTAGCAGCAGCAGTGGTGTAGTCTACGTGATACGCAGTTATACACAGACAGTATACCCACTAAGCTCCAGGATTTGAGTATACCCACTTAAAAATGTGCAAGGATACGTAAAACAATATAGTTTTGTGACAGAACTCACAAATAGCAGTTCTGCAAGGGAAGGCATCTCCTCCATGCAGGCAGGCACACTTCCATTCACAAAGTCACCCTGTGTCACGGAACGCCCCCCAACACTGGACATGATGGATTGTATAGGTGTTTTATGTCCAGATGACATTTCGGCTAATAATAATAACAATACAGGTAATAATAATAATAATAATAATAATATCAATAATAATAATAATAATAATAAGAATGATAATGATCATGATAATGATAATAATAATAATAATAATAATAATAATAATAATAATAATAATATATAGCTGCATATGAGACGTCAGACTGTAAACAATGACGGAAGCGGCGGGACGTCCATAGTCAAAGTTTGAACTTTAAGGTTGGGGTTCACAAAAAATCTAGAGTAAAATTAATCATTACAGCAGGTGCATTTTCATATGCCGACTAATATGCCCAATTAATGAGTGATGAAAATTGTGAGAATTACCATAGAAACCAAACTCTCACAAACCGCAAAACCTGAACCAGATAGCCTACAACTTCAATCAATTCAATCATTCCATAAGAATTCAGAAAACAGAATTTAAACACACAGAAGAACACACAGAATGGCAAAGGTGTCAGAGGGAGGGAATTGAAGACCTGGTGAAGGTATGAAGTGCGTGCGCACACACACACACATCTCTCCACGGCATGGAGAGGTTATTACGCACACCTTTTATCTCCTATATCAAGGCTATGCTGCTCAGATATTGATAATAAATGTCAGCAAATCCTGACAAGAGTGTGCGAGCATGCGTTTCCCTTTTAAAATATTTAGGTAATAATCTGCTTGAGTGCGCATTCTGCTACTCTAGCGCCAATGATGCGTAAATGGTGTATTTTAAAATCAGCGCGCCCATTTAAACCTGATTGCAATTATAGGGATGGAATCATACAAACATACATATTGATGTGTAGGTCACCTTGATCTTAGAGCGGGTTCCACTGCCAGCCTCGTTAGAGCCAGCCTCGTTAGAGCCAGTCTCGTTAGAGCCATTCTGTGCACAAACTGATAAGACAGGATTTTCCCACATGTCAATTGGCGCGGGCCTCTCCATATACTCCGGAGTGGATGCGTAACGTTACACTACATGGACAGCTGTGGACACCACGGACGAGCAGTAGTTCTGTTACTGTATACTTGAGTCCGCATTGGAGTCCGCAGTGTAGCCTTTAGGGACATCCCCCTATATCATCACTCATTATTTTCCCCGAGTTTCCCTTTCCGTTTTGACCAAGTTTTCCCAGCTCGAAGTACAGTAGGCCTACAGACATTTTAGGCGGAAGCATTTGAAAATTCAAATGTCAACCGTCTGTTTTAAGAGACTATGGATACATGGATAAGTTTGTTTATCTATAGGCTACTTAATTGATTTAAGCCTATGTGTGTTTTGAGAGAGAGCGCGAGAGATCTAGGTGGCCTAAGCCAGTGGTTGGCAAAGTGTGGCCCTTGAGGGAGTTCCAGCGCGTCCCCAGAAAAGTTCTATTCATAAGTAACACAATGACAGAATGTATGAATAGGCTACTTTGGTCATGGGTTTCATACACTTTCTGTAATAAAACATGAAAAATCGGATCAAATGGGGATCCTGGAACTAATTTCATCTAATTTGTGTCAATTTAAGGGGTCCTTG
This sequence comes from Poromitra crassiceps, assembly GCF_964638095.1. Classification (NCBI taxonomy): domain Eukaryota; kingdom Metazoa; phylum Chordata; class Actinopteri; order Beryciformes; family Melamphaidae; genus Poromitra; species Poromitra crassiceps. The sequence continues at coordinate 16,435,444 of NC_139624.1, forward strand.
ACTGATCACAAGCCACCCCCCCAATCTCCAAGCTGAAGTCAAAATGTACAATACCCACTAGAATAAAGTAGGCTACACCACTGAGTAGTAGCAATACTGTAGTAGTAGTTTACAGTTTATTATTACAGTGTATTATTAGCATCTGTTGTTGTTGTTGTTGTTGTTGTTGTTGTTGTTGTTGTTGTTGGTAGTAGTAGTAGCAGCAACAGATTTAAAAGAAAATCGGAATTTATCTTACTTTATTTGTCATTTATTTACATTGTTATTCTTATTATAAAAATCTATTATTAGTAATAGTAGTGAGAGTATTATTATTATTAAAGGACCACTCCGCCCATTTTCAACCAGCTTTGTATCATTAGAACATCAGTAGTATATCAGAAAACTGTAAACGGTTTTGAAGTCTGTCATTTAATTTGACAGTTATTGAGTGTTAAAGTGTGGACCAGTGACATCACTGGTCCACACTAACTCAAATTATTAACTCATTAACTCAAATCAACTCTCAATAACTGTCAAACTATTCATCATTCATCTAGTTTGACAGTTATTGAGAGTTGATTTGAGTTAATGAGTTAATAATTTGAGTTAGTGTGGACCAGTGATGTCACTGGTCCACACTTTAACACTCAATAACTGTCAAATTAAATGACAGACTTCAAAACCGTTTACAGTTTTCTGATATACTACAGATGTTCTAATGACACAAAGCTGGTTGAAAATGGGCGGAGTGTTCCTTTAATACATATTGTTATTATTATTACTGCTGCTATTATCATTAAGGTTGTTGTTGTTTCATTAATATGTATGGAATACAGTATTTATTGTATAATAATTGTGATAACAATATTCTTCCCCTACCGGGATCAGTATCACTGTTTATCTTCCTTTATATTTTGTGACTTGTCATAGTTGTTCATTATTAACTCATTATAACAAGAACAACAGCAATAATAATAATAATAATAATACTGTCATACTATGATGATGCCTGAAGGAAAATACTCAACAAATTAAAGAAAATACTCATTTGATGTTCTGTAAACAGTTAAATTACAAAATACAATTTATTTATTTCTCCTGTCAAGCTGTCTCATCTCCATCCTCCTTCACCCTGAAGACCAACACCATCAGCACCACCGTGCCCAACTCCTACTACCCAGGTAACACACACACACACACACACATACACACACACACACACACCTTGACAGACCAACCAATCAGAAGCGAGAATAGTGACCTCTGATCCTCAGGCAGTTGTGGCTGTTGTGTGTTGAAAACTTTTCTTTTCTGACCTTTTCTCTTCTGATTAATTAATCCTCACCCTTGAAGTCAAATATATCAATCAAGTTCAGCCAAATCTGTGAAAAGGCTTGACTTGTTCTGATTGGCTGGGAGCACAGGTAGTGCAAACATTATGGGCTCTATCTTCCCACCGGCGGTATTTTTGCGTTAGCGCCCGTTTTGCGCTGGGATAGCGCCGCACAAAGCCCTAATTGTGGGCGTGTCGGCCCGCTGCGCTTCACGTCATCTCGGCGCACATCTCCGTATAGGCGTGTTTATGCCCAGAAGCATAGTGGAGGTGTGGTCATGCCCATAAAACCACAGCGTCACGTCAGCAGCTTCCTCCTTCACTGAGAGGGAGAAAGAGGGAGAGAAAAGATAGCCTAGATGGGGAGAGAGAGAGATGTGAGAATGTCATGCATAGAAATCAAATAACGTGCTCATGCCTACCTGTGAATCACCTGTGTATTATTGCCATTTCACACGCTGAAAAAGGGCTGCTGCCCAAACGTCTGTATGCTTATTCCTTTTCGGGCCCTCTTCTATCTCCGCTGCGGTAACATGCGTAATTACGCAGCGTACTGAGAGGCGATGAGTGGTGCTGCTCTATTTGAAGAAGTTGAATTTCGTTCCACCAGCACACATTTTATTAATCAGCTATTTTCTATTTGTTTCTATTAATATATATACATCGAATCCCACCAATTTCATTGTCATCTTCCCCTTGGCGCACATAAAGACACATGCTTCCGTCACTGTCTGCTTGATGGCGAGAGGGACTTCAGCTGCCGTCCGCGCTGTGGAGAAGCTGGTCTTACATGCAATTGCAGGGAAATAGGTCACTGTACTGGCCGGACACAGGTGTTGTGTGAAAAAATGATGCGTTTTGAATTGGATTAGGGGAGCGAGGGTCTGGCGGGGCGGGAGTCTGTGTGCGCTGGGTGCTGGAGGGGGGTCTCCCCCGAGAAGGTGGGAGCTGGACCGGTATGCAGGCTTGGTGGTGGGGTGGGTGTGGGTCGCTGCCCTTTGTGTTTTGGGCCGGCCACATGATAGGCCACATGATAGGCTAGAGGCCCACCGACACGCCTGGGCCATGCCTACACCTGTGTCATCACAGCGCAAAACTGGTGGAGGCAGACGATAGCTTAGACCAGTCGTTCTCAACTGGTGGAGCCTCAGGACCCACTATTTTCCTTGTCATGAAGTCGCGACCCAAATTTCATATTTTTTTTTAACCACTCAAATTTATTGCACAAAAAAAGCGCATTAATTTAATACACAATGCCTTCATGCACTGTTATAAACCTCAAATGAACAAAAGTGCAACAGAAGTGCAACTAGGGCTAAAAACCAATTGAAATAAGGCAGACTTGAATTACAGGCCTATATGTTTTTAAATTTAAACAAGTCAAACTGGTCATGCTCAGAAAGTCTTATTTGAACTGTATGAAATATGAAATAAAAGGCAGACTTATCTTGAATTGCATGCCTATATGTTTTTAAACAAGTTAATAATAATAACAATAACAATAATAATAATAATAATAATAATAATAATAATAATAATAATAATAATAATAAAACGAGTTAACCTGGTCATGCTAATCCAGTTTCAATAGTCTGAATTTAACTAATATAAAAAGGCAGACTTTTCTTGAATCACAGGCAGGCTATATGCTTTTTAGTTAAACTGGTCATAACTTTTAATTAAACTGGGGCCATGCTAATCCAGTTTCAATCATCTGAATTGAACTAAAATTAAATATGAAATGAAAAGCCAGACTTCTCTTGAATTACAGGCAGAGCATATGCTTCAGATTGTTAAACAAGTAAAACTGGTCAGGCTAATCCAGTTTCAATAATCTGAATTTAACTCGAATGAAATATGAAAAAAAAAAAAAAAAAGAAATTGGCCAATTTCCGCGACCCAATCAAAACGGCCCTGCGACCCACCTTTGGGTCGCGACCCACCAGTTGAGAAACGCTGGCTTAGACGCTGGGAAGATAGCAATAAGAGGCATGCATTATATTAGTGGTGGGGGGGGGGGAATTGATACAACATAGTATCGCAATATTTTCTGGGCAATATATTGTATCGTATCGAATGTCAAGTATCGTGATATTTTATTATACAAAATGTCAAGTGCATGCAAATTATTTATATTATCCTGCTGAACCCAAATTACCACTCCCATAAACTTTTGTTAACCACAGACCTTATCTGATGCATTTAAGTGAAATCCCCATTCTAAAACCCCATAGACTTTTCCCCTGACGAACCAACATGACAGTGATTTCTGGTTAAGCCTACAAAAATACATCATCCCTGCGGTACTCTATAGGGGAGTCACATGATTTAATCTCTGAGTCCAGTTAGTTCCAGTTCACTGAGCTGACTGAAGCTTTAGGAACACCCTGTGTTTGGCTTCAGGCCAGCCTCTAATATAAGTTAGACAGGTTCAGTTTCAGTTTAACAGGTATATAGAATTGAGAGTGCCATCAGTGTAATGAAAGTTAATCTCAGATTTACAGATAACTTCCCCAAGCAGTAACATGTAGATAGAGAAACACAATGGGCCCAGAACACAGCCTTGTGGTACACCAAACTCCACATTATATCACTGTCAGGTCATATTGTTTTGAAAGATGCAAATATTTCTGCTTACTCACTCTTCTACCTATTTTCTTTTTCTCCTCTCTTCTCCTCAATGTCTGCCTGTCTGCCTGCCTGCCTGCCTGTCTGTCTGTCTGTCTGTCTGTTTGTCCGCCTGCTGCTAATGTGTCTGGATGGCAGATCCCTTTGTACCAACTGCTATTCTGGGTGAGACGCCGTTCCTCCTTCTTCTTCTCTAGTCTAGATGCTGGACAGGAAGTAGATACCTCAACAGATAGTAGACAGCTCAGACAAGACAGGAGGAGAGAGAGAGAGAGAGAGAGAGAGAGAGAGAGAGAGAGAGAGAGAGAGAGAGAGAGAGAGATTCTGGCTTCCATCCATCCCTGCTTGCTTCTTGTTGTCTCCGACCAGGGCTGCTTTTGGTTGTTATGATTGTTATGGTTTATTTTGTAGATATATTTTAGGGTTTTTCCCCACGTTTTATTTGTATTTAATCATGTTTTGTTTTTTAGACCATGATTTTTTTTTTTCAAGATCCATCATTTATTTTTCATTGGATGTTTCCAGTTTATATTTTTATCGCATTTCTATTTTGCTTTGACAGGTTGACTGAGTTTTTGTTTTTGTTCTCAATCCAAACATTTATTTTATTTATCTTAGATCTAAATTATTTGATTTTCTAGGACAGATGTTTTGATTTGTTTGAAAGCAACGGTGGGCTTCACTCCATTCCCACATCCACAACATTCCTGCGTGTGGTGTGACGTCACGTCTGTCTGTGACCTCCGACCTTTGCATGGACACAACACGCTCACGTGGACTGGGGGAGGAAAACAAAAACAAGCAAACAAAACAAATAAACCAACAAAGCATAAAACTAGATAATCTGTTAGCAGCATTTCTAGCTCTCTAACCGTCTTGCTAGCTAGCTGTCCAGCTTGTTTAGCTTTTGTTTGGGATTCTTGGGTGTTGTAGATATTTGTTGCTATTACAGTACATTTGTATGTAATCCACATGGAATAAGGAGGAAAGAATAAGGAAACTTAATTAACTTCAACAAAATGTATGGAAAATACGCAATAAAAAACAATCACCTTTCTCATGTCCTTCACAGACATGCATGTTTGTACACTACGTTGAATAAATAATCCCAAACCTATAATGTTTCCATGGCAACATAAACTACTAGGATCTCGGGAGGTAGTTCCTGTATTTTTGATTGACTGACAGCTCAGTGGTAAATTATCCAATCACAGCAGGAGTTAAATACACCATCCCACTCTCTCTGCTTGTGTAGAAATCTTTTGTTAACTGACCAGCTGCGAGATATTCTACACCTGAAATATTCTGGTATTTTCCCATCTGTAGATCACTATATTATAGTTCTTCAGGTTCAGAGTGGTAAAGTGTTTTAAACCAGACCAGGACAGCATTCTACTCATTTTGTCTTAGATTGTCTATTGGAGGATTAATCTAAGTTTACTTTCAGTACTTGCTTTTGTTTTTATCAACATTTTACGTCTATTCTGACCAAAGAATTTAATTAAAACCAACCCAACCCATCCCTGCTTAGATCTGTAGATCCGCAGCCAATCAACGCTAGGTAGGTTTAGCATGCTAGGCTACATACTGGTTTCTGGATAGAGGAACGTGATGTTTGGGCCCAGGTCTAGTCAAAGCTAGGCTAAGTGTTGCAGGCATTGTTAACCGTGTTAGAAACTGCCTGTTGCCACATTACTTCTAGGCCAGGCTTGGACAGGTGTTAGCTGCAACACTTTTGCAAGGTATTCCGTGTTAAATTTGACCAAGGTGGTGCTAGGTTACAAGCTACTTTCCGCACACTCGTACTAGGTCAAATTAGCATTATCCTAGTTTATGTCCAAGCAAAGACTAAAGCTAAAGTGATATTGTTGCTTACACTCCTCCTCTCTCTTCAGGCTAGGACAGGCAAGCCACTCAATGTTAAATGATAGCACTCTCCTCAGGCCAGATGGTAGAAACTACACTTTACTGCTAAGCTAGGCTAGTCCTATGCTCAACACCTGCAAGTTACAGTTAGACAAGGCTAGGTGCTAACGGCTAGCTAATTATTCCATGTTTATTTTTGACCAATGTGCTGCCAGGCTAGGAGCTACTCCCTGTATAGTGTATTACTAGCTACATATTAGCAGTAGACTAGTGTATGTCCAAGCTAACACCAAAGCAATATTGTTGCTTATACTCTGTCTCCTCTCTCTTCTTCTTTTCTCTCTATCTTCGTATAAAGTGCCCATTAATGGTAAGTGGTTAAATTGCCTCCTTAAGGGGAGGTGGGGGGTTAGAGGGAGGCCTTATGTGGGGGGTGTCTGTCATCACCACGCATGGAGCCACACCCACCACCTACTGTGATGTCATCAGTTGGCATGGCTTCCCTTTGTAAAATTCTGACATCACAACCCCAACCCCTCCTACCACTTCATCTTAAACCAATCAGGATTAAGGGGCATCTCTCTCTGATTGGTTGTTGTTGTCGTTGTCATGGTGCGCTTTGTCTCATCTCACCACCAATCGCAAACCACTGCCTCCATTATCACCCATGCCTCCTCGCCCCATGATTGGTTGAGCTGTCTGTATAGAGAGTTTTTTTGTAATTGGTCAGTCATCCCCAGGCTAGCCAATGAGAAGAGAGTGTAGAATAAGATATTATCTAATAGAGAACAGAGGGTTGAAGTGAACAGCTAGTTTGACCAATCGTTTGTTCACTGAAAGATGTTGAGCAGTTTGTTGGCCGTTGTGGAGATACGAGGTTCTTCCATGAGTCTGAACACTCTGGTCTTTCCACACTGCAGCTCCAACCCGTCTGATGAAGTACTGATACCACACTGTACTGGATCCAGACCAGTACAATGAAGTACTGATACCACACTGTACTGGATCCAGACCAGTACAATGAAGTACTGATACCACACTGTACTGGATCCAGACCAGTACAATGTAGGCTTTCTATATCTAGACCAGTACATTGTAGGCTTTCTATATCTAGACCAGTATCTTGTTGACATTTGTACTACATCATGGACTGTGACTTGCTTAAATCTAATGTTGTCTTTTCTCTATTGAAACAAGTTCTAGCAGTACCTAAACTGTCCTACTGTACCAACACGTTCTCACTCCGAACTCGTACCTGAGCCCTGCTTTGTCACGTGCATGGTGTGTTTGAGGTAACGCGCCTGGTACCTTGTGTGTTGGAGGTAACGCGCTCCACACGCCCCAGTACTGTTGTACCATTGTGCCGTTGTGTGTATTGTGGAACGCGGACCACCACTGTGGGGTCAGGCAGTGGTCAAATAACACCCTGGGACTCCACAGGTTGGGTTTAAGCATTGGGTAGGTGGTCTTTTAGGGTTAGGCATTGGGTAGGTTATCTGAGGGTTAGGGTTAGACATATAGCTCAATAGTCACATGACTTTCGGTGATGTTTTCCGCAACTGAAGTGAGTTCCCCATTCATTTTCTTCATAGACATTTCAAAAGATCCTTATATAACAAGTTTTAAAGCCCCAATCAGTAAGATTTTTGACATTTTTTACTGTAATATAACTGCTTTTTAGTCACAGGACATGGTAGATTGACTTTTAATAGGGAGACCCTTGTCTTTATTTATCCCACACCGCCCTCCATTGGCCAGCACTGGGACTAAGCAGTTTGTCTGTCACATCCCGTAGCAAGAAAAAAGAAAAAATAAAAGCATGCGCGCATGCGCTGTACAGCGGAAGCGCTGTGTTCACGAAAACGAGGAAGTAACTCGATTCGGATTTGCTACGAAAATGATGTTTCACGGAACTATGGATTATTATTTCATCACGTGGTGAGTACCCGATGTCACAACATGTACATAGAGCTTTCTGGCGCTGTGTTTTGTTGACTTTGAACGGCGATATCGTTATCGATACTAATGCACGCAGAGGGCGCAGTGGAAAACGTACTGATTGGGACTTTAAGGCTGGAAGGAGGTTTTAAGGCCAACCCGTGACCAACTGAATCGTGAGTGACCATAAAACATTTAAGTTGGCGCAAAAATAAAAAACAGGATTTTTGTTTTGTTTTTTGTTATAACTTGTTATAACTGCTTATATAAGGATTTTTCTAAATGTCTATGGAAAAAATGAATGGGGAACTCACCTCCGGGGCAGGAAATGTCACAAAAAGTCACGTGACTGTTGAGCTCTCTTGGGTAGGTGGTCTCAGGGGTTAAGCATTGGGTCTACAGGGGAGATCCAAGGGGCCTTCAAGCCCCTAACCCAAAAGCATGGAGAGGGAGGGGGTCCCCTCTCCCCAACTCGTTCTGGACGACGAGCCCGATGCCGTACTTGACCTTTGCCTGGACCCAAAGGCGCGGAGTGCTTTTTAACAGTGCGCTCGTGATGCATTCCACTGGGGCGCGTTACCTCCAACACAAAAGGCGTGCGACAAAGCGGGACTCTAGTAGAGTGAGTGAGAACGGGCTGAACTGTATGTGGACTAGTAGCCTAATGAAACCATACTGAATTTGGACTAGAACCATCATGTTGTCCATACTGAATTTGGACTAGAACCATCATGTTCTGCATTGACTGCAGCCTACTGTAAGCAAAGTCCATGACAGATTCTAATGATTGATTTCTGATTGGCCGATGTGAGTTATTCACGAAGCAGCGCTGCGTGGAGTTTGACTGAGCAGTGTGAAAAGAAGCCAGTGCCAATCACCATCCTCTCTTTCAGTCATGTGATGTGATGTGATGTGATGTAAGCCATTCATCTGCCTTGTAATGGTAACACCATGTAACCATGGATCTGGACTGGGACTGGACCAGGGATCGTTAAAGGGTTCATTCGTATCTGTTGTGTTTCTCAGTCATGATATGTTAGCGTCTCCCACTCAAAACAATGAGTAGCGTTAGCCACATTAGCTACAAAGTTTACAGCTATTACACGGCCATAGCAACTGATAATGTAATAACAACTGGATAATGTAATAATTTGTCAAAATGTAGTAATGTCTCTTTAAATAATATAATCTCAAACTGATATTGTATTTTTTTCTTTATAATGTCATATAGCCTTTAATTACTAGCATTCGCTATATTAAAAAGGTCTGTATCTTTTAAATTACAAGCTCAGTCTGAAAACCGTATTACATTATGCTTTAAATTATGTTATTATATTGGCTATCCCATTATCTAGCAGTTAAAGGAAGATTTTGCCGATTTTAAACCTGCACCAGAGCTCACTGTTCATTTGCTGGCAGAAACTCTGCGAGGTGATCAAGATTCTGCCAGCTTCTACAAAGCTGCTTACAAATTGACAAAGTAGCCTGTTAATACATTATCCAGCTGTTATAACACTATCCAGCTGTTACAACACATTATCCAGCTGTTACAACACATTATCCAGCTGTTATCTGTTATAACACATTATCCAGCTGTTATAACACATTATCCAGCATAACACACTATCCAGCTGTTATAGCACATTATCCAGCTGTTATAACACATTATCCAGCTGTTATAACACACTATCCAGCTGTTTACATTATCCAGATGTTATAACACACTATCCAGATGTTATAACACATTATCCAGATGTTACAACACACTATCCAGCTGTTACAACACATTATCCAGCTGTTACAACACATTATCCAGCTGTTATCTGTTATAACACATTATCCAGATGTTATAACACACTATCCAGCTGTTATAACACATTATCCAGATGTTATAACACATTATCCAGATGTTATAACACATTATCCAGATGTTATAACACACTATCCAGCTGTTATAACACATTATCCAGCTGTTATAACACATTATCCAGCTGTTATAACACACTATCCAGCTGTTACAACACATTATCCAGCTGTTACAACACACTATCCAGCTGTTATAACACATTATCCAGCTGTTATAACACATTATCCAGCTGTTATAACAAATTATCCAGATGTTACAACACATTATCCAGCTGTTATAACACATTATCCAGCTGTTATAACACACTATCCAGCTGTTATAACACATTATCCAGCTGTTATAACACATTATCCAGCTGTTATAACACATTATCCAGATGTTATAACACACTATCCAGATGTTATAACACATTATCCAGATGTTACAACACACTATCCAGCTGTTACAACACATTATCCAGCTGTTACAACACATTATCCAGCTGTTATCTGTTATAACACATTATCCAGATGTTATAACACACTATCCAGCTGTTATAACACATTATCCAGATGTTATAACACATTATCCAGATGTTATAACACACTATCCAGCTGTTATAACACATTATCAAGCTGTTATAACACATTATCCAGCTGTTATAACACATTATCCAGCTGTTATAACACACTATCCAGCTGTTATAACACATTATCCAGCTGTTACAACACATTATCCAGCTGTTATAACACATTATCCAGCTGTTATAACACATTATCCAGCTGTTATAACACACTATCCAGCTGTTATAACACATTATCCAGATGTTATAACACATTATCCAGATGTTACAACACATTATCCAGCTGTTATAACACATTATCCAGCTGTTATAACACACTATCCAGCTGTTATAACACATTATCCAGCTGTTACAACACATTGAGGTTGCCACTTGATTCAGTATAACATGTTTACACATCATGTCTGCATCACATGGCTCTAGTGTTACATACATGACTACATGTCTGTCCTGTCTCTGTCTGTCTGTCTGTCTGTCTGTCTGTCTTACCCTCTCCGCCTCGTCCCCTGCAGATGAGATGAGTCAGACTGGCACCAGTGAGAGCAGCAGTCTGGTTCAGTCTCACTTTAAGCAGCGGGAGGTGGATCGGGTTCCGGGTCCGGCTGGGTACCAGACGGTGGATCGGGTTCCAGGTCCGGCCGGGTACCAGACGGGCCAGCTGCACCCGGCCATCCGCGTGGCCGACCTCCTGCAGCACATCACACAGATGAAATGTGCAGAGGGCTACGGCTTCAAGGAGGAGTATGAGGTGAGAAACACACACATACGTAACTAAACACACACACACACACATCACACACACACGCATACGCAAAAACACACAAAACAAATTGTCGACATGCTGTCGCTGATTTGTTTTTAGTGTGTTGTGGCCACACAGGTGGCTTATGGGTGTGTTGTTTTTAGTGTGTTGTGGCCACACAGGTGGATTATGGGTGTGTTGTTTTTAGTATGTTGTGGCCACACAGGTGGCTTATGGGTGTGTTGTTTTTAGTGTGTTGTGGCCACACAGGTGGCTTATGGGTGTGTTGTTTTTAGTGTGTTGTGGCCACACAGGTGGCTTATGGGTGTGTTGTTTTTAGTGTGTTGTGGCCACACAGGTGGATTATGGGTGTGTTGTTTTTAGTGTGTTGTGGCCACACAGGTGGCTTATGGGTGTGTTGTTTTTAGTGTGTTGTGGCCACACAGGTGGATTATGGGTGTGTTGTTTTTAGTATGTTGTGGCCACACAGGTGGATTATGGGTGTGTTGTTTTTAGTGTGTTGTGGCCACACAGGTGGATTATGGGTGTGTTGTTTTTAGTATGTTGTGGCCACACAGGTGGATTATGGGTGTGTTGTTTTTAGTGTGTTGTGGCCACACAGGTGGATTATGGGTGTGTTGTTTTTAGTGTGTTGTGGCCACACAGGTGGATTATGGGTGTGTTGTTTTTAGTATGTTGTGGCCACACAGGTGGCTTATGGGTGTGTTGTTTTTAGTGTGTTGTGGCCACACAGGTGGATTATGGGTGTGTTGTTTTTAGTGTGTTGTGGCCACACAGGTGGATTATGGGTGTGTTGTTTTTAGTATGTTGTGGCCACACAGGTGGCTTATGGGTGTGTTGGTTTCATGTTCAACATTTCATGTCAATATTAGAACCTCGGGGACACAACATTGTCCAATCAACCCAGGGCTACTTTAGATGGACTCAGGGTGCGAGAAACCCCCCAGAAACCAACTTATACAGCTGTATGGCAATATGAAGGTCCATATGGGAAGGTCGAATGCTACCCCTATGCACCAAACCTTCCTTTGTGCTATGGTCACCAAAGTATAGAATCAAATACTACTATAGGTCATTGGTCCCCAAACTGTGGTCCGCGGACCACCTCCGCTTGGTGGTCCGCCAGAGAATTGAATTTTTTTTTACATATACACATTAACACATTGGAATCGATTTGTACCAACCATGTCATGCTAGTTTGTCAGGAAGGTAGCTAAATAACACTCCAAAGTTAGGCTAAATTTTGGCGAGGGAAAAAGCATTTTCAAAGGGGTCCTCTTTTCCACAGCCTATAATGTTGGCGTGTCTGTGTGTCTGTGTGTGTGTGTGTGTGTGTGTGTGTGTGTGTGTGGTGTAGAGAGTGGTGTGAGAGTCGGGGTTCGAGGGGTGGGTAAGGGGAGTGGCTAGGTGTGTGGTGGGAGGAGGCGTGGTAAGGAAAGGGGGTGGGGCTAGGGAAACGTTCAGACGCGGGGGTGGGCCAAATTCTTCCGGGTCGTGTTAACACTTCCGGCGGTCACGGCGCCAAATATGAAAGTCATGAAGAAGAGAGTTGTTTTTGTAGCGGACAGTGCAGAGGGTAAAATAAAGAACGTAGCCTACTACTTTGAGCTCGGTACACAGCAAGCAAGCGAGAATCCACTGTTAGCCAGGTCAGATAACGTTATCGTCGACAACGACGAGCACTTTCTTGTAAAACATACCTGGACTCCAACAAAGAAAGCTTCAGATGGTTTTCTCTCCTCCAGAGCGCTCGAGCCACTAACGTCAATAAGACCCGCAGACGTTAACGTAATTCCCTGGAATGCGAGACTTAACAGGACATTGCCGTTTGCTTTTATTTGGTATGTTACATAGAATTGGCTAAATTATTAGTTAATTCAGAGTTAGATGATATTGGAGCAGCCAGCCATTTTCTATTTCTTTTTTTTTTTTTGCCGTAAGTCGTCACACGACCACACAACGGGGTCAAATGGGCGTGGCTACATGAGGTGAATAGTGATAGGAAGGTCATAGAGCAGGGGTGGCCAAACCACAGCCCGCGGGCCAACTGCGGCCCGCTGCCCGTTTTTAAGTGGCCCGCCATGAATTTAGATTTTGTTTTTGTTTTTTGTGCTAAAAACGTTTTTCCCTTTTAAAGTTCAGAAATACCCATTGTAATAGGTGAGCACACCAATAAACTACGTGTCATATATTTATTTAGGTAGAAATTAAATTACCCCCCCCCCCCTTTCAGTGTAAACAAGTTGAAAACTGCCGCGCTAAATATTGTTTGTCCTGCGACTCCTTATATTTTTCTGTATGCGGCCCACAACCCAAAAAGTTTGGCCACCCCCGTGGTCATAGAGAGTCTGGGTTCGAGGGCGTGGCTAGGTGTATCTGGGTGGTGTGAGGGGGCGTGGTCAGGAAAGGGGCGGGCCTAGGGAAAAGTGGCGGTAGCTAAGGATAGGAAGGTCAGAGAGAGTCGGGATTCGAGGGGTGGGTAGGAGGAGTGGCTGGGTGGATGTGGGTGGCTCAGGGTTCTGCTCCGACTCATTTGCATATCGTAGCAGACTGGAGTGTTGGTCTTGGCGGAGGTCTGCACTCTCCGAGTGCACTTCTAGTATTTTTCATGTTATTTTTTCATTCATCTTATTTTGAAAAGTTGAATCTGTCTCTCTCTTTTCCTGTGTGTGCGTGTGCGCACTCCACATGTTTACCCATTTTCATCACGAGAAAGTTACTAATGGATGTTACTTACCTCTCTCCACAGACACACACACACACACGCGCATGTGCACACACACACACACACACACACACACACACACACACACACACACATACATTATAGATCTTTCCCCTAGCTAATGGGCCAAAACAGGGAGTGTGTGTGTGTGTGTGTGTGTGTGTGTGTGTGTGTGTGTACACTCAGTATGTATAATGGATTAGCCCTGAGGGCAGCCCGCTAGCAGGCAGCCAGGCCCTAACACACACACACACACATACACACGCGTGCACGAGCGTGCACACACACACACACACACACACACACATGCCCTGAGCGTTTTCACCCTCCATTTGCAGAGTTAGCACTGAGGAATCCTTCCAATCTCTCTCTCTCTCTCTCTCTCTCACTCGCTCGCTCTCTCACTCTCTCTCTCTCTCTCTCTCGCTCGCTCGCTCTCTCTCTCTCTCTCTCGCTCGCTCTCTCTCGCTCTCTCTCTCTCTCTCTCGCTCGCTCTCTCTCTCTCTCTCTCTCTCTCTCTCTCTCTCTCTGTAGTTGGGTTTCCATCCAAATGTATTGCAAATTTTAACCGAATTTTCAGAAAGTCGGCAAAAGAAAAAGAGAAATGATGCACGTTTCCATCCACTACTGTTATGTGAATATTAAGAGTGGGTGAAGAGGAGACGCGATTAAAACAGAGCCAGATGCCAGTCAAACCCTCAAACAAGGGAAATGAATCCTGTGTTCTCTGAATGAATGTGAGGTAAACAGGAGGAGGAAGCCATGATGGAAAGCTTGGTGAGCACACTGCTGTCTGCCTGTGCTGATCTGCTAACGTTACACAAACATCCCGTGCGTGCGTGCCTTGCAGGCAGCGCTATGAAAAACATACAGTATTCAAGTTTCTTGATTATAGAGGTACATACAATGGAATACACCAGGTGCCACTCTTCAATTTGGCATAATATATCTTATCCATGGAGCAGTAAGTGAATAAAATATAATTCTATTAACTTGAGTCGCCTGTTATCCTGCAGTCTTCTTAAAACTGTTTTCCTATGGAGTTTGGTTAAACGGGGGTTTGGTAACGACAGACAACGGAAGATTCACTGAATCTGTTTTCACTGCACTTACTCACATTTACCTTTTATCGATACAGCAACCTTCACCTCCGTCAAGCCTTTTGGTTTTTGATATTTTGCAGTGTTTCCACTCAGGTTTTTCACTGCGCAAATTGAAAATGTGCATGTGGATCGAAACCCGCCTTCTGTCCCTCTCTCTCTGTCTGTCTGTCTATCTCTCTCTCTCTCTGTCTGTCTATCTCTATCGCTCTCTCTCTTTCTCACGCTTTGGCTAATTCAACAGAATATTTTCTTGGCACCTACAAAAATGGAATGTTTTGAAATATAAAGTTTATATGAAATGTATCAGAAATATTCCAAATGCATTCAAAGTTTTTGAAATGTATTCTAAATGGATTTGTTTTGCTTTGATTTTTGTCTTGTTTTTCCTTGTTTTTTTTTTTCTTGTTTTTTTCTTTTCTTGTCTTGTTTTGGTTTAATTTTGATTGGTTGTTTTTTTTTGCCTCTTTTGTCTTTTTTCATCTTGGTTTTTTTTTGCTTAGTTTTGCTTTGCTTTTTCTTTTTCTTCTTCTTTTTTGTTTTGTTTTGTTTAGTTTGGCACTGCAGAATAAAGATTATATGGTGAATTGAATATTATTTAACTTTAATAATGGTTAACTAACAAGTAATTGTGATCACCGCTCGTTAATTAATTAAAACATTAGTTGTAAGTTCAGAGTAGCGGCACATAACGTTTAGTTAAGTTTTATAAATCATTTCTCAGTTTGTCAAGTGTTAAACAAGGATAATATCAAATAACTAACAGCTTATTATTATTATTATTATTATTATTATTAATCTAATCCAAACACATATCAGTTTGAACTTCTTAATTGCTATAATGTAACATTTCATTAATTCGTGTACCATATAATGTACAATACAATACTGTTACCTTTCATTATAAACACTTTTGAAACTTAACTAATCATCAATTTATTTATTTAACCATTAATTATTCATATTAAATAATTATTAATTCACCATTAATTGTGTTTGTTGTAAAGTGTTGCCATAATTGAGTCAATGCAACTGATACAGCACTGACATTACTAGCTGAGCTGATGATTGTTATCTCCCTGATCCCCTCCATGCTTCTCGTTAACTAATTAATCTGATTGGACAGCTTAACGAGGTAAGACACCTTCTTGGATTTCAGATTGTTAACATAATGTGTTCGTGTCAGCTACATTTGACCCTGCTAGTTAGCGAGTAGATGCTAGCGAATGCCCAATGCACACCCCATTCAACTGTTAGCTTACGTACCCTGATGTTTTACACACATGTCCGTTTTATCTACAATAGTTAAAAATATCTCAAATAAAGATAAAGTTGCTTATCAAGACAAAACAAGTGACATTTACTTGAATTAAGTCAAAGGATCCTAGAAAGCATTAGATCATTTATACTAAAAACAAAACCAACTCTAAATATCAGATTATTACACCTGGTTATATCTGCATTGTAGCTAATGTCCAGTACAGTCGATGTTCAACAGCTAACTGTACTGATGTTAGTTTGTAATTAACCTAACAAAAGTAATTTGGACTCGACACTGAGTGGATTTAAATGACTGAGTGGAATATCAGTGAACTCAACTGAAGGATTTTTTTTACCTTTGCAGTCTGTGTAGAATAAATCTAATCTAACACAGTGAAGCTAACAAATGCTAAAAGATGCGTACCTGTCCCCAACAGAGTGAATCTCTGTAGTATTTTCTGTAGTAGTTTATATGAACATCTGTGTTCTGAAGCCTAAATACACTAATCTCTCGCTATCTCGCTCTCTTACTTACATGAACACATGCACACACACACGTACATGCATGCACCCATGTCCACGCACGCACGCACACACACACACACACACACACACACACACACACACATACACGTGCATGCATGCACGCACACACACACACAGAGTTGACTTGCTGCCAGCAGCCATTCGTTCATTTGTTCATTCTTTTCTCTTTTTTCTCATTCCTTTGTTCCTCTGTCAATCATATGGAGCTGTGTGTGTGTGTGTGTGTGTGTGTGTGTGTGTGTGTGTGTGTGTGTGTGTGTGTGTGTGTGTGTGTGTGTGCGTGCGTGCGTGCGTGCGTGCGTGCGTGCGTGTGTGCGTGCGTGTGTGTTTGACACTCTCTGACATTGCTCACCTCTCATTTTGATGGATGTCTGGAGCTGTTAGGCTGCTGTCACACACACACACACACACACACACACACACCTGTCTGTAAGCATTTTAATGAGATGCACAGAGCGACCCAGGAACCCCGCTAGGGATCAAAGAGAGAGAGAGAGAGAGAGTGTGTGTGTGTGTGTGTGTGTGTGTGTGTGTGTCTGTGTGTGTGTGTGTGTGTGTGTGTGTGTGTGTGTGTGTGTGTGTGTGTGTGTGTGTCCTATAACAAAACACCACGCAGATGTACTGTCAATTTAGGAAAGTTAAATCCGGCTCGAAGGACCAAATTGTACAGAAGATCCGTCTGGTTCTGGCTGCTTGTAAGGATCAGGCTGCTCGGTGTTTAGCACTGACGGATGCCTGAGGAGGTCTTCTAGGTCTTCCATCTGAGATCCGTGTCCTCGATAATCCCATGGCACACCAATCAAACATTCTCCAACTCTTTGAGCAGCAAACTTGCAGCTTTTCTGAATGGAGACTGGCTTTCAGCAGAGCTTCACCTTTGTGTGTTTTTAACCATGGAAGTGCTGTCCTATTTCACAAGGTGTGTGACAGCGCCATCTATCAGAACAGTGAAAACACGGATTGCTGTGCAATCACATGATTGGCGGGGAAGCAGTGCCTCATTAACTCATTGAGTGCCAAGGACGAGTATGTTCGTCAATTGGTTTAGTAACGTAGAGTGCCAAGGACGAGTATGTTCGTCAATTGCGTTTTTTGACAGTGGGACGTGGATCAAAGCCAGATCCATCTCCTGTAAAATGTTGGGGCATGTTGAATGTGTATAACCTATTTTACTGAACCATTAGGTGGCGACAGTGCTCTCCAGATTAGAGAAAGGCGAGGAAAAAAGAGAGAAGAAGTAATGGGGAAACGGAAATCGCATCGATATGCATGAAGCATAACGTTAGCTGTGCCTGTGAACAGCAGTCACCTGCTGCCACAATTGAGCCCGTGTCCGCTGCGATAGTCCCTCCATATGATTTAGTTGCCGACACCAGCGTCTTTCTGAAAAGTTACATTATTCTCAGCTGGGAGCCGGCGACAGGCTGTGAAAAAGCGGGGGGATGCAGCGCACTTTTCAGTGCAGAGCAAACGCAGAGCAAACAGCAGAGCCCCAGAGACACTCCCACGGAGGAGGAGGAGGAGGGGGGTGGGGCACGCAGGGCACTACAGCATACAACCATTGACAGTAAACACAGACCCAGGCAGCAGCAGGCTCAATGCACAGAGACAGGCAAACAAGCTAGAATAGGCTATCTGATGCCCACCAGCAGTAAATCAAGACCAGCAAGAAGGTGTAGGGTCTGCGCACGCAGGGGCCAGCGCTGCTGGTTGCAGCTAAAAAATATTATTTGGCCAAACAAAATTCCTTTGTTTTCACTCTTTTATTGAAGGAAATTATTTTTGAGGTGTCATTACATCAGAAAATATTAGCTTCAGAGTCAATAATGTGCTTGAAATGCTTCCTTTCACAAAAGGCTGAATATCTCAGATTCTAAATTGAAACGTGTCTTTTTGCTCAAAATAACCTATCTTCTCCGGCTCATAACTAAAGAACGGAAAATGGTATCAATAAACTTTTTTTTTGCAGATGATAGAAGAGATCATCGTTCTTTGTGCGTGTTCGGTGTTTACATAGTAATATCACACAATATTCTGTGGGCCTCGAGAAATCACTGAAAACGCACTGAAACTCTGGCACTGGGAGCGTCCGTTCTCCAAAAGTGGCTGGCACTCAATGAGTTAATGCCATTTGATCACGTGAATGGAACTAATATAGAATTGTGCTCGGTCCATGTGAGCAAGAGTCCAATTTATAACCTAAGCAGGGAAGGATTTATGACATCACTAATAATGTCACAATGTTTATGACATCATCAGTGGGTATGACATCATTAGTCATTTATGACATCACTGGACATGGCTTCCAGAGCAGAGGGTGATCTCTTTGTTCTGTCTGCCATGACATCTTTAAATGTAAAAGCCTGTGCTGCAGAGCTGGTGGACACAGGAACTAATAATACATGAGACAACCATTGGACAACCATTTGTTGCCCAATGGTTTAAGAAGCCAGCTTGTGACGGGAAGGTTGTCTGTTCAATCCCCGGGGCCGGCAGGATCAATCTGTCCCCACAGGACCTCTGCCTTACAACCAGACAGGCCCTGGAGGATCTTCCCTACATTTTGTCTGTGCACTTTCTGCGCACGCATGCACGCACACGCACACGCACACACACGCACGCACACACACACACACACGCATCCACGCACACACACACACACACACACACACACACACACACACACACACACACACACACACACACACACACACTATACTAACCCTATCAGCAGTTATTAACAACAGAGCAGAAAGTCAGATCTGTGGAGCTACGGTGTGTGTGTGTGTGTGTGTGTGTGTGTGTGTATGTGTGTGTGTGTGTGTGTGTTTGTGTGGCCCCTGGCTTCTCTCTGAGCCTCGTTCTCATAATTGGAGCTAATCATCTCCTCTGACCACAACACTACTACTGCCTCTGTGTGTGTGTGTGTGTGTGTGTGTGTGTGTGTGTGTGTGTGTGTGTGTGTGTGTGTGTGTGTGTGTGTGTGTGTGTGTGTGTGTGTGTGTTGCGAGAGATAGAGAATGGCATCACAACTGAACATAAGATGCAACCTACATAATTCATAGGGATATGTGCCACTTTTGGGGTGAACAGTTCACTTTTTCATAAAAGCATGAAACTTGGTACACCAGTTTGGGGTTGTGAACATTTTCAGATACTAGCAATGTTGCACGCTACATGTGCGCTCAATTTCTAGGGTGGACATTCTGGAGACGATTCGCCATGGGCGCAACATGTTGTGGGATTTACGACATCACTGATGATGTCACAATTTGAATCACAAATCACTGATGATGTCACTGTGTAAGGCGCGCATGCTCGATTTCTAGACGATGTGCCAGGGGCGCAAAATGTCGTGGGATTTATTACATCACTAATGATTTTGCGTCACAAATCACTGATGTAGCCCGTGCGTTCGATTTCTAGGGTGGAGACGATGCACCATGGGCGCAACATGTGGGATTTCATTTCATGTTTATTTAGGGTTCGCCAGCTCTGAGAGTAAGAAGTGCTTTGAATACGGGGATGTTTGATCACAACAAGCGTCTTGTCTGCCGAGCGGGGAGCCTGAGTGTAGGCCGCGCGCTAGCTGAGCTAACGCTCGCTAGTCACAACAGCTAACGTGAACACTAAACAAATCCTCTGCATCCTCGCCAGGTTTGGTTTAACTTAATGCCATCTCAGACGTTTCCCCTCCTCTCGGAGCCCGTGTGAGATATGGATTGCAAATTACAATAGCGTTATTATCATCTGAAACTGAAAAACAGCCACACTGGCGGCAGCCATGTTTTGCTCTAGTGAAAAATATATATAAAAGTGAACATTTCAGCTCAAAATTTGGCCGATCACCTGGACTAATTCTTCTCACAATGTCACTGAATTCACCATTAACTATTGACCTGAACGTTGTACACATGTTGTAGAGGTTTTATTGTCATCTTTGACCACGAAAACATGTGTGCTTCAGAAGATATGATGCAAAATACATCATTACGTTGTGATGGAAAGTAAAACGGTCGCCATGGCAACCACCTTTTTGCGATGGCTCCATATCTGAAAGTATTCAGAACCACAAGTGTACCAAGTTCCATGCTTTTATATATCATTTTAAAAAAAGAAACGGGGATCCCCCCCCGCCCCCACACATATCACCCGGACGGTTTTAACTTGACAACCTTGAAAACATAAACATTGTAAATTGCCCCTAGCTTACTTCCTGTTGTAGTGTTTGCTAATACAATAGCTCAGGAAATAAGCTAGGTTTCAAACGGTTCCCATAGCAACAATTCTGTGAAAAGCATCTATAAAGCCAGAGAGTTTGATCACTCTGGATCTGTGTGTGTGTTTGTGTGTTCAAGCCCTGAACAAATATTTCACTAATACCCTGTCTGTCTATCTCTTTCTTTTGTGCGTCTATCTCTGTCTCTCTTTCTCTCTCTATCTCTCTGTATGTGTCTCTCCCTCCCTCCTCTCTCTATCTCCCTGTCTCTCTCTCTCTCTCTCTCCCCCCCCCCCCCCCCCTCTCTCTGTGTCTCCAGAGTTTTTTCGAGGGACAGTCGGCTCCCTGGGATTCGGCCAAGAAGGATGAGAACCGCATGAAAAATCGTTATGGCAACATCATCGCCTGTACGTATGATGGGCTGAGCTTTCTATTATCGTATTATCGTTAGCATCATTAGCAACATGCTAACTGTAACAAACCTCTGCTGTATTCACCTGTCTCAGTTCATCAGGTTTAAGACACAAATCCAGCAACAACCCCAAGCCTCACTGTCAGGTAGACAGTAGTCAGATATAACAATAGTTAGAGATTTAACAATAAGTAGAAGTGTCACAATAGTGAAAGATGTAATAAACTAGGAAGATATAACACGCGAAATATAACAATAGTGAATATTCTGACATAATACAATAGCAAATGATGTAACAATAGCAAAAGACATAACAATTATCACAAACATTTGGAATTATAGCAATAGTAAATAACAATAGTGAACGATATAACGATAGTGAAAGAATAGAGATGTTCAG
Source organism: Poromitra crassiceps (assembly GCF_964638095.1). Lineage (NCBI taxonomy): Eukaryota > Metazoa > Chordata > Actinopteri > Beryciformes > Melamphaidae > Poromitra > Poromitra crassiceps. Next base: position 16,457,045 of record NC_139624.1, read on the forward strand.
ACATAACAATATTGAAAGATATAACTATAGTGAAACATTTAGACATATAACAACAGTAAATATATAACAATATTAAATGATATGACAATAGAGAATGATATAACATTAGACATACTGTATAACAATGACATAATAACAATCATGGATATAACAATAGTGAAAGATTTAGCCATAACAACATTGACCCGCCCCATTGACAACGTGTTGTTAAAGTGCCCTCTAGAGTGGTGAAAAGGAGAGGAAGTGCCCTATTGGCTGCAATTCACATGGGGGAAAAAAATGATTAAGTGCCCTATTAAGTGGGTTCCTATCAACACGAGGGTCGCAGGTTCGCGCCCCCCGTGTTACCTCCGCCTTGGTCGGGCATCCATACAGGCACGATTGGCTGTGTCTGCGGGTGGGAAGCATTAGGGGCATGTGTCCTGGTCGCTGCACTAGCGCCCCCTCTGGCTGGTCGGGGCGCCTGTTTAGTCCTGTTTGTCCGCCCGGGTGGAAGAGTACTGGTGGGAATAGCGTGATCCTCCCACGTGCTATACGTCCTGCCAGTGTCAGGTGAAAAGAAGCGGCTGGCGACTGCGCATGTGTCGGAGGAAGCATGGTGCTAGTCTACGGCTCTCCCCAGATCGGCAGAGGGTGGAGCAGCGACCTTCATGCAATAAACGATGATGGTGTGCCCTCTAGAGCAAGACACTTTGATAACATGTCTTAATGAGTGCCTTTCTAGTGGAGAACATGTGATACACAGTGCCCTATAAGGTGGCCTTACTGTACAATGCAAAAGGGTGTCCCAAACGGTGGCCTGTAGTAGAGGAAATGCTGTGTAGGGTGCACCGCCACCTACAGGTGAGAAAACATAATGACGTGCCCAATTAGGTGCTCCTCTAATGGAGAAGGGCTCCTCCAGTGGATAGAATGTGATGCAGTGCTGTAAAGGCTGCTCCTACATGCATGAGGATGTGGGCAAGTTTCCTAATGGATCTCCCAGCAGAGAAAATGTGATGTGGTGCCATATAGCTGTCCTTACAACGGCATCAACTTCAGGTGCCCTATATAGGTGACGTTCTGATGAAAAACTTATGAGGTGCCTCTCAGATACCCAAGTGCCCTTTCAATGGAGATATTTATATAAAAAAAACATAATAGTGAAAGATTTAGACATATAACAATAGTAAATGATATAACAATAGTTAGAGATGCTGACTAACAATGAGCTAAATCACTGCAACAGTCTGATCATTATGAAGCTGAACTCATTCTCATAATGAGCTTTGGAGAACAGAAGGGTGTGACACACACACACACACACACACACACACACATTGGGCCATATCTTCTTCCCTGGGCAGGTCATTGTCATAGTTTCTAGCAGTCAAAATGTTTTTGTTTTTCTATTCCTCCTGGGTCAACGTACACCTTGCTAACACCTTGCACAGGGTGTAAGAGAGGGCCCAGGGAGGGAGTTCCAGTGTGTTGGGAGGGGGGGGGGGGGGTTGGTTTGTTTATGTAATTGTGGTAAATGAATTGAATTAACTGGTTATTAATTCATTCATTTTTTGATCATTTATTCAGTAGAAGCAATTAGAGGTGATTATCTTCTCGAACGCCACTCGATTAAAACAGTGACTCAAGTGTGCGTGTGTGTGTATGTGTGTGTGTGTGTGTGTGTGTGTGTGCGCGTGCGTGCGTGCGTGTGCATACGTGTGTGTGTGTGTGTGTAGATGACCACTCTCGTGTGCGTCTGCAGCCTCAGGAAGGAGAGAGCGGATCTGACTACATCAACGCTAACTATGTTGACGTGAGTAAAGTGGAAAAACATGCTTGTGCGTCAGCCTCGACTTGGAGCCTTGCCAGCGGCAGCTAGACCCATATACTCATATACCCCAACGTCAGCTTGACGAGGGGTGGCAGGGGAGTCCCCAGCAAAATGAGCATGATTTCACTAGGATTTCAGTGACTAGAAGTTAGTCCAAGGAGAGAATGTAGTGCATACATGGACAACATACGGCCCGCGGGCGCCCCCTGTGTGGCCCGCGATGGAATTGCAAAAAAAAAAAAAAAAAAAAAATGACAGTGCACCTGAACGCAACATGCAAGATACCCGCTGAATAAGTCTCCAAATGTTCATGTCATTCTGGCCAATACTCTTCTGTTATAGCATTTCAGTCTGGAATATGGAATATCTTTCAATAATATTTATGACTAAAAGGCTAAAAGTAATCTCATGTGTAAGAAATGACTGTTCTACATTGAAGTAGAAATTTAAATAATTAACTTGTTGGTTTTGGATTTATTTAGCTTCAAGAGTGCATTTTTGTTCTTGTGTGACCCTCAACACAGGCTTTGAGAATCCCGGGACACTCACTGATACTTATGCTTAAATTAACCCACTCATATTCTGGTTTATTTCAAGAAAAACATTTCGGCTAGTGGAAATTCTAATTGGCAGGTAACTTTAAAATCTAGCAGCCATATTGGCAGGTGGTGAAAAAAGTTAATTTCAAGCCCAGCAGGGAGAGCAGGTGGTGACGTAGGAGTGAATGAGAAAAGGATCAAATATTGGTGGTTAAGACTGAATAATGACATCACAACTGTTAATTTAAAATGAGTTATTCCTCTAAACATGGCTTCAAATGCCCCAAATTTTTCACGCTGCCGCTGTTCAGCCCTCAGCAAACACTGGTAGCGAGGACATTTTTTTGTGGCCCTCTCTATCATCAAAGTTGCCCATCCATGGGTTACGGCATGACAATATTTGTTCGGCCCCCGGCAACAATCTGGGTTTCTCATGTGGCCCCCCATGAAAAATAGTTGCCCACCCCTGATGTAGTGCATATATACTTGGTAATAGCTTTCACTCTCTCCTGTTATGTCCCCATCTACATTATATTATACTTGCGCTGTTCGCGTCAGCTGCGCCGAGTCACATTTTCGAGGAGCTGCACGCTGCAGCTGCACCGGCAGGCTCACCAGCCACGGCACACCCCTCATTCAGCTGCACCGGCAGGCTCACCAGCCACGGCACACCCCTCATTCAACGAGCATGTGAAGGCTTTGACACACACACACACACACACACACACACACACACACACACACACACACACACACACACACACAGTTTAGTTTCCTCTAAACAAAGGTCAATTGGAAACTTCCTGTTCGACACTGTTTCCATGGTGACGCTCGTCACGGTGGGCATCAGTAGTGTTGACACACGCGCACGCGCGCGTGCACACACACACACACACACACACACACACACACACACACACACACACACTGTTGTCTCTGTTGACAGTGTCCTCCCTTCACACTGGCTACTTGCCAATTTGACAGAAAATAAACTTCGCAAACCGCAATATTTGAGAAAAGCTGCTGCAAAATCAAGCATTTTTGATTGCAACAATCACAAATCAACTCTTAAGCCCAGTTCAGACCATTGATTCCCAACAAGACTGGAGGCAACTTGCAACTGTTTGCAATGTGCCGGTCTGCAGCGTTCTCAGAACCTGCCTGTTCACACCAATGCAAATAGACGAGGCAGTGTGTCAGTCCACTCTGTGTACTTCTGTACACTACTGTTTCTGTTTGTTTGTTTGTTTGTTTGTTTGTTTGTTTGTTTTTGCAGCTGGACAATCAAAATAGCTGCGTAAAAAATAAAATAAAATGTAGAACATGCGTCTTTGACGTTCTTCAGCAGAAGGACCCCTTGGTTGATAGAGAAACAGAGCAGGAACCTCCTACGGGTTAAAATGAATTAATAAAATTGTGTTGCATTTTAAGTGTGGCCTATAATACAATACTTTCTCTTAATAATAATGAAATTTGATTATTTTTCACAGATTACATCATCATTCATTTACATCATAGAGAAAAAATAGTAGGCCTGTGATTAATAACCCATATAAAAGACTGACACCACAACAAACAGAGACACCCCAATACAACAACAAAACACAATACTATTATTTGGTACTTCTTACACACATACACCCTCTTCATACACACAACTTTTCATTTCAAGAAAAATGTGAAAGGAGTATATTATCGCTCAGATCCTGGGGCAAGTAATTTATTAGCTGCTGCCATATTTTCATAAATTAATAGTATACGTCTTCTTGCCAGGAAGAGAAGTTTGTT
>NC_139624.1:16466184-16471184 GCF_964638095.1 Poromitra crassiceps
TGCGTTGGCACAGCATCGAACAGAGATCTGGCAAACAAGACTAATCGCATTCTAATGGCATAGACGTATAGAAGGAGGTTAAGGGTTCACCAAAGAAGGCCGCATTTCTACACCGCATTTGAAGGAGCCTTCAAAACGGGACCGCCTGGTCGCCGCCGTGTCGCACTGCGGTGACGCATTCAAACTTCACACACACACACACACACACACACACACACACACACACACACACACACACACACACACAATCGCTGTGGCCATCTGGTTCATTCTTTCTCTCTGATGAAGATTGGGAATCCATTTCCCAGAGTGCACTTCTCCGGTCTCTTCTATCTCTTTCTCATTCCTTCCTTTTGTCTAAAACTCCCTATTCTCTCCCCCCCTCACTCTCCCTCTCCCTCTCCCTCTCTCTCCCTCTCCCTCTCTCTCTCTCTATCCATATCTCGCCCTCTCTCTCCCTCTCTCTCTCCCTCTCTCTCTCTCTCTCCCTCTCCCTCTCTCTCCCTCTCCCTCTCTCTCTCCATATCTCGCCCTCTCTCTCCCTCTCCCTCTCTCTCTCTCCCTCTCTCTCTCTCTATCCATATCTCGCCCTCTCTCTCCCTCTCTCTCTCCCTCTCTCTCTCTCTCTCCCTCTCCCTCTCTCTCCCTCTCCCTCTCTCTCTCCATATCTCGCCCTCTCTCTCCCTCTCCCTCTCTCTCTCTCCCTCTCTCTCCCTCTCCCTCTCTCTCCCTCTCTCCATATCTCGCCCTCTTTCTTTCTCCTCAAATTGAAGGATTTAACTCTGTTCCAGATAATGTGAGAGCGCACGTACGCTCGCTCACACACACTCACACACACACACACACACACACACACACACACACCTGCAGGCGTGTTCCCTGTCCCAGCTCTCATTACCCAGAATGCACCAGGGATCTGTTCCTCCTCTCAGAGAGGCACAGAGGGGGATTGTGGGATAGATCAGCCTGATTATCTCTCTCTCACACACATGCGTGCGTGCGTGCGTGCGTGGACGCACACACACACACACACACACTTTTCCCTGTCACTTCTGTTTGATTTGTTTCTCTCTTCTGGTTACTATAGCAACAGTATAATTAGTGCAGCACTAATTGGTGCTTAATGAAGGTCCAGTGGGCGGGGCTTCTAATGGGATTATAATATTGCTTGCTATTGTTCTATCTCGGTGTGTGTGCTTTGCCTTTGTCTGTTTGTGTATGTGTGTCTGTGTGCGCTTGTTTGTTTAATTAACACATTTTAATTTATGAATTAATTAAATCTGGTGTGTGTGTATTCATGTGTGTATGTATTTATGTGTGTGCGTGCGTGCGTGTGTGTGTGTGTGTGTGTGTGTGCGTGTGTGTGTGTGTGTGTGTACGTGTGTGTGCGTGTGTGTGTGTGTGTGTGTGTGTGTGTGTGTGTGTGTGTGTGTGTGTGTGTGTGTGTGTGTGTGTGTGTAGGTGAAGTGCTGTAAGTACTGGCCGGATGACACAGAGATCTATAGAGACATGAAGGTGACGCTGATTGAGACGCAACTTCTGTCTGAGTATGTGATCAGGACCTTCGCTGTGGAGAAGGTAAACACACACACACACACATTCTCTCTCTCTCTCACACACACACACACACACACACACACACACACACACATGTCAGCACAGAAATAAAGGATGCTGTCTGACCCCAGATTGTCCAGTCCTGGACAATCACTCCTGATTGTTCACTCCTGAATCCTGCAGTTTCTACTCTCTCTTTCTATAGCTCTCTCAGATGGGAGGGGCTGGACTTCAGGTCCTCTCTCTCAGATGGCAGGGGCTGGACTTCAGGTCCTCTCTCTCAGATGGGAGGGACTGGACTTCTGGTCCTCTCTCTCAGATGGCAGGGGATGGACTTCAGGTCCATCTGTCTCAGATGGCAGGGGCTGGACTTCAGGTCCTCTCTCTCAGATAGGAGGGACTGGACTTCAGGTCCATCTTTCTCAGATGGCAGGGGCTGGACTTCAGGTCCTCTCTCTCAGATAGGAGGGACTGGACTTCTGGTCCACCTGTCTCAGATGGGAGGGGCTTGACTTCAGGTCCTTCTGTCAGATGGAAGGGGTGGGACTTCAGGACTGAGACCTAACCCTCTCTATTAAGAAAGTGATGAGAATGCACTATTTTTAGCTGTGACCAGCAGCTCTATAAGCGGCTATATCCACAGGGAAGGTGTTTTTCAGATTAAAATGCTTTGGAAATCATGTCCAGAGCACTTCCAATGCGCACAGACCACAGCGCACGGAACGTTTTTAGTGGCCGGGCCAGCGAAGCGGCAGGGCCACTGTTTGTATTTGCCAATATTCTTCTTCTTCTTCTTTTTCTGGGAAGTTGGACTTCCCATGCATGAAAATAAATCTAACTTTGCACAAAGGTCCAGTCCCATGACAAACTTCGTCAACGCGGATTTTGGCAATAGTCCTGATGGTGGCGCTACAGCGACCGTCTAAAGTTTCAAACTTTGAAAATTCATAATAAATCAGGCATACATACGTGCTACGGCTTTGCAACTTTCACCGAAATGTGGGCCCAAATGAGGAGAAACTTTTGTAATATGTTCTACGAGTGTCATCTGGTTCTTGGTAGAGAAAGACGGACATTATCAGAACCTTCCTTCACCTGTCTGTCTCTCTCTCCACCTGTCTGTCTGTCTGTCTGTCTGTCTGTCTGTCAGAGGGGTGTAGCAGAGATCAGAGAGATCCGTCAGTTCCACTTCACCGGTTGGCCGGATCACGGCGTGCCGCTTCACGCCACGGGCCTGCTGGGATTCATCCGCCGCGTGAAAACAAAAACCCCGCCCACAGCCGGACCCACTGTGGTGCACTGCAGGTACACACACACACACACACACACACACACACACAGGAAGCTTTTGAGAATTTGCGCTTGTTTGTTCCATTTAACACATTGACTGCCAGACGTTTTTTTTTGCTGTAGATAGCTTCTGCCAAGCCGTTTTTTGAGGATTATGGCTCATTTTATAAGAGCCGAGGATTCGTTTCAGCTTGGAGTTTGTGAACATACAATATCTCAAAAGTACTAATAGAATGTGTACTTTCTCTGTCTAAAAGAGTTAGTTTGTAGAGTTAGTAGTTATGTAAGCATTAGCAGTTGAATACAGCATGGTTTTAGCGTGAAAAAGAATATTCAGAGATAAACGGCTTTTTGTGAAATTGGATGGAACTGTCACTTTAACCATTCATTTTTGGCTCTCTCTCTCTCTCTCTCCCTCCCCCTCTCGCTCTCTCTCTCTCTCTCCCTCCCTCTCGCTCTCCCTCCCTCTCTCTCTCTCTCTCTCTCTCTCTCTCTCTCCCTCCCTCTCGAGTTGCTTCAACTCCGCCCTCCGTGGGCGGACAAGCTTGTCACCAGTCAGTGCTTTGCTGCTCTCCTGTGCCTGTCTGCACAGCCGCTGTTTGAGGAAGTCGGGATGGACTCACTCGTTTGGAGTTTTGGTTGAGAGAAGCTTTTGCGATTCTGGTCATATTTATGCTGCGTGTTTCAAAGTGTGTTCGTCCACCTGTAATCTATCACCCGATCATAGTAGATCGGCTGAATCTATTATGTAAATTTGCAATCCCGCATCGCCAGCAATCAGCGCGAAAAGGAGAATGGCTGGGCTGAGAATGGCTTGACAAGTTAAAAAAATGCTTTCCTTCCTCTAGCAAGGAGAGCACTGTTGCCACTTAGTGGGTCGGTGGAATGGGTTGTAAACGTTCGGTGGCTCCAATAATTATATAAGAGATGTAAAAGGCTTAGATGCACAACCCACCGTCAAAAAAAAAAAATCGATGCCAAAAACACGTAAACACGTTGTTGGCAGGGAACAGCTGGATTCTGAAAACGTGTTCATACGTTGTTGGCAGTGAATGAGTTAAATGTATTTTGATTAATGACTGTTTTAAGAAGCATTTGAGTAAAAATGATTGAATAATTATTAAGTATTTAACAATTAAAGCTCATTATGGATTCTTGTTGGACGGAACAAACATCAGTTGAGATTAGTAGGCTTTGATACGGATTTCTGACGTGTGTGTGTGTGTGTGTGTGTGTGTGTATGTGTGTGTGTGTGTGTCTGTGTGTGTCTGTGTGTGTGTGTGTGTGTGTGTGTGTGTGTGTGTGTGTGTGCGTGCGTGCGTGCGTGCATGTGTGTGTGTGTGTGCACACGCGTGCAGTGCGGGGGCGGGACGTACCGGCTGCTTCATAGTGATTGACATCATGCTGGACATGGCTGAGCGAGAGGGAGTCGTCGACATCTACAACTGTGTGAGAGAGCTGAGAGCACGAAGGGTTAACATGGTCCAGACAGAGGTACACACACACACACACACACACACACACACACACACACACACACACACACACACACACACACGCTCACTCACACACACACACACACACACACACACACACACGCGCGCGCGCGCGCGCGCTCACTCACACACACAAACACACACACACACACACACACACACACACACACAGGGTGAGAGAGCTGAGAGATATTATTCAGTGTTTTATTAAAAGACTGTGATGTCTTCAGAGTAGTGTCATCAGATAGTGGTTGATGTCATCAGAGTGATCTCATCAGATAGTGGTTGATGTCATCAGAGTGATCTCATCAGATAGTGGTTGATGTCATCAGAGTGATCTCATCAGATAGTGGTTGATGTCATCAGAGTGATCTCATCAGATAGTGGTTGATGTCATCAGAGTGATCTCATCAGATAGTGGTTGATGTCATCAGAGTGATCTCATCAGATAGTGGTTGACAGTTCACGACAGGAAGACTGTCATGAGTAGGGAGAAAGGGACAGAAGAATGTAGGGAAACAGTGGATGGAAATCCAGAAGGAGGTGGTAATGCAACATAACGGATGCCAACTGCCATAAAGCACCACAGAAGAAGAAGAAGAAGGAAGGCTGTGATGTCATTAGAGTAATGTCATCAGATAGTGATTGATAGGACAC
>NC_139624.1:16476184-16516184 GCF_964638095.1 Poromitra crassiceps
CACAACAGCTTTTAGCTATGTTTAATTCAAGGAAAATGACGCTGGTGTGTGGAAATGAACGGAGCTTTTCCCCCGTGATGGGCGTGGCCTATTTCATGCAGTGTCTCTATTGCTACTTTTTAGTCGCTCCTTTTATCGCTTCACAGTTAAGTCTCTTCACGTTGTTCTACTGAACGTGTTTCCTTGCCGGACTGTCATATAGGACTTCCGTCACAGCCCAGCCAGCCAGATTTCACCTGCAGCATCTGGACGGTTGTGAGTCAGACCCTCAGTCGCTGGAAGCTCTGCTGACGTCGACGGTGGGTCTGTCTGTCCACCTGAGACTATGATGTGTGCGGCAGCATTAGAGTAGCACAGATCAGTGTAGAAACCAGGGAGCCGTATTTAAATGGACCGCGTTGTGGTGAGAATGGATGGGATTGGTGAATGAATAGAAATGCTGATCCAATCAGTGGGCTGTCAGCTGATTACAGCGGGGGTGTGGCCTGTGACTTCCGTGTCTTGCATAAACTAGCGCGATGCTTCATACACACACCAAACACACACACACACACACACACACACACACACACACACACACACACACACACACCTCTGAGCCTTACCAAGACCAGGCTGCTTCTGTCACTGTTAAGGCTCAATAATATTAACAACCCTCTGTTCTGATTGGCTAACCGTTTCAAAAGTGAAACTTGAGACATGGCGGACCGGCGGCTACAGGTGGAGAAAACTCTAATAACAACCTAGACAAAAAGGATGGGGCTGGACTTCAGGTCCTCTCTCTCAGAGGGGAGGGGCTGGACTTCAGGCCCTCTCTCTCAGAGGGGAGGGGCTGGACTTCAGGTCCTCTCTCTCAGATGAGAGGGGCTGGACTTCAGGTCCTCTCTCTCAGAGGGGAGGGGCTGGACTTCAGGTCCTCTCTCTCAGATGGGAGGGGCTGGACTTCAGGTCCTCTCTCTCAGAGGGGAGGGGCTGGACTTCAGGTCCTCTCTCTCAGATGGGAGGGGCTGGACTTCAGGTCCTCTCTCTCAGAGGGGAGGGGCTGGACTTCAGGCCCTCTCTCTCAGAGGGGAGGGGCTGGACTTCAGGTCCTCTCTCTCAGAGGGGAGGGGCTGGACTTCAGGTCCTCTCTCTCAGATGGGAGGGGCTGGACTTCAGGTCCTCTCTCTCAGATGGGAGGGGCTGGACTTCAGGTCCTCTCTCTCAGATGAGAGGGGCTGGACTTCAGGTCCTCTCTCTCAGATGGGAGGGGCTGGACTTCAGGTCCTCTCTCTCAGAGGGGAGGGGCTGGACTTCAGGTCCTCTCTCTCAGATGGGAGGGGCTGGACTTCAGGTCCTCTCTCTCAGATGGGAGGGGCTGGACTTCAGGTCCTCTCTCTCAGATGAGAGGGGCTGGACTTCAGGTCCTCTCTCTCAGATGGGAGGGGCTGGACTTCAGGTCCTCTCTCTCAGATGGGAGGGGCTGGACTTCAGGTCCTCTCTCTCAGATGAGAGGGGCTGGACTTCAGGTCCTCTCTCTCAGATGGGAGGGGCTGGACTTCAGGTCCTCTCTCTCAGATGAGAGGGGCTGGACTTCAGGTCCTCTCTCTCAGAGGGGAGGGGCTGGACTTCAGGTCCTCTCTCTCAGATGAGAGGGGCTGGACTTCAGGTCCTCTCTCTCAGATGAGAGGGGCTGGACTTCAGGCCCTCTCTCTCAGAGGGGAGGGGCTGGACTTCAGGTCTGAGACCAGGACTTCACATTGATTCTCTGAGAGTCCTGTTCACAGTCTGACCACTGTGTCTGTGTGTGTGTGTGTGTGTGTGTGTGTGTGTGTGTGTGTGTGTGTGTGTGTGTGTGTGGGTGCGCGCTTGCTGTTGCAGAGCTACAAGCAGCCGTCAGCGTTCATAGTTACCCAGCATCCTTTGCCAAACACAGTGAAGGACTTCTGGCGTCTCGTCCTCGATTATCACGTGACCTCCATCGTCATGCTAAACGATGTGGACCCTGCACAGGTACACACACACACACACACACACACACACACACACACACACACTTGGCCCTCTGAACAGAGTAAGGGCTAGTGGTTGACATGTTTATGAAATGGGTTAACCCGGTGGTTCCCGACCTTAGGGTCGCGACCCTAAGTGGGGTTGCCTGGAATTCAAATAAGGTCGCCTGAATTAAAAAAGTAAATAAATACAGTAACACCACACAAAAGTAGCAAAGATGATTAGGGTAGTTTTTTTAGTTCTGAGTTTAAAGTGAAAGTGATCATCTCTAAGTCTAAGATTTCTGTTTTGTTCTCTTGGGTGACACCTATGGCGATGAGTGGTAATTGCAGGTGAGATCCACACTGTCAATGGGCTCACTATCAGATAGTGACTTTAATTACTATTATTTTTTAGATGAAAATGTTTGAGATTATAACTTTAAATCAGGTTTCTGAGATTAAAGTCAGAATTCTCAGATTTAATTAAAGAATTCTGAGGGGGAAAAGAAGCACACTGTTTGTTACATGTGACATCACTGACGATGTCACTGATGATATTACCGACGGTGTACTGGAATTTGAATGTCTAGGGTCCCTAGATTTTTGTGACATCAAAATCGGGTTGAGAACCCCTGGGTTAACCCTTTGAGAGCCGTCATCAGGAGTCAGACGGACATCAGATCTATGTATCATCATAGAGGGAAATGAGACTGACATGCACACATGATGTAACTTTACAACTGTTGTAACGATGTAACTTTACAACTGTTTTAACGATGTAACGTTACAACAGTTGCAGTTAGGGCTAAGTAATAGGGGCAAGGGGTGTATTGGGATTGGGTTTTAATCTTACTCTCTCTCCATCTCTCTACCTCTCTCTCTCCCTGTCTATCTCTCCCTACCTCTCTCTCTGTCTCTATCTCCCTGTCTCTCTCTCTGACTTTGTCTCTCTCTTTCTGTCTTTCTCTGTCTCTATCTCCCTCTCTCTCTCTCACTTTGTCTCTCTCTTTCTGTCTCTCTCTGTCTCTATCTCCCTGTCTCTCTCTCCCTCTCTCACTTTGTCTCTCTCTCTCTTTCTGTCTTTCTCTGTCTCCCCCTGTCTCTCTCTCTGTCTCTCTCTGTCTCTATCTCCCTGTCTCTCTCTCCCTCCCTCTCTCACTTTGTCTCTTTCTCTCTCTCTCTTTCTGTCTTCTCTGTCTCTCCCTCTCTCCCTCTCTCCCTCTCTCTCTCTCTCTCTCTCTCTCTCCAGCTCTGTCCTCAGTACTGGCCAGAGAACGGTCTCCATCGTCTGGGCTCTCTGCAAGTCGAGTTTGTTTCTGCTGATCTGGAGGAAGACGTGATCAGCCGCATCTTCAGGATCTATAACACAGCCAGGGTACACGCGCATGCACGCACACACACCTACACACACCTATACACACACTCTCTCTCTCACACACACACACACACACACACACACACCTACACACACCTATGCACACACCTAGACACACACTTAACCTGTACACGCACACACAAAATCTCTCTCACACACACACACACACACACACACACACACACACACATGCACACACACACAAGGCTAGGGTGCGTTTCATTTCAACCCTTTCTCCTCCCTTGGTCAGTGTGAACCCCATTCGACCATCTTTCATGTTTGGGTGTGTTTGATGTTAACTCCCATTATCTCGACCTGGATAGCTAGGCTTAGATAGTGAGGTAATATGCAGTTGTGCGGTGGTAGCATGGAGGGGGGTGTTTCCAGGACGCTGGATTACACCGTTAAGCCTTCTTGAGGTGTCGTGGGCCTAACTTAACGAAACATCGGTGAAGGAAGGTGCCCACTTGAAAACCCCAATGACATGCTTCATACAGCTGTTGGCTAGGGTAGGTAACTGGTGATTTGTGTCTTGTTTATTAGTTTGTTAGCCTGTTAGCTTGTTTTATTCTGGATTGGGCTTCTAAATGTGTTTTTCCTCAGATTTTGGCACAAGGGATAGTAACATCTTGTCCTGTGTATTAATTAATACCCATTCCTCCCTCTCGGCAGATGAGAATGTGTTTGGTTTTAACCTCTTCTCTTCCCTGCCAGGCATAGTTTGGTTTTGGGTGTGTTTGATTTGTACCTCATTTCCCCCTCTGTCTGTCTGTGAAAGTGTAGCTTGTGTTTGATCCAAATCTCCTTCTTCCCTGTGTCAGGTAACATTTGGGTTTAAATGTGTTTGATTTAAATCTCCTCTCCTCCCTGTCTGGCCAAGTTTATCTCAGGATGTGTTTGATTTTGATCTCCTCTGCTCCCTCCATGACTCCATAAGTTTACATCAGCTCCCATTCTGCCCCAATACTCCCAGATTCACAATCTGATGTTTGATTTGTACTCCTCCTCCCCCCTTTCTCAGGCAGCCCAGCTGTGTCCTATGTCAAACTGTAGGGTGCGTTTCATTTGAACCTTCTCTGCACGTTCGGTCTGACGTCATCTAGCTCAGGGTGTGTTTGATTCATTAACACTGTGTCCCCCCAGCAGCAGGACACAACTGTATTGTGCAGCGGTCTAAATACTATAAAGGACACAATCTAGATTAGGGTGTGCTTGATTTGAACTACCTCTCCTCCCTCTAAGTTAAAGTCAGGATGAGTTTTATTTGAACCCACAGCACATGTCTCAATTTAGAATTGTATGCTGTGGGACAACTTTTCTAACCCTCATGCAACAGGCCAAGCAAGGTGCTGGTCACACCTGGGCAGGACTGAGGACGTACTCGTGTCCAACCAGCCTCATGTTGAAGTTAGGGTGTGTTTGATTTGAAGTTCCTCTCCTCCCTCTGTCAGAGATTGTCTTAGGGCGTTTTTAAGTTTGAGCTCCAAATGCTACTGTCTGAATACTGTAAACCTGACAAAGTTTAGGTGTGTTTGATTTTAATTTTGACCTCATCCCCACGTTCTTAGAGTATATGTTTTGGGGGTGGTTAATTTAAAACTTCTCCTTCTGCTGATATCTGACCAGTTTTAGGTTAGGGTGTGTTTGATTGAAACACCTCCCTTGGACATTCTTCAAGTTAGGGTGAGTTTGATTCCAACGCCCTATCCTGCCCCCATCTGACAAAGTGTAGGCCAGGGTGTGTTTGATTCAAGTGGCCTCTTCTTCCTCTGCCAGACACAGGCGGGGTGGCAAGGGGGCGCTAGAGTTGCCCCAAGAATTTGCCAAGCTCCCCAAAAACACCCCCTGTAATTTTCTTTGGAGAAGAAAGTTACAGTATGAAAACTTAGGATCAGTGTGTGACAGTGATCAGTGTGTGACAGTGGCCCCGTGCGCGTGCGTTAAAACACATCATTATTACTTGCCGGCATCCAGTCCAAGTGCCTATGATTAACACCTCGAATCTGTCTGATTTAATTGTGACAAACTGGGTCTCTGCTAAAAGACGTTAATGTACGTAGGCTACTTATGACTAATTGACACCACGTCAGCTAATGACATGTTTGTAGACGCTTTTTGGACAGCTGATCCGCTTGGGAAATAAAGCAACAAAGACGCTATTTTAGGCGTTCTTCCGACAATAAATATAGACTATTATTAGAGGGGTAACTTGATGTGGAGTCGGCCTGGAAATTAACTGAGTGTAAAGACGACGTTTGCTTGATTTTAGCCTTTTGGCCTACTTTACCATCCCAGTCACCGTTTCCCACTGTCTCCAAAATGTGCATGGATCAAAGTTAACGCACAGGTGCGCACATTCTCCCATTCAAGTTTGTTTTATAGATCACAACTTGTGCGTGGGGAAGTGGCATATGCGCCTCTTTCAGGCCCCTTTTGTGCGCTACGGACGGTTATAATGAGATCCTCCACTCTAGTAGAAAGGATTGGACGATTAATGTTAATTAATTAATTGGAGAATGCATAGAGGCACTTTGACTATAGTTATCTCCACTTTACTAATTGATTTGATACCATTAAAAACTGAAATTCAATTAACAGAAATTGCAATCGGAAAAAGGAGATCCTCAACTTTAAATAAACAATGAGTGCTTCTTATTAAAGGTGGCTCTGAATTAGTCATCAAATCAATTCTGTACTAAGCATTTTTAATATCTTTAAATATGTGATCTGGGGCCACTTCCTCCGGATGAAATTACAAAATGTTCAATTGTTTATCATGCTAGTATAGCCAAATACAAGTATCAAAACACCTGTAGTCCAGCTCAGTCACTGTCTTGTCACTGGTGTGGTTGTTATGTCTAGTACAGTCTATATCAATGCTTTTTACTCTAGCATACAGTAGGCTACTGTACAGTATGATGAATGGATGTGCCTGTGGCACTGTTTGTTAACATGACTAATACAGTGATTAATTTGTCTCTAAGATATAGCACATTTTAAACCTTTTGTGTAACTTGTGACTAGAAACTCTTGATTTACCGTCGACAATCATGTGCTGCATAGCATAGCCTTGTGTAACTGGACTCAGTCTTAACATGTGTGACATAGGGCTAAAGACACAGTCAGTCTTCAGCTCATTGAAGCACAAACATGCATCATGTTGGGTTGGGGATTTGGCTCTCAATTGAAAAACGGTGGCCCTACTTGTCTAGCAGTATAGCCTAATTCAAACCCTAGCCTACATCTTTACTTTCCTATCTGCGCTCTGACAGAATTTATACTGTTGATGTCTGACAGGTTCTTTTAGGGTGTGTTTGTTTTGAGCTCCCTGTCCTTCCTGTGTGACAGGTCTTAGGTTTAGGGTGTGTTTGTTTTGAGCGCCCTGTCCTTCCTGTGTGACAGGTCTTAGTTTTAGGGTGTGTTTGTTTTGAGCTCCCTGTCCTTCCTGTGTGACAGGTCTTAGTTTTAGGGTGTGTTTGTTTTGAGCTCCCTGTCCTTCCTGTGTGACAGGTCTTAGGTTTAGGGTGTGTTTGTTTTGAGCTCCCTGTCCTTCCTGTGTGACAGGTCTTAGGTTTAGGGTGTGTTTGTTTTGAGCTCCCTGTCCTTCCTGTGTGACAGGTCTTAGTTTTAGGGTGTGTTTGTTTTGAGCTCCCTGTCCTTCCTGTGTGACAGGTCTTAGGTTTAGGCTGTGTTTGTGTTGAGCTCACTGTCCTTCCTGTGTCCACAGCCCCAGGATGGGTACCGCATGGTGCAGCAATTCCAGTTCCTGGGCTGGCCGATGTACCGCGACACGCCCACAAACAAGCGCTCCTTCCTCAAACTCGTCCATCAGGTCGACAAATGGCAGGACGAGTACGACGGGGGGGAGGGGCGCACTGTGGTGCACTGCCTGTAAGAACACACACGCACGCACACACACACACACACACACACACACACACACACACACACACTCTGTTTGTTCCTCTGTGCTCATTATTGATGTTTTGTCTCCATCTAGTGGTGGGACAACTACTACTACTACTTATTTTATTTTTTCAAGTTTTTATTTGTTCTCTTTTTAAATTTCTTTGTTAATCCACATGTGTGTGTGAGCACTTAATACAAATCACTGTACATTTCATTACTTTGCCCAACCTTCTACATTAGGTCTCTTCCACTAGCCCTTCCTCTCCATTCACACACCCTCTCTCACACACCCAACCACTCTCAATCACCCTTTTTGAAGTTTGCCTTCTCTCTTACACACACATGCACACGCAGGAGTGTGCACGCACACGCACAGACACACATGCACACACGCACACACACACACACACACACACACACACACACACACTCAATCCCCCCCCCCCCCCCCTCCGGTTCTCCTCTACTCATAGCTCTCTCACATTTTGTGCATACATCCCATCAAATACATATTTATGCCTAGAGGACATACTCATACATCTTAAAGGGAAAAAAGGCTTTTCAGTTAGGATTACGAACATAATATACATATGGTAAGTTGTAATATTGTACACATACATCAGAATATATAACAACAAACAAACAACAAGAAAGAAAAAATAAGAGAAAGAAACAAAAACACTATAGATCCAAGGTTTTTTCTTTCTTCTTTCTGATTTCCCCCCATTTTCTCCCGAATTGTCGGCTACTTGGCCAATTCTCCCGCCTGCTGCCCCGGTCGCTGCTCCACCCTCTGCCCATCTGGGGAGAGCCGTAGACTAGCACCATGCTAGCACCACGCTAGGATCACGCTATTCCCACCAGTTCCCTTCCGTCCCGAACAGGTGCCCCCGACCGACCAGAGGAGGCGCTAGTGCAGCGATCCGTTTGGCAACCCAGTTTCAGATGAAACCACGCCCGAACTCATTTAGATCGGCTTCCCACCCACCCACAGACACAGCCAATCGTGCCTGTATGGACACCCGACCAAGCCGGAGCTAACGCGGGGGCGCAAACCTGCGACCCTCGTGTTGGTAGGCAGGGAATCTACCGCTACGTTACCCGGACGACTAGAACCAAGGGTTTGAGACATAAATCTTAATCTAGTTATTGGTCTATTGTACAAGGTGGTTAGATCATGAAATATTGAGAGCTATTTGGTCCCATTTCAACTTCATCTTTTTTCATCAAATTGTCCATTTATCATGAAATTAAGTGTGTTGGAGTCTTAGCATGTATGTTATTTTCTCCATATTGCAGATAAATCTAACTATGCATATCCATTCTTCCCAAGTTGGTGGCTCCGTATTGAGCCATCTCAAAGTTATTGCTCTTTTGGCTGCGACCAGCAGCAATGCTTGAAAGAGATACAGTATGTTTGTTTTCTGCCCCCCTAGCTCTTCAGGTAGGACCTCTAGAATAGCTTCCAGAGGGTCTCTGGGTCGTTGGACTCAACGTCCAAGACGTCTTTCCACAATGTCTTTCGTTTTTGACATTTGAATTTGGATTCATTTTTGCCACAATTTGAAGGGTTCTTTTTTATTTATTTTTTATTTAACCTTTATTTAACCAGATAAGACATTTGAGATACAAGATCTCTTTTGCGAATGTGATCTGGCCAAGAAGGCAGCAATTACAAGCCAGGTTACAATCAACATAAATTACAGTAAATAAAAGGAAACATAAAAACAGGGCTATAAAGCTGAAACATTTCAAAAAGCAGGGACATCCAAATACATCATAAAATAAATGTATTTCCAAGAGTAATAAATAACACAAGATCAAGAACGTAAAAAACATATGGCCTAAAAACAAGAATAACAAGAATAACAGGTCTCTAAAAACAATTACTTTCCATTGGAATAATTGGAATGCTCTCCACCAATTAGAATGTGTGACTTTATGGGTATGAGCACATTATGTCTTATGCCATATCTCTTCCATCATCTCTTGGTCAAGTTCCCCCTCTACTGATGCTACTTATTATACAGTACTACTTCTATCAATGCTGAACTGAAATGGTTCCCCTCTGTTCACTAGTGATGTTTTGTCTCCATCTAGTGGTGCAAACAGACTTTTACTGTCTACCTCGACTACCCTTCTCTTCTTCTGCATCTCATCATCTCTACCTTTTTACTTTCAATCCTCTCCCCTTCTCTCCCCTCCTCCCCCTCCCCTCTCCTCTCTCCTCCCCTCTCCTCTCTCCTCCTCTCCCCTCTCCCCTCTCCTCTCTCCCCCCCTCCCCTCTCCTCTCTCCTCCCCTCTCCCCCCCTCCCCTCTCCTCTCTCCTCCCCCCCCTCCCCTCTCCTCTCTCCTCCCCTCTCCTCTCTCCTCCTCTCCCCTCTCCCCTCTCCTCTCTCCCCCCCCTCCCCTCTCCTCTCTCCTCCCCTCTCCCCCCCCTCCCCTCTCCTCTCTCCTCCCCCCTCTCCTCTCTCCTCCCCTCTCCCCTCTCCTCCTCTCTCCTCCTCTCCCCTCTCTTCTCTCCTCCTCTCCCCTCTCCTCTCCCCTCTCTTCTCTCCTCTCCTCCTCTCTCCTCTCCCCTCTCCCCTCTCTTCTCTCCTCCTCTCCTCCTCTCCCCTCTCCTCTCTCCACTCTCCTCCTCTCTCCTCTCCCCTCTCCCCTCTCTTCTCTACTCCTCTCCCCTCTCTCCTCCACTCTCCTCTCCTCTCTCCTCCTCTCCCCTCTCCTCTCCTCTCTCTTCTCTCCTCCTCTCTCCTCTCTCCTCCCCTCTCCTCTCTCCTCCCCTCTCCTCTCTCCTCCTCTCTCCTCTCTCCTCTCCTCTCTCCTCCTCTCTCCTCTCTCCTCCCCTCTCCTCTCTCCTCCTCTCTCCTCTCTCCTCCCCTCTCCTCTCCTCTCTCCTCCTCTCTCCTCTCTCCTCCCCTCTCCTCTCCTCTCTCCTCTCTCCTCCTCTCTCCTCTCTCCTCCCCCCTCTCCTCCCCTCTCCCCTCTCCTCCTCTCTCCTCCTCTCCCCTCTCTCCTCTCCTCCTCTCCCCTCTCCTCTCCCCTCTCTTCTCTCCCCTCTCCTCTCCCCTCTCTTCTCTCCTCCTCTCTCCTCTCCTCCTCTCTCCTCTCCCCTCTCCCCTCTCTTCTCTCCTCCTCTCCTCCTCTCCCCTCTCCTCTCTCCTCTCTCCTCCACTCTCCTCCTCTCTCCTCTCCCCTCTCTTCTCTACTCCTCTCCTCCTCTCCCCTCTCCTCTCCCCTCTCTCCTCCACTCTCCTCTCCCGTCTCCTCTCTCCTCCTCTCCCCTCTCCTCTCCCCTCTCTTCTCTCCTCCTCTCTCCTCCCCTCTCCTCTCTCCTCCCCTCTCCTCTCTCCTCCCCTCTCCTCTCTCCTCCTCTCTCCTCCCCTCTCCTCTCCTCTCTCCTCCTCTCTCCTCTCTCCTCCCCTCTCCTCTCTCCTCTCTCCTCCTCTCTCCTCTCTCCTCCCCTCTCCTCTCCTCTCTCCTCTCTCCTCCTCTCTCCTCTCTCCTCCCCTCTCCTCTCTCCTCTCCTCAGTAACGGAGGAGGTCGTTCTGGGGTCTTCTGCAGCATCAGTATCGTGTGTGAGATGTTGCGTCAGCAGCGATGTGTCGATGTTTTCCACGCCGTCAAAACACTGAGGAACAACAAACCCAACATGGTGGACCTGCTGGTAACAGACACACACGCATGCACGGTCGCACGAACACGCACGCACGCACGCACACACACACACACACACACACACACACACACACACACACACACACAGAGTAATACTACTACTTTTGCTAAGGCTATATGCACACTATAATATGTCTTAGTTTTCCTTTAACTTTTGCTACGTTTACGCCTTGCTCACAGTTTCTGCTTTAGCGTGGACAGGTGGAAACAGACTCTTGTGGTTATATGATGCTAAACATCTTGTTTAATTAACAAAGTAGTTTAAAGAACACAAAGGGCCAAACATTTACTGCATACTGCCATTAGAAACGGAGTACAATTATATGATAATTAGCCACTGTCAGTAATCAATACAAATTATTAAACCATTACTCAAACCAATAACCAACAGCCGTCAACGTCAGAGAAGCTTATCATACTTAGCAGTTAGCTGGTGTCTCTGTAGTGACAAAACGATGTTCAGCCCACTTTGTATCATTACAATGTTGGTAATATAAGCAGATAGACGGTGTTTACCGTCTCCGCCCCGTCAGCTGGTATGGGTAATTAACGCTCGTTAAGGCTCTCGGTGTGATTGTGTGGATGTTGCGCGTACAGAAACAATCAAAATAAACAATCTGTCGTTGGAACAGCCGCCCTCGAGCACAACATCTGGTCGCTTCCATCTCAGAATGACGCGTTTAGCGGCATTCTGACACGGGATAAAGTGCAGAGCTCTCTGAGCAGGAAAACATGAAGACAATGTAAACACACACCCATCTCCATACAGTATATTACCCACATTGTAACGATACAACGCGGGTTGAAAATCTGCAAAGCCTTCCTTAAAGAAATCTACATATTAGCAGTTTGAATTAAACTGAACAATTATGACCATTCTAGAAACACAAGATTCACATGTAGGCAGTCTTCTTGTCAATTTGCCATCAAAATAATAATCCATAAAGATGAATCAGAAAGAAGAGAAAAAGACTTACGACAGCTAGACTGAGTTTAGCCATTTCACTTCGCAAACCAACCTCAGAGTAGACAATCTGCTTCCTGTTTACACTGGCATGCTCATGCCCAGTGCATGTGAGCAGATTGGGGTGTGTTTTCGGCATGTTTGTGTGGACAGAGATGACTTTCCTTTTCACACGCCGGTTTAGAAGGAAAACATATGATTGTGGGCGGAGCCTAAGTTCGGTCTAACCCCGCTGACGTACATCTCTCTCTCTGTCTCTCTCACTCTCCATCTCTCTCTCTGTCTCTCCCTCTGTCTCTCTCTCTGTCTCTCCCTCTGTCTCTCTCTCTGTCTCTCCCTCTGTCTCTCCCTCTGTCTCTCTCTCTGTCTCTCCCTCTGTCTCTCTCTCTGTCTCTCCCTCTGTCTCTCCCTCTGTCTCTCTCTCTGTCTCTCCCTCTGTCTCTCTCTCTGTCTCTCCCTCTGTCTCTCTCTCTGTCTCTCCCTCTGTCTCTCCCTCTGTCTCTCTCTCTGTCTCTCCCTCTGTCTCTCCCTCTGTCTCTCCCTCTGTCTCTCTCTCTGTCTCTCCCTCTGTCTCTCTCTCTGTCTCTCCCTCTCCATCTCCCTCTGTCTCTCCCTCTGTCTCTCCCTCTGTCTCTCACTCTCCATCTCCCTCTGTCTCTCTCTCTGTCTTTCCCTCTGTCTCTCACTCTCCATCTCCCTCTGTCTCTCTCTCTGTCTCTCCCTCTGTCTCTCCCTCTGTCTCTCCCTCTGTCTCTCCCTCTGTCTCTCCCTCTGTCTCTCCCTCTGTCTCTCTCTCTGTCTCTCCCCATGTCTCTCCCTCTGTCTCTCTCTCTGTCTCTCCCTCTGTCTCTCCCTCTGTCTCCACCAACAGGAGCAGTATAAGTTCTGTTATGAAGTGGCTCTGGAGTATCTCAGCTCTGCTTAGCCTCTTCTCTCCTTCAGATGAAGATGTACCAAGTTTGATGGGAGGAAGAGGAGGAAGAGGAGGGTATCAGCTACTGACTGAGGGCTCAGGGTTAACTAAGCTAACCCTGGGTGCTTTCTCAGGGTGAGCTTAGTTAAACTAAGGATAGATGTTTGGATGGTCTTGTTTGAGTTACTTGCTGACAGTCAGTGTACTACATGCAGTAGAAACCAGCCGACAGGCATCTCAGGCCTGGTGGAGACTGGAGACTTGGATTTGAGCAGGTGAGCCAGGTGAGCCAGGTGAGCAGTATGGAGGAATTTTATGTTTTTTTCTTCTTTTTTTATGTTTTTTTTTTTTTTTAACGTTTTTGCTTGTGACCGTGTTCACACTCAGCAGACAGCTCTACCTGCCTGACGCGGCCGGGCTCCATTTCTCCAAACTGGGACCATGCTGGCTGCATTCTACTGCATGTAGTACACTGACTGTCAGCAAGTACCTCATACAACCCCCACATCAACAAAATCACAACTATCCCTTTAAGGCTAACCCTGAGTCCTTCCTCAGGGTTTAACTAACCCTGAGCCCTTCCTCAGGGTTTAACTAACCCTGAGGAACAGGAGAAGAAGAAGGACTAGAGATGAAATCAGGAATAAGAGGAGGAAGAAGAGGAGGATTTTGCACTGCCTCGTGTGACTCTGAACTGATGACTGCGAGCATGGACACACACACACACACACACACACACACACACACACACTCCCTATGCCAGTATGCCAGGTCAGTTGTATCGCTGAGCTCCGATCGACTCACAAGCTTATTATTAGCATTATCATCATTATTATTATCACTATTATTATGAATAATAGTGATAATCACCGCGTGGCACCAGATGCTGTTGAATCATTTCTTTTCTCTGTGTTTGTTGTTGAAGCAGCTGAAATGAAAGAACCAAAACATTCTCTGTGTCGACGCCTCTCGAGGCTCCCGGGACTTTTCACAAGCTCGACATGTTTTGGGATTGAAGCTACTGAGACCTGTTGTGTCCACATTTCATATTTCCATGCCAAACAATGCCCAATATTCAGTGTCAGCGTTAGCGTTAGGCTAAGGCTAATCTCTCGAGACACACTTTCGACTTGCATCGGAAATGTGTCGGCAAGCTCCGTGAAAAGGGGTGCAACAGCTCAGAAATATTTGAATGAGCTTTGTATGCTTTTTTCCTATTTAAATAAATAAACTGAGACTGAAAAACTTAAAGACCCTCTAAAGTAAAAAAAATCAGTTGTTCTTCTCATTCCTTCATGGTGGATGTTTGAGCTTCACTGTGCAGAATGATGTCTGTGCAGAGTTTGACACTAGAAGGCTGTTTCCACAATCGTCTGCTGACAGTGGCAAGTTTCTCTGAGCTCACTGAAAAGGCGATTTTCAATTAGCATGATTCGTGACATCACATATACTGTAGCCAATCCCTGTCCAGTTAAAGCCCTTGTTTGTATGCTGTGATTGGCTTGTTCTAGATCAGCGTTTCCCAGCCAGGGGTATTTGAGCAGCTTGCAAGGGGGTACATGGAAGGATTGGGGATTACAATTTATTTCCAAAATGATTAAAAAGATATACATACCTTATTCCAAGTAATTTCATAAGCGTATTACTAAAATGGTATGTGCAACTTACCAGTAGTCCCGCCCTGGCAGGTGTCAGCTGTTAGGCTACTCTGTGAAGAGGTCACCGTTCACACACGTCACAACTGCGTGCAAAGAATTGTTCGCATGAGTGAAGCGGTAC
The DNA here is from genome assembly GCF_964638095.1 of Poromitra crassiceps. Classification (NCBI taxonomy): domain Eukaryota; kingdom Metazoa; phylum Chordata; class Actinopteri; order Beryciformes; family Melamphaidae; genus Poromitra; species Poromitra crassiceps. The sequence continues at coordinate 16,490,777 of NC_139624.1, forward strand.
TATTGGCATGGCAAAATAGCTCAAGGGCGTACATACGACAAAAAAGGTGGGGAACCACTGTTCTAGATAACCCTGATTGGTTGCTTTGGAATTTTTAATGTGGCAGAAGGAGCGGAAATCATTTTAAGGATTTTAACCAGATAATTTAACTTGTGTGTGTGTGTGTGTGTGTGTGTGTGTGTGTGTGTGTGTGTGTGTGTGTGTGTGTGAAAAATCATCAGACACAAATTATTATCCAAAGTAGAGAGTTTATATCCATCTTAAAACATTACTTTAGGGGGTCTTTAAGCCACATCCACTTTCAGTATAAACCCACCCACTTTTTTTTATTTAAGCTACGCCCCTCTGAGTACAGAGATAATTTAGTTGGTTCATTTGCAAAAACAGGTAGCCTATATCCATTTGTGTTTTTCATCCTTTTATATTATATTTTGATATATTTATATTGTAATTATTTTGTGTTTTGTATATATTTTTTATTATAAATCATAATTAAAACATTTTCACCTGATGATTTTCACATAGATACACGCATAGTCTGTGTGGGAACGCCCACAAAATGTTAGTACGGCTGGCACGTGAGACTAGACGTTGGGGGGAACCCCCATATCTCTCGATGGGCTGACTCACCAAAGGACGGTGCTGCGGCTCTGCAGTAGATTTGGGATTCAAGAGCAGGTACATAGACGTGTGTTCAGATGTGCATTTACTGCGGTGGTTGAATCCCCAATCCTGTCTGCCTGGGCTGGGCTAGCAGCTAAATGCTAACTACGCTGGCTGGGAAGAACGGGAGGATTTCCCCCATGCTGACGCCATGACCACGCGTCTGACGAGACCCCGCCTGAATGTATGTATAAATCACCCCAATGGTTTTTATGTGCACTCCAAGGAGTATCAAAAGGTGGTGTTTATTCATTTTAAGAATTTAACTGTTTTTGCGAATGAACTCTTCAAATGTTGACCCTTAAATTCAGGTTCAGGGCGTCCCATAGACAACCGGTGCAGTATTAATAAATTCTCCAATCAATATTGTACAACTGGACCAGATCCCATTTTTGTATAACAGGACGATATCTGCAAGCCCAAATATCAATTAATCTAAATCTAGTTGTCATGTGATTGAGTTTCTCCGTCATGATTCCTCCTCTGGTCACATGACTTCTAGACCAAACAGTCAAATGTTAGAGGAAAGAATAATTTCTGATTTTAAATATTGAGGAATGAACATCAAAAGAAAAACATACTGTATTTCAAAACATAATAGAGGTATGCAGATATTGGTTGTCACCGTCTCTCCGGCCATCCATTTCGGTGGCGTTTGAGCCTTGACGTTGCCAATGATGACAAAAGACTGGATTTGAAAAACACGAGGTCATCTTCTGAGTAAATCCAGAACAAATCCTTCTATATTTGCTGCGGTCATTTGTTAAACTCAGAACGTGACTTGGTTTCACCTGCACATGTGTTGCATTCAGGTTGCGTTTTTCTGTTTGTATGTGGTTTTGTGTTGATGGTGCATTCCTCAGCAGTAGAGCATGAGGCTGAGATGTTCATAGTGTACATAGAGGAGGAAGCAGGAGAAGAATATTTATTCCTTCAGTTGTTCTTGCTGTTGATGTTGTCGTCGATGTTCTTGTGAAGCACACAGGGAGAGAGAGACAATCATGTTGGAGGTTCAGAACCAGGGTCAGACCGGATTCTCTCTGTTCCACCATCAGAACTAGGGTTAGACCAGGTTCTATCAGAACCAGGGTTAGACCAGGTTCTCACTGTTCTACCATCAGCACCGTGGTTAGACCAGGTTCCCACTATTCCGCCATCAGAACCAGGGTTAGACCAGGTTCTATCAGAACCAGGGTTAGACCAGGTTCTCACTGTCACCATCAGAACCAGGGTTAAAGCGGGTTCTTACTCTAACTTTGCAGACCCAAAGTTCCTACTGTTCCACTATCGAAACCAGGGTTAGACCAGGTTCTCACTGCTCCACCAGCTTATTACTCTTCCACCATCAGAACCAGGATTAAAGCTGGTTTTCTTCGATTAGTATAATGAGTAGACGGTTTTCACAGAATTGTGTTGCTAGGGAGCAGTTTGGAACCTAGCTTATGTCCTGTCAGTTATTGTATTAGCAAACACTGCAACAGGACGTAAGCTGGGGGAAATCTAGAATATTTGGGTCTGGGTTTTGGTCTACGGTTGGTCTAATCCTTGTGATGTATGGCTCTGGTGTTGATGAGGATGTGTTGTCATGGAAACCTTTTATTTATGTTGTATGATTCCAAACTACTTACAAATAAAAACATAACCACACCTTGGCTGGAGTCTGTCATGTTTAATTGCTTACTGGATACTGTTTCTGTGTGAGATACAAAAGACAAGAAAAGAGCCTTTTTTAATGTTTCCTCTATCAAAATCATTATTACTTTTGATAGGTTCAAGTTGGCTCTGATTTATATGAAATATGTTGTTGCCTGCTGGAACCATTACAGCTCAGAACAAGTCAAGATGAGATGACGTCTGGCAGGATGAATTGATGTGTGATTAAATAATAGGACACTGCCACTAACGATTATTTTCATAATCGATGAATCTCTCAATTAATCGATTAGTTGTTTGGTGTCAGAAAATGGTAACAAATGACGATCAGTGTTTCCCAAAGTCCAAGATGACGCCCTCAAATGTCTTGTTTTGTCCACAACTCAAAGATAATATCAGTTTACTGTCATACAGGAGTAAAGAAACCAGAACATATTCACATTTAAGAAGCTGGAATCAGAGAATCTAGACCTTTTCTCTTAAAATTGAGTTATTTCTCAGCACAATCCTTGCCACTGGCAATCGAGAGCCGCAGGGATGACGTATTTTTGTAGGCTGAATGCGGAAGTCCCGAACTTCCTGGTTCAACACTGTTTCTGTCTATGGGATTTTTGAATGGGTTTTTGGCGCGATGCTTCAAATAAGGTCTCTGGGCAACGCAAGTTTAATCAAACGCGAACCAAGGTTCAGCGGGATAATCTTCACACATGAGGACACATGAGGACTCAACTCCTGGTCCAGTCTCTTGTCTCCTCCCGCCTGGACTACTGCAACGTGCTTCTGGCCGGCCTACCTGCCACCGACATCCGACCGCTTCAGCTCATTCAGAACGCTGCAGCCCGTCTGATATTCAACCAACCCAAATTCTCTCACGTCACTCCCCTCTTCCAGGAGCTCCACTGGCTTCCCATCTCGGCCCGCATCAAATTCAAGACACTGGTACTGGCCTACAGGGCAGTACACCAGACAGCTCCCCGGTACCTGCAATCCATGGTCAGGTTCCAAACCTCTCACCGCTCCCTTCGCTCCTCCACCAGTGCAGGTCGCCTCGCCCCTCCTTCGCTACGGGGGCTCAAAAGTCGCTCATCCCGATCTCGACTCTTCTCGTCCCTGGCACCTCAATGGTGGAACGAGCTTCCACCTTCGGTCAGGACTGCTGAATCACTGCCGATCTTTCGGAAAAGACTAAAGACACACCTTTTCAGGCTCCATCTGGGCCCTTCTTGATCTAACTTCGTCTCTCTCTTTCCTTATATTAAAAAAAAAAAAAAAAAAAAAAAAAAAACACAACTAACCAACCTTGTACCACTAACCTAAACTTGTACCACTGTTCCTTCAGAAGCTGTAGTTGTCATAGACTGTGCTCCATAGTTGATTGTTCTATTGCAGACAAAAATGTGTTATTGTAAGTCGCTTTGGATAAAAGCGTCTGCCAAATGACGTAATGTAATGTAATGTAAAGGACCACTTTCATGAGTTTTGAAGCGTAAATGCGAGCCCTAGAAGTAAAATGCTCCAGCTAAGCTAATCCAGAACTACACACTGTCGCATAGGCTTCCACGTCACGTTAGCACTCAACCTGGACTGTTGTTGATGTGTGCACTGATTACCCCGGGCTGAACGGGGCTGAACCAGGTGAGAGAAAGAATTTCCGTGTTCGTCCTTTGAGTGATGACGTTATTGACGTATATATCCCCATCGACTCAAAAGTGTAGTCTCATTTAGCCGTTTGCTAGCTAGCCGTCCTTTTAACGGCACATAAAAGCTTCAAAACTCATAAAAGTGGTCTTCATGTGTGAAGATGATGTTACTACCATCTGCTTCGCGTTTGATTAAGCCAGCGTTGCCCAGAGAGCTTATTAGAAGCATCGCGCCAAAAACCCATTCAAAACTCCCATAGGCGAAAACTGTGTTGAACCAGGGCTGTTAGCATCGATGATTTCCGGACTCGTTACTGCGGCTCTCTATTGTACTGGGGGTGCAGTTGCACCCCCTAGTGGCCAGATGACATTTCTACGTAAACTGACATCTGCAGCCGACATTATAAAACCGGGGTTATGAGTTTTATCCACAGGGATATGGGGAAGTCGTCACGATGGGGCTGTCATATCTCCCATAGTGTCCAGACTGCTTATCACACCGAACCCCGAGAGGGGGTGATGGCTAGTCTCTTAAAACAGACTGTATCATCTACATCCGGCGAATGCAGCTATATACAGTCTGTACGTTACACCCCCAGAACATGCACAAGGAAGTTGGGAAAAAACCTTCAGACAGGAAAGAAGTTCGACGGAATCCGACCAATCACGACACGTGTGTCCACGAAAAATGCGGCATATTGGATTTTGATTGGACTAATGAGCGGAAGACCCGCCTTTCTGCGATTCTGATTGGACTAATGAGCGGAAAACCCGCCTTTCTGCTTCCCATTCCGGTTGGTGCATGGTAGTAAGAGAGTGGCGTCAGCGGGGGACCAAAATGCGAGACTCATTAGCCAATGAACGGCCAGGAATGGGTCTCGCGCTACTTTTGCATGCGAAAATAAAGCCGATAATGTACAATTTGATTAATTTCAAGGGATGAAAAACCCTTTCAAAGTACAACACTGTCTATTTTGTTGCAACTCGACAGTGCTGCTTTTTTTACTCAAGAGTTCCACTTTCTACTTCCTGGAAAAAAAACTGGTCCATTGGGGTGAATGGAGATGTCAGAACTCTGCATGGCTCTCCCCCACGAAGTACAGACGGTATGGCGGAAGCATTTGAAAATTGCGGAAGCCAACTCGTCTGTTCTAAGAGACTAGGTGATGGCTTCCTCACTGGGGTCCCAAATCTGCTCGTGTCAGGCACGTGGCTGAGACATCCAGCCTATGGAGAGACGGGAGAGCAAGGGCGTCAATTCAGTATGGCAAGATATGGCAGCCGCCATACCTTGGCTTCTGGCCCAAAAAAAAAATGCGCTAATTAATGATCCTCCTGTCCTCTCACCTGACAGCCCACGACGCAGCACGTCGGTTAAATATGTCATGTCGAGTCCTGAACATGTTCTTATGTTATATTATTCATTACCTGTTGTTGGTATTGTGTGGAATGATGTTTTATTATGGAGCAAGCCTCCTGAAGTGATTATTAATGCCTGCGTTTATATCGAGGTTAAGCTAAGATAGTTAACTACAACAGGAAGTGTGGATTTTCACAATAAAAGCCTCGCTAGTAAAACGTGAGTTATAAATGACCAATGGCTAATATGTTTGTGGAAACCTGTTAATAAGTGAATAGCATTTATTTCTGGCTCTGTAATAGTAAGGGGAGTATAATTGTAGCCATTTGATTTCATCCTGTTCTAATTAATGTTATGGATCAGTAATAGTGAAGCCTGCGTTCATTCAAGACATGTCATAGGCTACGCCCCAGCTGTACCAGCTGACAGCCTCTGTTTGGTTCATCGTTTAACCATTCTCCAATCACAGTCATTCTCACATCAAGGCGGTCCGAAATTTAAATAATTAACTCATTGGTTTTGGATGTATTTAGCTTCAAGAGTGCATTTTTGTTTGTGTGACCCTCAACACAGGCTTTGAGAATCCCGGGCCACTTACTCAGGCCCGTAGCCAGGGTTTGAGAAATACTGAGGTCATTTTAGCACGGCGTGGGGTGCCCAGGGGGGGCTGTGCCTCCCCGGTTAGAAAATTGTGTCCATTTTAAAGTAAAATGCTTCAATCTGGTGCACTTTGAGAGCAAAATTAAGAGGCTAGATCTACAGACATCATGTTAGATTAATATCCTCTTTACTGTGCTGTTGCTTTAAAATTATACCAAAAATAAATGTCTTCCCATATAATATAATTTATATTCTGCATACAGGTCACATGGCAGAATACTGCTCAATTCACTTACAGGGGAGTTACTTACCCATTCACTTCAATAGAACTGTCCCCAAAGTCTAGCCCCAATGCAAAATTTAAATGTTGTGGTGAGTTATCTCTCTTCCTTCTATAGCACACAGAGAGGAAGCAAATTGTTGCATTTCTGAACTGTCATATATCATGTTATTTATGAGGGCTTTAAAACATCATGAATAGATCTGGGGGCCCGGCCTATTTTTCTAAAAAAAAAAAAAAAAAAAGTGTGTGTGAAAATACCGAGGTCATGCCCAGTTCCAGTTCTTTTAGCATGCATCTTCATGTTTCTTCTCTCTGGACACTCTAACCCTCTTGCTCAGTCAGATGAGTTTAATATGATTTTTGCCTGTCCAACAAATATTCCCACTGACTAATAATGATTAATATCTTTAATGAGAGACAAATAAACAAAACATTTTAACATAATATGCCTGTGGTATATACATACCGTACATACAAATAAGCCATTGTTTCCTCCAACAGAATAGACCAGAAATGAAGTGGAGTGAGGAAAGAAAGCAGAGAAAAAGAGAACATAGACCTTAATGAGGTGCTGTAGAAGAAGAGTACAACAGGCCAATGAGACCGTAACAAGGCTAGATGAAAACCTCAATACTAATCATCCTTCCGTTACACACACTCCTGTTGCTGTTACAGTAACATATCTCCTAACACTCAGTTTGGAGCCCTGAGAAGAGGTTGGCCTCATGACACTGACCTTCTGCATTTATATCCCCAAGGGGCACTGATCCTAGGTCAGCTTGCAACCAACCTGACCGTTGGGTCTCCATTACAGTGTAAACATAGTCTCAAAACCAAATCAAACGTCTGTCCAACACATATTCTAATGATTCATATCTGTAATGAGAGGCAAAGAAAAGCGATACATGTGCAAAGTTGGAGAAGTGCCCCTCATACCCAATCCCTATACCAGGAATGCATACAAGCCTGGGTAATACACCCATTCCTATGTATTAACATAACATACCTGTGGTATATACATACATACAAATAAGCCATTGTTTCCTCGAACAGAAATGAAGTGGAGTGAGGAAAGAAGGCAGAGAAAAACCAAACATTCACCTTAATGAGGTGCTGGAGAAGACCAAGAAGATGATAGAACATTTCAGGCATTTCAACAACAATGAGACCGTAACAAAGCTGAAAACCTCCATCCTGATCATCATCATTCTGTTAAGAGACACTCGTGTTGCTGTTACAGTAACATCTCCTAGCACTGTTTCACTCATGACACTGACCTTTGACATTTGTATCATCAAGGCCAGGGCACTGATCAGCATGAGGCCAACCTGACCGTTGGGTCTCCATTACAGTGTAAACATAGTCTCAAACCAAATCAGAGGTCACAGCATCCCTATCATGAGAGACAGCAGGTCAACTTAGAAAGTACAGGGCAGGCTTTAGGACCTTGGACAGGCCTATGGAAGTGGCTAAAGCTACATAAACGAGGCCAGAGCAGAGCAGCTGTAGAGGAAGCTAGGGATGGGAAAGGAGTAGGCCTTGTTCTGCATCTGGGCTTGGCTACAGCTGAGGGAACATGCATAATGTTATACAATATAGATATGGCTTAGGGAAGACCATTTTGTCTTCTGCTAGGGCTGCTCCAGCAAGTCCAAGGGCTGGGGAGATGAGGGAAGCCTGATTTAGCACAGAAACCTCTTACAGATGGCAATTAAATGCTTACTCTCGTGTGTGGATCTTCATGTGTCTTTTCATGCTGTCTTCACGACCAACACTTTTACCACAGACTGAGCATTTAAATTGCTTCTCTCCTGTGTGGACTATCATGTGTGCCTGTAAGTTTGCTTTACGACCAAACCCTTTACCACAGACTGAGCATTTAAATTGCTTCTCTCCTGTGTGGACTATCATGTGTGCCTGTAAGTTTTCTTTACGACCAAACCCTTTACCACAGACTGAGCATTTAAATTGCTTCTCTCCTGTGTGGACTCTCATGTGTGCCTGTAAGTTTGCTTTATGACCAAACCCTTTACCACAGACCGAGCATTTAAATTGCTTTTCTCCTGTGTGGACTTGCATGTGTCTATTCACATCTTGTTTACGCCCAAAACTTTTACCACAGACTGAGCATTTCAGTGGATTATCTCCTGTGTGGACTATCATGTGTGATGTCAAGTGTCCTTTATCACCAAAACGTTTACCACAGACTGAGGACTTAAATGGCTTCTCTCCTGTTTGAACTCTCATGTGTCTCAGCAGATATGTCCTGCCGTGTTTCTTCCCAAGAACTTCACTGTTCTTATGTGAGTCTAAACCTGACTGAGGTTCACCAGTTTCCATCCTATCATCATCACTGTCTTCAGTCACAGGTTCAAAAGAGTCTGAAGACTTGCCAGCACTAGTTGGTTGTAAAAGACTAGTTGGATCTAAGTCCCTGGCTGGTTCTCCACAGTCTTCTCCATCAACTCCTGTTTCCATCTGTTCAGTTGAGCTGCTGGCTAGAGGCTCTGCCTCCCTGTTCTCCTCAGTTTGGCTTTGATGAAGCTGTGAGGACTGAGGTTTCTCTTCATCATCTTCACTCTTCACAGGGACACCAGTGAATGGGAACTCTGTCATACGGGCCTCCTCCGGCCCTTGAAAGTGATCTGCCTCCTGACTGGTCCAGAGTTCCTCCTGTTCCTCTTTAATGTGTGGGGGCTCTGGGTCCTCCTGAAGCTGCTCTCGCTCCTGGCTGGTCCAGAGTTCTTCCTTTTCCCCTTTAATGTGTGGGGGCTCTGGGTCCTCCTGAAGCTGCTCTCCATTCTGACTGTTCCAGAGTTCTTCCTGTTCCCCTTTAATCTGACTGATGCAGAGTTCCTCCTGTTCCTCTTTAATGTGTGGGGGCTCTGGGTCCTCCTGAAGCTGCTCTCCATTCTGACTGTTCCAGAGTTCTTCCTGTTCCCCTTTAATCTGACTGATGCAGAGTTCCTCCTGTCCGTCTTTAATGTGTGGGGGTTCTGGGTCCTCCTGAAGCTGCTCTCCATTCTGACTGTTCCAGAGTTCCGCCTGATCGTCTTTAATGTGTGTGGGCTCTGAGTCTTCCTGGTCCAGACTGGAGCTCCACTCCTGCTGCTCTTGGGGAACCTCTTCTTTATAGACCAACTGGTCTGGTGGTACGACTGAAATACAGATTACAGATACACACATTAAGGAAAACTGTGACTGCAAGTCTACCTAAAGTTGTTACCATTACTTCATAATTTTAACGAGCTCCATAGGTATCACCTCACCAATGGAGTTGGGGGTAGCCCCAAGGGGCAACCTCCCCGGCTGGAAAATTAAGCCAATGCGGAAGTGCCTTAAACTTGCATTCTTTCTAATGGCCAGTAGGAGGTGGCTCCACTGGCTGCAAAAATTCAATCGTATGGAAGTCGATAGGGAAATTATTTTCTCACTGGATTTATTACCTCAGTAAACACTTTCGTAATGAGTTTATGCTCTGAACCGCTAGTTTCAAGTCTTCAATACAGCAATGATTTTGTAAATCGTCGCTGTCATCTAGAGCTGCACAATATATCGTTTCAGCATCGTCATCGCAATGTGCGCATGCGCAATACTCACATCGCAGAATGCCCAATGTCATAGGATAAGGCAACGTAACTCAAACATGTCATGCTATAACTCTTTTGCTGGTTGATACTCAGCATTAGCACACTAGCATCCTGCCAATCACTCTGGCTGCAGCTAAAAACACTTGCTACTATGTCACCCATGCAGGTTACCCACTACCTTCTTAAAGGGACAAGGCTTGATGAGCTAATCAAGTCATTTGGTGAAAATTCCTGTATTCTTTCATATCGCAATATACAGTATATCGCAGAAACCAAATATATTGCAATGTCTGTTTTTTCCAATATCGTGCAGCCCTACGTGTCGTCCATTCTTTCACATTGTATTTACTGCCATAAATCAATGCCATTGGTCACCCTTCACGTCTGTGGGTTTTCCAAAAATGTAACGAGTGGAAAAGCATTAAAACAATCTTGTGACTAAGTCTCATAACTCCATTTGCCCTCAGTCGACAAAACCTCTGAGCTCCGCCCCTGCCTCTGTCTCTAGGCAGCGAGGCATGAGGAACTACCCGTAAAGCAGACACGGTCAACCAGAACAGAACAGCACCATTTATTTCTGAGTCCATTTTGGTTATTTCTGACTTCGTCTGACGTAAATAGATCAATAAAATGTTTTCAAATTATCCCTACGCTGCAAACAAACTATGCAGTTCGAAGTGGTTTCTGACGAGACTAATGTTAGGGTTAGTGAGAGGCTGTGTGGCCCCGCGACGGTGCCTCTAACTTGACGTGGGAGCGGGCTGGAGCTGGCTGCTGGAGGAGCTGCCTGGAGGCATCTACGCACGACTGTGTGCTCCGAAAGGTGTGCGGCTGTGTGCCCCGGAGAAAGTGCCTCGAAGCCAGAATGATGACCCTGTAACACCATTTGAGCTTATTCAGGTAAGATATTAATAATGTAATGACATATCCAGCGACTAACTGACCATAATGAAGACACATGTGCCAACTTTGACGACGTGGTGTTAAGTTATTTTAAAAACTTTTGTTTTCCTGAAAAGTTATGGCTTTGGAGATACGAGGTTTCCGCCCAACAGCGATGAAATTATGGTCCCATTTCGAGTAAAAGAGATTTTAAGATGAATGGAAATTTACAATATAACATGCGCTATATCTCAGTATTTTATACGAAGTGGGCTAACTGTTCAGTTGTAAGTCAAAGTAAACCCACATGTAGGGCTGGGCAATATGGACTAAATGGACCATTTTTGACAAATAATCACCAGTAATGTGGATAGACTAAATGGGTAAAGGCAAATGATAGAACAGCTATAACAGTCTGGTAGCCTATAAGTTCAGAAAATTACATCACTTTAATGTAATGCAGCCTTTAAAACCAGGAAAAGACAACAATTATGCCATATCATCACATCACATCCTAAATCTAAGATGATATCTAGTCTCATATCACAATATCAATATAGTATTGATATATTGTCCAGCCATTGAGACATTTTGATAATCACGTGGCAGGGCCATAGCAAATAGGCCTAAATTGCAATCACAACTGCACAAAACCAAATGTCCACCACCACCAATATCTGAAAGCATGTAAAAAAAAAAGATCACCGGCCGCCATCTTGCGCAACGTAACAATTTCCTGAATCCACCCCTTCTTCTTCTGATGTTTTGTTTTACGGCGGTTGGCATCCAAGATCTTGCATTACCGCCTCCTTCTGGACTAATCCATACTACTCCATAGAGACACTGCGGAGCGCGTCATCATTCAGAAGCCACGCCCAAGACGGGGGAAAACGGAAACCCCCCCTCCAATCCTGGCGTTCTCCTATGTCACGTGCATGGTCGGGTCTTGCACAGAAAGATCGTATATACAGAAGATGAACACTCCAACTTACTTCATTGACAGCAACATCCACATTTTTCTTCTTGCCAATTCTCAATGGCTTCCTTGTTTTCCTCGGGAGTACAAAAAAACTTTAACTGGCGATTTTAGACAGCAAACATGAGGATGTATATTCCAGACGCCGTTGGCGCCAAGTACAATATATATCTGATCTGTTCTGGTCCAGATGGGTAAAAGAATATCTACCCCTCATGCAAGAGCGGCAGAAATGGAATAGAATCAAACAAAACTTTGTACAAGGAGATATTGTATTAATAGCAGATACAAATGCTCCGCGTGCCTCATGGATAATGGCAAGAGTCACTAACACAACACTAACACACTGACAGAAGAGGAATGGTGAGGAGTGTGAAGCTTCAGACGAGGACCAATGTCCTAGAGAGGCCTGTCAGCAAGATCTGTCTACTGGTTCCAGCCAGCAACCAAGATCTTGTTTAGATATTCACACCCTCTCGCCAGACATGACATTTTCTAGAATTTTTGTTGGCTCTGTTTTTTAAGTTAAATATTGTTATTAGCACTTCGCCCATAACAATAGGGGCCGGTGTGTTAGAGAAATTTATTTTCTTTACCTTTGATTTGAATATTGTAGTGAAATGGCTTCACCTGGTGGTCGAGTTCCTGTTTGCATTATGTGGAACAGGATATAGGAAGTGAGCAATCACCCGGCTTTTGCCAGTAATTAGATCCAGCAGGTGGAAGACGCCAGAGAGCTTTTCAACCGTAAACTTAACCTAAAATGAACGGAAACCTTTAGTGTGTTATTTGTTTTACTCACTTGCACCCTTTACATTGAAGAGGCCTATTTCAGTTTTTATTTGGACTTTGTGGAGAGCCTTTTTTCTTTGTTTAATACCTACCTCACAATGTCACCTGCTACAATATATCATTCACCATCACCAATTCCATCATCATCTACAAGAAATGACAACAAACTGTGAGTAAACATTTAACGAATAAGAAGAAACGTGTTGGAACATGTTTTAAAGCGTCTAAAACGAAGCAGCATGTGAAGTTGGCTGCTACACTTACCTTCTATTATTACATTTTCTCCATCTTTCATTATAATATCCATATTCTTTCCTATTACCAGACATCTTTTTAGTCATATGGCATACTCGGTCTAACGGCGTGGTCCTACCTAGTGAGTCACAAAACCTCCTCCAAAAGTCTCTTTTAACTTTCTTTACTATATTCCTAACTATACTTGCTTTCTTTTATACTCAATTAGATTCAGAAAATTATGTTTTCTTCAATATTTTAAATGCCTTATTTCTACTTTTAATTGCATCAGTGCATTCTTGCGTCCACCATTGAACTATCTTTTTCATTTACTACTGTTTCTTTTCGGTATCGATTTCTGTATTGAGGTCATCAATAGCCTGGTCTATATTTATTTCCTTTAATTTCGCATCAGTTAACAATCACTATTTGTCCCAATCTTCTACACCGTTAAAACTATAAGTTCCTTGAGGAACCTTTAGGGTTCTTCAGCTCGCCACTGTGGACGAACATCTTGCTTTGAGGAACCTTCAAGAAAAGGCTCTTCGAAGAACCCATTATTGGGGTTACTTGAGGAACCCTTTGAAGTGCTGTGAGGAACCCTTAGATTTGCTGCTGTAGTAATGAAATAATAGCATTAAAATAATAATAACAATGATGATGATGATGAAGATGAAGCAACGGCTATCTTTAAGCAAGGTTGTATTTATTTGTATTGTATCCCCCCAAATTACATATAGAGACTTTTGAAAAGTTCAGCAGTAATGATTTGAGGTTGAGCATTTATAATTTTCAAATTCAATAAATATACAGCAATAAATACAATAACAATTATACAATGTCAATAAACACATTCCACACCCATCCCCCCAAGCCCCAACCCACACACACTACAAAATGGATGTCACATCCAATATGGCATCCATTGGGGCTGGTTACCAGGCTAGCAGAATAGACAACAAGTTGTTTTCTATAACACACAGAGGCGTCCACGGCCACCACGGGGCCATGGAGACCCAGATTAAATTCCCAGCAATGGTACTTACGGATTGATCAGACTTTAGACACAATTGGCCGTGTCTGCGGGTGGGAAGCCGGTGGGGTATGAGTCCTGGTCGCTGCACTGATGCCTCCTCTGGTTGGTCGGGGCACATACCTGACTTGGCACGCCTCCAATTTGCACCTGTTTTTTTTTTGCACAGTGAGGGGACGTCTACCCACCCAGACAATTATATCATTTTAAACAGTTACATTTCTGTATAAATTATTACAATATGCTCCGTGAGGTGGGGACAGCGCAAATTGGAACACTTGGAACGCAAATTGACACTTGCGCAAGGCGGACTGCTATCGTCCCTGCAGGGAAGATAGTGTAGTCAAAATCCACTATAGCATAAAAGGCACGCGTTAAAGCCCCATTCAGCAACTTTTCCCAGTTTTGCTATTGGAGAAACTGCGCCATCTGCGTGCAACAGTATATCGATATCGATATCGCCGTTCAAAGTCAACAAAACAGAGCACCAGAGAGCTCTATGTACATGTTGTGACATCGGGTACTCACCACGTGATGAAATAATAATCCATAGTTACGTGAAACGTAATTTTCTTAGCAAATCCGCATCAAGTTACTTCCTTGTTTTCATGAACACAACGCTCCCGCACTGTACAGAGCATGCGCACATCTTGCCTCCGGGACGCAGGCACCAAACTGCTTAGTCCCAGGAGAGGCCTTTGGAGGGCGGTGTGTGACCATTAGAGGTGACATTCTCCCTATTACAAGTCACTCTACCATCCTCAATGACTAAAAAGCTGTTACTGTATATTAAGGGGAAAAAGTTACTGATTGGGGCTTTAAGGCAAGCAAACCAGTACGAAAGCACAAAAAAGCAAAAAGCAAATAGCGCTTGTACCAAGATAGGGTCCCATAATATTACATTTATTCTGCCTTTTGTATGCGGCCTTCAAATCTAGTTTGGTGGGACTCTGGCCCCGATCTTGACTTGTGTTTGTCAGGTTTGATATCGGTATGGATATAAATACCCATATCAATGTTGTTGGGGGTGTCTACTCTGTGTTTGTGTGGGGCTGGGGCTGCGTGTGTGTGTGTGTGTGGGGGGGGGGGGGGGGGGGGGGGGTGGCCAACGTCACTTTTTTATGACACAAAACGTGACAGTAAAATAGCAATGTTTTTGGACCAACGTTGCTTACAATTTCGCCTCCGAAATTGTAAAATGGTAACGTACATTTCTATAGGGGTGGGCGTGGTTTCGGCGTGGTTTACGGAGATTTTCCGGTTCTAACCCCTCCCCCTACCCTAACCCTAAAATCTCAGAACGTTACCATTTTACAATTTTGGAGCCGGAATTGTAACATTGTAACATAGCATAATTTCTGCGAGAATCTCTCTCTCTCTCTCTCTCTCTCTCTCTCTCTCTCTCTCTCTCTCTCTCTCTCTCTCTCTCAATCAAAATGTGGGACATGGGAAAAGGCATGAGAACGCTGTGCAGTCTGCTCCAATCCCTCACAAAGTGGGGATCTATCTGGTCAGTAGTCACCCTACCTGCAGCTACCCTGCGTGTGAATCTCAACCCATAGCAGGCAGGCTATTTGTACTGATACTTGCACGGTGGCTCAGTGGTAGAGCTGTCGCCTCACAGTCAGAAGGTCCTGAGTTCGATTCTCGCCTGGGACACTGTGGGCGCTGTGGTTGTGTTCCCCCCCCATATCTTCAGTGCCTACTGCCCAGGTGGGGTATCTCGTCGTAAGGGCCTTTCTCTCTGTGTGGAGTTTGCATGTTCTCCCCGTGCTCCCCCAGGGGGTTCCTCCGTACATAACCCCCCCACTAAAAACATACAGAAGATCAGATCGTCATCGTCATCCGACCGATGACGACAACATCCGAAGTTGGTCCCCGGGCGCTGTACGAGAAAGCGACCACTGCTCCTGGCCTGCCCCCCGGAGGAAAGGACATGCCTGGATGGGTTAAATGCAGAGGACACTTTTCACCGGCCACCGTCAGCATGAGTGTGTTGTGGCCGCATGCATGTGTTGTGGTGTTCGTGTGACAATAAAAGTTTTTTTTATTTTTTTATTAACCCACTCATATTCTGGTTTATTTCAAGAAAAACATTTTGGCTAGTGGAAATTCTAATTGGCAGGTAACTTTAAAATCTAGCAGCCATATTGGCAGGTGGTCAAAAAAGTTAATTTCAAGCCCTGAGAGCAGGTGGTGACATAGGAGTGAGTGAGAAAAGCAGCAAATATTGGTGCTTAAGACTGAATAATGACATCACAACTGTTAATTTAAAATGAGTTATTCCTCTAAACCTGGCTTCAAATGCACCAAATTTTTCGCGCTGGCGCCGTTCGGCCCTCAGCAAAACCTGGTAGTGAGGAAATTTTTTCTGGCCCTCTCTATCATCAAAGTTGCCCATCCATGGTGTTACGGCATGACAATATTTGTTCGGCCCCTGGCAACAATCTGGGTTTCTCATGTGGCCCCCCATGAAAAATAGTTGCCCACCCCTGCTCTATGGTTTAAATGTATCTGGAATATTTTATTCCCTTGGGGGATTTTGCTTGCTCTCCCTGCTCGGCGTAGCATGCTGCTGAGCCGAGTTCAGGGAGAATTAAATATTAAATTAAATATTAAATGAATTATAAGAACGGAGCCTTCAACGCCAAACATAATTGTATGCATTATATTCATTTATGCAATAAATGGTTAATTCTATGACTTGAGTGTTCTTGAATGTATATTTATGCAGATGGGGATATTAATGGGATTTATTTATGTTTGCTGCACAGTGCCAGTAAAGAAAGACAGAAACACCATCCTCTCTCAGCTTTTTATTCCTCATACCTGGAGGCTTTAAGTGGTGTCCTGGCCGACACACCGGCGTGAACTTGGTGACAAACCCCTAACCAGCACCTCTCTCCACTACACACTGTATAAATGCCATACCACTGTTTATTCAAATGTAACATATTCATGAACAAGTGCATGTCATGTCAATACAAACATGTTCTATATATTATTTTAGTGAAAAACCAGACTTAATGTCACCCGCGATTGTGAAGTAAGCCAGCTATTTAACACTGCCAGGAATGCTAACTAGTCACCTTTAGGTGACAGACCCCTTTTTCATTCCAAAATAGGACACTAAAAGTGAATGGTTTTTCAGTGGTTTTATGTCTGCCCTGCAGTGCCCTGCTGTCACCTTTTTCACTGTCCATGCGTCTGCATCCCTGCAGTGCACATTTGTTCAGCATTCATAAAATGCACTTGTTATGTTAGTTTTACAGTGACTAGAATAAAGAAAATGTTTACTACTTATACTGTAGTTGTCTCCTTAGTTAACCTTATAAGGTTGACATTATGTCATATAAATTAATTGCATAGAAACAACTCATGAAAATTGTCTATTGCACAACTGATTTCACAAAAAATCAACCCCCCCCACCGCGGACCTTGCCATACCTTGGCCTTTACTGAACTGACGCCACTGGGCGAGAGCCAGCTCCATGCCCTGCACATGTCCTGGAGAGACACTCCTCTAGAGAGGGCCCAGGATGAAGACATTCCACAAGTAGAGTGCGCACGGAGCCCCAAGGGAGGCTGTGCATCCTGGCTTGTGTAGCCCAAGTTGATAGCCTCTACAATCCAATGTGAGAGGCATTGTTTAGGGATAGGCTTGCCCAGACAAGGATTCGCCCAGGAGACGAACAACTGATCGCCATTCCTGAGCCCCCTAGTCTTGTCCATGTAAAGTGTGCAGGGCATGAACAGGACATAGAGCCTGCTGTTGCCCAGTAAAGGCTTCTAGAGTGATGGGGGAACAAGCACCCATAAGCTTAGCCTTTGTTCACACCAGAGGCAGAACTGATGCTTAACTCACGCCTGATAACCGTTCACACCAGACACTCTCCTCTCCTCATCAGCACCGGGCTCAGAGCTGCTCCACTGGCCCCTCCCCCCTCCCGCTCACGGCACCAATTTTGGAACAACTTCTACTTCTCCTATGACCGTATAAGGTTCTGGTGGAGGGAGCCCTACGGTTCCGGGACAGTGGCGAGCACCCTAGGAAGGAGATCTATCTACTCAGGGGCCAGGCCCAGAGAGCGATGGTCTCTGGGCAAGGGTGGAGCACTATCCCGACGCACAGCATTGTGCTGTGCGTCGGGAGTGTCCAAACCAGGGCGCGTGGCAGCTGATGAATCTCATTGCCAGTGCATTGCTGGCCAACACGGAGCTATCAGAATGAGCGTGTGCACGTGACCCCTCACTCTGGCTAGAGTGTGCGGGGATCAGCAGCAGCAGGGGGAATGCGTAAAGGCCTAAACATGGTCGTCCGTCAGAGCCTCGCCCCGCCCTCCCCGTATGACGACGGGGGGAGCGCCGTCCTACGGGGAGGGGGCGCCGTCGGCTGACGGGGGCTGCTCGAAAATGTGACTCAGCGCCGACGATACGTGCGTGACGTCAGCTGCAGGAGAGTTGTGACTGGCCGTTGCCTTGGCTCATTGTCGTAAAGTCGCCTTTCAAAGCATGACGTTAGATTATAACGAACTAGTTGTGTGGCATAGCCTTCCCAAATGTTGAGGGTCGTTTTTTAGAATTTAATACATAGAATTGAATGAATGAATGAATGAATGAATGAATAAAGTTTATTTCGCGCCACATCACAAAAAACAAACATGCGAAACAAAACAAACATACGATGCTGGCCGAAAACGTTGGGAACGTTACATTCAATTTCATTCAGACTGCCTGGCACACAATCTCCGCCATTTTCACACGGAGCTTCCACAGGAGGAGGGGGGTGGGAGGAGGGTGGGCGTAGTGGCGTCCGAGCATGTAGGGCTCGCTGGCGCCGGCAGACGGCGAGACGGCTCCAATTCGAGGCGGACGGACGACCATGTTTAGGCCTTAAAGCAGCTTGTGCGGCCAGACATGCGCGGCTAGTGCGTCTATGCCTATAGCGGTGCGTCTGGGCTGTGTAACGAGAAGAACCCCTCAAGTGTTCTCCTTCGTGGCAAATAGATCCACTGTCGCTCTGCCGTTAGCGTGACCAAATCTGCTCCACTATCAGGGAGGGTGGAGGTGGAGAGTCTAAAACATTTCACTTGAAGCAAAAATAAAAATAAAATATCGTAAGGATTTTTCAAAATGTCTACGGAGAAAATGAATGGGGAACTCTCTTCCGGGGCAAGAGACGTCACGTGACCGTTCAGCTTTATAGACGCTGATGGCGGCCGGGGAATGAGTTAATACTTTTTTCTTTTATTTTTTACATTTTTGCTTAAAGCAGCTACGAGCAAGATTTTCGATTGTTATTAAACAGTCTAAATGTAATATTGATGCATCACATCTTACCTATAAGACCGGCCGCAGACAGACTAATCATCAAGACAACACTGGCCGATTCACTCGGCGTTCAAGCGAGACTACTCTGCGTTTGTCTCGTCTACTATTAGAGGTAAGATCTGAGGCATCGATATTAAAATTAGACTGTTTAATAACAATCGAAAATCTTGCTCGTAGCTGCTTTAAAATATAAATACAATTATTCAATTATCAAAATAGTTGCTGATTAATCTTCTGTTGGTCGATAAATCTACTAACCTTGCAGCTCTAGAAAGAGAACGTATTTAGTTTTATTTGAATAACTTTTAGAGGCTTGATGATATAAATATAAAAGGAATTTCCGCACACTTGAATCTGTACAGATTCAAATGTGCGGAAATTCCTTTTATATTTGTAACTCTAGTTATTTTTCCAGCACCTTGGCCGATACTTGGCTGGGTTGAGCGGTGGCCCTCCCTCAGATTTTAGAGGCTTGATGATATAAAAGACAAAAATCCACAAGAAATAAAGCAACAATTAGAAGAAAGCTTGAAAATAAAATAAAATAAATCAAGCTTGAAAATAAAATAAATCACAATGTGTTTCCAAAATGTTGTTTTCTGTATCCTTGTATCTAGGGAGTGAGCAGAACAGACATTACGTTCAAAACAACAAAGTCCTTTATTTCAGCCATCAGTTTCCAAAAAAATAAACATTGTGGCATTATGTACGAAAATTATCAACAGAAATACAGATGATTCTAAAATCTATATTATGATCATGATTATTTTTTTAATAACAATCTAAATGTATTATTTACATTGATTTGTCTGAAGGAAGATCCATAACAGCCGTTTAGTTTCAGAGACGTGTGCGTCAGTGCGTGTGTGTGTTTGTGTGTGTGCGTGCGTGTTCCTCTCAGCTGCTCCAGGTGAGTCTGAACCCTGAGGGCAGCACAGCGCTCTGGGCCTGGAAGACGATGAAGACGTGATGGGAGGAGGCGGTGAACGGAGCGATGTCCGTCTCCTGAAGACACACAAAGAGGAGGAGAGTTAGAAGAGACCAGCAGTGACGAGCCATTTACAGTTGCACGGCCTGTTATTTAGGATATTTACGGTAGTGAGTCACACTACTCTGCCTCTGATTGGTTAGCCTCCTTGCGTTCCGTGCAGTCCATACATTCCAAAGCAGCAGAAAGCAGATGAAAATGTCGGCAGGTCCTCCAGCTAAAAAAACCTTTGGCAGACTGATTGACAAGCAAATTTGAAAATGGCACTTCATATCAAAAAGGTCTACAGGTTACAGTACATACCACTCCACAGTAAGGTCCTACAGGTGGCGAGGAGGCGTCGGGTCCGTCGTACAGCTTCAGGAAGTTGCTCTGACAGTCTCCAGGGTCGTCGATGCTGATCTGGGAGAAGGTGACGGTCACCACGCGGCCCGTGGGGGCCCTGATGCCCCACTCACAGTGGCTGCCGTTGGGATAGGTGCCCGGGTAGTTGGGACTCGCCACTGAGCCGTGGTCTCCATACAGAGTGCCACCACAACCTGCTGGACATGACAAACATCAGAGCCGTGGTCTCCATACAGAGTGCCACCACAACCTGTTGGACATGACAAACATCAGAGCCGTGGTCGCCATACAGAGTGCCACCACAACCTGCTGGACATGACAAACATCAGAGCTGTGGTCTCCATACAGAGTGCCACCACAACCTGTTGGACATGACAAACATCAGAGCCGTGGTCTCCATACAGAGTGCCACCACAACCTGTTGGGACATGACAAACATCAGAGCCGTGGTCTCCATACAGAGTGCCACCACAACCTGTTGGGACATGACAAACATCAGAGCTGTGGTCTCCATACAGAGTGCCGCCACAACCTGTTGGACATGACAAACAACATCAGACAAGGACATCACACAAAGATACATATGATACCCAGGGGTGTGAATAAGCTAAGGCACCCAGGAGTGTGAATAAGATAAGGTACCCAGGAGTGTGTGAATAAGCTAAGGCACCGAGGAGTGTGAATAAGCTAAGGCACCCAGGAGTGTGAATAAGCTAAGGTACCCAGGAGTGCTAAAGGCACCCAGGAGTGTGAATAAGCTAAATGCACCCAGGAGTGTGAATAAGCTAAGGCACCCAGGAGTGTGAATAAGCTAAGGCACCCAGGAGTGTGAATAAGGTAAGGCACCCAGGAGTGTGAATAAGCTAAAGGCACCCAGGAGTGTGAATAAGCTAAATGCACCCAGGAGTGTGAATAAGGTAAGGCATCCAGGAGTGTGAATAAGCTAAGACACCCAGGAGTGTGAATAAGCTAAATGCACCCAGGAGTGTGAATAAGCTAATGCACCCAGGAGTGTGAATAAGCTAAAGGCACCCAGGAGTGTGAATAAGCTAATGCACCCAGGAGTGTGAATAAGGTAAGGCATCCAGGAGTGTGAATAAGCTAAGACACCCAGGAGTGTGAATAAGCTAAATGCACCCAGGAGTGTGAATAAGCTAATGCACCCAGGAGTGTGAATAAGGTAAGGCATCCAGGAGTGTGAATAAGCTAAGACACCCAGGAGTGTGAATAAGCTAAGGTACCCAGGAGTGTGAATAAGCTAAGGTACCCAGGAGTGCTAAAGGCACCCAGGAGTGTGAATAAGCTAATGCACCCAGGAGTGTGAATAAGCTAAGGCACCCAGGAGTGTGAATAAGCTAAGGCACCCAGGAGTGTGAATAAGCTAATGCACCCAGGAGTGTGAATAAGCTAAGGCACCCAGGAGTGTGAATAAGCTAAGGCACCCAGGAGTGTGAATAAGCTAAGGTCCCCAGGAGTGCTAAAGGCACCCAGGAGTGTGAATAAGCTAAATGAACCCAGGAGTGTGAATAAGCTAAGGCACCCAGGAGTGTGAATAAGCTAAGGCACCCAGGAGTGTGAATAAGGTAAGGCACCCAGGAGTGTGAATAAGCTAAAGGCACCCAGGAGTGTGAATAAGCTAAAGGCACTCAGGAGTGTGAATAAGCTAAATGCACCCAGGAGTGTGAATAAGGTAAGGCACCCAGGAGTGTGAATAAGCTAAAGGCACCCAGGAGTGTGAATAAGCTAAAGGCACCCAGGAGTGTGAATAAGGTAAGGCACCCAGGAGTGTGAATAAGCTAAGACACCCAGGAGTGTGAATAAGGTAATGCACCCAGGAGTGTGAATAATGTAAGGCACCCAGGAGTGTGAATAAGGTAAGGCACCCAGGAGTGTGAATAAGCTAAAGGCACCCAGGAGTGTGAATAAGCTAAAGGCACCCAGGAGTGTGAATAAGCTAAATGCACCCAGGAGTGTGAATAAGGTAATGCACCCAGGAGTGTGAATAAGCTAAAGGCACCCAGGAGTGTGAATAAGCTAAAGGCACCCAGGAGTGTGAATAAGCTAAGGCACCCAGGAGTGTGAATAAGGTAAGGCACCCAGGAGTGTGAATAAACTAAGGCACCCAGGAGTGTGAATAAGGTAAGGTACCCAGGAGTGTGAATAAGGTAAGGTACCCAGGAGTGTGTGAATAAGCTAAAGGCACCCAGGAGTGTGAATAAGGTAAGGTACCCAGGAGTGTGTGAATAAGCTAAGGCACCCAGGAGTGTGAATAAGCTAATGCACCCAGGAGTGTGAATAAGGTAAGGCACCCAGGAGTGTGAATAAGATAAAGGCACCCAGGAGTGTGAATAAGCTAAAGGCACCCAGGAGTGTGAATAAGCTAAAGGCACCCAGGAGTGTGAATAAGCTAAAGGCACCCAGGAGTGTGAATAAGCTAAGGCACCCAGGAGTGTGAATAAGCTAAAGGCACCCAGGAGTGTGAATAAGGTAAGGCACCCAGGAGTGTGAATAAGCTAATGCACCCAGGAGTGTGAATAAGCTAATGCACCCAGGAGTGTGAATAAGGTAAGGCACCCAGGAGTGTGAATAAGCTAATGCACCCAGGAGTGTGAATAAGCTAATGCACCCAGGAGTGTGAATAAGGTAATGCACCCAGGAGTGTGAATAAGCTAAAGGCACCCAGGAGTGTGAATAAGCTAAAGCACCCAGGAGTGTGAATAAGGTAATGCACCCAGGAGTGTGAATAAGCTAAAGGCACCCAGGAGTGTGAATAAGGTAATGCACCCAGGAGTGTGAATAAGCTAAAGGCACCCAGGAGTGTGAATAAGCTAATGCACCCAGGAGTGTGAATAAGGTAATGCACCCAGGAGTGTGAATAAGCTAATGCACCCAGGAGTGTGAATAAGCTAAGGCACCCAGGAGTGTGAATAAGCTAAGGCACCCAGGAGTGTGAATAAGGTAAGGCACCCAGGAGTGTGAATAAGCTAAAGGCACCCAGGAGTGTGAATAAGCTAAATGCACCCAGGAGTGTGAATAAGCTAAATGCACCCAGGAGTGTGAATAAGGTAAGGCACCCAGGAGTGTGAATAAGCTAAAGGCACCCAGGAGTGTGAATAAGCTAAAGGCACCCAGGAGTGTGAATAAGGTAAGGCACCCAGGAGTGTGAATAAGCTAAGACACCCAGGAGTGTGAATAAGGTAAGGCACCCAGGAGTGTGAATAAGATAAGGCACCCAGGAGTGTGAATAAGCTAATGCACCCAGGAGTGTGAATAAGGTAAGGCACCCAGGAGTGTGAATAAGCTAAGGCACCCAGGAGTGTGAATAAGCTAAAGGCACCCAGGAGTGTGAATAAGCTAAAGGCACCCAGGAGTGTGAATAAGCTAAGGCACCCAGGAGTGTGAATAAGCTAAAGGCACCCAGGAGTGTGAATAAGCTAAATGCACCCAGGAGTGTGAATAAGCTAAAGGCACCCAGGAGTGTGAATAAGCTAAAGGCACCCAGGAGTGTGAATAAACTAAGGCACCCAGGAGTGTGAATAAGCTAAGGTACCCAGGAGTGTGAATAAGCTAAAGGCACCCAGGAGTGTGAATAAACTAAGGCACCCAGGAGTGTGAATAAGCTAAAGGCACCCAGGAGTGTGAATAAACTAAGGCACCCAGGAGTGTGAATAAGCTAAGGCACCCAGGAGTGTGAATAAGCTAAATGCACCCAGGAGTGTGAATAAACTAAGGCACCCAGGAGTGTGAATAAGCTAAGGCACCCAGGAGTGTGAATAAGCTAAAGGCACCCAGGAGTGTGAATAAGGTAAGGCACCCAGGAGTGTGAATAAGCTAAGGCACCCAGGAGTGTGAATAAGCTAAGGCACCCAGGAGTGTGAATAAGCTAAGGCACCCAGGAGTGTGAATAAGCTAAATGCACCCAGGAGTGTGAATAAGCTAAGGCACCCAGGAGTGTGAATAAGCTAAGGCACCCAGGAGTGTGAATAAGCTAAGGCACCCAGGAGTGTGAATAAACTAAGGCACCCAGGAGTGTGAATAAGCTAAAGCACCCAGGAGTGTGAATAAGCTAAAGCACCCAGGAGTGTGAATAACCTAAGGCACCCAGGAGTGTGAATAAGCTAAAGGCACCCAGGAGTGTGAATAAACTAAGGCACCCAGGAGTGTGAATAAGCTAAGGTACCCAGGAGTGTGAATAAGCTAAAGGCACCCAGGAGTGTGAATAAGCTAAAGGCACCCAGGAGTGTGAATAAGCTAAAGGCACCCAGGAGTGTGAATAAGCTAAAGGCACCCAGGAGTGTGAATAAGCTAAAGGCACCCAGGAGTGTGAATAAGCTAAGGCACCCAGGAGTGTGAATAAGCTAATGCACCCAGGAGTGTGAATAAGCTAATGCACCCAGGAGTTTGAATAAGCTAAAGGCACCCAAGAGTGTGAATAAGGTAAGGCACCCAGGAGTGTGAATAAGCTAAGGCACCCAGGAGTGTGAATAAGCTAAAGGCACCCAGGAGTGTGAATAAGCTAAAGGCACCCAGGAGTGTGAATAAGCTAAAGGCACCCAGGAGTGTGAATAAGCTAATGCACCCAGGAGTGTGAATAAGGTAAGGCACCCAGGAGTGTGAATAAGCTAAGGCACCCAGGAGTGTGAATAAGCTAAAGGCACCCAGGAGTGTGAATAAACTAAGGCACCCAGGAGTGTGAATAAGCTAAAGGCACCCAGGAGTGTGAATAAACTAAGGCACCCAGGAGTGTGAATAAGCTAAGGCACCCAGGAGTGTGAATAAGCTAAATGCACCCAGGAGTGTGAATAAACTAAGGCACCCAGGAGTGTGAATAAGCTAAGGCACCCAGGAGTGTGAATAAGCTAAAGGCACCCAGGAGTGTGAATAAGGTAAGGCACCCAGGAGTGTGAATAAGCTAAGGCACCCAGGAGTGTGAATAAGCTAAGGCACCCAGGAGTGTGAATAAGCTAAGGCACCCAGGAGTGTGAATAAGCTAAATGCACCCAGGAGTGTGAATAAGCTAAGGCACCCAGGAGTGTGA
>NC_139624.1:16521184-16596184 GCF_964638095.1 Poromitra crassiceps
TGTAGAGTAACTAGCGTAAATAGCGTAAACCGCCCAACATTCAAAATGTTATCCTTTTCTTTTGTTATTGTCATCTATAGTGGTTATTTGCATAAAAATACACAATTTAATTAGGAAATGATTGTATCTTTATTTAAATATGTGCTTTGATTGAAATTGTCTTAACTCAATTTGTAACTTGTGTTACTTGACAAAGTAGCTAGTATAATATCACTGAAATCCCATTGGTAATAAGTTATATTACTGAGTTACTGCTACACTGTTCGTGGCTAACTATCTGGAACAGCATGGATTGTGCAGAGAAAGGAATCTACCAAACAACATCATCACTGGTAACAATAACAATAGGGCTAGGGTTCCAAAAATGAGAACGATCCCTTTAAAAAGTGATTGTCACCTTCTCATGCACCGTGATGGAGAATTGTCAGCCATACATCACGTTGTCTACCTGCAGTACCTACCTGCTACCTGATAGGTGAGCGTGAGGCCGTTTCCGGCCATGAAGGCGTCAGATCTGAAATGGAGGTGCGTGGTTCTGCCGTAGCTGTAGAAGTCTGGGACATGATCGTCTGCTCCACAGAACTTATGTGACTGTCCATAGTCTCCCTGGAGACACAGAGGACAAGCTGTCTCAGTGGGAATGATACTTATAATACATGAGAACAACGCTGAGCTTACTTTGGACTGTTACTCTCATAATTTCACTCTAATAAAGACATTTGGGCTAAATTTGTACTATTCTTATTAATCGTATTCTTCTTCTTCTTATTATTATTATTACTAGTGGACCCGTGGGAGTTAGACCCCCCTGGTCTGGAACACTGTTGTCTCCAAACACAAAATCAAACTCTCCCGCATAACCAATCAGGCAAGTAAAATAATCAGTAATCAGGAAAGCCACCCAGATCACAGATCATTTGAACAGAGACAATAGAGCTCAACAGTGACCACCCACTTTTTCGTGGCTCCGGGTCCAGAAGTGAATTTCCCATATTTATATTCTCCATCGATGTTTTGGAAAATCCTTATATAAAGAGTTTGAAAGACCCCCTCCAGTGTATTTGGTCATGTTTAAGATATTCCATTTGTTTCCGAGTCCTGCCCTGACCATGTCGATTAGCCACACTGATCACCACATTATTTTTTAGACAAATAACCTACATTTGTGCTCAAGTCAACCATGACTTTTTAAGCGTTTTCTGAAAATCACGTTAAAAACAACATTTACGCTTCAAAAATCACAAAAGTGCTCCTCATTCGTGAAAATGATCTTGCTGAACACACACTTTGCAGTTTAATAATCTGTGTGTTAACCACATACCTTATTTCAGGTATTTAACCGAAATCCCAAAAATCCCATTCACTCTTACGCGTAAGAGCTGGAAGTGCAGGGGCTTCTGGGTAAGCTGACAAAAATACGTCATCCCTGCACCCTGCAGCACTCTATAGTCTATAGGTCTCAATGATGGAGCCAGATGTGGCTGCTACAGTATGACATTAAGCAAACTGCAAAAACCTCTATAGTGTATGGTTTGGTATGACACAGTACAGTCTGGTCTGGTACCTAGCATGTTGCCTCTGAACTCACCACAGGCCAGTCCTTCATCTCCAAGTAGTTGGTGGAGCAGCTCTGGCTGGGCTGGAGTGCAAAGGTCTGGACTGTCACTTTGATAGTCTCCTGGACTGGGGCGTCCAGGATCCAGCGACAGTTGGTGTAAGCGGGGTAGGCCCCAGGGAAGAAGGGCGAGCTGAGGGTCTGCACGGCAGTCGTGGCATTCAGACTCCCACCACACAGCACTGAAGGAAGGCAGACACATTGACCAGTTAACAGCACCACACAGCACTGAAGGAAGGCAGACACATTGACCAGTTAACAGCACCACACAGCACTGAAGGAAGGCAGACACATTGACCAGTTAACACCACCACACAGCACTGAAGGAAGGCAGACACATTGACCAGTTAACACCACCACACAGCACTGAAGGAAGGCAGACACATTGACCAGTTAACAGCACCACACAGCACTGAAGGAAGGCAGACACATTGACCAGTTAACAGCACCACACCGCACTGAAGGAAGGCAGACACATTGACCAGTTAACAGCACCACACAGCACTGAAGGAAGGCAGACACATTGACCAGTTAACACCACCACACAGCACTGAAGGAAGGCAGACACATTGACCAGTTAACAGCACCACACAGCACTGAAGGAAGGCAGACACATTGACCAGTTAACAGCACCACACAGCACTGAAGGAAGGCAGACACATTGACCAGTTAACAGCACCACACAGCACTGAAGGAAGGCAGACACATTGACCGGTTAACACCACCACACAGCACTGAAGGAAGGCAGACACATTGACCGGTTAACAGCACCACACAGCACTGAAGGAAGGCAGACACATTGACCAGTTAACAGCACCACACAGCACTGAAGGAAGGCAGACACATTGACCAGTTAACAGCACCACACAGCACTGAAGGAAGGCAGACACATTGACCAGTTAACACCACCACACAGCACTGAAGGAAGGCAGACACATTGACCGGTTAACACCACCACACAGCACTGAAGGAAGGCAGACACATTGACTGGTTAACAGCACCACACAGCACTGAAGGAAGGCAGACACATTGACCAGTTAACAGCACCACACAGCACTGAAGGAAGGCAGACACATTGACCAGTTAACACCACCACACAGCACTGAAGGAAGGCAGACACATTGACCAGTTAACACCACCACACAGCACTGAAGGAAGGCAGACACATTGACCGGTTAACAGCACCACACAGCACTGAAGGAAGGCAGACACATTGACCAGTTAACAGCACCACACAGCACTGAAGGAAGGCAGACACATTGACCAGTTAACACCACCACACAGCACTGAAGGAAGGCAGACACATTGACCAGTTAACAGCACCACACAGCACTGAAGGAAGGCAGACACATTGACCAGTTAACAGCACCACACAGCACTGAAGGAAGGCAGACACATTGACCAGTTAACAGCACCACACAGCACTGAAGGAAGGCAGACACATTGACCGGTTAACAGCACCACACAGCACTGAAGGAAGGCAGACACATTGACCAGTTAACACCACCACACAGCACTGAAGGAAGGCAGACACATTGACCAGTTAACACCACCACACAGCACTGAAGGAAGGCAGACACATTGACCGGTTAACAGCACCACACAGCACTGAAGGAAGGCAGACACATTGACCAGTTAACACCACCACACAGCACTGAAGGAAGGCAGACACATTGACCAGTTAACACCACCACACAGCACTGAAGGAAGGCAGACACATTGACCAGTTAACACCACCACACAGCACTGAAGGAAGGCAGACACATTGACCAGTTAACACCACCACACAGCACTGAAGGAAGGCAGACACATTGACCAGTTAACAGCACTTCACATCACCCCTCTGACCTAAGCCACATCCTTCATACAGATGAGCTGAAGGTACAGGTTACCAAACTAAGAACAGGTACACATTTTCTCTGTCAATCAAACTACTTAACAGTAGGGGATGAACTGTGTTTTTTTTTCCGTATTCTTTTTCTTTTGGGGCAGGGTTTCTCAACTGGTGGGTCGGGACCCAAACGTGGGTTGCATTTGGGTCATGAAGATATACTTTGTGTACATGAAGATATACCATGGTTTCACCACTGGATCACGCCTGGTAAGTCTACATTGGGTGGTTATGACATTATGGCTCATAATCAAAATCTCTATGGCCGTTATGAATGGGAAATTCTCTTCTGGGGCAATGACGTCACAGAAAGTCACGTGACTGTTGAGCTAGTACTATAATGCCTGAGTTTTCATTTTTGGCTGAACTTATGTTTTAAGAAATTTTAAGGCCTAAAATTCAAATGATTGTATTTTTGTACTTTTTAAGGACCCACGGAAAGCATGAGTAGAGTAGAACAGCGGTTCCCAAACATAGACATAAATAATATGGACGTAGCTATCCCATTAAATGTCTTCTTCCTGGCGGAGTTCAAACGTTGGCCGTCACCATCTTGATTTTTCGTCAGCATTCCCTCCGAATGAGTTGAGTCCTTCTGCACCTCACGTGAGATGGGAGTTTCCCAGAGCCGCAGCTCCGCCTGCTATTGGTCCGTGATCGGCAAGCTGCGTGATCACTGGACAGGCGATCTGTCAATCACCCCCTTTTCTATCATCTATTTTACTCCAAACGGGGGAGTTATATATAAAAAATGGCCCCCATACAGTTGTTATAAAAAGGTGACATTTGCATTTTTTCCCTTCACCTAATGATGACAGCACTATTATACAGTTTGTACAAGCACCAAGTAGGAACAGCACAGGCAGAACTAATGTTTTCAGATGGTAAACAAAATCTTTCCAGTACATTTGTATGTGATTTTTTATTTGATTTTTTTCATAACTCATATGATGTGAGAAGCACCCATGGCCTAACCTGACGCTGCCAGATGGACGGTATAGCTCCACATAGGTTTCACTAAACCAGTCGATCTGGGTTTGAAGTCACCAGACCCGCTGACGGAGGCGGGCACTTTGTCCAAGCTACTTGGCAGGTGATTGGATGACCCATCTGTCTATCACCGCTGGTGGGTGTTAACTTCAACCAATCAGATCGCGGAAGGTGCCTGTGGATGATCTCCGTGGTATTCATTGATTGAGTCCTCGCGGTCGTAAAGTCACCTTCGAAGCATTTAGTTAGATTATAACGAACTAGTTGTGTGGCTTAGCCTTCCCAAATGTTGAGGGTCGTTTTTTAGAATTTAATACATAGAATTGGGAAGGTTACATTCAATTTCATTCACTGCCTGTCACTTCCGCGGCGGCAGCCATGCTGATGAGTGAAAAGAACTACAAAGACCATGTACCCACTACTTGCCCAGACGAGCCAGAGCCCGCCTACGGCCGCCGCTGATTCGTCGAGCCGGCATGGCTCGACCAATCATCTTAACTGCCTGTGCAGGTCCAGACCGTCACGGAGAACCAAATGCAATGTGAGTTCACGTGACGGGCGGTTTGCCAGGCTACCCATGGCCCACCCATTTTCACATTATCTAATCTGGCTAATCTGGCCCCCATTCAAAAAACTTTGGACACCCCTGCCTTAACTGGAAAGATGTTTAATCCTGTAACAAAGTCGAACATTTTAACATCTGAATACTGCCCCCGAGCCCAAGTGGCCATGCGAGGAATTACAGCTTAAACAAAGACTTCTGCGTCTTCCTGGGAAAGGGGGTGGGCTTGACCACTGTTCCCAAAACTGGGATACGTACCCCTAGGGGTATGAGGAGGTACTACATCGGGTACATGGAGACAGGGGAAAATGGAAAAATGTAAGAATGAATCATGTAAATAAATTAAACTTTAAAATACATCTGCTCAGGAGGCACTAACTGCAGCTCTTTCCCTCCATTCTTATTTTATAATGTTATATACTTCAAAGGGTGGGTGATATCGTTCATTCATTGTATCTATTATGCTATAGTTTTTTCTTGCAGTTTTCTAATCAAAATGTTGTACTTGGCTAAAGGGGGTACTTGGATTCAGAAATCAGGGAAAGGGGTACTGAAGCCAAAAAATGTTTGAGAACAACTGGAGGAGAACAAAATAAAGTAAAAGAGTACAGCAGAGTAGAATAAAGTAGATGAAAGGACAGTGGCTAGTGTCTTCATGTCTACACCCATTCAAGGTAATGCTTGCTTCAGCACAGAGCAGAGGAGGTTACAGGAGAGTAGTAGAGTAGAGGGTGTCTTACAGTCTACTGCCCTGTAGGTGGCGTTGAAGCCCGGTCTCTGCACCGAGCTGTCAGTGACAAAGCGAACAGTCAGGAAGTTCCCAGCTGAGACGAAGGAAGCAGGAAGGGAGTTTCCACAGAAGGTCCCGACCAGAGGGTAGTTCACGCTGTCCCCATCGTATACCTGACAGAGAGACACAATAGAGAAGTTATAGAAGAGAAGATAAGTTATGCCCTCTTCCGGGTTAGGCATATGCATCAAGTGATTTCATCCACCATTTATTTTTCCATTTAGGAAAATGCTTAACTGTATAAAAATAGCTTTACTTGTTCAAACAAAACGATTCAGCTATATTTTAAGGTCAGGTTTAAATTTAAGGTACGGTTTAAATCTGGGTTTTTACTGATGGTGTGGTTTGAGCCAAATACTATGAATGAATGAATTTATTTGGTGATAAAAACAAGAAAGAACACAACAATACATATAATAAGAAAAGAACAGACAATACATCAATCACCGAGGATAAAAACACAATAAAGCCCGAAGGCTTATTTCCATTGTGGATGTCACCAGTGATGTCACTCGAGCAATTGTGATGTCATCAGTGATGTCACTAGGGAGTTACACACCCTGAATGACAAGGGGCGTGTACAGCATGGGGTGCGACTGAATGATGCTGTAGGAGTCGGTCTTCATGCTTGAAATGTAGTCAAGACCACACAAACTGCAGATGACCTGGGCTTTCTTACCTTGACATAGTCGTAGCGGCAGTAGGAGTTCTCCAGGTCGAAGGCTGTGAAGCTCAGGTTGACGGCCTTGTTGACCGGCATCTGGATGGTCCACAGGCAGTCCAGCCTGGTTTCATACAGGCCGTCCAGGTCCGCGTCCGGAGAGCCAAACGTGCCAATGGGCATGGACAGGTAGCCCCCACAACCCTGTGCCGGACCTACAGACACACACGCACACACACACACACACACACGTGCACGCACACACACACACACACACACACACACACACACACACACACACACACACACACACACATGCACAGGCACACAAACACACAGACACAATTGGCTGAGAAAAGACTGGTGGAGGAGGGATAAGCTACATTGATTCAGCACACTGCACCATCGCACCATTTATTTCTACAGAACGAGTCCAATAACAAAAACAACAAAATCAATGAACACATTTTTGTGCTCAATGAATGAATATTCACAATTTCCTGCTAAAGCTCACAGATCAGTAAACCATGCACGTGTTTCACAGATCAGTAAACCATGCACGTGTTTCACAGATCAGTAAACCATGCACGTGTTTCACAGATCAGTAAACCATGCGTGTGTTTCACAGATCAGTAAACCATGCACGTGTCTCACAGATCAGTAAACCATGCACGTGTTTCACAGATCAGTAACCATGCACGTGTTTCACAGATCAGTAAACCATGCGTGTGTTTCACAGATCAGTAAACCATGCACGTGTCTCACAGATCAGTAAACCATGCACGTGTTTCACAGATCAGTAACCATGCACGTGTTTCACAGATCAGTAAACCATGCGTGTGTTTCACAGATCAGTAAACCATGCGTGTGTTTCACAGATCAGTAAACCATGCACGTGTTTCTAATATCTCGATGTGGATCTAGAGGGACTTTTTGTCCCATGTACAGAGCGTGATGGGAATAGAACGATGAACACAACATAATAATCAAACGCACCGGACTCAGTGTGCAAGGTTTCGGTGCGTGACGATTTTTTCCGGATTAAAAAAAGCATACAAAAAAAACCTGACTGTGTAAACTCCTTTACTGTAAAAATCCTGCTATTCTGCATGTTTTTGCAGGTTACCTATAAAAATGGTGGTAATGGGTTGGAAAGGAGTTGCAAAAAAGGTGTAAGGCAGAATTGGGTGAAAATGTAGCCTCATGGTGCTTTTATAAACAGTCAAACCAGACTGGGTCAATTTAACCCGTTTAACAGTTTAAGAGGTGCATGGACGACGGGAAGACAATACGAGGGGTAAATAAAGTGCAGTTTTGATAACGATCTCCTTGATTATCATCACAACTCCACCTACCCACTGTCTCCAGGTAGGTGGCCCTCCAGCCAATCATCACAACTCCACCTACCCAGTGTCTCCAGGTAGGTGGCCCTCCAGCCAATCATCACAACTCCACCTACCCAGTGTCTCCAGGTAGGTGGCCCTCCAGCCAATCATCACAACTCCACCTACCCAGTGTCTCCAGGTAGGTGGCCCTCCAGCCAATCATCACAACTCCACCTATACCCAGTGTCTCCAGTAGCCTGTACTACAAAGCAAGATTAGTGGTTTAGCGAGGTAACTTCAGGTTTAACCCTGGTTTAGCCATACTACAAAGCAAGTTAACTTCTAATCACCATGGCAACTCATGCTGCAAAGCTAACCTGGTCCCGACCAGGTTAGCTTCAGAGGATAAGATCAAAATCCATGACAGACCCATATAATCGGCTCTCTGGAGTCACTCACCATTCATATAAGATCGCCATATGAAAAATAGATTGCAGTCAACTGAGAATAGAACAAGAAAAACATTTGTGGCTCTGTAGGCTACATAATTAAATTAAGCCTACTTACCACTTTATGTCTTAACAGCTCAACGATGCGTGGAGAAATATGATCACTATTAATCACCGCAGCGCATATCATAAACGGAGCCTCAAATGGAGTGAGGGTGATATTCTCCTACATGCCAGAAAAGCCTATACATATAATATAGATATGGGATAAATATGGGATAGCCCCAATAGGCTACTAAATATGCAGGCTACTCTTGCATGTTTCAGCTGGAACTGTGTCCTGTAGGCTGTATGCCAATATATGAGCAAAAATAGGCTAGTTTTTATCAATGAAAACTATGCCCGCATCGTCTCAATTCAGTTCAGCAGTTTTCTCTTTTATATTAGGCATCAGCATTATCATTATTTTATATCAACTCAGCTGTTCATAATGTGATTGGCTAGCGCACCTCTTTCGCGTGGACGCGTGCCTGTGCACGAGCGAAAAACGTGCGCGTGCACAGGCAGATCCCAGATAAAGCCAGCTTCAGTTATCGAGTAGAAAACCAGCGTCGTAGTATCGTTAAACTAGATAGCTTTGATCCTGTTCAGTCAAACCAGATCAAAGTGACAGATCGCGGGTCTGTTAAGATAGCTTCGTAGTACAGGCTACAGGTAGGTGGCCCTCGAGCCAATCATCACAACTCCACCTACCCAGTGTCTCCAGGTAGGTGGCCCTCCAGCCAATCATCACAACTCCACCTATACCCAGTGTCTCCAGGTAGGTGGCTCTCCAACCATTCATCACAACTCCACCTATACCCAGCGTCTCCAGGTAGGTGGCCCTCCAGCCAATCATCACAACTCCACCTACCCAGTGTCTCCAGGTAGGTGGCTCTCCAACCAATCATCACAACTCCACCTACCCAGTGTCTCCAGGTAGGTGGCCCTCCAGCCAATCATCACAACTCCACCTACCCAGTGTCTCCAGGTATACAGGTGGCCCTCCAACCAATCATCACAACTCCACCTACCCAGTGTCTCCAGGTAGGTGGCCCTTCAACCAATCATCACAACTCCACCTACCCAGTGTCTCCAGGTAAGTTGCCCTCCAGCCAATCCCGCTGACGGAGACGTCTGTCCTGAAGACGATGAAGAGGTGGTTGGTGGAGGAGCGGAGGTTGGGTGGGAGTGCGGTACCACAGAACATCCCCAGCAGCGGTGCCAAGGTGTCCTGTCCGTCATACACCGCTACATAGTCATAACGACAGGAGGACGACGCCTCCAGGTGGAAGGTGTTGAACCTGCAGAGAGAAACACACAGAAAATGTCACAAAAGTAACACAAGATCAGAGATGTATTTATTTATTTATTTGCACATAGTAAAATCAAGAACAAAATGGATGAAAAGATTGTACAGGTAGAGAGACAAGAAACCCTAATGGGCTTATACGAGGTCTCTTACCTAAGAAATGTAACCAATATTAACAACTATTACATCAAAGAATACATTATAGAGATGGGAAATAACTAAGTACAAATAC
This sequence comes from Poromitra crassiceps, assembly GCF_964638095.1. Classification (NCBI taxonomy): domain Eukaryota; kingdom Metazoa; phylum Chordata; class Actinopteri; order Beryciformes; family Melamphaidae; genus Poromitra; species Poromitra crassiceps. Next base: position 16,531,051 of record NC_139624.1, read on the forward strand.
TTTGTTACTGTACTTAAGTATGATTTCCAGGTATCTGTACTTTTATTTACCGAGCATTTATTTTTCGGATAACTTTTCACTTTTACTCACGACATCTTAACATACAAATATCTGTACTTTCTACTCCTTACATTTTGAAAGCAGGCTTGTTACTTGAGTCTTAATGCAGGACAGGCGTAGGTTACACGTAGACAATGTGATGCTGTTTGTCTGTCTCTCTTGTCTCGTGCTCTGCCAGCTTTCACCCATGACACCTCCTCCTAACATACAGCGAGCCAGCTCTGGCTTATGGAGAGGGTCCAGATATACTACGAGCGAGCTATATTTACAATCAGGTGATTCTAAATATCAGGTGATTCGTACGAAAAAAGATTAATCATTTGTGTGATATGGTTTTTCCACACAGAAATGTGCACATAATGCATAGAAGCTGGGAGAGCGCAAGATGAGAGAAGAGACAAACCTAGAACTAGGCCAGAGTGTCCTTGAATGCCCTTGAAGGTCCTTTCAAAAGTGTAATGTATCATCTGGACAGAGCAGCAACGGACGCTTCAGCCAAAAGGCCTTCTCCATAAGGCAGAAATGTCTATACATTCGTACCGGATTCAATTATTCAATTCAATTATTATTAGCATTTTACAAAAAAAACCATATAACCACCGATAGGAGAAAGGGCATAAAATGCTTTTATAAAGAAACACTGTTACAAAAGAGAGAGTATTGTGTTTACAAGTTACACTCGTATCATAGAAAACGACATCAAAGAAACAATAAAAATATATATAGCCCACAGTCAGAAATACTTCATTATCAAGCTCTGTACCAAGAACATCTGAATATCAAAAATTCCATTCTCAAACAATTCAAACAGGTCTTCTTAGTGCCAGTCAAGGAATAGCATAAGTACTGCAAGTGAGGTTGGCCAACCTGACCTGTAGCAGACCAGAGCCGAAAGAAAGATTCATTTGGGCTGGTTACCAGAATACGAACGAACCCTAGTATCTCCCTAAGGCCCTGCATCCTGTCTCCGGCCTGCGTGTCCTGCATGTGGGTCCGCATCACACTCGCGTCGTTACAGGGAACAGTTTGAAACCTCACTTATTTCCTGCTGTCAGTGATTGTATTAGCAAACACTGCAACAGGAAGTAAGCTAGAGGCAATATAGAATGTTTGTTGGTGTGATAGGTAGAGTCAGTTGAGTCTTACTTGAGGTCGACCACTCTGTTTGGCTGGACCCTGATGTGATAGGTACAGTTCATGTTGTGGTGGTAGTTGGTCATAGAGAGCGCCGGGCTACTCACTGTACCTGCTGTGCTGTTGAAGAAACCACCACATGCTGCGGACACACACGTGCACGCACACGCGCACGCACGCACACACACACACACACACACACACACACACACACACACACACACACACACACACACACACACACACACACACAGACACACACAGACACACACAGACACACACACACACACACACACACACACACACACACACACACACACACCATTAGACAAGAGGTCCCATTCACAGCAGCTTGTGTGACTCTTGTGGCCATGTTTAGACGACAACCGTCTCTGCATAAAACGGCAAACTAGCGTTGCGTGCTCACCTTTTATTTCGCATTTATACACAGCTGTTGTGATAACGATTTGCGTGCAGACTTTCAGGCTGACTGAAGCCGCAAAAGCGTCAAGTGAGCCAGAATAACCTTGAAACTTCTGGTTAAAACCTTCACAATAATGGTAATTAGTCTTATTGGTGCATGTTGCAACGTTTTTTTGTGTGTGATCCGAAATACACAGAAGACATATAGAACACAGACAACTAAAGTCAATTTTAAGTGAGTCGACGACCCTGATTTTTATTTACCCAGTTCTAAAATACGGCTTTTATTTTGAAGGTAAAAACGCCTAGCTTCCCCTATTCTGTCTGTTTCCAACGGGCTTGATTTATCTTTTTGATTAAAGTTTAAATGGATTTTTCACGCGATAGAGTGACACAGAAGTCACAATGGTAGCCTAATAAACTGCTCCAGATTGGATTACCGAATACAAACCCAGTAAAGCAACATAGAAAAGACCTGTTGACCTGACTGTTCCATTTCTCCACTTTACACGGCAACAGTAAGGGGCAGCGTTATCAAGAATTCCACTCTGGGACCTGTTTTCATTTTTTTGCGTTTTCACCCCCAATAACGCCGTCACCGTGTCAAAGGAAGGCACTAACGGTAGAAAAAGTTAACCGTTTTATGCGGGGAGCGTCGCCGTGTAAACAGGGCCATATAATCGAAACGAGGACCTTTTATGACTTTTGAAACAGTTTCTGAAAATCATGTTAAAAAAAAACGCATTTACACACAAGCACAACATAACACAAACTTCGCTGTTTCAGAAACTTTTTGTTAACCAAAGACCTTATTTCATACATTTAACATACATTTAATGCTGTGGTAGCATGGAGGGGGGTGTTTCCAGGACGCTGGATTACACCGTTAAGCCTTCTTGAGGTGTCGTGGGCCTAACTTAACGAAACGTCGGTGAAGGAAGGTGCCCACTTGAAAACCCCAATGACATGCTTCATACTGCTGTTGGCTAGGGTAGGTAACTGGTGATTTGTGTCTTGTTTATTAGTTTGTTAGCCTGTTAGCTTGTTTTATTCTGGATTGGGCTTCTAAATGTGTTTTTCCTCGGATTTTGGCACAAGGGATAGTAACATCTTGTCCTGTGTATTAATTAATACTAAAGCTAGCTTAGGCTAGTGACTGTTGTGAATAGTGCAGCTGACAACTAGGGAAAGACCTAGTGACAGCATGGAAAGACAGCTGACAGGAGGGATTAGACCCCATCGGGGCTGCAATGGGTTAGCTGCTCATTGTGGCAGTAGCCAAGGCCAATAGGCCATTGGTTACACCCAAACTTGCTACGAAACAGAATTATGAAAAAACACCCCTAGAGTCTGCGAGAGCGGGGGCAGAAGATGACTCACCTATGGTTGACACGGTTATTGACTCTGGAACGGACTTGACTATGAGTAGGGAAAACATGTCAGTGGAAGCCACTAGTTCAGATGTAGATGGAAAGAAGCGTCAGGTTTGCTTGTGTGGCTGGCAGAAGGTAACAACTTTGAGGGGCCTTAGAATCCATCAAGGCAGGAAGAGGTGCTTGGTAGAGGGAACACAGGGACCCCGCATTGATAATTATTTCTTAAGAAGTTTATCAAGTCAGTCGGGTGAAGTCCAGCGACAGGAAGTAACCCACAGCTCGCAGGACATCAGCACCCCTGATGTTGAGGCAGGTCCTAGCACCGAGGAAAGCAGAGAGGCCAGCCAGCCAAAAAGGGAGAAGATTAGCGGTCAGAAGCCTAGACTTAAGTGGCCAGGTGCAGCGGAAAGTAGGAAGTGGGAAGATATCAATAGTGATTTGGTTAGGATGTTAGAGAAGCTTAAAGGAACTGCTGAGAGTAAGTTGGAGAAAATGGGAGATTGTATTTATGATTATGGTAAGGAAAGGTTTGGCGTCTTTGAGAAAAGGAAGAAACTAGAGGGTGAGGTAGTTAAATCTAGGCGCCAACAAGAGATAGATAGACTTATCCAGGAGAGAAGACAGCTTAAGAGGCAGTGGAGGAAAGCTACAGAGGTTGAGAAGGAAGGCATTGATTGCTTGCAGTCAGATGTGAGGGAGCGGTTGGCAGTTTTAAGAAGAGCAGAGAGCATTAGGAAAAATAGGAAAAAGAAAGAGAGAGCTAGAATAGCATTCTATAAGGATCCATTTAGATTTGTGAAGTCATTGTTTAGTAAGGAAAAGAATGGTAGCCTTATGGTACCTAAGCAGAAGCTTGAGGAATATTTGGAGGAGGTTCACAAAGATAGGGAAAGGTTTAGAGAGATGACAGTCCCAGCTGATATTCCACCTATTGGTGAAATAGAGAGCCAGTGTGATGATAGCCCACCAAGGTGGAAAGAAGTTCAAGAAGTAGTGAGACGTGCAAGGGCCTCTTCAGCCCCGGGTCCTAATGGAGTCCCCTACCGGCTGTATAAGAGTGCTCCAGATGTGTTGCAGTTTCTATGGAAGCTGATGAAGGTAGTCTGGAAGAAGCAGGTTATTCCTAAGGCGTGGCGTAGAGCAGGGGGAATCTTCATTCCTAAAGAAAGGGACTCGTTAGAGATAAGTCAGTTTAGACCTATCAGTCTACTTAATGTTGAAGGGAAGGTTTTCTTTAGTGTTGTGGCACAGAGGCTGTCTAGTTATCTAGAAAAGAATAGGCTAATAGATACTTCGGTGCAAAAGGCTGGAATTCCCGGCTTCTCCGGGTGCTTAGAGCACACCAGCATGATCTGGCACCAAATCCAGTCAGCTAGGCGTGAGAAGAGAGACCTGCATGTCGTATTCTTGGACCTGGCTAATGCTTTTGGGTCAGTGCCGCATAGTCTGTTAAGGGAGGCCTTTGATTTCTTTAGAGTGCCAGGTAGTATAAAGAGCTTAGTTAAAGCCTACTTCTTAGATATTCAACTCTGCTTTACCACAGCAGAGTACACTACAGCTTGGCAGCAGCTGGAGATAGGCATTATGGCAGGGTGTACAATTTCCCCATTAGCTTTTACCATGGCAATGGAGATCATTATTAGGGCTTCAAAATGGGTAGTGGGTGGAGAAAGGCTGCAGGGAGGGCTGCGGCTCCCTCCAATTAGGGCATACATGGATGACATGACGACTATGACGTCAACCGCTCCATGTACTAGCAGATTGTTGGATAAGTTAAATAGTAATCTGCAGTGGGCTAGAATGAAAGTGAAGCCAAGTAAGTCCAGGAGTATTTCAATCATTAAAGGGAGGGTAGTAGGTAAGAAGTTTGTTATAAATGATGAGGTGGTGCCTACAGTGTTAGAGAAACCAGTCAAGAGTTTGGGAAGATGGTATGATGCAAGTCTCAGTGATAAGGGACAGTTTGAGGAGGTGAGGCAGGAAATGATTCAAGGTATTTCAAGTATAGACAAGTCAGGGCTCCCAGGAAAGTTAAAGTTGTGGTGTTTGCAGTTTGGATTGTTGCCTCGGTTGATGTGGCCACTGACAGTGTATGAGGTTCCCCTTTCAAAGGTAGAAAAGCTAGAAAGGATGATTAACTCATTCATTAGAAAATGGCTCGGAGTCCCACGCTGCCTAAGCAGTGTAGCCTTATATGGGAAAAGCATATTGGAATTGCCATTATCTAGCCTGACAGAGGAGTTCAAGTGTGCTAAGGTTAGACTGGAAATGACTCTGACTCAGTCAAAGGATCCAGTGGTTAGGACTGTAGCGCCCACAGTTAAAACAGGGAGGAAGTGGAACCCAAAGGAGGCAGTACAGCAAGCACAGTCAGCTCTTAGACACAGGGATATCATAGGTCAGGTGCAGCATGGGCGTGGAGGCTTAGGGTTGTGCATAGGGAAACCTGTGTGGAACAAGGCATCAGTAATAGAAAAGAGGAAGATGGTAGTTGAAGAAGTACATAGGCAAGAGGAGGCAGTAAGATGTAGTAAGGCAGTGTCGCAGGCAAAGCAAGGACAGTGGGTGAACTGGGAGAGTGTAGAGAAGAGAAAGTTGAAGTGGAGAGAGTTGTGGAGCATGGAGGCCAGCAGAATTAGATTTATTCTAGGGGCTACTTATGATGTGCTGCCATCTCCCCAGAACTTAAATCAGTGGTTGGGCGAGGATGGTGCCTGCCCGTTGTGTTCTAGTGTATGTACATTGAGGCATATACTGTCAAGGTGTAAGGTCAGTCTCTCCCAGGGGCGATACACCTGGCGTCACAACCAGGTGTTGAAATGTTTGGCAGCTGCAGTTGAGGAAAAGCGGCTAGAAGTAAATTCTCTAGTTGCTAGCAAAGAGACTAGACAGATCAAATTTGTACGTGAGGGAGAAAAGATTAAACCAATTAAGGTCAGGCACAAGTTAGGGCAGCTAAGTGTAGGTGGAGCCTGGGAAATGAGGGTTGACTTGAATGAACAGCTAGTCATCCCAGCATATATAGTTAGCACCCGGCTACGTCCGGACTTGTTACTGTGGTCTGAGGTAGAGAAGAGAGTTTATTTTATCGAACTCACAGTCCCGTGGGAAGATCGAGTTGAGGAGGCTTATGAGCGCAAGAAAGCTAGGTATGCTGAAATGGCAGCAGAGGCAGAGCAGCGAGGTTGGAGGGCTCGAGTGCGGCCTGTAGAGGTGGGCTGCCGTGGTTTTGTGGCAAAGTCCGTTATTGCCTTACTAACTGAGTTGGGCATTCGGGGACGGAGCCTGAAGCTTGCGGTTAGCAACATGTCTCAGGCAGCAGAACGAGCAAGTGAATGGCTGTGGATAAGGAGGAAACATGCTAGCTGGGGAGCTCGCTAAGGTCAGATTGATTGTTTGTTGTTGGTCATGATTAACGGTCCGCATCAACAGGGCTGAATCATTGACGGTGGTGGTGTAGTTAGGGATTGTTTGTTGTTGGTCATGATTAACGGTCCGCATCAACAGGGCTGAATCATTGACAGTGGTGGTGTAGTTAGGGATTGTTTGTTGTTGGTCATGATTAACGGTCCGCATCAACAGGGCTGAATCATTGACAGTGGTGGTGTAGTTAGGGATTGTTTGTTGTTGGTCATGATTAACGGTCCGCATCAACAGGGCTGAATCATTGACAGTGGTGGTGTAGTCAGGAATGTCATACCGAACCGACCTGGATAGCTAGGCTTAGATAGTGAGGTAATATGCAGTTGTGCGGTGGTAGCATGGAGGGGGGTGTTTCCAGGACGCTGGATTACACCGTTAAGCCTTCTTGAGGTGTCGTGGGCCTAACTTAACGAAACGTCGGTGAAGGAAGGTGCCCACTTGAAAACCCCAATGACATGCTTCATACTGCTGTTGGCTAGGGTAGGTAACTGGTGATTTGTGTCTTGTTTATTAGTTTGTTAGCCTGTTAGCGTGTTTTATTCTGGATTGGGCTTCTAAATGTGTTTTTCCTCGGATTTTGGCACAAGGGATAGTAACATCTTGTCCTGTGTATTAATTAATGAAATCCCCATACTAAAATCCCATTGCGCTTTACTCTTATGAACCAGCATGGCGGCGATTTGCTACTTCCGGACTCATTCCATTCATTTGAATTTGCTGGTGTTTCCACTCAGGTTTTTCATACGCAAATTGAAAATGTGCATAAAACAGGTGGATGGAAAGTTTGTGACTTACGTATGGCTTGATACTTACGTATGGCTTGATACTTAGGTATGGCTTGATACTTACGTATGGCTTGATACTTAGGTATGGCTTGATACTTAGGTATGGCTTGATACTTAGGTATGGCTTGATACTTACGTATGGCTTGATACTTAGGTATGGCTTGATACTTACGTATGGCTTGATACTTACCGTAAATTTCGGACTATAAGCAACCCGAATAATGAACCCTTACATATGGTAATTAAACATTAAAACACAATAATAAAAAAAAAAAAAAAACATTAAAACACCTGCGGCTTATAGTCCGGTGCGGCTTATATATGTAACAAACAGGCAATTTTGCTGCTGCGGCTTATACTCCGGTGCGGCTTATAGTGCGGAATTTACGGTAGTGTTGTGCTCGCAGGAGCTGGTTTGGTTATGAAATATGATTATTAATAATTATGAATTATTAATATTCATAAATTTATTAGATTTGACAGAAAATATTGTATTCTCTGTAAGATTCGGGGCACCACTGTAGTTAAGGCTACAGACCTGTCTAAAAGTCAGTTATGACTAGATTAGACACCAAACCAAATTGTCATATCAGTCTCATAGTGATATAATGTACATTGTACAGTTGATTGAAGGGTCAAAGTTCGTAAGCTTCTGTCACAGATTTCCACAGATAAAATACCTCATGAATAATAACCAAGATTCATAGCATTATGTAATAAAAAGATTTAATAAATCACAATATCAATTGACATTAACACAATGATTAAAATATCAGTTCATCACATTTACTTTACAACTAATAGTCTACCACATCTATAGCTAATAACTAATATGAATAAGCATTATATCAATTGAGTGTGTGTGTGCCTGTGTGTGTGTGTGTGTGCAGTGATTTAAGTCTGCCTGGCGGAAGCAGGCTTGAATGTGTGTGTGCGTATGTGGGTGTTACTTAGCATTTGTGTGTGTGTGTGTGTGTGTATGTGTGAGAGGGAAGGAGGGCGGAGAAGGTGGAGTGTCTTATGTCACCCCAGGATTGGCTGAGGGGCGGTCTGGTCGTGTGAAGACCGCCTCCTTTTCAAAATGGCGGTTTTGTCAAAGTTGTGGAAGGAGAGAGAGGGGGATCGACAGGGAGAGAGAGAGAGGGAGAGCAGGGGAGAGAGAGAACACGCTGGTGGCCTCAATTCTCACAGATCGCTCACAGTCACATACAGGATACTGTAATCAACACATATGATAATGCATTTTAACCCTAACTGCCCAAAACCATTAAACCATGAATGAACTCTCACGTGTGTTTCGCTCCGAGAGGGAGAGCGAGTAGGGAGAGTTGCTCTGCACGCGCCTCTGGGGTTGCCGTGGAGCGGATGGCGATGGCCTGCAGCGCGGTTCACCCTGGCCTGGGGAAGCGTGCAGCGGACGTCTGATGGGGGTTGACGTGCCTGGGGGTTGACGTGCAGTCTCTCTGCTCGTTGAGTCGAAGGAGTGGGTGGCTGCTCTCTGTGGCTGGCACCACGGTGGGTCTTCTGCGTCCTTCGTCGGCTGTGGGTTCTGCGACTGGGGCCACGGTGTGTCTTTCTGCAGCCGTTGGTTTGCCCTGCTGCGGTGTGGCGTTCTTCTTCTTCTCCTGCACGTGCGGTGCGCGGGGAGGGTCGTCAGTCAGGCGTTCTTGCCTGGAAGCTTGGTCAACAGCTGGCGTTATGCCAGGCTGTGGCACGTCTGGAAGCTTGATCTACAGCTGGCGTTGTGCCAGGCTGTGGCAAGTCTGGAAGCGTAAGGAGGTTTTTCCCTGCGACTTATAACGCTAAACCGACTTAAATTAAACTGAGATTAAGTATAACTATCTCAGTGTAAGCATGCTATGTCTCGTGGGACTTACGGCTGGCCTTTGGTAGGCGTTTTCTGAGTGAGGCCTGGTTCCTTCTGAGGCCCTGGTCAGGCCTTTGTTGCAGCGCAGGGGGTGCAGCGAGCGGGGGAGGGGAGCTGGCTTCCTGGCTCCTCCAGACCCTTCCGCTGCGCACGAAAGCTTAGTTGAGACTCATTCTGTAGACTGCAAGTTAAAACTGCTTTCCCCACAGTTTTGTCTCACTGTATGGGGAAGTCACAAAGGGTTCTCATTGGCTTGTCATGTGTCTTTTGTGATGGTTCTGGCCAATGATAGCGCTCTGTGAGCTGGACTGTGCCCATTCTGTAAGGTGAAGCAAGGGAGAGGGGGGTTTTATGGCTTGAGTACCCTTAGAGATAAAACAATGGCCGGAATCCTTTGAGGCTCTGAGAGGTGTGAAACGTCCTGGGGCAACCACAAAAGCCATTTGTCTCCTCTCAATAGAGGTGTCTTAGCTAGAGAGGAGAACATGTTAAATCATGATATGTTCATTCATATTTCTCATGATACAGTACAGTCCATAATGTGTCGATCACAACATCCCCCCTCCTCGTCTGTGGACTGCTGTCGACCTGCGGTCCGCGGGCGAGGATGAAGGGCTGTACAATCAGTTTGTGGTAACTTTTGGTCACCATGTCCATCTGCTCTGTGGGATCAAAGTGTCATACTCAGGCCGTTCATAGTTCAGGTTTGGTTCTGGGCAGACTCCTAACCATACCTAGACTCATTACCATATAGATAATACAACCTTAAGGTCACATACACAACATCATTTCAAAATCAACATGGTAAACAGGGAAGGGCAGGAGGAGAGAAGGAGAGAGAGGGTGACAGGGTGTGATTTTGAATGTGTGCTGCATTCCAGCAGTGTTGTGCTATGTGTCTATGTGTAGCTATGTGCCAAGCTTTGTCCTATTTTGATGTGGTCTGCCTGCCGTAAAGGTGTTATGTTTCACAGCACAGCGTTGACAATGCATCTAGCCTACATAGAGATAAGGGTGAGAGCCGAGTGACGGGTGACTGTCAGGGGTGACAGGGTGGCTGCGTCCAGTCACCCGCCCTTCACCGAGTTTGATGTCATCTCCTGGGAGGGCCTCTGGTGGCTTGAATGCCCACCCTGCCCGTCAGGCGTCTGGCTCCCGTTCGGATGTCTAATTGGGTGGAGGGCCTAGTGTGCTGAGGAGACTCACGCCGTTCGCGCCCTGTGGCGTGACTGTGATGTCTCTTTGGGCAGCAGCTACCCCCCTTGGCTCTGTCCGGCAGAACCAGGTGGTCTGGCCTGCGTGGTGAGCGTGTGTGTGGTACCGTCTCTGGGTCCACACACACGCGGTTGGTGGGTTGAAACTGGCCATTTCTGCTTTTTGCTTCGGTTTCCACCTCCCACGCTATTGAGGCGGTTTTGAGGACCGTGCGCATGCTTCGGTCATACCAACGTGCGTCTAGGGCTACGGATGGGCGCACCGAGTCATGCAGACCGTCTAGGAAGAGTTCCTTGAGACGTGGCACGTCTGATTGATCCGGGCCATTTCTACCTTGACTATATATCTTCTTCAAGCGTCTAAAGTAATCCCTAGGATGTTCCTGGTAATTCTGTTTGACGTGTAAGGCCGCGTTCCTCCCTGCCGCTGGCGACTGGGTAAGGATGTACTCTTCGCCCAAGGCTTCGCGAAGCTTGTCAAAGTCATCTCTGATATGGGAAGGTTGCGTTTGGATAAACGCACGCACGTGCTTTGAGCTCGTGCTCCATATCAGTTGAGCTTTCTCTCGCGGCGAGGCGTGTGGTAGAGCCTGCGAACCACGTTCGACTTCGTTGAGATAATCTGTCAAGTGTACCTCGTGACTAGCGGGATCGAACAAGTCAATGTCGTTTGCGATTGACTTCAGTAAGTGACAGCGTGACTCTGCTTCTCGGAGAGAGAGTCCTGAATCACTCTGTTTTGGCAGTAGAGGCTGCAAGAAGGAGTGGCCGTTTGCCCGATTGGGCACCAAAGAGCGACTAATGTCATCAAGCCCGGGGTCCCCCCTTTCGGGGGGAGGGGTGGAAGAGCTGACTTCCTGTTTCCTTGGTGGACAGGAGCTAGAAAGTGAGTGAGGCTGGATAGCCTCTGGTGAAAAAGACCTAGCAGGATCCTCTCTGAATGACAGGTTAGCATAACTGGGCAGTTGGTCTGTGTCCAGCTGTGAATGCTGTTTGTTTCCCCTGCTCATCATAGTCACGCTCTCTGTTTGGGAAGCGGAGTGGATCTGCCGGAACTTAGTGACTGGATCTGACTCATCAGCGCACCCGCTGGTGGCCTGAGTAAATGACGGTTTATAACGCACAGGGCGGTAGTCGATCGACTCGCCCCGGGCGTGATAAATGGAAAGCCGGTAAGACACACGTTCCTCCCTGCAGGGGGTTGCAGTGTGGATCGTTTTGTCATAACCGGAAATGGCGCTGTCAAGTCGTTTGACTGTCAGCGGTTTGTGCTCTGAGGTGGAAGTCAGAGCTGGATGAAAGCGTGAATAACGTCTGATTCTACACGTAGGTTGCTCGGATGAATGACTGACTGGTATGTCAAAAGCATGGAAGTCGAGCTCGGAATCGGATGACGACTGCTGGGCTGAATAGCCTGAATCAGTTTGCTCGTTGTGAGAGCGGTCTCCCCCCTTTCGCGGTGTGGCGTCGCGATGTCTAGCAGCGCGGCTGCTTGCCAGCGCGGGCGCTAAGTGGTGTGCGGGGGTCTGATTCGAGTCGGGGGTTGGTCTAGCCCTAGGGGGCGTGTCAGCCTCCGGTGCCGGCGGAGCTATGGCCCTTACGGCCTTCTGGTGCTCTTGCTGCTTGGCCGTTCTCGCGTTTAGCCGTGCGATCACTGCTCGGGTGGTTGGTGGAGCAGTGCGACCCGAGAGGGGGACCGTTCTGGGTCCGAGGGCCGCCGTGGATCCGGTCGGCATGCCCTTTTGGCTCTGTTGCAGCCGGGAAACTTCGGTACGCAGTCGGGCTAATTCTGTTTGGCAGACCTGGGCTTGTCGATGCAGACCCAGGTTGGCCTGCAGCGTAGCTTGACAGCTGTTGCGCAGTCTGCCTATCTGCGTCTGGTAGACAGTGGTCTGCCGCTGATGCGCAGCGTCCTGCACCTGGAATCTGCGATTTTGCAGAAAGAAAATAATTCCCAATGGAATTATTAGGACCGCTAGTGTTAGCATTACGATGCTAAATTCATCTGCTCCTCCTGTAGGCGGGCAGATGAGAGAGGCGGCTACCGCTTGCAAGTCGGTGGCGGCCGTCTTAAAGAATGCTTCAGCGCTGACCATCTTGTGGCAGCGCGGACTCATCGCGATGAGTCAATCAGCTGTTTTACTGCTGTCAATTTTAAGCAAAAGGTGTGTGCACTCACCGTGTTGCTATGGCATCAATGCCCACAGTTACTAATCCTAATTAAAGAATGGCCCAAATGTGACAGTCTCTCTGTGAGTTAGCTGCCAATTGCATGCAGTTAGTTTGACATCTGTCAGCTGTCACTCGGCTGGTGTCTGCTGTCAGTGTCATCAAGTGCAGGGTGTGCCTGCCTTTCTTTCGCATGCAAATTCACTGTGACTGGTGGTCACAGGGCTTTGTTTACACTTTGTCTCTGGCTGTTGAGAGCCAGGGTGAATGTTTTGGAATGCTAATGTGAGGGGGGGGGGCAGCCTGACTTCCCCCCACCCTTTGCCAGTGTGGCTTTCAAATTAGCATCAAAGGTTCCACTTAAAAATGCGCAGCGTTGTCTATTTACACTCTGTTAAAAATCACTCTCTGATAGATGGAACATTGCTATCTCTCATAATTTTAGGTTGAAGGCACAGTGGAAAACAGTTTGTTAACTGTGGTTTCTAACATAAAAATGGAATCAAGGATTTTAAACTGAGCTGTTGTCTTTGGGACTGTTTTGCTCAGAAATGTTCAATACAAATCCTAACTTGTGTTAAGATTATGGGAAGATTCCATATTTTATGATTAGAGTTCCTTTAGTGTCTTCTGACGCATGTGATTTGCTTGGCAAAGCGCTATAGAAAACCTGATTTTGGAAAAATTTGAAAAACTTTGATTTTTCAAAAATTTATGAATTTTTATTATTCATGCATATCATATCTGTGGAAATACTGATATTAGAAGCCTCACACGGGGCACCATTTATGTTGTGCTCGCAGGAGCTGGTTTGGTTATGAAATATGATTATTAATAATTATGAATTATTAATATTCATAAATTTATTAGATTTGACAGAAAATATTGTATTCTCTGTAAGATTCGGGGCACCACTGTAGTTAAGGCTACAGACCTGTCTAAAAGTCAGTTATGACTAGATTAGACACCAAACCAAATTGTCATATCAGTCTCATAGTGATATAATGTACATTGTACAGTTGATTGAAGGGTCAAAGTTCGTAAGCTTCTGTCACAGATTTCCACAGATAAAATACCTCATGAATAATAACCAAGATTCATAGCATTATGTAATAAAAAGATTTAATAAATCACAATATCAATTGACATTAACACAATGATTAAAATATCAGTTCATCACATTTACTTTACAACTAATAGTCTACCACATCTATAGCTAATAACTAATATGAATAAGCATTATATCAATTGAGTGTGTGTGTGCCTGTGTGTGTGTGTGTGTGCAGTGATTTAAGTCTGCCTGGCGGAAGCAGGCTTGAATGTGTGTGTGCGTATGTGGGTGTTACTTAGCATTTGTGTGTGTGTGTGTGTGTGTATGTGTGAGAGGGAAGGAGGGCGGAGAAGGTGGAGTGTCTTATGTCACCCCAGGATTGGCTGAGGGGCGGTCTGGTCGTGTGAAGACCGCCTCCTTTTCAAAATGGCGGTTTTGTCAAAGTTGTGGAAGGAGAGAGAGGGGGATCGACAGGGAGAGAGAGAGAGGGAGAGCAGGGGAGAGAGAGAACACGCTGGTGGCCTCAATTCTCACAGATCGCTCACAGTCACATACAGGATACTGTAATCAACACATATGATAATGCATTTTAACCCTAACTGCCCAAAACCATTAAACCATGAATGAACTCTCACGTGTGTTTCGCTCCGAGAGGGAGAGCGAGTAGGGAGAGTTGCTCTGCACGCGCCTCTGGGGTTGCCGTGGAGCGGATGGCGATGGCCTGCAGCGCGGTTCACCCTGGCCTGGGGAAGCGTGCAGCGGACGTCTGATGGGGGTTGACGTGCCTGGGGGTTGACGTGCAGTCTCTCTGCTCGTTGAGTCGAAGGAGTGGGTGGCTGCTCTCTGTGGCTGGCACCACGGTGGGTCTTCTGCGTCCTTCGTCGGCTGTGGGTTCTGCGACTGGGGCCACGGTGTGTCTTTCTGCAGCCGTTGGTTTGCCCTGCTGCGGTGTGGCGTTCTTCTTCTTCTCCTGCACGTGCGGTGCGCGGGGAGGGTCGTCAGTCAGGCGTTCTTGCCTGGAAGCTTGGTCAACAGCTGGCGTTATGCCAGGCTGTGGCACGTCTGGAAGCTTGATCTACAGCTGGCGTTGTGCCAGGCTGTGGCAAGTCTGGAAGCGTAAGGAGGTTTTTCCCTGCGACTTATAACGCTAAACCGACTTAAATTAAACTGAGATTAAGTATAACTATCTCAGTGTAAGCATGCTATGTCTCGTGGGACTTACGGCTGGCCTTTGGTAGGCGTTTTCTGAGTGAGGCCTGGTTCCTTCTGAGGCCCTGGTCAGGCCTTTGTTGCAGCGCAGGGGGTGCAGCGAGCGGGGGAGGGGAGCTGGCTTCCTGGCTCCTCCAGACCCTTCCGCTGCGCACGAAAGCTTAGTTGAGACTCATTCTGTAGACTGCAAGTTAAAACTGCTTTCCCCACAGTTTTGTCTCACTGTATGGGGAAGTCACAAAGGGTTCTCATTGGCTTGTCATGTGTCTTTTGTGATGGTTCTGGCCAATGATAGCGCTCTGTGAGCTGGACTGTGCCCATTCTGTAAGGTGAAGCAAGGGAGAGGGGGGTTTTATGGCTTGAGTACCCTTAGAGATAAAACAATGGCCGGAATCCTTTGAGGCTCTGAGAGGTGTGAAACGTCCTGGGGCAACCACAAAAGCCATTTGTCTCCTCTCAATAGAGGTGTCTTAGCTAGAGAGGAGAACATGTTAAATCATGATATGTTCATTCATATTTCTCATGATACAGTACAGTCCATAATGTGTCGATCACAACAGTAGGTATGGCTTGATACTTAGGTATGGCTTGATACTTACGTATGGCTTGATACTCGGCCATGAAGCCGCTGTCGCTGACGCTGGCGTCAGAGTAGAAGTTGAGCTTCATGGGGCCGAAGGTGGAGTAGGGCCCGGGGATGCTGGAGCCACACAGCGTAGCCAGAGGAGAGCCGCTAGAAACCAGGCCTCTGTACAGCTTCACCCCGTCAAACTGACAGGTGGATTGAGCTAGCAAACACACACACGCACAGACACAGACACGCACAGACACACACACACACAGACACGCACAGACACACACAGACACACACACACAGACACACACCACAGACACACAGACACACACACACACACACGCACAGACACACACACACGCACAGACACACACACACACACACACACACACACACACACACACAGACGCACACAGACACAGACACACACACACACAGACACACACACACACACACACACACACACACACACACACACACACACAGGTTAAAGCCATACTGTATCCACTAATCTTCATCCTGGCTTGTCAAACAATGTTCAGTTCAGACAATGGCTGTAATGTTTCCGACTCATGCATTTTTTTGATAATTAAAAGAATCAGTGACACCCAGAAAAAAACTCCCTGAGCTTAACAGCTGCTGCTTTCCCCATGTAAGTGGAAGGGAATCTATGGCGTCACGTGACTTGCAATAGCGAGCTTGGCCACCATGTTCAATTTGCTTCATCGCCCCGGAGTTGAGTCCCCAGCTCCGATATGTGAAGTGCATTAAGTGCAATAGTGCTAGCTATATAAATGTAACCAATTATTATTCATTATTAGTCATTATATACGGATATGAGCTTTGACAGGTGGCCATTTCTAAACCTCTCTTACCTTCGAGCTGGAATGTCCTGAAGGTGAGGACGATGACGGTGCTTTCTCCAGCATTGATGGTGTAGTCGCAGTTGGAGCTGTGAGGGTAGTCGGCTGGGTAGTTTGGAGAAACCACACGTCCACTGGCAGCAGTGAAGTTAGCCCCACACCCTGACACAGAAGACAGTGAAGTTAGCCCTACATCCTGACACAGAAGACAGTGAAGTTAGCCCTACATCCTGACACAGAAGACAGTGAAGTTAGCCCTACATCCTGACACAGAAGACAGTGAAGTTAGCCCCACACCCTGACACAAAAGACAGTGAAGTTAGGCCCACACCCTGACACAAAAGACAGTGAAGTTAGCCCCACACCCTGACACAAAAGACAGTGAAGTTAGCCCCACACCCTGACACAAAAGACAGTGAAGTTAGCCCTACATCCTGACACAGAAGACAGTGAAGTTAGTCCTACATCCTGACACAGAAGACAGTGAAGTTAGCCCTACATCCTGACACAGAAGACAGTGAAGTTAGCCCTACATCCTGACACAGAAGACAGTGAAGTTAGTCCTACATCCTGACACAGAAGACAGTGAAGTTAGCCCCACACCCTGACACAAAAGACAGTGAAGTTAGCCCCACACCCTGACACAAAAGACAGTGAAGTTAGCCCCACACCCTGACACAAAAGACAGTGAAGTTAGCCCTACATCCTGACACAGAAGACAGTGAAGTTAGCCCTACATCCTGACACAGAAGACAGTGAAGTTAGCCCTACATCCTGACACAGAAGACAGTGAAGTTAGCCCTACATCCTGACACAGAAGACAGTGAAGTTAGCTCCACACCCTGACACAAAAGACAGTGAAGTTAGCCCTACATCCTGACACAGAAGACAGTGAAGTTAGCCCTACATCCTGACACAGAAGACAGTGAAGTTAGCCCTACATCCTGACACAGAAGACAGTGAAGTTAGCCCCACACCCTGACACAGAAGACAGTGAAGTTAGCCCTACATCCTGACACAGAAGACAGTGAAGTTAGCCCTACACCCTGACACAGAAGACAGTGAAGTTAGCCCTACACCCTGACACAGAAGACAGTGAAGTTAGCCCTACATCCTGACACAGAAGACAGTGAAGTTAGCCCTACACCCTGACACAGAAGACAGTGAAGTTAGCCCTACATCCTGACACAGAAGACAGTGAAGTTAGCCCTACATCCTGACACAGAAGACAGTGAAGTTCTATTTCATCCCTCCTGACCGCCAGAGGCGGTGCTTTAAGCACTGAATATCTTCGTCTCGCGCTTGCACAGGTCGAGTACCTATACCAACAAAGTCACCCGTGACCCCCGCGTGACGCCGGCTTGTCTATATCTTCCGGTGTCATCCGCGGCTCTTTTCCCTTTTTTCTTCTCGCTTGCAGCAGGTGTGCGGTTGCTACTCGCACGAACATCTGTTTTGAAGATTTGGATCTTGGATTGTATTGTTGGATCATTGTCTGCAGCCAGTTGTGTGCAGCCTTGCGACCACCGGTCGGAGTTGCGGAGTGTTCGCCCTCCAAGGGCTGTGACTGGCTCACTGATCTCCGTGGATCGAACGAGAAGCTCGTCGGTATCACCACGGTAGGCGCTGGTAGAGGACAGCGATTCGCTCATACTCCCAGTACGTTTAATTTGTTTATGTTTAGCGGCAGTGTTTTCTGCAGAAGCTAAATAGTAATTTTTCCCAAAAAGGGTTTTCAGTTTGTTTAGCGGCAGAGCTAAATATTAAGTTCCCACCTGTGAAACGGTGGTTTTCAGTTTGTTTAGCAGCAGTGTTCTGCAGAGCTAAATATTAAGTTCCCACCTGTGAAACGGTGGTTCTCAGTTTGTTAGCGGCAGTGTTCTGCATAAACTGAATATTAAGTTCCCAGCTTGCGAGCTGTGGTTTTCAGTGCAACTTTTCTGTCAGTTCAACTTTTCTGGTGAGGACGGCGGTTCGCTCATACTCCCAATACATTTCGTTTGTTCCACCTGTGAGGTGGTTTTCAGTTTGTTTAGCAGCAGTGTTCTGCGCAAGCTAAATATTAAATTTCTCAGCGTGTGCGGTGTGTTTGCAGTAGCAGTAGCGTTTCCGCTCAAGCTAAGGTCCAGCCATTGCTGTGTTTTCTTTTGGTTTTGCAGTAGCGTTTCCGCTCAGGCTAAACAGTAAGTGTTCCAGCTCGGGCTGTGTTTGTTCAATTATTAGCAGTAGCGTTCCGCTCAAGCTAAGTGTGTTTCAGTAAAAAAAAAAAAAAAAAAAAAAAAAGCTGTGTTTCTAGTTAGCAGTGGCGTTCCCGCTCGAGCTAAAGTATACCAGCCTGTGCCGTGTAAGACAACAGTGTTACTGGTGAAGGCAGTGCTCTCGCTCCCGCTCCCAGTAAACTGTTGCGACTGGACATCACCATGATGGCATCACACTGTTGTAATGCCTGTATGGCCTCTCTTCAGCCTGATGATGGCCATGATCTATGCCCCTCTTGCCTTGGCCTCGAGCATTTGAGGGAGGGCCTATCAGATGACCCGTGCATGAATTGCAGCTTCATGCCCCGGTCGGTGAGGCTGGCTAGACTGGCGGAGGTGGGGCAACAGTTGGGCGATGCTCTCACCCCATCAGAATCGTTGCCCCCAGCCCAAACCAGCCGTCCAAAGCGCCCGGCGGCAGAGACCGAGGGCGCCTCCTTCAGGAAGAGAGCTAAGAAAAGCAGCGGACTCTCTTCCAAGGTGGATCGGTTGACAACTGAGCTAAACCAGATGAAAGCACTTCTAAGCCTGGCATTACAGAAGCAGTGTGTGGACGTGGGGGAGACGGATGCACCTCCCCTTCACACTGAGAGCGTGCAGTTCTCAGAGCAGGATGACGCTCTTTCGGTGGCAGCTTCAGCTACTCAGTTTAATGACCCTGAGGAAGATGCCTCACAGGTCTCAGGGATGGGCTCCCGTTCCTCAGGGCACGGTTCCTCACTGGAGACGGAGGACGGCTCAATGGGGGCCATCATTCGCATGGCCCTAGCCCGCTTACAGCTCGACGTCCCTCAGGCGGACTCGGCCCCGGCGAGCGCGTTTTTCAGGCGCAGTCCAGCCCCTGCCACCTTGTCTGTGCCGCCCTCAGAGGAATATCTGAGGGAGCTGCATGCATGCTGGAGGGACTCTAAAGCCCTCTCCCACCCTACATCGGACGCAAGAACCTTGGCAGCTATGCAGGATGCGCCGAGGTTTGGTCTGGGCCGCATGCCATCTGTGGAGCCTACTATTGCTTCTCTAATAGTGGCTCCAGACGAGGCTTTGAGGCCGGACGCCAGATGTCCTAGGCCCCAGTGTAGGGCTACGGATGATCTGCTTGCCAAAGCATACGATGCAGCGGCCCGCATGGGTCGTATCGGCAACTCCCTCTCCCACCTGATGCTTGCCCTCTCGACCTCCCTGCACCAGGCTCCACTGGACGCCTCGGTCAGCAGCCTCAGCGACGCGTCACTGCAGGCTTTTGCCCTAATGTCGAGAGAGCTGGGACGGGTGATGTCCACCCTGGTCCAGACTCGCCGGCAGGTTTGGATGGCGCAGTCACCTCTGACGGAGACGTGCAAAAAAATTCTCCGTAGTGTTCCGGTGGAACCAGGAGAGCTGTTTGGGTCGGCAGCGATAGAGGCGCTGCAGCGCACGGTCCAAGCTGGGCAGACCAGGCAGCAGCTCGCTGGTCTCCAAAGGAGAGGGCCCGCTCCCAGCAGGGCTGGGGGTTCTTTGGGTGCCCCGCAGTACCGCTCGCAGCCACCAGCTTACCCTAGAGGTCGGCAGAGGGCTCAGCGGCCGGCTCAGCGACCTGCTCAGCAACCTGCTCAGGACTTTCGCGTTCCTGGGCGCCCGGCGCCTGGGCAGTCTCGAGGCCCTGCGCCTGACCGTCGCTCCCCCAGAACCTTCAGAGGCAGGGGGGCTAGGTACTGAGGCATTGGGGCCGGCCGTCGGCTGCTTTTCCCAGCAGCAGATCAGTTACTGGACTGCTCACACCTTGGATCCCTGGGTGGTTTCCACCTTAGCTCAGGGATACAAACTGCAGTTCCGGCGCCGGCCCCCAGCCTCCGGCCGGGTCAGAATGACCACCATCAACGACCCGGCAAAATCTCTGGCTCTGAACCAGGAGCTGTCTGCCCTCCTGGCCAAGGGAGCCATCGAGCCAGTAGACCCTCTGCTACAGCCAGGGGGGCTCTACTCAACTTACTTTCTGGTAAAAAAGAAGGGAGGCGGACTTCGACCAATCCTCGACTTGAGGGGTCTCAACAGGTTTTTAAAAGTTATGCCATTCCATATGCTGACCACAGCAGAGGTTCTGCGAGTGGTTGCCCGGGGGGAGTGGTTCACGTCCATAGATTTAAAGGACGCTTATTTTCATGTGCCCATTGTGGCGCACCATCGGCAGTTCCTGAGATTCGCCTTTCAGGGCCGTCATTTTCAGTTCAGGGTGCTTCCCTTCGGTCTCTCCCTCTCCCCAAGGGTGTTTACCAGGTGCATAGCGGCAGCTCTTGCACCTCTGCAGGCAGAGGGTGCGAAGATCCTGCCTTATCTGGACGATTGGCTCATCTGTGCACCGTCCCAGGCTCAGGCAGCACAGATTACAGAGCGCCTATTATTTCATATGAACCGGCTGTGCTTCAGGGTCAACTTCGAGAAAAGCTGCCTCGAACCTGCCCAGCACGTCACCTTCTTGGGTGTGGTCCTCAACACGGTAACCATGAGGGCCTACCTGTCACCTCAGCGTGTGGACAACATTCTCCACTTCCTTTCCCTCTTCAGAGGGGGTGGGGTGTTGCCCTACATCCAGTTCCAGCGTCTCTTGGGCAAGTTGACAGCTGCCTTGCTCCCCTTGGGCTTGCTGTCGCTGCGCCCCCTGCAGAGGTGGATGAACAGCCTCCACTTGGATGCCACGTGGCACAGGCACAGGAAGGTCAGGGTGACATGGCGGTGCCTCTCTCCCCTGTCCCCATGGAGGGAGAGGTCATTTCTGATGAAGGGCGTGCCCATGGGCTCCATTCCATCACGCCGAGAGACTGTCACAGCGGACGCCTGCCTCTCAGGGTGGGGCGCAGTCTGGCA
This sequence comes from Poromitra crassiceps, assembly GCF_964638095.1. Classification (NCBI taxonomy): domain Eukaryota; kingdom Metazoa; phylum Chordata; class Actinopteri; order Beryciformes; family Melamphaidae; genus Poromitra; species Poromitra crassiceps. The sequence continues at coordinate 16,552,298 of NC_139624.1, forward strand.
GAGCAGGACCGCTCAGGGGCAGTGGTCTGTTCAAGATGGCACACAGCACATCAATGTGCTGGAGCTTCGTGCCGTAGAGCTAGCACTCCGGCACTTTTTACCTTTCCTGAGAGGGAAACATGTACTTGTTCGGTCGGACAACATGTCGACCGTTTCTCAGATAAACCATCAAGGCGGCACCAGGTCCGCAAGGTTGCTGAGGGTATCCCAGAGTCTGTTAACGTGGGCGGCTCCCCGCCTGGCCAGCCTGCGGGCGATGTATTTACCGGGAGAGCGGAACCAAGTTGCAGATTTCCTCTCCCGACAGAAGCCTCCGCCAGGGGAATGGCGGCTTCACCCAGAGGTGGTGGAGACCATCTGGGGCCTCTTTGGCAGGGCGGAGGTGGACCTCTTTGCTTCAGAGGGGTCGACCCATTGCCCCCTATGGTTCTCCTGGAGGGAGGAGACCAGTCCCCTGGGACAGGATGCCCTGGCGCACGATTGGCCAGACATTCTGCTGTATGCCTTCCCACCACTGCCTCTGATTTTGCCAACGCTTCAGAGGGTCCTTCAGATGGGCCACAGGGTGCTTCTGGTGGCCCCCTTCTGGCCGGGGAGGATTTGGTTCCCTCTGCTGCACAGCCTCTGTTGCAGCGCGCCATGGCGCCTCCCCAACAGGGAGGATCTCCTGTCACAGTTGGGGGGTCGGATTTGGCATCCCGACCCTCGTCGACTTCAGCTGTGGGCTTGGCCTCTGCAGGGCCCCTCCCACTACTGAGAGATTGTAGCGGGGGCGTCAGGAAGACCATTCTGAATGCCAGAGCACCGTCCACTCGTTCGCAGTACGAGAACAAGTGGAAGATATTTTCTGACTGGTGTGCACGCCAGAATCAGGATCCAGTGCACTGCTCGGTGCCCACGGTTCTGGAGTTTTTGCAGCAACTCCTGGATGGTGGTCGGTCTCCCTCCACATTGAGAGTTTATGTGGCTGCTATTTCTTGCCAACATGTCCAGATTGAGGGTGTTACCGTAGGGGGCCACAAGCTTGTGTCCCTCTTCTTACGAGGGGCAACGAGGCTGCGTCCCCCAAGGACCCCAAGAGCTCCAGCATGGGATCTGCCCCTTGTGCTGGATGCATTGTGTTTGCCTCCCTTTGAGCCCTTGGCCCAGGCAGGGCTGAGGTGGCTGTCAATGAAAACCGCATTTCTGCTGGCCATTACCACAGCAAAGCGGGTTGGGGAGTTGCATGCCCTCTCTGTGAGTGACTCATGTCTGAGGTGGAATTCTGATGACTCAGGGGTCACCTTATGGCCAAACACGGCGTTCCTTCCGAAGGTGCTGTCACGGTCATACCTTAACCAGCCTATCCAGCTGGCACGATTCAACCCCCCACCGGAGGAAGGTGTGGGTGAGGTAAGACTGTTATGCCCGGTGCGGGCCCTTAGAGCTTATGTTGAAGCTACCGCGTCAATACGGCGGTCAGAGCAACTCTTTGTCTGTCATGGCGGCCCTAAGAAAGGTTGTGCTTTGTCCAAACAGCGGCTGTCCCACTGGATTGTGGACGCCATCGCCGATGCCTACAGGGCGAGTGAGCACCCCCCGCCATCCGGGGTGAGGTGCCATTCCACCAGGAGCATTGCAACATCATGGGCTGCCCTGAGAGGGGTGCCCCTGGAGGCCATATGTGCAGCGGCCTCATGGGCGTCACCAGGAACGTTTTCCAGGTTCTACAGGGTTAATGTCGCCACCCCGCATCCACTGGGAGTGGTCCTGTTGCCAAGTTCCTCTGCCTCCACGCAGTGAGGTGGGTACTTGGGATTCTTTGTGACCTTGTTGGTAGAGGTCATCCAGTGCTTAAAGCACCGCCTCTGGCGGTCAGGAGGGATGAAATAGAACGAAAGTTACTTATGTAACTACGGTTCTATGAATCCCGGATGACCGCCAGAGCGTTCAGTCACTCAGAATCCTCATGGTTTCGCGAGAAGATTCCGTAGGAAAAGAGCCGCGGATGACACCGGAAGATATAGACAAGCCGGCGTCACGCGGGGGTCACGGGTGACTTTGTTGGTATAGGTACTCGACCTGTGCAAGCGCGAGACGAAGATATTCAGTGCTTAAAGCACCGCCTCTGGCGGTCATCCGGGATTCATAGAACCGTAGTTACATAAGTAACTTTCGTTAGCTCTACATCCTGACACAGAAGACAGTGAAGTTAGCTCTACATCCTGACACAGAAGACAGTGAAGTTAGCCCTACATCCTGACACAAAAGACAGTGAAGTTAGCCCTACACCCTGACACAAAAGACAGTGAAGTTAGCCCTACATCCTGACACAGAAGACAGTGAAGTTAGCCCTACATCCTGACACAAAAGACAGTGAAGTTAGCCCTACACCCTGACACAAAAGACAGTGAAGTTAGCCCTACATCCTGACACAGAAGACAGTGAAGTTAGCCCTACATCCTGACACAGAAGACAGTGAAGTTAGCCCTACACCCTGACACAAAAGACAGTGAAGTTAGCCCTACATCCTGACACAGAAGACAGTGAAGTTAGCCCTACATCCTGACACAGAAGACAGTGAAGTTAGCCCTACATCCTGACACAGAAGACAGTGAAGTTAGCCCTACATCCTGACACAGAAGACAGTGAAGTTAGCCCTACATCCTGACACAGAAGACAGTGAAGTTAGCCCTACATCCTGACACAGAAGACAGTGAAGTTAGCCCTACATCCTGACACAAAAGACAGTGAAGTTAGCCCTACATCCTGACACAGAAGACAGTGAAGTTAGCCCTACATCCTGACACAGAAGACAGTGAAGTTAGCCCTACATCCTGACACAGAAGACAGTGAAGTTAGCCCCACACCCTGACACAGAAGACAGTGAAGTTAGCCCTACATCCTGACACAGAAGACAGTGAAGTTAGCCCCACACCCTGACACAGAAGACAGTGAAGTTAGCCCCACACCCTGACACAGAAGACAGTGAAGTTAGCTCTACATCCTGACACAGAAGACAGTGAAGTTAGCCCTACATCCTGACACAGAAGACAGTGAAGTTAGCCCTACATCCTGACACAAAAGACAGTGAAGTTAGCCCTACATCCTGACACAGAAGAAGTTAGCAACATTTTCTTGGCCCCCGGTGGCAATCTGGGTCCCCCCCATCCCAAGGAAAAATAATTGCCCCTCCCTTGTTTTAAATGGACATGATCCCACAGACGCTATTCTCCCTTCCAGCTCCACACACCTGCACCGCCACCTAGTGTAATATGTAGGTATGTTCATGAATTGTCAAATAGATAATCTGTTGGAATGTCTGTTAAACAGATTAATTGTTGAATGTGAACTAATGAGCTGTTGAACTGTTACAAATACTCTGTAGGCATTCTTACTGGTGCTGAAGGATGCAGAGAAGCCCCTGCCCGTGGCGGTGGTGGCCTGGAAGCGGGTGGTGATGACGTTGAATGGAGCGATGATGGGGCCCGGGGCCACTGAGCCACAGCCTGTGGCCAGCAGAGCCTCAGCAGCCTGGGTCTGACCGGACCATACCTGCATGGAGATACACACACAGATACTGAGACGTCTGCCATTACATGTAATGTCATGTAATGTAATGTAATGTAATGTAATGTAATTTAATGTAATGTAATACACAGATACTGAGACGTCTGCCATTACATGTAATGTCATGTAATGTAATGTAATGTCATGTAATGTAATGTAATGTAATACACAGATACTGAGACGTCTGCCATTACATGTAATGTCATGTAATGTAATGTCATGTAATGTAATGTAATGTAATGTAATGTAATGTAATACACAGATACTGAGACGTCTGCCAAATCAACATCCATCAACTGTCACATTTGGATTGAACACAGAAAGACAGCTGAAAGCTCTACTAAGCACAATCACACCTTGCCTTGCAGTGAGAGTGAACCCTGATAGGTAGAGATCCTGTGGGGTGACATCCATCTGTAAACTGTACACTCTTTTCTGATTAGAACAGTCTTTTCTGATTAGAACAGTCTTTTCTGATTAGAACACTCTTTTCTGATTAGAACAGTCTTTTCTGATTAGAACACTCTTTTCTGATTAGAACACTCTTTTCTGATTAGAACACTCTTTTTAAAGGAACTAAATAGGATATTCAGCCTAGATGCCAACAAAACACTACTATATATCTAACGAGGCAGGTGAGTAATGCAGTTCTGAGCAGTGAAGGAAGCCACGCCCCCTCTGTGTGTTGTGAAATCCAGGCTCGTTTTCCAAGCCGCTCCGGCCGCTCGCTGCTTCGTGCATGTGAATCACTCCCTAACCCTAACCCCACCCACCCATAACCCTAACCCCACACACCCATAACCCCACCCACCCATAACCCTAACCCAGACCTGGGCAAAAGGCGGCCCGCGGGCCACATGCGGCCCGCGAGCGCCCCCTGTGTGGCCCGCACTGGAATTGCACAAAAAAAATAAAAATAATAAAAAATAATTTTTTTTTACAGTGCACCTGAATGCAACATGCAAGGTACCCGCTGAATGTGTCCAAATGTTCATGTTATTCTGGGCAATACTCCACTTCTGTTATAACATTTCAGTCTGGTATGGAATATCTTTCAGTAATCTTTATGACTAAAAGGCTAAAAGTAATCTAATGTGTAAGAAATGACTGTTCTACATTGAAGTAAAAATGGAAATAATTAACTTGTTGGTTTTGGATTTATTTAGCTTCAAGAGTGCATTTTTGTTCGTGTGATCCTCAACACAGGCTTTGAGAATCCCGGGCCACTTACTGATACTTATGCTTAAATTAACACTCATATTCTGGTTTATTTAAAGAAAAACATTTTGGCTAGTGGAAATTCTAATTGGCTGGTAACTTTAAAATATAGCAGCCATATTGGCAGGTGGTCAAAAAAGTTAATGACATAGGAGTGAGTGAGAAAAGGATCAAATATTGGTGTTTAAGACTGAATAATGACATCACAACTGTTAACACGTTCACTGCCAATGACGTGTTGATACGTCAAAAAAAATCCAACGGTTGACTGCCAATGACGTGTTGATACGTCAAAAAAAAAAAAAAAAAAAAATTGACGGTGGGACGTTGATCCAACCCTTTTACATCTCTTATATAAATATTGGAGCCACCGAACGTGTACAACCCATTCCACCGACCCACTAAGTGGCGACAGTGCTCTCCAGACTAGAAAAAGCAGAGCCAAAACTGCAGGGGAACGCGCGATGAAACCATTCTCATACTGTAAAATGGATTGGCGAAAACGCTTTCGCTTTCGCGCTGATTGCTGCCGGTGGGGGATTGCAAATTTGCATAATAGATTATGGGTGCAACACACTTTGAAACACGCAGCATAAATAAGACCAGAATCGCAAAAGAAACCCCGTTTCTTGGGGTTTCTCAACCGAAACCCCAAGAAACGAGCGACCCTATCCTCGCCCAGCGGCCGCCAGCAGACAGGAGCAGCAGCAGCAGCAGCAGCAGAAACGAGCTTGTGACACGCCCGCTGCAGCCAAGAAGAACACACACGGAGGGAGGAGTTTGAAGTAGAGGGGGGTTTCCTGCTGTTATGGAGGAAATTACTGTTCAAAACTATTGTTTAGATGTCTGACGTCTTACTGATGCCAAAAATGAATGGTTAAAGTGACTGTTCTATCGAATTTCACAAAAAGCTATTTATCTCAGCTTAAATTTTCAGATGCTGAAACCATGCTGTATTCAAGTGCTAATGCCTACATAACTACTAACTCTACAAACTAACTCTTTTAGACAGAGAAAGCACACATTCTATTAGTTCTTTTGAGATATTTTGTGTTCACAAAATCTTAGCAGAAAAGAATCCTCGGGTCTTGAAAGATGAGCCAGAATCCTCAAAAAAACCCTCTGGCAGAAGCTACCTACAGTAAAAAAAAAACGGCTGGCAGTGAATGTGTTAATTTAAAATGAGGTATTCCTCTAAACCTGACTTCAAATGCCCCCAAAAAAATTGCGCCGGCGCCATTCGGCCCCCAACGCTCAGCAAAATCTGGCCCTCTGGTAGCGAGGACATTTTTTTGTAGCCCTCTCTATCATCAAAGTTCCTGGGTTATGGCATGACAATATTTGTTCGGCCCCCAGCAACAATCCGGGTTTCTCATGTGGCCCCCCATGAAAAATAATTGCCCACCCCTGCCCTAACCCCACACACCCATAACCCCACCCACCCATAACCCTAACCTCACCCATCCATAACCCTAACCCCACCCACCCATAACCCCACCCATTCATAACCCTAACCCCACCCACCCATAACCCCACCCACCCATAACCCTAACCCCACCCATCCATAACCCCACCCATTCATAACCCTAACCCCACCCACCCATAACCCTAACCCCACCCATAACCCAATCCCACCCACCCATAACCCCAACCACCCATAACCCAATCCCACCCACCCATAAGCCTGTTTGTCTGCGGGTTCCTGTTTCATGGCAAATAATGTATCGCCATGGCAACGGCATTTGATGACAACTGAAAAGCTTCACTACTGAGCATCCTCAAGGTTGCATATTACGTTGAAAAACCATGTCCCCTCGATCAGATTTAACGCCCGCATTCGTCTCTGTCGCCGGCTCTGACTAGCACCTGATAAAACAGGTGGCAGCAAAAGGGTACTTTGAAACAGGTAACGTCTGTAGATAGGATAGTAAGCTTGGCCCAGCGTTCCACATGTATAATAAAAATGTTATCATCTGTGAATTTTGAGATGACAAGGCTCAAACTATGAAATCGTGCTAGGATGTAGGGCTAAGGACCTCTTTATAAATCCAAGCACTTTCAAGGTATTGCTTTTTTTAAACCGAGCACTCTGGTACCTTAACATAGCTGTCCCGGCACGTGCCGCTGCTGTCTGGGATCTGGAAGTCGCTGTTGAAGCTCAGCTCCAGGTGGTTCCCCTCGTGAGCGACGATCTGCCAGGAGCACTCCACGTTCGCAGGGAAGCTCCCCGGATAGTTTGGAGACTTGATGGTTCCACTGTCAGTATGCAGCACCCCTCCACAGCCTGCACACACATGGTGGTAAAGACATAATAGTCTTTGTGATTGGCTTTCTGCATTGGTTTCGTCTTCTATTGTTGATGTGACCACTACACTAATGTCAAAGTCCTCGTTTCTGATGACTTCCTGTGGCTATTAAAGTGAACGTGAATCTATCAGTCTTGCATCTGATATGTCTATGTGCATGTATGTATATTAGAGGATTGCTCCAAGGCAATTACCTCATCCAAGTAAACCTTTGCATTCCCTTTTACCCCCTTTTGGACTACTTTTTTGAATGACTGTTTTCTGTACTAATTCTGTAGGCTACTACTATCTTTATAAATTATGTATTGGACATATTTGCTCAAGTTAGGCCACTTTGTATAGAGACACTGCATGAAATAGGCCACACCCATCACGGGGGAAAAGCTCCGTTCATTTCCACACACCACCGTCATTTTCCTTGAATTAAACATAGCTAAAAGCTGTTGTGTGGTGGGGCTGCGCAGACAACAAATGTAAAAAATCGCCAGTTAAAGTTTTTTTGTACTCCTGAGCAAAACAAGGAAGCCATTGAGAATTGGCAAGAAGAAAAATGTGGATCTAGCTGTCAAGGAAGTAAGTTGGAGTGTTCATCTTCCGTATATACGATATTTTTGTGCAACACACAACCATGCACGTGACATAGGAGAACGCCAGGATTGGAGGGGGGGTTTCTGTTTTCCCCCGTCTTGGGCGTGGTTTCTGAATGATGACGCGTTACGCAGTGTCTCTATAGATAAGAGTTTTATACTTTAGCTCTTGTTATACGAACCAATTGTATTTATGGGATAAATGCTGATATTTTTATTGATTTGCTCATTTGATAAATGCTGATTTGTTGATGTCATGTGCATGCTTATAGGCTAATTTGCTGTTGACCGACAATCGTCTTGCACCTGTTTGTCAATATCAACCAAAACTATACCTAATATGTACAGTATATAAAGTGCTCACTCACTCATCCCTAATTGACCTTTTTCACAGTAGCCATTTTGTGTCTAAAAGGCAGAGTAAACACAGGTGCAACCAAAACACTAATCCAACTTCAACTTCCACTCCATTTAGGTGTTCCAGTGCTGGGTAACCCTCATTAATGTTTTGGTTGCACCTGTGTTTACCCTGCCTTTTAGACACAAAATGGCTGCTGTGAAAAAACCCATTGTAACCCACCTGAGGAGTCAGCAGACCAGGAGGCCAGGAAGCCTCCTAAGGACACACTGTGGTCAGCCAGGAAGACCAGGGCCAGCCGGTTGGATCCTGATTGGATGGTTTGAGGGGAGGTGGTCCCACAGTACTGACCAATGACAGGCGAGCCGGGGGAGCCGCCGTTAAAGATGGTGACAGAGTCCCAGCCACACGTGCTGTGAGGCTCCAGGCTGAAGTAGCTGAAGGTAAGCTGCAGACAGACAGACAGACAGGGAGGGGAATATGGCTTGTGATGGAGTACTGCGGGAATTAAGTCTTTTTTCTTCTTTTTTTAGCCAGTATAAGGCTGTGGTTACACTGGGCAGTTCCCAGTAGTCTACAGTATAACGCTTGGTTCACACCAGAAGCATCTCAAAAGCAGCACCTCACGGAAGCATCGAGCAAGAGCCTTGACATTCACAACAGAAGCACTTTTTTTTGCTCCACGCCTGCCATGAAATTAAACTGCTTCCTCAAGGCGTTGCCTCAGCGTTGGATACACGTCTGGTGTGTTTGGGCTGTAAGACTGTGGTTACACTGGGCAGCAGCCAGTAGCCTACTGTGGTTGTGCTGGGCAATTCCCACTGTCAATCTGTGTAATGCAATGCAATGTAAACATGCTGCAACCTCCTACTCAGCCCACTGCTGTGAACAGCAATGTGTTGGTCAACTTGAGCCAATCCCCACCAAGTGAAGCAAACAGAAAGCAGCCCATGTATTGCACTGATGCAGACTCACAGTGATGGTGTGGCCCTCAGGGGCCTCTAGCAGCCAGGCACAGCGGCTGGGACTTGGGTAGACGTTGGGGTAGTTAGGACTGGATATCACCCCTCCCTCTCCGGTCTGCAAGCCTCCACACTCTGGACAGAGAAAGAATGATCTGGGGTGATACGTCTTTTAAGTGCAAACATCCTCACATATAGGTTGAGTACTCCACATAAGAGGCTGATATCTGAAGTTTATGGTCTCACCAGAGAAATAGTATTTGGCTTTGAATCCCAGGTCTCCCTGGGAGGCATCGGTCTGGAAGTGGACCCAGAGCTCTGGGGTGAAGACCACGATGGGCACACTGGGTATGGTCTGCCCACAAATCTTGCCCAGCAACTCCCCATCCCAGTCACCTGAAGGAGAAAAAGTCCTCACTTTTCAGAACTCTAACAAGAAAAGATCACAAAGTGATCTCCACAACGAGAACTGTCGTGCATTTACATTTTGCTAAAATGTTCATTCATGTACACTGTCCCCTATTGAACAAATAAAATTGAATTGAATTGAATTGAACCTAAACCTCTATAACCTCCTAATTTTTTTGTTTATGTTGTATGCTTTGTACGGATTATTAATATTGGTTGAATGTCTTAGGTAGAGACCCAGTGTAAGCCCAATAGGTGCACAATTTTTTTTTTTTTTTTTTCCTTTTGTCTGTTTTTGATTTTAATATGTGCAAATAAATAAAAACTAAAACTAACTGGTTGAATTAGACCCATGATACGGTAGTTTGAGTATTGAGTTTGAAGATTCCTCAGCATGTGCAAAAGTTAGGATACTGCCATTTCCTCCTACAGCCTATCCAATCAAAACTACAGCTCATCCAATCAAAACGACAGCTCATCCAATCAAAACTACAGCTCATCCAATCAAAACGACAGCTCATCCAATCAAAACTACAGCTCATCCAATCAAAACTACAGCTCATCCAATCAAGGAGCTTGTAATTTAGGAATAGCCATCCTGATGTTGTGACCTCACATTGTGTTTCAATCCATGGATCAGTCTGGACTTTCACCTGCCCCCAAGCGATTTCCAGGAATAAGAGTCTAACTGAGCTAATCAGGGACCAGCATTGTAGTTGACAAGGTAACCGGCCAATCAGGGTAATTACTGGCAAAACAGTATGGCGGCTCCTGAAGCAACGAGCGTTAACGTTAACATTAGTAGAGTAAACAGCCGTAAGTGCAGTTATTGCAGAAATAGACTCGAAAACAACAATTAAACCAGAACAATTTAGTCTGCACCAACAGAGTTTCTCAGCGGAAAATATGTATTTGCCGTTCTTCCGATTGGATTTGGCGACACTGATTGGCTGAAGGAGTTGTCTGCTACGGCAAGTACTAAGTGATACGTAGTAGGGCTGTGAATCTTCACTGGCCTCACGATTCGATTCAATTACGATTATCGATGCATCTCGATGCCTCTCGATGCATCTTAAATCGATGCATCACCTTTTTACAATACATGATTTAATTTTCTCACTTTCTTTTTTCTCACTGTGTGGCTACTTTTAAAATAAAAGTGCATTTGGAATTGCATTGTATTATCATCCATAATTAAAATAAACAACTGCATGTACTTCCATTATATTTTATTTGATTATTTAACACATTCACTGCCAGCCATTTTTTTTTTTACTGTAGGTAGCTTCTGCCAGAGGTTTTTTTTGAGGATTCTGGCTCATCTTTCAAGACCCGAGGATTCTTTTCTGCTAAGATTTTGTGAACACAAAATATCTCAAAAGAACTAATAGAATGTGTGCTTTCTCTGTCTAAAAGAGTTAGTTTGTAGAGTTAGTAGTTATGTAGGCATTAGCACTTGAATACAGCATGGTTTCAGCGTCTGAAAATTTAAGCTGAGATAAATAGCTTTTTGTGAAATTCGATAGAACAGTCACTTTAACCATTCATTTTTGGCATCAGTAAGACGTCAGACATCTAAACAATAGTTTTGAACAGTAATTTCCTCCATAACAGCAGGAAACCCCCCTCTACTTCAAACTCCTCCCTCCGTGTGTGTTCTTCTTGGCTGCAGCGGGCGTGTCACAAGCTCGTTTCTGCTGCTGCTGCTGCTGCTGCTCCTGTCTGCTGGCGGCCGCTGGGCGAGGATGGGCTCGCTCGTTTCTTGGGGTTTCGGTTGAGAAACCCCAAGAAACGGGGTTTCTTTTGCGATTCTGGTCTTATTTATGCTGCGTGTTTCAAAGTGTGTTGCACCCATAATCTATTATGCACATTTGCAATCCCCCACCGCCAGCAATCAGCGCGAAAGCGAAAGCGTTTTCGCCAATCCATTTTACAGTATGAGAATGGTTTCATCGCACGTTCCCCTGCAGTTTTGGCTCGGCTTTTTCTAGTCTGGAGAGCACTGTCGCCACTTAGTGGGTCGGTGGAATGGCTTGTACACGTTCGGTGGCTTCAATATTTATATAAGAGATGTAAAAGGGTTAGATCAACGTCCCACCGTCAAATTTTTTTTTTTTTTTTTGACGTATCAACACGTCATTGGCAGTCAACCGTTGGATTTTTTTTGACGTATCAACACGTCATTGGCAGTCAACCGTTGGATTTTTTTTGACGTATCAACACGTCATTGGCAGTGAACGTGTAAAAAAAAAAAAAAAAAAAAAAAAAAAAAAACGATTTTTGACATTTGTGAATCGATGCAGAATCGTGCACGTCCGCATCGCGATGCATCTTACAATCGATTATTTTTGACACCCCTAATACGTAGAGCCAAACAGGATGTGAGGTCATGTGATCAGGATGGTTTTTACCAGGCTAATTTAGGAACACAGAAAAACAATCTGTATGAATCCTGAAACTTTGAAAGTGTTCAACATGTTGGCAGAATCCTTGAGCAGTTACGCCACTGGAAGCCATTTATTTGACTGAGACTCTCCTAGCCCAACTCTCCAATGCTAGCCTGTTGGTTCTTTTTGTGATGATTTGATGGGACTTACTTACCCATGCGGAACTGGAGGTAGTCAGCCTGGCAGGTCTGGTGGCTCTGCAGGTGGAGGTCTTCGATCAGCAACACAATGGATGAGTTGACGTGCAGCGGGTTCTGGATCAGCCACTCACAGTTCAGGTTGTTGCTGTAGTTGGACACCAGGTAGCCAGGAGACGTGAAGTTCCCCCCAGCCGGGCTATTCAGGACTCCACCACACGCTGTCCAGAGATAGAGATTTAGGACTCCACCACACACTGTCCAGATGACACATAGGGCCCTATCGTCCTAGAGGCGCTATCGCTTGCGCACCGGTTTGTGGGCCTCTTATTCTATCTTTCCTGCCTCTTCGACAGGGACGATAGCAGTCCACCCCGCGCAACTAGTGCCAATTTGCGTTCCAGGTCTTATGCCGAGTTTTGCACCCCCGCCGCCAAACGCATCCCCACCTCACGGCAGCATATTGTAATGGTTTATACAGAAACGTAACAGTTTAAAAATGATATAATAGTCTGGGTAGACGTGACCTCCCTGTTTTGAAGTTAAAACAGCCCCAAAATATGGTGGGGATGCAATTGTCGGTGGGGGTGCGGAACTCGGCATGGCAACGGGCGCAGGCGCAAATTGGAGGCGTGCCAAGAGACAGATGGAGAGAGCTTGTCGACAACGACCCTCCGGGTTATGGGATAGGTGAAGGTGAATATTGCAAGTAGGCTATGTCCAAGTTTTCTCAATTCATTTGCCATTAACCCCTCTTTGCGATGTGATAAAAGTTTCTCAGTGAATTATAGTTGATTGCCTCACTGAATTATCTGCCGTTACCCAATTTTAGCAGCAGAATTTGATGTGCTGGCGTTTGGCACATCCGTGCGTAATCACCTATCCAGAAGGAATTCACCTGTACTGTGCTGCACTGCGCAGCGCAGCGCGGAGAATACTGGTGCGCCAAGCGCAGCGTGGTATTTTTGCGCTAAGAGCTGGTCAAGAGCTGCTATTAGGTGCTCTTAAAATTGCTTGCACACAAAGAATTTGCTGCATTCTGACGATAGCAGAAAGCAAGCATGTTGCGGGGACACGCCTGGTTTGGCATGCATTGGGCCCACCTACCCCATGCACGCCCAATTATAATAGGCATAGAGGTAATAGCACGTCCCCAATTTGCATTGCGCGCGGTGTTAAACGAGCGCATGGAGATTTGGAGACATGGAGATTTAGGACTTCACCACACACTGTCCAGAGGACACATATTTTTTTTGTCTACTTCTTCTTCTTCTTCTTTTTTGTGGGGGGTTCCTATCTGGAGGAAACCCCAGGGGAGCACGGGGAGAACATGCAAACTCCACACAGACAGGCCCATTTTGACGACCTCACCTGGGCCGTAGACACTGAGGACATGGGAATGGGGACACACCCTCAACGCCCACAGTGTCTCAGGTGGGAATCGAACCCAGGACCTTTTTGCTGTGTGGCGACAGCGCTACCACTGCGTCACCGTGCCCCCCACACATAGAGTTTTAGGATTCCACCACACACTGTCCAGAGGAAACATAAGCCATGTTCGGAATAGCTCACTCAGAGTGAGTCACTACTCCCCATGTAGAGTTGATCATATAGTGAACTATATGAGGAACAACCAAACAAGTTTCGGACACGACCTCACTCTTCTCCTTTGGAAAACATGACCGCATTGCATTGTGGTATATGGGAGAAAATGTAGGGTACATTCACTGTTCACTAGAAATAGCAGTAAATTGTGGGTATTTTATAGTGGACTATATAGTGAATCAAATTAACAGTTGAGAATGCGGACACTAGTACAAAATGGTGGACACACTATATGGTTTGAAACAGCTAGTGTCTAACCTGCAGGCTCATTGGAGGAGTAGGAGGCGGTGAAGCCGCCGTTGGAGACCGAGGCGTCGGTGCGGAACACGACGGTCATGGTGTTGCCAGAGGAGCGGACCTGGGTGCCGGCCGGCACCGTGCCGCAGAACCGCTGCAGCCGAGGAGCGTCGTCCGCCAAGCCGTTAATCACCTGGGAGAAACACATGTTAGCAGAGAGACAGGTTCAAGACCTAGGAAACACACACAGGTTAGCAGAGAGACAGGTTCAAGACCTAGGAAACACACACAGGTTAGCAGAGAGACAGGTTCAAGACCTAGGAAACACACACATGTTAGAAGAGAGACAGGTTCAACACCTAGGAAACACACACAGGTTAGAAGAGAGACAGGTTCAACACCTGGGAGACACACAGGTTAGCAGAGAGACAGGTTCAACACCTAGGAAACACACACAGGTTAGCAGAGAGACAGGTTCAAGACCTAGGAAACACACACAGGTTAACAGAGAGACAGGTTCAAGACCTAGGAAACACACACAGGTTAGCAGAGAGACAGGTTCAAGACCTAGGAAACACACACAGGTTAGCAGAGAGACAGGTTCAACACCTGGGAGACACACAGGTTAGCAGAGAGACAGGTTCAACACCTAGGAAACACACACAGGTTAGCAGAGAGACAGGTTCAAGACCTAGGAAACACACACAGGTTAGCAGAGAGACAGGTTCAACACCTAGGAAACACACACAGGTTAGCAGAGAGACAGGTTCAACACCTGGGAGACACACACAGGTTAGCAGAGAGACAGGTTCAAGACCTAGGAAACACACAGGTTAGCAGAGAGACAGGTTCAAGACCTAGGAAACACACACAGGTTAGCAGAGAGACAGGTTCAAGACCTAGGAAACACACACAGGTTAGCAGAGAGACAGGTTCAACACCTGGGAGACACACAGGTTAGCAGAGAGACAGGTTCAACACCTAGGAAACACACACAGGTTAGCAGAGAGACAGGTTCAAGACCTAGGAAACACACACAGGTTAGCAGAGAGACAGGTTCAACACCTAGGAAACACACACAGGTTAGCAGAGAGACAGGTTCAACACCTGGGAGACACACACAGGTTAGCAGAGAGACAGGTTCAAGACCTAGGAAACACACAGGTTAGCAGAGAGACAGGTTCAAGACCTAGGAAACACACACAGGTTAGCAGAGAGACAGGTTCAAGACCTAGGAAACACACACAGGTTAGCAGAGAGACAGGTTCAAGACCTAGGAAACACACACAGGTTAGCAGAGAGACAGGTTCAAGACCTAGGAAACACACACAGGTTAGCAGATAAGACAGGTGTTGAACCTGGGAGACACACACAGGTTAGCCGAGAGACAGGTTCAACACCTGGGAGACACACAGGTTAGCAGAGAGACAGGTTCAAGACCTAGGAAACACACACAGGTTAGCAGAGATACAGGTTAAAGACCTAGGAAACACACACAGGTTAACAGAGAGACAGGTTCAAGACCTAGGAAACACACACAGGTTAGCAGAGAGACAGGTTCAAGACCTAGGAAACACACACAGGTTAGCAGAGAGACAGGTTCAACACCTGGGAGACACACAGGTTAGCAGAGAGACAGGTTCAAGACCTAGGAAACACACACAGGTTAGCAGAGAGACAGGTTCAACACCTGGGAAACACACACAGGTTAGCAGAGAGACAGGTTCAAGACCTAGGAAACACACACAGGTTAGCAGAGAGACAGGTTCAAGACCTAGGAAACACACACAGGTTAGAAGAGAGACAGGTTCAACACCTAGGAAACACACACAGGTTAGCAGAGAGACAGGTTCAAGACCTAGGAAACACACACAGGTTAGCAGAGAGACAGGTTCAAGACCTAGGAAACACACACAGGTTAGCAGAGAGACAGGTTCAAGACCTAGGAAACACACACAGGTTAGCAGAGAGACAGGTTCAAGACCTAGGAAACACACACAGGTTAGCAGAGAGACAGGTTCAACACCTGGGAAACACACACAGGTTAGCAGAGAGACAGGTTCAAGACCTAGGAAACACACACAGGTTAGCAGAGAGACAGGTTCAAGACCTAGGAAACACACACGGGTTAGCAGAGAGACAGGTTCAAGACCTAGGAAACACACACAGGTTAGCAGAGAGACAGGTTCAAGGCCTAGGAAACACACACAGGTTAGCAGAGAGACAGGTTCAAGACCTAGGAAACACACACAGGTTAGCAGAGAGACAGGTTCATGGCCTAGGAAACACACACAGGTTAGCAGAGAGACAGGTTCAAGACCTAGGAAACACACACAGGTTAGCAGAGAGACAGGTTCAAGACCTAGGAAACACACAGAGGTTAGCAGAGAGACAGGTTCAACACCTGGGAGACACACACAGGTTAGCAGAGAGACAGGTTCAAGACCTAGGAAACACACACAGGTTAGCAGAGAGACAGGTTCAAGACCTAGGAAACACACACAGGTTAGCAGAGAGACAGGTTCAAGACCTAGGAAACACACACATGTTAGCAGAGAGACAGGTTCAAGACCTAGGAAACACACACAGGTTAGCAGAGAGACAGGTTCAACACCTGGGAGACACACACAGGTTAGCAGAGAGACAGGTTCAAGACCTAGGAAACACACACAGGTTAGCAGAGAGACAGGTTCAAGACCTAGGAAACACACAGGTTAGCAGAGAGACAGGTTCAAGACCTAGGAAACACACACAGGTTAGCAGAGAGACAGGTTCAAGACCTAGGAAACACACACAGGTTAGCAGAGAGACAGGTTCAACACCTGGGAGACACACACAGGTTAGCAGAGAGACAGGTTCAAGACCTAGGAAACACACACATGTTAGCAGAGAGACAGGTTCAAGTCAAGACCTAGGAAACACACACAGGTTAGCAGAGAGACAAGCTCAAGACCTAGGAAACACACACATGTTAGCAGAGAGACAGGTTCAACACCTGGGAGACACACACAGGTTAGCAGAGAGACAGGTTCAACACCTAGGAAACACACAGGTTAGCAGAGAGACAGGTTCAAGACCTAGGAAACACACAGGTTAGCAGAGAGACAGGTTCAAGACCTAGGAAACACTAGACATTACATAATGGTTGAAACACTAGACATTACATAATGATTGAAACACTAGACATTACATAATGATTGGCTGTCAGCAGCTCAGCAGCCACTCCTTCACTGCTCTTTTAAAACGGTTGGCAGTGAGGATTTCTTTAAAATTGGCAGTGAGGATTTCTTGAAAATGGCATGACAACAGATTCTTCCATTCTGTAGCTGCTGAGAACAGAGATGTGTTTTTCCCTGATGCAGTCCTTAACCTACAGGGGGCTACATTTGTTTCACTAGCTCTAGTCGAGTACCCATGAGTATCACTGACAAGTTTAAAATAATAATAATATTAATAATAATAATAATGTTTTTTATACTCACGTCGACGTAGTCAAATGAGCAGGAGGTACCAGATCCTTCCAGCCGTAGGTCATTAATAGTGAGTGTGACCCGGCGGCCAGCTGACACAATGATGTCCCAGTGACACACCCGACTGTGGGGGTACAGGTTGGGGTAGTTGGGGGAAGAGATGGTTCCTGAGGCTGCGTTTAACTCTCCACCACAGACTGGGGGGAGGTTGAAGAGCGACAGGAGAGGTTTGGAAAAAAGCAACAAGAGACAAATAAAATGTACTTTGTCTTGAGATGACATGAAAATGTATTGATGCCTGTGGGGAAATGTGGCTGTTGTACTACTTGTAAGTAGTAATAGGATACAGCAAAGGAAAAAAAGAGGAGGGGTGAAGGTTAGGTATGAGGCTCAGGCCATCTCTCTATCCACTCTGCTAGCCAGGCCATCTCTCTATCCACTCTGCTAGCCAGGCCATCTCTCTATCCACTCTGCTAGCCAGGCCATCTCTCTATCCACTCTGCTAGCCAGGCCATCTCTCTATCCATTCTGCTAGCCAGGCCATCTCTCTATCCACTCTGCTAGCCAGAAAACTGCTGCTACAGTCCTGCAAATCAGAGAAGTCGAGCTTAAAGTCGAGCTGAACCAAAAAATGACTTTTCTTTTATTTTAGTTCAAATACCTGGGTATGCAGTGCACCTATTTAATAATGTATGCCAAAAAAATCACAAAAATCTAATTTCTTTCGTTTTTCACACTTTTTCACATCAGGTTCATTTTTCAAGATTTCATTCATAACAGTAATCTACAGTTTGCTGACGTCACCTAGTACTATAAAAGTTCTACCCCATTTCAACCAATCATATCACGACATGGCAGCTGTCAATCAAATCTTCATTTCAGGATAATTTTCTCTTTTAAATAAAGGAGAAAATGGCGCCTATAGTGCCTGTCATCTGGCAAAGTTTCTTGCCCATAAACTAACTACTAACTTGGCTAATTGTATGGAACATACTAAATAAATCAAACGGTAATGTCTGAGAATGCAAAGAAATGTAACTGGCTCGTTAAAACTCACATTCCAGGAATATTGTATTTACCGCAATAGCGATAATGGCACGCGCCTGAGAGCGTGGTTGTCAGGGGTCGCCCCTCGGAGATTCCAGGCCGGCGGGCAGCACCTATGCATTGGATTGTCCGCTTGTTCCACACAGAAGTAGCTGGCTGCCTGGTACTTGGCGGATCCCACTCGCGTAGCACGACAACACGCTGAATCCCACTCGATTTGGGGGGTGGAACACACCAGGATTGGCCAATGCCAAAGCCAGTCCCCAGAATTGTCAAATCAAATCATCGACATGCTACTATGACCCGCCTCTCAACCTGTCATCTCAGACAAGTTATGTTTTCAGTCTGAAACGGACTCCGACCCACGCGCCACTACGGGTTCAGTTCGACTTTAAGGAGTTAATTAGGTAATGTGTTACACCTAATGAAAATCCCACATTCACTATGTCAAACCGAGAAGGGGGTTTTCAGAAAATCTGGCAACCTATTGTCAGCCTGCTTGGAAAGTTGAGGTTTTGTCGAGCTGTGTCTTGTCATTGCCGTGTAACTTCTGATCATTTGTATGTAACCTTCCTCATGTGTGTCACCACCATTTTCTCCACTTTCGTTTCTTTTTTCTTGAAAGGTGGATGGATGGATGGATGGATGTTGTAATGCTCTTTGAGCTACACGTGTGTTCAAGGTGCGAGACAAAGGTATCTGTATAGTTATTAAACATCTGTATGAATAATGTGGTGAAAATAGTCCTACCTTCAACACTGGCTTCAAATGAGAGGCTGAAGCCGGGGGCGTTGACGCTGGCATCGCTGACAAACCTGACGTAGGCGAAGCTGTCGGACGTGACCATGTTGGCAGGTCGGCTGCTGCCACAGTGTCTGCCCAACAGACGCCCTGCACACACACAACACACAGTCAGGGATTAACACACGCCCTGCACACACACAACACACAGTCAGGGATTAACACACGCCCTGCACACACACAACACACAGTCAGGGATTAACACACGCCCTGCACACACACAACACACAGTCAGGGATTAACACACGCCCTGCACACACACAACACACAGTCAGGGATTAACAGACACCCTGCACACACACAACACACAGTCAGGGATTAACAGACGCCCTGCACACACACAACACACAGTCAGGGATTAACACACGCCCTGCACACACACAACACACAGTCAGGGATTAACAGACGCCCTGCACACACACAACACACAGTCAGGGATTAACACACGCCCTGCACACACAACAACAACACAGTCAGGGATTAACACATGCCCTGCACACACACAACACACAGTCAGGGATTAACACACGCCCTGCACACACACAACACACAGTCAGGGATTAACACACGCCCTGCACACACACAACACACTGTCAGGGATTAACACACGCCCTGCACACACACAACACACAGTCAGGGATTAACACACGCCCTGCACACACACAACACACAGTCAGGGATTAACACACGCCCTGCACACACACAACACACAGTCAGGGATTAACACATGCCCTGCACACACACAACACACAGTCAGGGATTAACACACGCCCTGCACACACACAACACACAGTCAGGGATTAACAGACACCCTGCACACACACAACACACAGTCAGGGATTAACAGACGCCCTGCACACACACAACACACAGTCAGGGATTAACAGACACCCTGCACACACACAACACACAGTCAGGGATTAACAGACGCCCTGCACACACACAACACACAGTCAGGGATTAACACACGCCCTGCACACACACAACACACAGTCAGGGATTAACAGACACCCTGCACACACACAACACACAGTCAGGGATTAACAGACACCCTGCACACACACAACACACAGTCATGGATTAACAGATGCCCTGCCCCATTTTCATTCAAATCACATTTGAATATAATATATTCGAATGTGATTGATTCGAATTATAACCCCTAATTTAAGAGAAGTGTTTTTTTGTGTTGTTTTTGTCACTGGGTTGTGGAGTGCACACAACCCATCTGACAGAGAAACTGACAGCTGAAATGGTTTGGGAGTGGTTAATGTAAATGGGGAGCTATTGTCCACTCCACCCTTACCTGGCTGCCTCAGGTGTGAAAAACGTATCCAACTTTGAGGGCCGATTTCTCAGCTTGTTGCTTTTCAGAGTGTGAACAATCAAATAAGCAAATCTCCTTCAAAGCTTTTCAGATTACCATGTGTGACACATCATTTGAAAGCGTACAGTCTGCAGTTTCAGAATCTGTAAAACACTGAAAAATGACCTCGGCCTACTTGTGGGTCGAAACGCCAGGAGCTGTCACATACTGTATTCTAACGAATTGCGTGTCATTCCAAATTTGTTCGAACTTGGTTTTTGGAAAAAGTGATAGCCCTACTAACCATTACACTCACCATTTCCATGCTGTTTTTGACATCTGTCTGGTTTTGTATTGAGATAGTCAATGTGTTCCCTAGCTAGGAGCTAACTATGTGTTAGCACATCTGATTTGTGTGCCTATCAGCAGACACAAGAAGAGCAGGCAACCCCTCTGATATCAGTCCATCAAACACCATGGAGCACTGGAGAGATGATCTCCTGCAAATCCTGCTTCAAAGTGGCAAGAATTTCAGCAGGCAGAACTCGTGTCATGGAAATGTGTGCATCTCCTAATGTGAAACTAGTTGATAAAGGGCTATGGAAGAAATGATTAACTTTTGCTGAAAATCCAACATGTGTACTGGCAGTTTGACCTATTCTGCCAGGATCATTGTGTATTTTACTTTGATGAAGACTATAGACGGTTTTAACTTGACAACAAAAAGATTCTCAATGGAACCCCAGCTCACTTCCTGTTGCAGTGTTTGCTATGGACAGAAAAAAAGAAGAAGAAGAAGCAGAGCAGGACTGACAATTCCATGAAAACCGTCTCTAACAGTCTTAACTTTTTAACCAATACTCAATACTCTGGAGATTACTTCACTGATACATTATATCTTCACTATTGTTATAACTACTCCAACTAACAATTAGTCCAACTTGCAGATTTTTTTTTCTGTATTTTTTTGATTGGCTGTCATAACTTTGTATCATATGTGATTATGTCTCTTGTACATGTTAAGTTCAAAAAGGGTTCAAAAAAGTAAAAATAAATAAAAATAAGTTAGGCTGAATGGCTGCTCTTGTTGACCCACCCGAGGCATTGTATTCTCTGACCTCCACGTAGTCAGCGGTGCACCCTGAGGTGCTCTGCAGGCTGAAGGCCCCGTAGCTCAGGGTGAGGTAGTGTCCTGTGGGCCCGTCCAGGTACCACTCACAGCTGGAGCTGGAGGGGTACGAGGCCTCCGGGAAGCCCGGGCTACGGATCTCTCCACTCTGCCCTACATAGGTGCCTCCACACGTGGCTGGGATGAAGAGAGACAGGAGCAGACAGTTTCACTTATTTTGTCAATTAAAAATTAAAGTAGTACATGTTTTTGCCACGGACTGACATGGCACAATGGTAATTCTTGAAATCTATACCCAGTTCATGAAGGCTTTGACACCTTTACACTTATGCGATACCTTTTTTTAAATCAAGTTTTTTTTGACCATGACCACTTGGCACCAAAGAGGGCAAAGAAGTTTGAGATGACCAAGTCCTACCTATGGAGTACTTGGCTTTGAAGCCTCTGTGCGTGACGCTGGCGTCGGTACGAAACCTGAGGAACATGGAGGAGCCCGTGGAGTGCTGGCTGGAGGGCCGGGTGCTGCCACAGAGCCGGGCGATGGAATCAGCGTCTGAGGTGGCCCCGTCCCGCAGCTCCACGTAATCATACACACAGCTGAGAAAGACATATGGGGGGTGAATCATACACACAGCTGAGAAAGATATATGGGGGGTGAATCATACACACAGCTGAGAAAGATATATGGGGGGTGAATCATACACACAGCTGAGAAAGATATATGGGGGGTGAATCATACACACAGCTGAGAAAGACATAGGGGGGTGAATCATACACACAGCTGAGAAAGACAAGTGGGGGGTGAATCATACACACAGCTGAGAAAGATATATGGGGGGTGAATCATACACAGCTGAGAAAGGCATAATGTGTCACTGTGACTGTATCCCTTGACATACAGTAACAGGTTTTATTTCTTGCCCAGCTCACTCTGCTCTGTCCTGCTTAGTGTGGCAGTAGCCAGCCGTAGACACGATACATCTACGTCTGGAACACAACTCTTAAAAAGTGGTTAAGGCCCGCCCCCCAAGACAAAAACAAGGGCAAATTGGGCCCAGGACCACGTGTGTCATGTACCAACAACCAGGCGACCTCCAAGCCCATTCGAGGAAACTACATCTTTCAACAGCCCAAGTTTGGCACTGATGACATCATCACTGATGACATCATCACCGTTATCCATTCCTGACTGAATGCCTGACTCAACCCAAAAAGCCTTGTCTTGACCATGCGCTGCGCACGTGGTAAAAAAGAGGCATGACAGACATCAACCACGCTGGCTGCACTTCCGTAACAGCCCAGCCAGTCAGATTTCGCAGCACGATTACTGTCGGCGGAACCCGGATATTTGACTTGTGATTCAGACCCGGGGGCACGGTGGCACGGTGTCGCTTCACAGCTAGAAGGTCCTCGGTTCGATTCCCGCCTGGGATGCTGTGGGCGCTGACGGTACATGCTTCCACAAAAACGTATGCTTGTGGGCGGGCTCGATGTTTGTTCCTTGCTGCACCTGATTGGATGAACAACGCGTTCCCCATTGTGGGCTGTCCTCCACGGTTTGAAGCGTAGAAAAAACATGGCGGCAAATTTGAAACCTCCTCTTCCTATATGAAAACCACTGGGCGAAATGTGTTTCTGATCACATTAGATGCCTACAATAGGCCATGCTGTGTCTCCCTGTGCCTTTGTTTTGGGTTTACAACCTGACCACGTGAGACTAGTGCTGCTTGACGCAACTGGAAGCAGGAAGTGGAAATACACAGGGCGCGGATTTTAGCGGAACAGAGGAACAGAGCGGAGAGCCGCTGCAGGAGGCTTCAGGACCGCTGCATCTGGTGGACACAGGTGTTCACTAAACAGGCTGGGACCAGCTCTGGTGTCTGCCTCACGGTCGTAACACAACGCTTCCTGGTGGAATCTGCTGGTAGAAGAATGGGTAGACGCAAAGCCGGCTGAAAAATAAGTGGATATACGCCATCTACCCGTGTCTACCCTGCACTACACCACTGATTACACAGCAACTGTCTACAATACAGTATGTGCAGGCAGATAGTACTGTAGAGGCTATTTCATTTTGAACATTATCATTTACAAATAAAAACGATTTAACTTGGAGTGTGTCTATTACTTCCATATTGCCATTGGTAACCGTTTTATAAAAGCAATAGCTCACTTCAGGCCCATGGTATATGGTTATTATATCACAGCTAATACCGCCTGTTGTGAGCTATTGCTTAATTATACAATATGAAAATATTCACAAAATATTAAATATTATGCAGTATTCAATAGGTTGAAACATATAAATAGCAATATATGCAATATATGACAATGATATGGGAATAAGATGTGAAAAATCTGAATGAAAATGATGAGATGAGAGCATGCAGAGAGCCAGCCTGTACCTGGACGTGGGCTCGATGTAGAACTCATCCTCAAAGTCGATCTGGACAGACTCTCCGTTGGGCACAGTGATGACCCAGATGCAGTCAATGTTCTGGGGGTAGTTCTGGGGGTAGTTGGGCGAGGTGATGTACCCCGGAGGGTCGTTATCGTTCATCTCAATATAGCCCCCACATGCTGCAGGTGGAGGATGGGACAAGCCAGAGTCACTCAATGTAAGGTCCAAACAAAACATGAATATTATTATTATTATTTTGCTACTCCTACCAATTACAATCTTCACCAGATTTGCAGAGTTATTATAGTTTTGCACTTTTTATCTTTTTATCTTTTTTTTTTTTTTTTTTTTTTTTTTCAATTCAGTTTAGTTTCAGTTCGTTTTCAGAGTTGGTTTGCTCATTTCAGTCTATTTTTTATGTTTAGTTTTAGTTTAGTTTGTATTAGTTTCAGTAGTCGTATGTTTTTGTTTTTTGTTTTTTATGCGGGCATTTGTGAGGTGCAGATGTAAAACATGTCGTGTGTGTGTGTGTGTGTGTGGTTTACTTTGTGTTCACATATTATGTATAACCAGATGATTTATGCTCTTGTATAAAGTTGTGTCTTGTAATCCCACGTGGGATGGGTCAGAAATGGCATGACACAGAAATAAATGACAAACTAACTAAATATGACACATAAATGATATTGTAGGCTGAATTCCACGGTGACAGACGTGGAGGCTTTACCCAGGCTGTGGGCCTCGAAGGTCAGCTTGAAGCCGCTGGCTTCATTGGAGCCGTCAGACACAAAGCGGACGTGCAGGTTACTGTCAGTGGTCTGCAGGATGGAGGGGGTGCTAGAGCCACACAGACGACCAGCCAGCGATGGAGACGAGCCATCCGGACCATTCCTCAGCTAGGAGACGAGGTGGCAGGGCAGGGCAGAGGGGAAGGGGAGAGGGGAGGGGAGAGGAGAGGAGAGGAGAGGAGAGGAGAGGAGAGGAGAGGAGAGGAGAGGAGAGGAGAGGAGAGGAGAGGAGAGGAGAGGAGAGGAGAGGAGGGGAGGGGAGGGGAGGGGACATGTGGAAGGTTGGGAAAAGAGAGATGCATAGGGAAATGGGGGCAGGGGCCAGAGGAGGGTATCTTATTACAATCAAATCATAACGCTGGTGTTTTTAATGCATTGCTTACATCAAACAAATCCTATGAAGATAACAAAATAAACAATGCGTTTGCTCTACTGCCATTATTTCATACAGCTCACAAAGATATATAAAGGGCACCATCTTATGCCCAGTGCAAGAGCAAGGGCAAGAGCAAGGGCAAGCGTTATGTTTACTAGTTTCCACTGGGTTGCTGAATCACGTCCTTTGATGTACTGACCCAGTGCTAATTCAAATAAAAAAAGGAGATTCTGCAGAGAGGCGAGAGTACAGAATCAATTATTGTTGTTATTATTATGACTCAGGCCGTGCTTTCATGATATAGGAACATTTTGGTCTGCAATGTGAATGCAGTGTGGGAGGGTATTAGGTCTCCCCCCTCTGGTCACTGAGCAGTACAGATGCTGTTGTCTTACTTCCAGGTAGTCTCCGGAGCTGCACGCGGTCCCAAAGCCCTGCACCTGGAAGGGGCTCTGGAAGTTGACAGAAACGCGGAAGCCGGGCGTCACCATCACATGCCAGCTGCAGTCCAGACTGGGAGGGTAGTTCTGCGGGTAGCGAGGGCTGCTGAGGATGCCCCTGTCTGCATGGAGGCGGCCACCACAACCTGCAAGGATAATGTAACAGTTGCAAATATGCCTAAAGTTACTACCGTTATGCTTATGGAACATTGTTTGGGTGCAGCAACAGATCAAGTCCCTGTTCGTTTGGTCCAGCTCACACCAGCCCCACGGGAAGCAGGCAGTTAGCTCATGGCTCATGCTAACGCTAGACTAACAGTCATCCACTAAGTAACACAGCCAACGCAAGCCAAAACACGACCAAACATGCCACAATAACATCCGCTATTTCATCCAGAATCCTTCCCGGTCATCCCGGGGCTGTTCTGGCCGATAAGTTGTCCAGGTTGCCGCTTTCAAGTTACTTTTATCAGCTAACGTTCCGAAGCAACCAACACCTCCTATCCACCTTATTTCTAGCTGCCATGATGCCTGATGGGTGCTTCTTCCGCTTCCGGTGTAATTTTTACACTGTTTTAACTTGACCAAAAAAAAGCGTCTATGAGGATTTTACAGCAGAGCCTTTCTGCTCTACAGCCGTGTCATTCGGGTGCTGGGATAACGTAATGCATTGTGGGGTAGTCGGCTACTGTGGCTAATGCTAGCGACTAGCGTAATAGTTACTTTACATAGCAGTAAAACACCACTGAATGACCAAATTGATTTAACCTTTAACCATGTTGAGTAACACTGTTTCCATATGAACCCACAGCGTTGGTTAGTTGTTTATAACGTGACTATATTTATAACTTTTATAACGTACTCCAGTTTCCGGTTTATAATTCGGGTCTGCAGCAGAGTATAACAAAGGAAATGGCAAGCTGCAACAATAAGTCACGTTAAACCGGACCTTGTACCCACAATTATTTTTGACAGCGGGGCATTCCAAAATAAGGTGGATACTGTCACTGTTTTGGCAGTTGCTGGGCTCGTGCGAGTACGTGTGCGTGCACCATAGACTGTAAGGCGTGCACGCACGCCAGCGCGAGCACAGGCTGCTGACTGCAGTTATTCTAATGACCACCGGTGTCAGTAAGAGTCAGAATTTACACATAGGGCCTTTAACCGACATCCCCTGAACAGGGAGCAGGGAGTAGGGAATACTGTTTACGTGTGGATGGAAATGTAACCATAGTGTGTGAGACCTCTGACCTCTGGCATAGGAGGCGTTGAACCCTCGGCCGGTGACACTGCTGTCTGAGGAGAAGTGGACCCACATGGAGTCTCCTGTGGAGTGCAGGGGCCCAGGGAGAGTGCGCCCACACACACTGGCCAGCAGGGGTGCAAGGCTGCTTGCACCTACACACACACACACACACACACACACACACACACACACACACACACACACACACACACACACACACACACACACACAGACACACACACAGACACATACACACACACAACACAAGTCAATTTCAAAGGGGACCCCTAACCTCTCACCTCAATATAGGTATCTGAATGAGAATGGATTCTATGGCCATGTTCACATTACAGGCAAATCCGATTTGCTGCTAAAGTCATTAATCATCATTATCTTGATTGGTTTTCCAAATCAGATTTGGGAGTGTGTCCGCACTGCCACAAATCTGATTTGGGCAAGTGTTCAAGTCGGATCTGTGTGTCCAGACCTCCATATGTGGTTTGGGACAAGTGACACAAATCAGACTTGGAGCGTCCAGACTCATAAAACCAATCTGGATAGAATCATTAATACAGGGGCGTATCTACGGGTGGGCCTGGGTAGGCACAGGCCCACCTACTTCTTGCCCTGGCCCACCTCAATTTTTTTTTTTTTTTTTTTTTTTTTTTTTTTTTTTTTATTGGTTGTTTTCTAGAGGCAAACTTGCTGCTGCCTTGCTAGCTAATGGTTTTGTAGCTTAAAAACGCAGGGCACATCATCTCCAGAGTCTAATGCATGACAACTTCATGACATCTAGGAATTTTGCACGCCTTGCGCGCAAAATTTCGTCATGCAATTGCCCCACCAATTTTATCCAGGCCCACCCAATTTTATCCAGGCCCACCCATAATTGAATTTCTGCCTACGCCCCTGCATTAATAGGTCATTAAAGTTCACAAATCAGATTTGGCCTCCTAGTCTGAACATGGCCTATGAGTACCCTTTACAGACGTGCCCACTGGCCAACCACTCAAGCAAAAAGGTTGAGGGAGGCTTACGGGCGGGTTAAAAGCATAATAAGCATCACATGTGTGTCTATGTTTTGATCCAGGCATCCAACAAGTGTTTACATGTTTTGCTGTTTCATGCTCTTCCAGGAAAACATTGAAAAAGCACTTAGGACTCGTAAATTACTTTTTGAGATCTGAGGCTATTCATAAAACATTCGGTGCTGTAGGTTCAGAAGGCCAGGTCAATGCTGCTGGAACACATTGACATTTTGTAAAGGGGCACAGTGAATGACACGTGTGTGTGTGTGTGTGTGTGTGTCGGTGTGTGTGTGTGTGTGTGTGTGTGTGTGGGGGGGGGGGGGGGGGGGGGGGGGATGTTCACCAGGGGCCAATGAAACCGGAATCATCCCCCTTTATCATTTCATATGTAATAACATTGGATATTAATGATATATTGATTGCCGGACTGGAAATGTCCCCGATTTTCATTTGAGAAATCTGGTCATCTTAGTCTATCCCTAATATCCGAGCTAAGCCTGAATAAAGTGTGTGGTTGTGTCGGCTTTGATGGTTACTTACCGTCTCTGATGACCAGGCTGTCAAAGTAGCAGGTGGGGTAGTCTTCCATGTCCAGAGACAGCACGTTGAACTCCACAGTGGAGTCAGGGGAGCGCAGCAGCCAGGTGCACTCCTGGTTGTGGGGGTAATTCTCAGGCCAGCCAGGAGAGAAGAGGAAGGCTGGGGTGTCTCCTGGCATCAGGACTCCACCACATGCACCTGACACACACATATACACACACACAGACACACACACACACACACACACACACACACACACGCACACACACACACACACACACACACACACACACGCACGTACGCACGCACGTACGCACGCACACACACACACACACACACACACACACACACACACACACACGCAAACAGAGAAAACATGCACGTTCATTCACACATGATCCAGAAAAAATCCTATATACCCTGAAGTAATACTACTACTGCTACTACGATGAATAAAGAGAATACTGGCCTAATGTGTCTGACCTGGTGCGATGGTGGGCAGTGGTCCAGAGTTGGGGATGGCAGTCCACTCCACCAGGAAGCCCCGTCCTCCCACCACGGTGTCGGAGGTGAACTGCAGCGTCACGGTGCTGCCCGAGCTGCGGAGCGGGAGGGGCAGGGTCAAGCCACAGAACAGCCCCATGGGGTACGAATGGATGTCGGGACCATCAAATATCTGGAACAGGACACAGGACATACAGAAAGCATGTTGTGCTATTTCCATGGTAAACAATTATTCAACTGTCATTTCTAGATTTGACTCTATTTTGACATTTGGCTGATCCAATTGAATAATGGGACGGTTCAGTATCAGGAAGTGCAGCATCAATCACTCATTTACACCGAGTCATCATGACCAAGCCCCAACCTGCGCTTCGGAAAAATGAGGATGTATGCGGAAGTGCCAAAAACCAGCAGCTCCACGAATTGCCACTTGAGGAGGCTGGCTGCAAACATTGCACCATCTCTTAAGTCAGTGATACTCAACTTGCGGCCCGGGGGCCAACTGCGGCCCGCGACAGGGTACAGAGTGGCCCCCCGACCATTTTCTAATGATTTCACATTAGTTTTCATTGTGAATTAGAATCTAATTCACAATAAAAACTAACGTGAAATAAAGTTTGACTGAGCTCCAGCTAAATTGTCAAATACCGCCATCTGCTCGCTACCCAGGCACATGTATGTACTTAACCTAACTAACTTAACCTAACTAACTATCCGGTGTGCACAACATTGTCAGACTAAACTCCAGCTGACACCCCAAAAACCTACAATCTGCTACAGAAAAATGTATATTGTTTGTTTATTAACTGGCCCCTGGCCTCCTATCATTTCACGAAAGTGGCCCCTGGGCAAAGCAAGTCGAGTATCCCTGTCTTAACTCTTTCAAACTTACTGTAGAATCTCCCTGATGAATCACACATACATACATACCGTACATACATACATACATACATACCGTACATACATACATACATACATACATACATACATACATACAGTACACAGTATACATAGTAGTAGTATAAAACGCTTCAATAAAAGTGATTAACGTTCGTGAATATTATCCTGCTGAACCCAAATTTGCGTTCCCATAAACCTTTGTTAACTACCTTATTTTATGCATTTAAGTGAAATCCCCATAGACCTTTTCCCTGATGAACCAAAATGGCGGCGAGGTTTCAGGTTAAACCTTCAAAAATACGTCATCCCTGCGGTACTCTATTTAGAGTCAAATAGACGATAAAACAGACTATGCTTTGGGGCATGATTGACAGGTCGACTGTCCAATGATCGAGCAGCTCGCCGAACACGGACCAATAGCAGGCAGGGTCTGACCAAAAAAAGAAAGAAGAAGAAGATGGTGACGGCCAAAATGCCAACGGAGTTCACAAACCAATGGGTGACATCACAATGCCTACATCCATATTTATATACAGTCTATGGTCATGACTCACTCGCTCACACTGTGTGTGCATGCGCACGCGCACGCGCACGCGCACGCGCACACACACACACACACACACCTACCTACCTCGAGCTGGTCGTAGTAGCAGTCGTACAGGTCCTCTATGTCCATGTCCAGGAAGCGTATTTGGACGAAGCTGTCCCCGTCCACGGTGACAGTCCAGCGGTAGCGGGCGTTGTTGGGGTAGGTGCGGGGGTACAGGGGGGACGCGATCTGGCCGGCCTCCCCCGTCACATCGTTACCATACACTGAGGAGGGAAGACAGCACAGCGTACAGCAACCAACGCAGGCCCAACACCTAAAGCCACACTTCATCCAAAACCAATGCTGACTTATTTTTGCACATATCTGAAAACTGTCAACAGTTTTGCAGGCATTACTTTAGTTTGACAGTTATTAAGAGGTAATTTGAGTGAGGTTGATGCCAGTCATGTCATTGATTTTTTTTTTTTTTTTAATACGGTTAGGCAAGTAAAACAATTTGGTTAAGGGTAGGGTTAAGGTTAGGGTTAGGGTTAAGGTTAAGGTTAGGGGTTGAAAATGTTTCAGTGGTCCTGCTCCATGTTATTTCAGGCCTCCCTCTCTTTCGTTTGCCCTCTGGGGTCCAATGTAAAGCAACTTTGGGAATAGCAGTTTCCATTGTGTTGGAGATGCTGCTTGGCCAGAAAATATGCATGACTTTTCATAGGCATGATGTATGGAAGGTAGATCATTTAGGGATGTCCTGTTCTGTTATTTTCCAGCATTCTGCTCTGTAGAGTAACCAAATTGTTGTACTTCCTAACCCTAATAACCAATCTTTGGAACGTAATTTAAAGCCCCATTTAGCAACTTTTCCAAGCAACCTTAACCAAATAGTTTTACTTGCCTAACGGTAAAAAAACAAACAAACAAAAACTTTGATGACATGAGTGGCATCAACCTCACTCAAATGACCTCTTAATAGCCGTCAAACTAAATGAATGTCTGCAAAACTGTTGACAGTTTTCAGATGTGTGAGATGATGTGCAAAATAAATCAGCAATGTGTTTTGGTGAAGTGTCCCTTTAAGCACTCAGCACTAAGTAATTTCCAGGGCGGATAGATTTTGGAGTGGATCTGTTTTGGGTCACACACACACACGCACACGCACACGCACACACACACACACACACACACACGCACGCACGCACACACGCACACGCACACACGCACACACACACACACACACACTCACAGTGTGAGAAGGTGGCTCTGAAGCCGGCTCCGCTGATGGAGGCGTCTGAGCGGAACTTGACCCAGAGGATGTGACCAATCACAGATGTGTAGTTGGAGGGGAGGGAGTTTCCACAGAAGCGACCAACCAGAGGGCCTGTAGAGTTGCCCTCCCTGATCTCCAGGAAGTCATGAGCACACAGAGAGTCTCCCTCCAGCTGGAACAGACTGAAGAACACACACCGATGATCTTCACCAACTAGTGAATACTGAACATCAACCAAACACAAAGGACTAGTTTGACTGTGTTCTTCCAAATGTAAAGCCGCCCTACACTCAGAGTTTTTCTACCTGAATAACAATAGAGTACCGCAGGGATGACGTATTTTTGTAGTCGGAACGCGGAAGTCCCGGACTTCCGGGTTCTTCACTGTGAGATTTTTGAATGGGTTTTTGGCGCGATGCTTCAAATAAGGTCTCTGGGCAACGCAAGATTAATCAAACACGAACCAGTGTTCAGCGAGATAATCTTCACACATGAGGACCACTTTGAGTTTTGAAGCGTAAATGCGAGCCGTAGAAGTAAAAAGCTGATGCTAAGCTATTCCAGGACTACACACAGTGTCGCATAGGCTTCCACGGTCACGTCACCACTCAACCTGCAGGAGTGTTGTTGATGTGTGCGCTGCTGTGCACTGATTACCCCGGGCTGAACCAGGTGAGGGAAAGAGCATTTCCGGGTTCGTCCTTTGAAGTGATGACGTTATTGACGTATAATATCCCCGTCGACTCAACAGTGTAGTCTCATTTAGCCGTTTGCTAGCTAGCCGCCCTTTTAACGGCACGTAAAAGCTTCAAAACTCATAAAAGTGGTCCTCATGTGTGAAGATTATCCTGCTGAACACTGGTTCGCGTTTGAATAAGCTTGCGTTAACCACAGACCTCATTTGAAGGATTGCGCCAAAAACCCATTCAGAAATCCCATAGACAGAAACAGTGAAGAACCCGGAAGTATTAGCATCGATGTTTTCCGGACTCATTCCTGCGGCTCTCTATTGGTGTTCTATTACAAAGTTCTAAAAACTGTATAGTCGCACGTCATATGTTTCTTCGCCAAAGATCTTACAGTACATTGATAAGAACCGAACGTTAATAGGTTGGCAGCACAAGAGCTTTGTCTCTTGCCTTCAATACTCTTTGTCTGCGCTACAGCCGGGAACTGACGTAACGTTAACATAGCTGCTTAGAGCTCAACAACCGGCCAACTGATTTCAAAGCTGATGCCCGGGTTGGAAAGAGCGTAGTCTCTCCCCAGGCTCAAATATTGCTTTGAATCGCTGCGCTCCGCATACTACGTAAATGAGTCTGTGCCACTTCGCAACCCCCGCTGCTGTTTTGAGGGGGGAACAATTGCATGACTGACAGGTCGTAGCACCAATGAGAGAGTGGTTCATTTTCAAAAGTCAACAGTGTCAGGTTGGGTGGGCGTGCCTGATTGCTCAAGTCGTTGCTGATTGGTGGCGGCAGGATTCCGGCGCAACCAATCACTGTTGGTTCGTTGATTGGTTGGTCGGTCCACAAAAGGTTCACCACCCTTTAGCGGGCTGAAAGATTGGGCCGCGCTGACAGCAGTGGGGAGCTCGTTCCACCATTGTGGTGCCAGGGACGAGAAGATCGCCATCGGGAAGGGCGAGGTGATCTGCAAGGGTGAGGGAGCGGAGGGAGCGGTGCGAGGTTTGGAACCTGACCATAGATGGTAGATACAGAGGAGCCGTCTGGTGTCCTGTAAGCCAGTACCAGTGTCTTGAATTTGATGCGTGCGGAGATGGGAAGCCAGTGAAGGTCCCCGGAAGAGGGGAGTGACATGAGAGAATTTAGGTTGGTTGAACACCAGACGGGCGAAATGCTGGGTGGCAGAGTAGTGTGGGCTGCCCCTGCCTTCCTGCATTGCATATGTGCTCGCAGCTATTACAAATTTGCGCTTGTTTCTATATTGCATTGTCTTCTACTCTTGATGTGACCGATGCGCTGCAGACTTGCACTAAGTCAAATTCCTCATTTGTAATCTGATTACTTACTGCAGCTATTAAAGTGAATCTGAATCTAATCGCAAAATCACAACTTCCTCGAGGGACTGATGGGTGGACTGTGTGTGCCGGGGGTCACAGGTCAGCATGGACTTACATGAAGGAGAGCTGGAGGCGGTTCCCTGGTGAGCTCTGGATGGTCCAGACACACTCCACATTAGGGGGGTAGGCGTCTGGGTAGTTGGGACTGTTGAAGGCACCAGTCTCACTCACCATAGCTCCTCCACAACCTGAGGGAGACAGGCCAGGCCAGCACCACAAAACAACCATTTAGAATTTAGGGTAATCAGTTATGATGACAATATATTGATGGGAGAGATAGAGATGGGAAGTTGTGTGAGGTCTTACTGGAGGTGGAAGCAGTGTAGGTGGCTCGGAAGCCTTTTTTGGAGATGGAGACGTCAGAGAAGAAGTTGACCACCAGGGCGTTGCTGAAGGACGTGACTGGCTGTGGGATCTGACTACCACAATAACGACCTGAAGAGAACATACAGTATCAGCACATTGATCCAGCTAAACTCAATCTGACAAGATGATTGCACTAACTCAATGACTGCTAATTATATTTGTTTACTTCTATCAAATCTGGCATTTTGGATGTTATGTATAGATGTCATCGTTTACTATATCATTATAATCTCTGGTGAATAGCCAATCAGCAAGAACAAGCATGCCACAAGCATGAACTCCACCATCACCAAACTACACACACGCGCGCGCGCACACAAGCAACATGACACGCGTGCGTTGCGCGTGTGCGTGACACACACGTGACGCGCTCACAGACACACACACACACATACACACACACACACACACACACACACACACACACACACACACACACACACACACACACACACAGGTACCTATAGAAGGGGCTTGGTAGTTGTCTCCATCCAGGACCTCCACAGCATCGTGGGAGCAGTTAGAGTTGACCATCTCCAGATCAAAGTCAGTGAAGGACAAGGTCACATGGTTGACTGGCCACAGAAACAGAACAGGTTGACATTTTTAAAATCAGAATAACTTTTAATGCCACAATATGTATAAAGATTACAGACAAGGAATTTGTCTTGGTGTAAGTATGCACCATAGCAGTCATATCAATATTCAGAAAATAAAAAGAACATATCTAAAAGACTAAATCACAAAATTGCAAGTGAAGTCCAATACAATATATAGGCATATATATGTGTATGCCCTTAGGCCCTAAACCAGGGGCGGCCCGCTGCCCGTTTTTAAGTGGCCCGCCATGAATTTAGCTGCTAAATACGTTTTTCCGTTTTTCTGTTTAAAAGTTTAAAACGGAAAACGAAAACGAAAACGAAAAAACGAATTTAAAACCATTGAAAATGGGTTATACTTGAGTAGCCTGACCTGGTCTATTTATTAAAAAAAATAAAATAATACTGAATGAATGTTTAATACTAATGTTATGTTAAATGATCTGTCTTAACCTGATGGCACAGGAAAAGAAAATTTGAAAACATACAGAAATACCCATTGTAATAGGTGAGCACATCAATAAACTATGTGTCATATATTTATTTAGGTAGAAATTAAATTTTTGATGGCACAAGGGTTTTCTGGTCCAATTTTTTTTGCCACGAAAACTGCCGCGCTTAATATTGTTTGGCCCGCGACTCCTTATATTTTTCTGTATGCGGCCCACAACCAAAAAAGTTTGGCCACCCCTGCCCTAAACTAATATCACAATATTTCAGGGTATTTCTGCTATAACGATATGCTTGACGATATGACAAAATACAGAAAAATATGTTATTATTCATTTCTTCAAGAACTATACAATTGCAACAAAATAAGTGTTATAGTTTTAGATGTCAGCATAAATGTAACAGTTTGCCTTCAAATATTACCGTGGTTTGTTGCTCTTTTGTAACCAAACCACTCCCACACAACACTACTGAAGTCACTCCCCTTTTTGGAATTAACTCCTCCCCCGTGGAGCCGCTTTCAGCCATGCTTGTTGTTGCTGTGCGCAACGGTGTGATGCCATTACATCAACAAGTCGGAATATTGCCATTATTATATCACATCACAATATGAAGTTTTCCACCATATCATATTGAATTGCAACGATATATCGATAACGCCACGATATGGCACACGCCTATTTACAACTTATTATCAACAGCATTAATTTCAAAATATCTCTGGAAGCTACAGTATGTTTTGCAATGTGTTTCAGTAACCTTGCTTGCAAGATGGATAACCTCGCGAGATCAAAAGAGATTCTCTCGACGTAATCCATCTTGTCATGCACAGGCAGTTAAGATGATTGGCCGAACCATGCCGGCCCGACGAATCAGCGGCAGCCTTAGGCGGGCTCAGGCTCGTCTGGGCAAGTAGTGGGTACATGGTCTTTGTAGTTCTTTTCACTCGTCAACATGGCTGCCGCCGCGGAAGTGACAGGCAGTCTGAATGAAATTGAATGTAACGTTCCCAATTCTATGTATTAAATTCTAAAAAACGACCCTCAACATTTGGGAAGGCTAAGCCACACAACTAGTTCGTTATAATCTAACTAAATGCTTCGAAGGTGACTTTACGACGGTGAGGACTCAATCAATGAATACCACGGAGATCAGGCACAGGCACCTTCGGCGATCTGATTGGTTGAAGTTAACACCCACCAGCGGTGATAGACAGATGGGTCATCCAATCACCTGCCAAGTAGCTTGGAAAAAGTGCCCGCCTCCTTCAGCGGGTCTGGTTACTGCATTCCCAGATCGACTGGTTTAGTGAAACGTATGTGGAGCTATACCGTCCATCTGGCAGCGTGTTTCAGTGCTTTCCATAGAAACAGGTGTGCGACTTTTGCTGCCGCGAACGGTTTTCTTTTCCATATGTGATTTGTGATGATCGGAGGTGTTGAATTATGCAATACACCTGGGTCACCAGACAATACTGCCATGGTCAAGTGTCTCCACAGTGGTGGTAGCCACCACCACAGCAACTTCATGAATCACTTGAAATGACCTCGCTGCAAATGTTGTGCTGTGCAACGCTGTTACTCCTGATCCTGATGAATATTGACCCATGTGCACAAGAACATTTTGTTTGGGAGCTCTAAAGTTGATTTAGCCAACTCACATGGCTCCTGTGCTCTGATGATCCAGCTGCAGTTCTGATTGGCCGGGTATTCAGCTGGGTACCGTGGTGACTGGATGGCTCCGCCCACGTCATCTGTTGTGACGGTAGCGCCACAAGCTGCCACCAAAGGAAAAAGATTACTCAAAATGTTCAAGTTGGATTTAGAAACATCTGAAGGGGCATCCCACTACTGCTGGCAACTATAGAATCAGAATCACTTTTATTGCCACAATAATGCAAGAATACATACGAGGAATTTATCTTAGTGTAAGTATGCAGGCTAGCGGTCATGTCAATATTCAGTCGGCTGGTCTGTCATGACTCAAGATCATATTATATTATAATGTACTGCATATTTCATCTTTCACCCATATTTCAGTGGTTAAACACATAGAGGCAAAATGAGGGGTACCTTCAGAGAAGCGAGCGCTGAAGCCGCGGTGGTTGAGGCTGGAGTCGGACCTGAAGCGGACATAGATGGTGTTCTGGGTGGAGGTGATGGAGGGAGGAAGGCTGGTACCACAGACCCGCCCCAGCAGAGGAGAGGACATGCTGGGCCCATCATAGATCTATAACACACAGAGGAGAGGACATGCTGGGCCCATCATAGATCTATAACACACAGAGACACACAGAGGAGAGGACATGCAGGGCCCATCATAGATCTATAACACACAGAGACACACAGAGGAGAGGACATGCTGGGCCCATCATAGATCTATAACACACAGAGACACACAGAGAAGAGGACATGCTGGGCCCATCATAGATCTATAACACACAGAGACACACAGAGGAGAGGACATGCTGGGCCCATCATAGATCTATAACACACAGAGACACACAGAGAAGAGGACATGCAGGGCCCATCATAGATCTATAACACACAGAGACACACAGAGAAGAGGACATGCTGGGCCCATCATAGATCTATAACACACAGAGACACACAGAGGAGAGGACATGCAGGGCCCATCATAGATCTATAACACACAGAGACACACAGAGGAGAGGACATGCTGGGCCCATCATAGATCTATAACACACAGAGACACACAGAGAAGAGGACATGCTGGGCCCATCATAGATCTATAACACACAGAGACACACAGAGGAGAGGACATGCTGGGCCCATCATAGATCTATAACACACAGAGACACACAGAGGAGAGGACATGCTGGGCCCATCATAGATCTATAACACAGAGACACGCAGAGGAGAGGACATGCTGGGCCCATCATAGATCTATAACACACAGAGACACACAGAGGAGAGGACATGCAGGGCCCATCATAGATCTATAACACACAGAGACACACAGAGGAGAGGACATGCTGGGCCCATCATAGATCTATAACACACAGAGACACACAGAGAAGAGGACATGCTGGGCCCATCATAGATCTATAACACACAGAGACACACAGAGGAGAGGACATGCTGGGCCCATCATAGATCTATAACACAGAGACACGCAGAGGAGAGGACATGCTGGGCCCATCATAGATCTATAACACACAGAGACACACAGAGGAGAGGACATGCTGGGCCCATCATAGATCTATAACACACAGAGGAGAGGACATGCTGGGCCCATCATAGATCTATAACACACAGAGGAGAGGACATGCTGGACCCATCATAGATCTATAACACACAGATACACACAGAGGAGAGGACATGCTGGGCCCATCATAGATCTATAACACACAGAGACACACAGAGGAGAGGACATGCTGGGCCCATCATAGATCTATAACACACAGAGGAGAGGACATGCTGGGCCCATCATAGATCTATAACACACAGAGGAGAGGACATGCTGGACCCATCATAGATCTATAACACACAGAGACACACAGAGGAGAGGACATGCTGGGCCCATCATAGATGTATAACACACAGAGGAGAGGACATGCTGGGCCCATCATAGATGTATAACACACAGAGGAGAGGACATGCTGGGCCCATCATAGATCTATAACACACAGAGGAGAGGACATGCTGGGCCCATCAAGATTCAAGATTCAAGATTATTTTAATTTGTCCCGAGGGAAATTTGTCTTGGACATACAGGCTGCCACATAGGTACACAGTGCCATAACAAAAACAAAAACAAAAACAACAACAAAAAAACATAGATCTATAACACACAGAGGAGAGGACATGCTGGGCCCATCATAGATCTATAACACACAGAGGAGAGGACATGCTGGGCCCATCATATATCTATAACACACAGAGGAGAGGACATGCTGGGCCCATCATAGATCTATAACACACAGAGGAGAGGACATGCTGGGCCCATCATAGATCTATAACACCCAGAGACACACAGAGGAGAGGACATGCTGAGCCCATCATAGATGTATAACACACAGAGGAGAGGACATGCTGGGCCCATCATAGATGTATAACACCCAGAGACACACAGAGGAGAGGACATGCTGGGCCCATCATAGATCTATAACACACAGAGGAGAGGACATGCTGGGCCCATCATAGATCTATAACACACAGAGGAGAGGACATGCTGGGCCCATCAAAGATCTATAACACCCAGAGACACACAGAGGAGAGGACATGCCGAGCCCATCATAGATCTATAACACACAGAGGAGAGGACATGCTGGGCCCATCATAGATCTATAACACACAGAGGAGAGGACATGCTGGGCCCATCATAGATGTATAACACCCAGAGACACACAGAGGAGAGGACATGCTGGGCCCATCATAGATGTATAACACACAGAGACACACAGAGGAGAGGACATGCTGGGCCCATCATAGATCTATAACACACAGAGGAGAGGACATGCTGGGCCCATCATAGATCTATAACACACAGAGGAGAGGACATGCTGGGCCCATCATAGATGTATAACACCCAGAGACACACAGAGGAGAGGACATGCTGGGCCCATCATAGATGTATAACACACAGAGACACACAGAGGAGAGGACATGCTGAGCCCATCATAGATGTATAACACACAGAGGAGAGGACATGCTGGGCCCATCATAGATGTATAACACACAGAGGAGAGGACATGCTGGGCCCATCATAGATCTATAACACACAGAGGAGAGGACATGCTGGGCCCATCATAGATCTATAACACACAGAGGAGAGGACATGCTGGGCCCATCATAGATGTATAACACACAGAGGAGAGGACATGCTGGGCCCATCATAGATCTATAACACACAGAGGAGAGGACATGCTGGGCCCATCATAGATGTATAACACCCAGAGACACACAGAGGAGAGGACATGCTGGGCCCATCATAGATGTATAACACACAGAGGAGAGGACATGCTGGGCCCATCATAGATCTATAACACACAGAGGAGAGGACATGCTGGGCCCATCATAGATCTATAACACACAGAGGAGAGGACATGCTGGGCCCATCATAGATCTATAACACACAGACACACAGAGGAGAGGACATGCTGGGCCCATCATAGATCTATAACACAGAGACACACAGAGGAGAGGACATGCTGGGCCCATCATACATCTATAACACACAGAGGACAGGACATGCTGGGCCCATCATAGATCTATAACACACAGAGACACACAATGTCTCTGTGTGTGTGCCTTCTTAAAGGCTGTGTTTTTCTGGTCAGCAGCTTTATACAGTGGCAGCAATAGACAGCTGGAGCCCCCTTTCAGCTGCCAGCCGGCTGCCATACCAAAGAGCTGAACTTTGCTACACCATAAAGGACACTGCTTCAAGAAAGTAATGATATCTATACTGTTTATTAAGAGGTTGAATAAACCTCTTATGATTAGAGGTTTTTTGTGATTGTCTTTCTATCCTTTTTGTCTTCTGACTCCTGATGTGAGCGCTATGCTGCATACTTACACAAAGTCTAATTCCTCCTATGTAATCTGATTACATACTGTGGCAATAAAAGTGAATCTGAATCGGTTTAAGTTATGTTATGTTTTTTTCTTCCCCCACCCTGATTTTCCACCATTTTCTCCCCAATTGTACTTTGCCAATTTCCCCCTGCTGCCCCGGTTGCTGCTCCACCCTCTGCCGATCTGGGGAGAGCCGTAGACTAGCACCACGCTTCCTCCGACACATACACACATGCCAGCCGCGTCTTTTTACCTGACAGCGGGGAGCTTCACCGGCAGGACGTAGCACGTTGGAGGATCATGCTATTCCCACCAGTTCCCTTCCGCCCCGAACAGGCGCCCTGACCGAGCAGAGGAGGCGCTAGTGCAGCGACCAGGACACATACCCCTAATCCGGCTTCCCACCCACAGACACAGCCAATCGTGCCTTTATGGATGCCCGAGGTAACACGGAGGCGCGAACCTGCGACCCTCGTGTTGGTAGGCAGGGAATCTACCGCTACACTAACCGGACGCCCCCAAGCTACAGTATGTTATGTTAAGTTAAGTTTAAGTGTATTAAGTTAAGTTTCTTTTTTCTGTTTTCCCCCCTGCAAGGTCATTGCAGGGTCGCTGCAAGGACGTGCACCAATTGAAGATTGCTGCATACAAAAGCTTAGTTCAGGGCTCGTTAGCTTGTTGGTAGTGCATCCCACCATACAGCAGCTTTGAGGCATTTTTATTTAGTTTGCTAGGAGACATAAGTCACCCAGAGGCACCTTCACGCAATACAAAGTCAATGGAGAGTGATGAATGGTGGAGCTCTGTCCACATCTCACTACATTAACATACACACTGTGAGTGTCAGTCACTTACAGCCACATAGTCCCAGACACAGTTGCTGTGATGCTCGATGTCCAGGTCAGAGAAGTTGAAGAGGACCCGGTGGCTGGGATCCACACTGATGACCCAGGAACAGTCCACGTTGTTGGGATAGTTGTTGGGGTACAAGGGGGAGTGGATCTCCCCTGATGGAGCTGTGACTGGGCCTCCACAGCCTGGACGAGACAGCAGAGGAGGTGCAGGTAGCAGGGAATGAATAGAAAGGCATAATGTTACATTGTCACATTGTTACATTGACTACATTGTAGACATATGTTACATTGTCACATTGTTACATTGACTACATTGTAGACATACTGTATGTTACATCGACCGCAATTAACCCACTAGATAGAGGACATAAACCGCGAGTGGGACTGAGTCACATGACTCGGGGGTTGGGCCAACTGGACTGTATAACGCCATGCTCCAGGCCTGAATCTTCAGACTAGTCTCTCCACTAGAGAGGCAACAGACCGCAGCAGCAGCAGCTATCAGCTGGTTAGCTTACACATGTTAGCCAGCCTATAATACATCATGCTGTGTTAGAGATAAGGAAATGAATGGCACCAGTGACTTGCTTGGCCAACATGAGATTCCCATCACCCAAAGATGTGAGACTTGACTTGGACCCTAGCTCAAAGACGTGAGACTTGACTGGACCCTAGCTCAAAGATGTGAGACTTGACTTGGACCCTAGCTCAAAGATGTGAGACTTGACTTGGACCCTAGCTCAAAGACGTGAGACTTGACTTGGACCCTAGCTCAAAGACGTGAGACTTGACTTGGACCCTAGCTCAAAGACGTGAGACTTGACTTGGACCCTAGCTCAAAGATGTGAGACTTGACTTGGACCATAGCTCAAAGACGTGAGACTTGACTTGGACCCTAGCTCAAAGATGTGAGACTTGACTTGGACCCTAGCTCAAAGACGTGAGACTTGACTTGGACCCTAGCTCAAAGATGTGAGACTTGACTTGGACCCTAACTCAAAGATTTGAGACTTGACTTGGACCCTAGCTCAAAGATGTGAGACTTGACTTGGACCCTAGCTCAAAGATTTGAGACTTGACTTGGACCCTAGCTCAAAGATTTGAGACTTGACTTGGACTTGCAAAAAATGACTTGTGAGCATCTCTGCTCTGTACCACTATATAGTTCATACTATACTGTACCACAATGTTGTAGTTGAGTCCCTAATCCTCAATGTTTGAATTGAGCCTGAAAGACCAAGGTCATGTTTAAGTTGAGTCTAATTCTTTCCTTTGGTAAAGACTGTTCAGCTCAATTAGGAACCCTCCTAACCAAAAAAGAGAATTTGAGCACAGCCAGTGTGTGTGTGTGTGTGTGTGTGTGTGTGTGTGTGTGTGTGTGTGTGTGTGTGTGTGTGTGTGTGTGTATGTGTGTGCATGTGTGTGTGTTGTCCACCCACCTCCCTGGGTTTGGACCCAGCTGGCATTGAACCCCCGCCCACTGACGTATTCATCCGACTTGAAGCGCACGGTGAGCAGGTTGCCGGTGCTGGAGACCTGCATGGGGCTGGAGGTGGTGGTGCAGAGCTGGGCCAGCCGAGGAGCCGTCAGGTCAGGGCCTCCATACACCTGAGGGGGGGGGGGGGGTCAAACGCACGGTTGGGAGGGTTACTTGAAAAATGTAATCCGATACAATCACCAACTAGAGGACACTCGGTAGAGTGCGTACCTCCACCACGGCATGTTACATGAATGCGTTTTGAACTTGGGTGCCTTTTTGTGATTGGCTACCCCCAATGCCTAACCCGGAAGTGGTAGCGTGACTTTGGCTCTCTGTTGCAGTTAGCAATGCTAACAAAGAGCCAGGTCTCCTCTCACCTCCAGCACGTCGTAGCTGCAGTCTGGGTGGTACTCCACATCAAACTCATGGATGGTGATGGTGATGCTGCTGCCGGCTGCAGTGGCGATGTACCAGATACACTCCCTGTTGTCTGGGTAGCTGCTGGGGTAGCCTGGGCTACTGAACGAACCACTGGGGCCAGATAGCTCCCCACCGCAACCTGCAGGGGGAGACACCAAGTCACAAAGCTCTATTTCCAAAATCATGCAAAGATATATTTTTTTTTTATTTTTTTTATGCCATCATTCCATTCAATTCAGGTGTAGATTTTTTCAGATGGTGCATTATGTATTTTTTTTTTACATATACACTGGAGGACTGGTGAACATTTAATAGATGGGTACATTAGCTGGTGAGT
The DNA here is from genome assembly GCF_964638095.1 of Poromitra crassiceps. Taxonomy (NCBI): domain Eukaryota; kingdom Metazoa; phylum Chordata; class Actinopteri; order Beryciformes; family Melamphaidae; genus Poromitra; species Poromitra crassiceps. The sequence goes on from NC_139624.1 coordinate 16,596,022, forward strand.
TTTATAAGCTGGCTAGGACTTTAAGTGGTTTGCTGGCTTGTGTGAGAGGGTTAACTGGTTGTAATCCAACGTCTCTTTGTAGTTTGTATGTGATGTGATGTGTGTGTGTGTGTGTGTGTGTGTGTGTGTATGTGTGTGTGTGCGTGCGTGCGTGCGTATGTGT
>NC_139624.1:16601184-16631184 GCF_964638095.1 Poromitra crassiceps
AGGTCAACACCTCACTGGACATCTTGAAGAATGCATGCTTTTCCTATAATGTAATGCTCTTTTTACTGGTCTCCCTAACTTGTTGATTGACAAACCCCAACTGATTCAGAATTCTGCTGCTATTCTCAAACAAACCTCCAGAGAATGTGTGAGTGGAGTGACTCAGAGTATGTGTGAGTGGAGTGACTCAAACAAACCTCCAGAGAATGTGTGACTGGAGTGACTCAAACAAACCTCCAGAGAATGTGTGACTGGAGTGACTCAGAGTAGGTGTGAGTGGAGTGACTCAAACAAACCTCCAGAGTATGTGTGAGTGGAGTGACTCAAACAAACCTCCAGAGAATGTGTGACTGGAGTGACTCAGAGTAGGTGTGAGTGGAGTGACTCAAACAAACCTCCAGAGTATGTGTGAGTGGAGTGACTCAAACAAACCTCCAGAGTATGTGTGAGTGGAGTGACTCAAACAAACCTCCAGAGTATGTGTGACTGGAGTGACTCAAACAAACCTCCAGAGAATGTGTGACTGGAGTGACTCAAACAAACCTCCAGAGTATGTGTGAGTGGAGTGACTCAGAGTATGTGTGAGTGGAGTGACTCAAACAAACCTCCAGAGTATGTGTGACTGGAGTGACTCAAACAAACCTCCAGAGTATGTGTGAGTGGAGTGACTCAGAGTATGTGTGAGTGGAGTGACTCAAACAAACCTCCAGAGAATGTGTGACTGGAGTGACTCAGAGTATGTGTGAGTGGAGTGACTCAAACAAACCTCCAGAGAATGTGTGACTGGAGTGACTCAGAGTATGTGTGACTGGAGTGACTCAGAGTATGTGTGACTGGAGTGACTCAGAGTATGTGTGAGTGGAGTGACTCAAACAAACCTCCAGAGTATGTGTGACTGGAGTGACTCAGAGTATGTGTGAGTGGAGTGACTCAAACAAACCTCCAGAGTATGTGTGACTGGAGTGTCTCAGAGTATGTGTGACTGGAGTGACTCAGAGTATGTGTGACTGGAGTGACTCAGAGTATGTGTGAGTGGAGTGACTCAAACAAACCTCCAGAGTATGTGTGACTGGAGTGACTCAGAGTATGTGTGAGTGGAGTGACTCAAACAAACCTCCAGAGTATGTGTGACTGGAGTGACTCAGAGTAGGTGTGAGTGGAGTGACTCAAACAAACCTCCAGAGTATGTGTGAGTGGAGTGACTCAAACAAACCTCCAGAGTATGTGTGAGTGGAGTGACTCCGCTCAATATTTGGCTCATGTGCGCGTGCTCTGCTCAAACATTCATTCCATCCTGATTCCTCACCTGATCTCCACGTAGTCATACATGCACGAGGGAGTTGCGCCCTCCAGATCAAAGTCGGTGAAGTTGAGCAGGATCTGCTGGTTGACCGGAACTATGATCTTGAAGATGCACTCTCTGTTGTTGGGGTAATAGCTGGGGTAGTTGGGGGACATGAAGGACCCTGTGGAAGTGGTGAAGGTCTCACTGCAGTCTGGAGGGAGAGAGAGAGAGAGAGAGATGGAGAGAGAGATGGAGAGAGAGATGGAGAGGGGGGTTAAGATGAGAACATGGACCTGTACAAACTGTCTGGGTCCCCAAATATCCCCAAACCTCGACGAACTACCTCTGAGTCTTGTAGAACATCTACCTGAGGGGTTTGCAAAGTGTGAGACTGTGGGCCTCCCCTCAGACAAACCATGGAGTCTCCCCCCTTGTTTTCTTGCTTAGTTCTGCTCAATTCCTGGATGCCGATGGGATCATGTTTATGGTTATTTGATCCCAGACACCCAACATTGGAGCCAAAATAGTCTGATGCTTGACATCCTTCAGACGACACCAAATACATCAAAAGGTCTGTGAGTGATGATCAACAACCAATCAATAAGCAATCAATCAATCAATTTTCACAAAGAAGGCATTTAGAGAAGCCTTCAGTGGGTTAGGGGTTAGGGTTAGTGTAGGCTACCTGTGGTGGTGTCGAGGGAGATGTAGCTGGCAGAGAAGCCCTCAGTAGGGGTTAGGGTTAGTGTAGGCTAACTGTGGTGGTGTTGAGGGAGACGTAGCTGGCAGAGAAGCCCTCAGTAGGGGTTAGGGGTTAGTGTAGGCTACCTGTGGTGGTGTTGAGGGAGACATAGCTGGCAGAGAAGCCCTCAGTAGGGGTTAGGGGTTAGGGTTACTGTAGGCTACCTGTGGTGGTGTTGAAGGAGATGTAGCTGGCAGAGAAGCCCTCAGTAGGGGTTAGGGGTTAGGGTTAGTGTAGGCTAACTGTGGTGGTGTTGAAGGAGACGTAGCTGGCAGAGAAGCCCTCAGTAGGGGTTAGGGGTTAGGGTTAGTGTAGGCTACCTGTGGTGGCGTCGAGGGAGACGTAGCTGGCAGAGAAGCCCTCAGTGGACAGACTGGAGTCAGTCACCATCAGCACGGTCAGCAGACTGTCAGTGCTGGTGATAGACGGAGGCACAGAACGCCCACAATACCTGTACGCACGCACATACACACACACACACACACGCGCACACACACACACACACACACGCACACGCACGCACGCGCACACGCACACACACACACACACGCACACGCACACGCACACGCACACACACACACACAATCACTTTGTGCACCAAGCACAATACATTGTAGAGTTAACTGAGTCAGGCCAGTTTTATTTAATAACACTTGTAATGTCACTTTTAATTATTTTCCTGTTCCTGACCGGTGGGCCACGGAGGTACTGCAGGTGGGCCGACAGGAGCAACAACAACAACAACAACAACAACAACAACAACAACAACAACAACAACAACAACAACAACAACAACAACAACAACAACAACAACAACAACAAAATTAGGCGGACATTTTTGGACAAATACAAACTACCAAAATGCACTATACTTGACTAGAAAGGTTGAATAATACACTAACAAACTAGGTTAGGTTTTTATTTCACTATACATCCTGGAACTTGGCGCTAAGGGTTAGGGTTAGGGGGAGGGGAGGGGAGAGGAGACGAGAGGAGAGGAGAGGAGAGGAGAGGACACTCAAATCGAGGCACGTATCGCTGCATGCCTCAAAGACATTGGTGCTTGGATGTCTGCCCACCACCTCAAGCTGAATCTTGGTAAGACAGAGCTACTCTTCCTCCCCGGGAAAGACTGTCCCCTCACCGATCTCTCCATATCCATTGACAACACTATGGTGTTTCCCTCTCAAACAGCTAAGAACCTTGGAGTGATCCTTGACAATCAGCTGTCCAACTCAGCCTACAGTACATCGCAGCAACTGCCCGCTCCTGTAGGTTCTCCCTGTACAACATCCGCAAAATTTGTCCGTTTCTCACAAGGGAAGCAACTAGGGGTGTCACGATACACTCAGTTCACGATACGATACGTATCACGATACTGGGTTCACGATAACGATACGATACGATACGATTTTAACAATATTTTTTTAAACTTGAATAATGACAATATATGACTGGAAAAGTAGTATTTTATTTGAAATGCACAAATACAAAACATGCTGTTGTGGATAATTGTTATTACAATAACAACTAGAAAAAACATGAGATTGGAGATAAGTCTTATCTTGAAATAGAATGAGTTACTGTACACCGTGACTTAGATTTACTTTGAACTAAAAGGTTTCTCAGCAGTATAAATTCTCATTATGCATCTTCAGTTTTTCTTCAAACTCAAACAACAAGACTTTTCTTAGTCTATTTTTTATGCATATTCAGTTTTTCCTGTCAAGTAAACAGTTTTGCCAGAAACTCAATTGAATGGTTTCTCTCCTGTATAACTTCTCATGTGTCTCTTCAGAGACTTGTTCAACTGAACTACTTTCCACACATTGAACTTCAACAAACAAAGACGTTTCTTTGTCTATTTTTGAAAAGAAAAGAAAAAATTTGCGATATGAGATTTCATCTCAACGATACATATCGTGACGTTTTACTATCGCGAAATTTCGTGGGACGATATATTGTGACACCCCTAGAAGCAACACAACTCCTGGTCCAGGCACTGGTCATCTCTCGCCTGGACTACTGCAATGTTCTTCTGGCTGGGCTACCTGCTGCAGCCATCCGACCGCTTCAGCTCATTCAGAACACTGCAGCCCGTCTGGTATTCAACCAACGCAAATTCTCTCATGTCACTCCCCTCTTCCGGGACCTTCACTGGGTTCCCATCTCGGCACGCATTCAATTCAAAACACTGGTTCTGGCCTACAGGGCAGTACACCAGACAGCCCCCCTGTACTTACAATCTATGGTCAGGTTCCAAATCTCTCACCGTTCCCTCCGCTCCTCCACCAGTGCAGGACGCCTCGCCCCTCCTTCACTACGGGGGCTCAAAAGTCGCTCATCCCTTTCGCGACTCTTCTCGTCCCTGGCACCTCAATGGTGGAACGAGCTTCCACCTTCGGTCAGGACGGCCGAATCACTGCTGATCTTTCGGAAAAGACTAAAGACACACCTTTTCAGGCTCCATCTGGGCCCTTCTTGAACTAACTTCTTTCTCTCTTAAAAAAAACTAAACTAAAAAAACTAAAAAAAACTAACCTGAACTAAACTTGTACCACTGTTCCTTCAGAAGTTGTAGTTGTCATATACTGTGTTGCATAGTTGATTACTCTATTGCTGACAAAAATGTGTTATTGTAAGTCGCTTTGGATAAAAGCGTCTGCCAAATGACGTAATGTAATGTAATGAGAGGAGAGGAGAGGAGAGGAGAGGAGAGGAGAGGAGAGGAGAGGAGAGGAGAGGAGAGGAGAGGAGAGGAGAGGAGAGGAGGTGAGGTGACGCGCCTCGTCATGCCTGCATGAACGCAAGAGAGAAAGAGAGAGAAGGCAATTTGTGATTGTGGCCATGTGAAATAGGAGGTGTGGCTTAAGACCTTGTGAAATAGGAGGTGTGGCTTAAGACCTTGTGAAATAGGAGGTGTGGCTTAAGACCTTGTGAAATAGGAGGTGTGGCTTAAGACCTTGTGAAATAGGAGGTGTGGCTTAAGACCTTGTGAAATAGGAGGTGTGGCTTAAGACCTTGTGAAATAGGAGGTGTGGCTTAAGACCTTGTGAAGAGGTTAAATTGTGTGACTCTCACGTTCAAAACGTGATACTTGGCAGCTCTGGGGCCGGTTGCACCAAGTGGTCTTAACTATGCCTGGTCATAACTCCTACATCGGTCTTAGTTAAGACCAGTCTTTAGAGTGGATTTACGCCTGTTGCACCAACACGGCTTACGTCTGGTCTTAACTACGCGGGTCGTAGCAATGCGCGTCCATGTGAATTGCCAGGGAACGCCCCCTGATTGGATGATGTTGCAAAAATGTGCCTCGCGACCTGCTTGGAGCGCCACTGTGCCACTACGCTCTATCAGCCACTACTGTATGTGCATCACTACACTACACTCCTCCCACCGTCCCTCGCTCGCGAAAAATGGTGGCGATTGAGCCAGACAGACAGTCTGAATGAAATTGAATGTAACGTTCCCAATTCTATGTATTAAATTCTAAAAAATTAACGGCAACATTTGGGAAGGCTAGGCCACACAAATAGTTAGTTATAATCTAACATCGTGCTTCAAAGACGGAGAACTGGCTGTGTTACGACGATGACGGTAAGGACTCAAAAAGGTCTCCGCGGAGATCTCTGTTACAGGCAGGCACTACGCCTCCTCCTCACCAGTCGTAAGAGATACGCCTGGGCTTAGTGAAAATAAGGCTTAAGCCGTCTTGGTGCAACCGGCGTAGCTGTTAGGTCGTAAAGTTACGACCAACTTAGCTTAAGACCAGTGTAAGACCAGTTGGTGCAACTGGCCCCTGATGTACAGTGAGCTGGTCATTGTTGGAAAATAACAGCCCTTAGATCATTTTTTCTGCAATACTGTATCGATATTTCAGAAAAATGTCATGATATATCACTATCGCATCACAATGTATTAATGTATTAATAGTGTTGCGTACCTGCCGATCTTGGTTCCGGTCTGCACGGTGCCATTGTCGTAGACCTCCAGGTAGTCATAGATACAGTTGGTGTGGTACTCCAGGTTGAAGGTGTCAAAGGTCAGGCGGATCAGATTACCAGGGGCAACAGTGATGTACCAGGTGCAGTTGGCACCGTGGGGGTAGCTGTTGGGGTGGCCCGGGCTGGTGATGCTGCCTGAGGGGGCGGTGAGCGTGTTCCCACAGCCTGGAGCAGACACACCACAGCACAGGGATCAACTGACGCTCTCAGCAACTTTCCAATAGAATACTTTTAGAAACCATGCAAGTAGTTTTAGAATGCAGTCACCAATAGAAACCATGCAAGTAGTTTTAGAATGCAGTCACCAATAGAAACCATGCAAGTAGTTTTAGAATGCAGTCACCAATAGAAACCATGCAAGTAGTTTTAGAATGCAGTCACCAATAGAAACCATGCAAGTAGTTTTAGAATGCAGTCACCAATAGAAACCATGCAAGTAGCTTTAGAATGCAGTCACCGATAGAAATCATGCAAGTAGCTTTAGAATGCAGTCACCAATAGAAACCATGCAAGTAGCTTTAGAATGCAGTCACCAATAGAAACCATGCAAGTAGTTTTAGAATGCAGTCACCAATAGAAATCATGCAAGTAGCTTTAGAATGCAGTCACCAATAGAAACCATGCAAGTAGCTTTAGAATGCAGTCACCAATAGAAACCATGCAAGTAGTTTTAGAATGCAGTCACCAATAGAAATCATGCAAGTAGCTTTAGAATGCAGTCACCAATAGAAACCATGCAAGTAGCTTTAGAATGCAGTCACCAATAGAAACCATGCAAGTAGTTTTAGAATGCAGTCACCAATAGAAATCATGCAAGTAGTTTTAGAATGCAGTCACCAATAGAAATCATGCAAGTAGTTTTAGAATGCAGTCACCAATAGAAATCATGCAAGTAGTTTTAGAATGCAGTCACCAATAGAAATCATGCAAGTAGTTTTAGAATGCAGTCGCCAATAGAAATCATGCAAGTAGCTTTAGAATGCAGTCACCAATAGAAATCATGCAAGTAGTTTTAGAATGCAGTCACCAATAGAAATCATGCAAGTAGTTTTAGAATGCAGTCACCAATAGAAATCATGCAAGTAGCTTTAGAATGCAGTCACCAATAGAAACCATGCAAGTAGCTTTAGAATGCAGTCACCAATAGAAACCATGCAAGTAGCTTTAGAATGCAGTCACCAATAGAAATCATGCAAGTAGTTTTAGAATGCAGTCACCAATAGAAACCATGCAAGTAGCTTTAGAATGCAGTCACCAATAGCAACCATGCAAGTAGTTTTAGAATGCAGTCACCAATAGAAATCATGCAAGTAGCTTTAGAATGCAGTCACCAATAGAAACCATGCAAGTAGCTTTAGAATGCAGTCACCAATAGCAACCATGCAAGTAGCTTTAGAATGCAGTCACCAATAGAAATCATGCAAGTAGTTTTAGAATGCAGTCACCAATAGAAATCATGCAAGTAGCTTTAGAATGCAGTCACCAATGGAAACCATGCAAGTAGCTTTAATTTAGTTAGAATTTTCAATCAAATTTGGGGACAAGTGTGCTCGGTTCCACTCCTGGGTCCCCAGTGAGAAAGCACCCTTAGTTAAAACACAGCTAGGAGTTGATTATCCATCACGTACGTGACGCTGGAGTTTTCTACCCGGAAGATATTGTAAACAAACATTGTGATTGGGTCTATATCTTACCCTCCATGGCTGACCCGTAGGCTGCAGTGAAGCCAAGGTTGCTCACAGAGGAGTCGGTCTTGAAGCGGATGTACATGGACCTCTGGGTGGACTGCAGCCTTGGTGGGATCTGGACTCCACAGAAGGTCCCCAGCAGAGGAGAGCTGGATGTGGAGCCATCCCTCACCTGCAGGTTGGGAAGATGATAAGAAGGAAACAAAGACAATATGATGTGATATAGGACTAGCAATGTATCCAGTGTTGCCCGGGTTAAATAGGCACAAAGCAATCCAATTGCGCCTTTTGCTTGGCCGGAAATGGTGGTGGTGTCGAGGTGGTTTGTAGGACTTTACAACCTGCAATGAAAAGAAGGATTTGGGCACACCATCCAAGGATGCCCATGACCTTCCCCCGATCATAACCCACCTCCATGTCAATTTCAGCCCAATCAGACCCGTGGTGTGGGCGTGCATAAAAGATACACACGCAGTCATGCAGACAGACAACATCAACTTTATTATATAGGATAAGAACTGTCTGTGACTAACTAAGGAGAATTCCACCAACACTGACTGTCAGTGTCAGTGGTTCTCAACATGGGCTTGAGGAGGTTCCAGGGGGTCCCAGAAAAAATTCACCATTATTACATTTTAAGAAGTAGGGATAGAAGAGTGACTGTATTGATCTATAGTTTTACTGTAATCTCAAAACTACAATACAGACAGTCATGGAATGCTGTACAAACTCATATCTAACAATAAAAATAGTCTCATATCCTATATTCTCAGAAGTCTTATGAAATTAGGGTCCGTGCCCCAAATATGTGGACTAAATGAGGGGTCCTTGATATGAAAATGGTTGAGAATCACTGCTCTAAGTAGTATTCAAAAATATCTACAAAAGCGCAACCTACTGTCAAACATCATCTAATTGCATTGTCTTACATTTATTTTAAGTGGTAACTTTTTTCTCCCATCTTCGGTGTTAAGCAGTCATGGCTGTGCTGTTTTTGCATTATCCGGTAATTATCCAGTAATAGGGTTGAATCAAGATTTTAACTTGTAAGATTATTAGCTCCATTTTGATTGACATGGTGTAGCTCAGTGGTGCTCAACATGGGGTCCGGGCACCATCAGGGGTGCTTGGGGGTTCCAGGGGGTCTCCAGCAAACTGATGAATTGTTCAACTTCAACATTATTTCATTTACAAGAAGTGAACACAATTAGAGAATGAACAAGAGATCAGAACGACTGTTCTGATCATAGTTTCTCTATTATCTCTCTACCTTCAATAGATAGTTATGGGATTCTGGACTCTCGAATTTTGAGACTATCTCCCTAAATGCACTTTCAAAAATTGTACTTTCATCTAAATCCACAACCTGTTTATTCGACCCTCTCCCTGCAAAGTTGATTAAGGAACTCCTTCCAATACTAGGCCCCCCCTTACTTAACATTATCAATAGCTCCCTCTCCTCTGGCATTGTCCCTGCCTCCTTCAAATCTGCTGTAATCAAACCTCTACTTAAAAAGCCAAACCTTGATTCTGAGGTTCTTAACAACTTCAGGCCAATCTCAAATCTCCCCTTCCTCTCTGAAGTTCTTGAAAAAGTAGTCTCAACACAATTAACTGACTACCTCTCGCATAATAAACTTCTCGATCCCTTTCAATCTGGTTTTAGATCACTCCATAGTACTGAAACTGCTCTTACAAAAGTAACCAATGACCTTCTCCTCGCGTCCGACTCTAATTTCTCCTCTCTTCTCATTTTATTAGACTTAAGCGCAGCCTTCGATACAATCGATCATAAGATCCTCCTAGACCGCTTATCTAACTACGTAGGTATCCGGGGCACTGCCCTATCCTGGCTAAAGTCATATTTGTCTATTTGTATATTTGAGACACACTGTGTCTCATATAAAAATATTATGTCCACATTCTCCTCAGTGAAGTTTGGTGTACCGCAGGGATCAGTCCTGGGTCCCTTACTCTTTGGAGTTTACTTACTGCCTCTTGGCGAAATTTTCCGTAGATATGGCATTAACTTCCACTGTTATGCCGACGATACCCAAATTTATATACCAATTAGACCAGACGATCGCTCTAAACTCGCTAATCTTGAATCCTGCTTAATCGCTGTTACAGATTGGATGTCAAATAATTTCTTACGACTAAACGCCAACAAAACTGAACTACTAGTTGTTGGCCCAAAAACCCAACTTCCATTTCTCACTGATCTTAGTCTGAACATTGAGAACTGCGTAATTACTCCAAACTCAAAGGTGAAAAACCTAGGTGTTACCTTTGATCCTACTCTGTCATTCGATGCTCACATTAAGGACATCACTAAAATAGCTTTCTTTCATCTTCGCAATATCTCAAAGATCCGTCCCTTGCTAAATGCAACGGATGCCGAAACCTTAATACACGCCTTTGTTTCATCTAGACTCGATTACTGTAATGTCCTATTCTCTGGCCTTCCACTTTGTAGCACAAATAAATTACAACTCGTGCAAAACGCCGCTGCTAGAATTCTAACTAGAACTAAGAAGTTTGATCATATAACTCCGGTCTTAATCTCCCTCCACTGGCTCCCAATTCAGGCCAGATCAGACTTTAAGGTGCTTCTGTTAACCTATAAATCTTTGCACGGGCTCGCACCTCCGTACTTATCTGAGCTAATCATTCCTTATGTTCCCACGCGTACTCTCCGCTCACAGGACGGTAATTATCTTACCGTCCCTAAAATTAAGAAAAAATCAGCAGGTAGCAGAGCATTTTCTTACCGTGCTCCATATCTCTGGAACCAGCTTCCTCTGTCAGTTAGGGAAGCTGGCTCCATTGAAATCTTCAAAACTAGACTCAAAACCCATTTATTCTCCCAATCATTTGGTTGTGCTTGATGGTTATGTTTGATGATGTCATTCTCTAGAAATATTTATTAGCTCTTGAGTACATACAATCCTGAATTGCTGAGCGGGCTGTCTCAAGCCAGCAATATCAGTATAAACTTAGACTTGACCTAATTTAAATAATATGGCATCAGTCGACCCAGTAGCCTAGATAGAAAATCAAATAGTTGGTGAATAAACTTAGTCCTGAACTGCTGAGCGGGCTATCTCAAGCCAGCAGTATCAGTATAAATTTAGACTGGACCTAATTTAATAATATGGCATCAGCCGATCCAGTAGCTCAGATATAAAATCAAATAGCTGGTGAATAAACTTAGTCCTGAACTGCTGAGCGGGCTATCTCAAGCCAGCAGTATCAGTATAAACTTAGACTTGACCTAATTTAATTTAATAATATGGCATCAGCCGATCCAATAGCTCAGATATAAATTCAAATAGCTGGTGAATAAACTTAGTCCTGAACTGCTGAGCGGGCTATCACAAGCCAGCAGTATCAATATAAACTTAGACTTGACCTAATTTAATAATATGGCATCAGCCGATCCAGTAGCTCGGTTATAATATCAAATAGCTGATGAATAAACTTAGTCCTGAACTGCTGAGCGGGCTATCTCAAGCCAGCAGTATCAGTATAAACTTAGACTTGACCTAATTTAATAATATGGCATCAGCCGACCCAGTAGCTCAGATATAAAATCAAATAGCTGGTGAATAAACTTAGTCCTGAACTGCTGAGCGGGCTATCTCAAGCCAGCAGTATCAGTATAAACTTAGACCTAGACTACCTAGACCTGAATTAGCAGTATAATATTAGTCATCCTAAATAATCCTAATAAATTTTGATTTGACCTAATTTTATTGTTGTCTATAGAGTTAGTTCCACCTCTGCGCAGATTCCCCCGCTCTCTTCTCTCTCTCCCCCTCAGGTGTCCTTCATTGGCCTGACGTACACCCCACCGCTGCAGCCCTAGGTCCGGCCGTCATCGCCCTAGCCACCTGTCGTCACTCTAGGCCATCTACCCACTACTCCTTCTACTGTCTGACACCCCGGGCTCATCACCATCACCGACCCCTATCCTCATCATCCTGGTCACCTGCTTGCCTAAGGGAAGGGGGGGGCGCCCCCCCAGGCCCCCCCCCCCCGCCGCCTCATCATCACCTCCAACTCCTATCCTCCCCTCCTCTTAATCATCACCTCCGACTCCTATCCTCCCCTCCCCTCCTCTTAATCCATGTCACCAACGCGGACTCATGGATTCCTCAGATCATCCTCATGGAACTCCCAATCTTGTTACCCCTTTTTGTCACCTAGCTAATTAACTAGTATTCTCTAAACCTACGAACACTTAAAGACTGCATTTTCTATTTCTTTTTGGACTCTACTTTTTAGATTTCAACTCCCTTCCCTGATCTTAGGATAATTTAAAAAATTACATTTTTATATCCCTTCTGTTGGACTCTTTTTTACATTTTCAATTTTCTGTTCTCTTGTACATTTTATTTCCATAATAAACCATTCACAGAGTTTCATTATCGGAAACTCTGTGCATGGTTTAGCCCGGCATCTCTCGGCCTGTCTCGGAGGGGAGTCCCCAGATGGGGGTCCGCTGCTGTGGCCTGGGTGGGCCCGTCCCCCGCGTGGCCTGCTCTCACGCTCTCAGTCACTATGCTGGTGGCTGGGGGCTGGGGGGGCGGGTCGCGTGGGGGCTGGGTCCGTCCGGGCCGCAGCAATTGGCCCCTAGCACAACGACCTCACAAGGTTCCTCCTCAGCCAAGTCACTGGGGCAATCCATGCGGCGATCCATATGGTGGAAAGGTTTTCTTGCGTTCACTGGGGGTGAGGGGGTGCCGCTGTGCCCCGGCCTGGCCTTCCCTCCCACGCCCTATGTGGGCGGGGGCCGGGTCGGGGGGCATCGGTGCTCTTCATCACTGGTCGAGGGCTGCCGGTTGGTTTAGAACAGCTTAGGTAGGCGATAGATTAGCTACAGCCTAAGGCTGACCTGTTAGTGTTCAGGCTAAAATCAGACTAGAGCAGGGTAGGATAGGCCAGATTAGGCTGTAGATTAGCTAGATACTATGTCCCAGTTAGCTCTGGTTAATGCTTAGAGTAGTCAGTTGTCTGATCTTCCCCCCCCCCCTCTCTTTCCCCCTTCCCCCGCTTCTTCCCTTCTTCCCCCTTCTTGTTCTCCTCTCTTTCCATGCTCTTTCCTCCCCCACTCTCTTTCCATGCTCTTTCCTCCCCCACATCCCACCGCCCCCCCCTCCCTTCTCCTGCTCTCTCCTCATTCTCCCCCCCTCTGCTCCTTCTCCTCTTCTCCCCTATTTTCCTGAATCCCTGCCACTTCCTGCTCTCCCTTCTCTCACATTCCCCCTGCTCTCCTTCCCCTGCACCCTCCCACCTCTCCTTCTCTGCCTCTCTGTCCTCCCCCCTCTCTCACATTCCCCCTGCTCTCCTTCCCCTGCACCCTCCCACCTCTCCTTCTCTGTTCTCTCCTCCTCCACATTTCCCATTTTCCCCCCACCCTCGCCCTAATCCGGGCCCGTATCCTACTCCCTCCCTCCACCCTAGACCCTACCTCTACTCTCTGTCCTCCCCCCTCTCTCACATTCCCCCTGCTCTCCTTCCCCTGCACCCTCCCACCTCCCCTTCTCTGTTCTCTCCTCCTCCACATTTCCCATTTTCTCCCCACCCTCGCCCTAATCCGGGCCCGTATCCTACTCCCTCCCTCCACCCTAGACCCTACCTCTACTCTACCTCCCCTGTACCCTTCCACCTCTCCTTCTCTGCTCTCTCCTCCTCTCTGTCCTCTCCCCTCTCTCACATTCCCACTGCTCTCCTTCCCCTGCGCCCTCCCACCTCTCCTTCTCTGTTCTCTCCTCCTCTCTGCCCTCTCCTCCCTCTCACATTCCCCCTGCTCTCCCTCCCCTGCACCCTCTCCTTCTCTGTTCTCTCCTCCTCCACATTTGCCATTTCTCCCCACCCTCGCCCTAATCCGGGCCCGTATCCTACTCCCTCCCCTCCCCCAACCCTAGACCCTACCCCTACCCTGGCTCTCCCTCCCCTGCACCCTCATCTCTCCTCCTCTGTTCTCTCCTCCTCCACATTTCCTATTTTCTCCCCACCTCCCCCCTCCCCTCCCTCCTCCCTCTCCCTCCCTCCTCCACTCTCCTGCTTTCTTCAAATGTTCAAATGTTATCTTTATTCTGTATATTCTTGTTACTGTGTGTTAGCTAGAATCAGCTAGACATACTTTCTGTGAAGCCCTCTGAGACATGCTTGTGAATTAGGGCTATATAAATAAACTTGACTTGACTTGGACAAAATCATATCTAACAATATCAATATTCCAAATTGTGGGCCAAGAAACGGGGTGTCCGTGTCCCCAATGGCCTCGTGTACTTTTCTTAATATGAAACAGGTTTAGAATCCCCGGTGTAGACCACGGATTGTGTCAAAACCAGAACATCAGGTTTGGAAGAATAAAAAATAAAAAATAAATAAAAACAACAACAACAACAACAACAATAATAATACAAAAGAAATGCGGATGCAATTGTTTCTAAATATACCTCAACAAAGTCGTAGCGACAGGAGCCTGCCTCGATGTCGAAGGTGAGGAAGTTGAGAGTGACCACATCGCCCTCTGGCTGGTTGATGACCCACTCACACTCCTTGTTGTGGGGGTAGGCATTAGGGTGGTAGGGTGAGCGGATCTGGCCCGTCCCCGAGAAAGTACCTCCACATCCTGGGGAGAAGGAGGATCAAAAGTTCTGACTGTGGCCCGATGCTGGTATTTGTTCATTTGCCAATTAGTTTTGTACCATTGCATAAATGAAATCAATCAGGGTTCTGATCCGACTCACAAAATTTGCATATTATAGCAGTATTGGCCTTGGTGGAGGTCTGCGCTCTCCAAGTGCACTTCTAGTTATTATTATTATTATTATCATTATTATTATTATTATTATTATTATCATTATTATTATTATTATTATTATCATGATGCTAAATTGACAGGGACTGGAATAAGATGTGTGTGTGTGTGCACGTGTGTGTGTGGTGTCTCACCGACGGTGTACAGGGCCCTGAAGCCAGCCTGGCTGACGGAGAAGTCTGACTTGAAGCGGACCCAGAGGGAGTTGGAGGAGGAGAGGATGGGAGCAGGCAGGGAGCTCCCACAGTACTTTCCTATCAGAGGAGCAGTCTCCATGCTGCCATCACGCACCTGCCATCAGCAGGAAACAAGGGGGAGACCGATGTGGAGGGTTAGGAGGAGGCAGAGAAGTGGACCAGATGAGAGCATAGAGAGTACCACAGGGTTAGGAGGAGGCAGAGAAGTGGACCAGATGAGAGCATAGAGAGTACCACAGGAGAAGTGGACCAGATGAGAGCATAGAGAGTACCACAGGATGAGAGCATAGAGAGTACCACAGGGTTAGGAGGAGGCAGAGAAGTGGACCAGATGAGAGCATAGAGAGTACCACAGGGATGACGTCTTTTTGTTAGGCCAACCCAGAAGTTAGCATCATCTTGTTCCCTCGTCTCGAAGTCAATGGGATTTTTGTATGGGGATTTAGGTGAAATGCCTGAAATAAGGTCGGCGGTTAACAAAGGTTTATGAAACTGTGAACTTTGCGTTCAGCAAAGATCATCTTCACAAATGCGGACCACTTTTATGATTTTTGAAGCGTAAATAGCTTGATGAAGAGTGTCATGAGATCACTTTTCTTATGATTTGGCGCTATATATAAATAAATGTTTACATTCAACATGAATCCTAGAAAGAATACATATCTTGAGTGAGTTTGAGCACAAGTGCATTTCAAATTGCTTGTGTCAAGCAAGAGCAGGGCCGTGCAGAGACCTTTAGAGGGGCAGGTGCTCAATGTTAAAAAGGGGCACATGCACATGCACCTGCCAAACTTGTGAAAATATCTTTGAGAACCACAATAGCGTAAGGCTTAGTTCAGATGTCTCCAGTTTGTGATTGTAATGTTTCATGAGGCTGTGATTATCCTAGAGGTCACACTAGGTAATTTTATACAGTGAGGTGAAGTTTCAACTACAATGAAATGGCGACTAACATCATCACACATGAAGACAACTGGGCTAATTTAATCCAGAAGAGTCTCAGCTTTCCAGTCAAACCCAATTTATGCAATTCAAAGATTGTTTGGGGACCCAGTATGGGGAAATATTCAAATAGAATAGGCGAAAATAACACATTTATACTGCATGCAAAAAACGGCATGTTTTTTTTTGTAAATAAATAAATTAATATATAAATAAAATAATAATGATAATAATAAAAATGCATGTAGGTACCCATAGAAGCCATTCTCATTCAGATATCTTGAGGTGAGAGGTCAAGGGACCCATTTGAAAATGGCCATGTCCGTTTTTCCCTCGCCAAAATTTTGCCTAAATTTGGAGCGTTGTTTAGCCCGCTTCCTGACAAGTTAGCATGTCATGCTTGGTAGCAATGGATGCGTTAGCTCTTCTAGTTCCATATGCTATCAGGATCTTCACCCTAGCTTTAAAACTGTTCACACTTGGACACCAAGGAACAAAGGGGCAGGTGCTTGGGCACCCTCTGCACCCCCCTCTGCACGTGCCTGAGCAAGAGAATGCTGAATGTGATGGTGGTGCTGTTCATATGTACGTCCCCCTGATTTTACCTCCACGTAGTCGAAGGTGCAGGTGCTGTGGCTCTCCAGGGACATGTGGGTGAAGTTGAGGGAGATCACCTCACCCTCGGGCTGCCGGATCAGGTAGATGCACTGGCGGTTGTGGGCGTAGTTGTTGGGCCAGTTGGGGGAGATGATGATGCCCTCGCTGTCAGTGTAGGTCCCCCCACAGCCAGGGTCAGCTAGAGGACACAGATACCAGGGTGAGGGGTCCACCTCCTCTTGAGCTCACAATGGATATAGCAAGGACAACTTTCCCTGCCTACGACGGATAGTAACCTACCTTCCAACTCACACTGTGAATTTGAATACACTCAACAACTATTTGCAGAATATCAAATTCTGGATGCACAGCAGGTTTCTGAAACTAAATTCAGACAGAACTGAAATCATCCTCATCGGCTACAAGTCCACATCCGATACAGCCTGCAACCTCTGCCTCTCCTCTGGCGTAGGTGATGTGGACGCTTACAGGGTGAGGTGGTGTAGGTGATGTGGAAGCTTACAGGGTGAGGTGGTGTAGCTGATATGGAAGCTTACTGGGTGAGGTGGTGTAGGTGAGTCTTACAGGGTGAGGTGGTGTAGGTGATGTGGAAGCTTACAGGGTGAGGTGGTGTAGGTGATGTGGAAGCTTACAGGGTGAGGTGGTGTAGGTGATATGGAAGCTTACTGGGTGGAGTGGTGTAGGTGAGTCTTACAGGGTGAGGTGGTGTAGGTGAGTCTTACAGGGTGAGGTGGTGTAGGTGATGTGGAAGCTTACAGGGCGAGGTGGTGTAGGTGAGTCTTACAGGGTGAGGTGGTGTAGGTGATGTGGAAGCTTACAGGGCGAGGTGGTGTAGGTGAGTCTTACAGGGTGAGGTGGTGTAGGTGATGTGGAAGCTTACAGGGTGAGGTGGTGTAGGTGATGTGGAAGCTTACAGGGTGAGGTGGTGTAGGTGATGTGGAAGCTTACAGGGTGAGGTGGTGTAGGTGAGTCTTACAGGGTGAGGTGGTGTAGGTGATGTGGAAGCTTACAGGGTGAGGTGGTGTAGGTGATGTGGAAGCTTACAGGGTGAGGTGGTGTAGGTGAGTCTTACAGGGTGAGGTGGTGTAGGTGATGTGGAAGCTTACAGGGTGAGGTGGTGTAGGTGAGTCTTACAGGGTGAGGTGGTGTAGGTGAGTCTTACAGGGTGAGGTGGTGTAGGTGAGTCTTACAGGGTGAGGTGGTGTAGGTGAGTCTTACAGGGTGAGGTGGTGTAGGTGATGTGGAAGCTTACAGGGTGAGGTGGTGTAGGTGATGTGGAAGCTTACAGGGTGAGGTGGTGTAGGTGATGTGGAAGCTTACAGGGTGAGGTGGTGTAGGTGATGTGGAAGCTTACAGGGTGAGGTGGTGTAGGTGATGTGGAAGCTTACAGGGTGAGGTGGTGTAGGTGATGTGGAAGCCGCGGTCAGAGACGCTGAAGTCAGAGTGGAAGTGTATCCAGGCGGCCGGCCCGGTGGTCCGTAGAGGAGCGGGGGAGGCAGTGCTGCAGTACTTCCCCAGAACCGGGTCTGCAGGTAGAAGACCGTCACGGATCTGCAACATGCAAACACACACGACACTAGAGTTTGGGAGTTTGATTAAAGTTTTAATATTTTTTCGGATGAGAACGTAACATTCCAAATATGTGACCAGTTTATCAGAATAACGCCTATTTGGATTTTTTTTTAACAAGCAGCGAGGAGCGCTGGCTGACGTGACCGCGGTCGGACTAGCTAGTATCTGTCAACCCCTACTGTAGGCTTACTGGCAGTGAGAAAACACTGTCAATGTGCTTTTGTAACTAACGTTAAATGCCGACCGGGTACAGCCATCGGCTCCTCGCAGCAGTAACGCTATATGAGCATGTAACTGAAGTTGGCCGCAGTGTAGCTTCTGAATGTTGCCAAACTTCATCCAAAGTTTACAGTTCACAATGCAACCGGCCGGCCGGCTAACGCTGAACCGGAAGAACAAATACAACTGCGTCTGACACGGAGGAGAAAAAGTGGGCGTGGCAACATAAGGTGAATACTGCGACACAGGCGGGCGATAGGTTTTGCAGTTTTTGCATGACTCAGAGCTGTATCCGAGAATATGAAGTGTAGGAGTTAGGTTAACCTTGTCCTGCGGAGGGCAGTACTACGCCCAGAAGCGTTTACACTACCGGAAATCGGATAGAAGAAGAAAAAAAAGAAGGCGGGCGCTATACCCACCTCCAGGAAGTCGAAGCTGCAGTCATCGTGGTGCTCTAAGCTGAGGGTGCCGAATGCAAAGGTGATGAGCAGGCCGGGGTCCACCGTCACCATCCAGTAGCAGTCCCGGCTGGGCGGGTAGTTCCCAGGGTACCCGGGGGAGTTGATGTTGCCGTAGGGCTCAGTGAGCTGACCTCCACACACTGAATGGAGGAGGGGAGATTGGAGGTTTAAGTTCTACAAACACGCAGAGGCAGACATCATGTCCAGAGGTGGGAAGTAACACAGTATTTGTACTTACATCTAAGTGCTGTACTTAAGTAGGATTTTCAGGTTTTTCAGACAACTTCTTACTTTTACTCCCTACATTTTAACACAAATATCTGTACTTTCTACTCCTTCCATTTTCAAAACAAGCTAGTTAGTGGCCGGGCAGTTCTGCTGCTGGACACCACTTGTATTTTGGCCATTATATTATCTTACTACTATAATTGGAGAACTACTATAATTGGAGGGCTGTCTGTCTCTTTGTCTGTTCAGAGTTTCAAGGCGCACCGTTTCTCCGACTGCCTCCAAAATTTGACAAAACACTTTTCAGGGGTCTGGTTTGGTTGAGCTCACTGAAAAGGCCATTTTCAACAGGCATGATTCGTGACATCACGAATACTGGAGCCAATGTTTGGGGGCAGAAAACCATCAGACACAAATTAGTATTCAAAGTAGAGTATTTTATATACAGTACATCTTAAAACATGACTTTAGGGTGTCTTTAAATAAAGAATGTGTGTACTTTTCTCAACACACACACACACACACACACACACACACACACGCGCGCGCGCGCGCACACACACACACACGCACACACACAGCCCTACCTGGGTCCAGAGACTCCCAGGCGACAGTGAAGCCTCCTGCGCTGACCGAGTGGTCTGAGCGGAACCAGAAGTACAGCATGTTGTGGGAGCTGCTCAGCTCCTGAGGGTTGTTGGTTCCACAGTATTTGCCCAGCATGTAGGCAGAGGCACTGTCCCCGTCGTGGATCTGCAGCCAGTCAAACTGGCAGTTGGTGCTGGCCTCCAGGTTGAAGTAAGGGAAGGTGATGCGCAGGATCTGAAGGAGAAAACATACGGAGCTTAGAGGATCCGCTACATCGCCACACACACACACACACACACACACACACACACACACACACACACACACACACACACACACACACACACACACGGCTTCTAATCAATACAGAGAAAATAGGGGGTCGTATTTACAGTAACTTCTATGAAGCAGATGGGTGAATTTATTCTTGTACTTTTTGTAATTTTCAGAATTCAAAGGAGTAGGATTTGATCAAATTTATATAGATTATTTTTGATTATAGATTTCCAGAGACCAGGAGTAAAGAGAGAGAGAGAGAGAGAGAGAGAGAGAGAGAGAGAGAGAGAGAGAGAGAGAGAGAGAGAGTCTAACCTTGTCTGCGTCAGTGCGGATCACCCAGGCACAGCTGACCTGGTGGTCGTAGTCGTCGTGACCCGGGGTGTTGGGGTAACTGAAGGAACCAGCAGGGCCAGTCAGGTAGCCCCCACACACTGAAACGCACGCACGCACACAGGTGCACACACACGTACGTACACACACACACACATGTACACACACACACACATGCAGACACACACACACACACACACACACACACACACACACACACACACACACACACAGAGTCAAACCTAACCACAAGCGTGGTGTAAAGCAGAATCTATGGGACTATCTAGTGGAGAGAGAGAAACATCTGAGCTGGAGAGGTTGTTTTGTTGCAGCTGAGGTGCACTGGCTGCCTGGACCAGAATACAGGTGAGCATTGCTTCTGTGTGAAGAAGGACTGGAATTACTCGACTGCATCTCAATTTGGCCATACCTGCGATAATGGTAATGATTGCATAGCGGTGATAATTGTAATAATTTTGAGATTAATAATGCATTGATCCTAAGTGTATGTTTTATGGAAAGATGTGTGTTTCTTGGGTTAGGGTCGTAGTGGTCGTAGTGCAAACTGTGTATGTGCTTTGCCTAATTTTGTCCCATGAAACTCCTGAGAGTTGTAGCTTCCCCATGTGTGATGCCCTCGTGCTGCTGTGACTTTATTGGCACTGAACATTGCTTTGCCAGCAAACATTATATCACATTTGTTGGGGGAGGGTTCATCATCTTTTCTAAATCACTTGGGGAGGGCCAAAGAAAAATATATTTTGGTCAGAGGGAGAGTTACAGCTCTCCAGTGACCCTCTTTCTACATAACGAACAGTCCCCAAGTAGAGCTGTCTGCTGAGTGTGGGTCACAAGCAAAGATGGAAAACAAAAGCAGGAAAAAAAAACAGAAAAAGCTTCCATACTGCTCACCTGACGTAATCCAAGTCTCCACAAGCCCTGAGATGCCAAGTTGACTTGAAAAGATGTCATTTACTACCCGGTTTTTAGCTGAAATGTTCTCTGTAGTCCGCTACAATATGCACTGGCCACCGTCTTGCAGCACCTGGCTACAGTGCAGATTTCAGCTAAAAACAGGGTGTAAAATTAGGTTTTTTGAAGTCAACTTGACATCTCAGGGCTTGTGGAGACTTGGATTATGCCAGGTGAGCAGTATGGAAGCATTTTCTGTTGTTTTTCTGTTGTTGTTCTTGTCATTGTCGTCGTCGTCGTCGTTTTTTTTAATGTTTTTATGCTCATGACCCTGTTCACACTCAGCAGACAGCTCACCTACTACAATGGGTATTTCTGTGTATTCTATTTTTCTCACTGGTTTCTGTGCCGAGATCATTTCACCAAAATACATTATACTTTTAAACAGTGCTAAATAGAGTTTGCATGTTCTCCCTGTGTTCGTGTGGGTTTTCTCCGGGTGCTCCGGTTTCCTCCCACCATCAAAGAAAGACATGTATGTTAGGGTTAATACTCCTGTCAGTGCTCCTGACCAAGGTACTGGCAAAAGAACTGGAGTTGGTCCCCGGGTGCTGCACAGTGGCTGCCCACTGCTCCTAGTTCTAGGAAGGTTCCTAGTAGAGGATGGGTCAAATGCAGAGGATGAATTTCCCCAAGGGGATAAATAAAGGATAACTTACCTTAACTTACCTACAGTAAATAAGTCTGTGTAAAAAATAAGTACAGACATAAATAAATAAATTAATTTGTGGTGGACTACTTAACAAGCGCAAACCTTTAAGACCACGGTGCCACTCCCCCTATGCCCCCACTCCCTAAACGTCCATGACCGAGTGAGTGACTGAGTGAGTGACTGAGTGAGTGACTGAGTGGGCCATAGTTTGCCCCCCCTCCCCTTCCTGCTGTAGCCCCTCCTACTGTCCTCTCAGTGCCTCCCCAGTACCTTGCTGTGGAGTCTGGCAGAGCTGCCCGGTCCACTGGGCAGTGCAGGTGCAGGTGAAGCCATCGGACAGGTCGGTACAGGTTCCTCCGTTCAGACAGGGGGTGCTGGAGCACTCGTTGATGTTCTGGTCACAGTTCACTCCTTCCCAGCCAGCGTTACAGTTACACACGTAGCCAGGAGCTGTGCTGGTGGCCTACAGTGTGTTTGGTATGTAGCATAGTTACAGTCACACAGGTGGCTGGATGCAGGAAAAACCCTGGTCTAACAATGAGAGCGTTTACATGCACACCAATAAACTGATAACTGTGAGTAATCAGTTTATGGCAATAATCTGATTTCTGCGTTAAACTTTACATGCACTTTAATAATCCGACAATAGGAAAAACCCGCGTTTACATGATTCAGTCAATTAGTCGGATTTCTCTCCAGAAGGCGGCGGTAATTCAACTTTTTACATGCAACTTGTACATGCGCAGATGTATAAACCCACAAGAAACCTGATACGCTGTATACATGCACTCAAAAGACAGGTTATTGGCCAAAAACCTAGGTATGTTTATCGGTTTATTCATAACCCGATAACGGCCATAAACGGATAAAGCTTATCGGTTTATGCTGTTTACATGACCATTTGAATAATCAGGTAACTCCAGAAATCCGCTAATAAACTGTTTATTGTCTGCATGTAAATGCACTCATGAATGTTACTTGTATTTACATTGCATACATGGTAACTCCAACAACTGTGTTGACTTAAAGTTGAGCTGAAATCACATCCCTGGTTATACAGTGCACCTATTTAACATTGTATGTAAATGTATTACAAAATTCAAATTTCTTGGGTTTTTTAAATTTTTTCACATCAAATGGACTGGTAAATGGATTGCATTTATATAGCGCTTTTCTAGTCTACCGACCACTCAATGCGCTTTACAACACATGCCTACGTTCACCCATTCACACATACATTCCTACACTGATGGTGGCAAGCTGCCATGCAGGGTGCTGGCACAGCCATCCGGAGCAATTTGGGGTTCAGTGTCTTGCCCGAGGACACTTCGACATGCGGACTGGAGGAGCCGGGGATCGAGCCACCGACCTTCTGATTGGTGGGCGACCCGCTCTACCTCCTGAGCCACAGATGCCCCAAGCTTGCTAAGCAATAGGAAAAAAACGATGTTTTGGGGCTGATTGACAGGTCGCCTGTCCAGTGAGCGTGCATTTGCCGATCACAGACCAATAGTGGGCGGAGCTGTGGCACTGGGAAAACGGTCTCGTGCCATCTCACGCGACCTGCGCAAGAACCCCAAGATGGACGCAGCCAAAACAGCCAACTAGAGGCTTCAGAACGGGACATCACAAACCAATGGGTGACGTCATGGTGACTCCGTCCATATTTTTAGATGCTCTATGCCAGGGATGTCACACACACACACACACACACACACACACACACACACACACACACACACACACACACACACAGTCTATGCTATGGTATACATACACTTACCACACACTGTCCGTTGACACAGGGGTTGTTGGTCTCACAGACGTTGCTGCTCTGGGTGCAGCCAGTAGGGCCGTAGCCATTGCCTATGTAGCCTGGAGGACAGGTACAGACAGGCAGGCTGGAACCTGGGAGGAGAGGAGAGGGGAGGGAGGAGAGGAGGGGAGAGGGAGAGAGGAGAGGGAGGAGAGGGAGAGAGGAGGAGAGGAGAGGGAGAGAGGAGGAGAGAGGAGGAGGGGAGGGAGAGAGGAGAGGAGAGAGGGGAGGGAGAGAGGAGGAGGGGAGGCAGAGAGGAGGAGAGAAGGGAAAGAGGAGGAGGGGAGGGAGGAGAGGGAGAGAGGAGGAGAGAGGGGAGAGAGGAGGAGAGGAGAGGGAGAGAGGAGGAGAGAGGGGAGAGAGGAGGAGGGGAGGGAGGAGAGGGAGAGAGGAGGAGAGAGGGGAGAGAGGAGGAGAGGAGAGGGAGAGAGGAGGAGAGGAGAGGGAGAGAGGAGGAGAGAGGGGAGGGAGGAGAGGAGAGGGAGAGAGGAGAAGGAGAGAGGAGGGAGGAGAGGGTGAGAGGAGGGAGGATAGGAGAGGGAGAGAGGAGAGAGAGAGGAGAAGAGAGGGGAGGGGGGGAGGGAGAGAGGAGAGGGAGAGAGGAGGAGAGAGGGGAGGGAGAGAGGAGGAGAGGGAGAGGAGAAGAGAGGGGAGGGGGGGAGGGAGGAGAGGGAGAGAGGAGGGAGGAGAGGGTGAGAGGAGGGAGGAGAGGAGAGAGAGGAGAAGAGCGGGGAGGGGGGGAGGGAGAGAGGAGAGGGAGAGAGGAGGAGAGAGGGGAGGGAGAGAGGAGGAGAGGGGATGAGAGGGAGAGAGGAGAAGGAGAGAGGAGGGAGGAGAGGGTGAGAGGAGGGAGGATAGGAGAGGGAGAGAGGAGAAGAGAGGGGAGGGGGGGAGGGAGAGAGGAGAGGGAGAGAGGAGGGAGGAGAGGGTGAGAGGAGGGAGGAGAGGAGAGAGAGAGAGGAGAAGAGAGGGGAGGGGGGAGGGAGAGAGGAGAGGGAGAGAGGAGGAGAGAGGGGAGGGAGAGAGGAGGGAGGAGATGGTGAGAGGAGGGAGGAGAGGAGAGAGAGAGAGGAGAAGAGAGGGGAGGGGGGGAGGGAGAGAGGAGAGGGAGAGAGGAGGAGAGAGGGGAGGGAGAGAGGAGGAGAGGGGATGAGAGGGAGAGAGGAGAAGGAGAGAGGAGGGAGGAGAGGGTGAGAGGAGGGAGGATAGGAGAGGGAGAGAGGAGAAGAGAGGGGAGGGGCGAGGGAGAGAGGAGAGGGAGAGAGGAGGGAGGAGAGGGTGAGAGGAGGGAGGAGAGGAGAGAGAGAGAGGAGAAGAGAGGGGAGGGGGGGAGGGAGAGAGGAGAGGGAGAGAGGAGGAGAGAGGGGAGGGGGGGGAGGGAGAGAGGAGAGGGAGAGAGGAGGAGAGAGGAGGAGAGAGGGGAGGGAGAGGAGGAGAGGGAGGTAGGACAGGCAAAGAGACAGAGGTTCAGCCCTCAGCCCCGACAACCCAGAGCAAAATGTCTATTCAAACATAAACAGTGGTGGTACAACTCTGCTCAGTTAATAGCAGACATCAGCCTGATTCAATTTAAAGTCGCTCACCGTCTCCACTACTCTAAGCAGAAATTACACAAGATCTATCCTACTATCTCACCACTGTGTGAAAGATGTCAAGTGTCGGAGGGCACACTGTCTCATGCCTTCTGGTTCTGCCCTTCACTGACGGGATTCTGGGCCAGAATATTTGACTGGTACTCTAAGGCCTACGGGGTGGCCCTTCAGCCAGAGGCAGAACTCGCCATCTTTGGCTGCTCAGAGTCTTCTCTGAACTTTCCTACAGCTGTGCAACAGTCTCTGACACTGGGGACAACTGTCGCCAAAAAACAAATTCTGAAGGAATGGAAATCTCCCTCTCCACCCTCTTTCCAATTGTGGTTGACGGACATGACCTCTGTTCTACGCATGGAGAGACTTAGGTTCCTGAGAACCAACGCACTTAGAAAATGTATAACTATCTGGGACCCGTTTTTGGTCTACCTTAACGAGGCTAGGGGTGACGGGTGACTCACCCGGCTGGCTTCCCATAGACCCCTTGAGTGAGATCCCAGGTATATCGTTTACAAGAACATAAGCACCTTAGGTGGCTGGCGGCACCACTTTGTAATGTTGATTATATTTTTTGTTTTGTTTTTGTTTTGTTTTTCATTTCTTTCCACTGTGTCTGAGCCTGTTTGTCTGTTTTGTGTTGTTTGGGTTCTATAAAAATTTAAAATGTGAAAATAAAATATAAAAAAAAACACACATAAACAGTGGAAAACTGACGTTCAACTTGGGAACCGTAGCAAAATGGTGCACACCATTTTATAATTTGAACACACAGCGAGCAGAGCTGCCTGCGTGTTTTTCAAAGATGACCTATGGGACGATTCTGTATTTTAAGGGACGGGTGGCCCTAGACTGTGTGTGCCAAGTAGTTTGCAAATTGAGTGTTTGTATACTGAATGAGGGGGAGGGGTGTGTGTGTGTGTGCGTGCGTGCGTGCGTGCGTGCGTGCGTGTGTGTGTGTGTGTGTGTGTGTGTGCGTGCGCGTGTGTGTGTGCGTGCGTGCGTGCGTGCGTGCGTGCGTGCGTGCGTGCGTGCGTGCGTGCGTACCGGGGGTTGCGGAGCAGGTAGCGAGGGGGTAGCAGCCTCCGTTGTTGGTAGCACAGATGTTGGCCTGGGTGCAGGTTGTCCCGTCTCCCTCATAACCTGCACACAAACACGTTCACCTCCAAAATAAGACGGGGCTCTATTTGGTCCAACTCAGTCACCAGAATAAAACGTTAGCATTTTAGATGTCTGAAAACCAGGGATATAATTATGTACAATATCAATGTCAATTTGAAACAAAAGGTCAGCTAAATACATTTCTTAAACGTGTCATCTTATGTCTCGATTAGAATGTCAAGGTACATTTGAAACAAAATCTTGGCAAAATATGTTTCTGAAACGTGTCATTTTACATTTAGGATTTTTTACGATTAGAATGTCAATTAAACCTGAAACAAAACTCTGGTTAATTTGAAAACCTGGCTGCCTTTCCAATGTTAGACACAAATGAAACAACTTTGGTTAAGTTTAGGCAAGTACAAAAACTTGCTTAGGTTTAGGCAACTAAGCAAGTAGGTTAAGCTAAGGGGTTATGGTTTGGGGTTAAAACCGAAAATGACCATGCCAGTTTTTCCCTCGCCAAAATTGATTATTTATTGTTATTCTCCTCCCCCCCATTTTTTTTGCCAATATAGTCCTTAGGTCTTCTAGTTCTGATACCAGTAGCTTCACTCTAGCTTTAGGGCACATTTTTGGTAAATTTTCGAAATCGTGACATTTGGCCGATATCACAATATTTGATGATAATCGGACCAAACCTATACTGGAGGGCAGGGCGTACCTGGAGGGCAGGGCCCACAGTGGAAGGAGCCCATGGTGTTGAGGCATTGCACCATGGGAGCAGTGGAGCAGCCACCGTTATTGGTGGAACACTCGTTCAAGTCCGTACAGCTGTAGCCGTTACCCTGCCAACCTGAGACACACACACACACACACACACACACACACACACACAGACACATGCACACACGCACACACACACACGCACGCACACACACACACACACACACACACACACACACACACACACACACACACACACACACACACAGACAGACAGACACACACGCACGCACACACGGATGTAGAGGAGTCAAAGGTGTACACTGGATTTTCTCCGCAGTTGTGACTGTTGGAGTCGTATAGAAGTGTACTGCTTGTCTACTGCAGGACAGACCCACTCCTATCTGCCTGGGCATTGATTGTATTCATGGTATAAGTGGATGTTACCTGCAGGACAGGAGCCACAGTAGAAGGAGCCCTGGGTGTTGTAGCAGTGTGTATCAGTGGATGTTACCTGCAGGACAGGAGCCACAGTAGAAGGAGCCCTGGGTGTTGTAGCAGGGCACAGCAGGGTTGCTGGAACAAGGCTTGCTGGGCAGGTTACACTCGTCCACATCAGCCACACAGGCCGGGTTCCCTGCCGGAGCCTCCCAGCCACTCTCACAGATGCACTGGTACTTAGGCTGGTGATGAGGGGGAAATAGAACACGTGTCACTAGGGCTGTGAATCTTCACTGGCCTAACGATTCGATTCGATTACGATTCAGAGGGCTATGATTCGATTACGATTATCGATGCATCTCGATGCATCTTAAATCGATGCATCCCTTTTTTCCCCAATACATGATACTTTTTTCTCACTGTGTGGCTACTTTTACAATAAAAGTGCATTTAGAATTGCATTGTATTATGATCCATAATTAAAATAAACAACTGCATGTACTTCCATTATATTTTATTTGATTATAAAAATAAAAATAAATGTTTTTTTTTATAATCGATTTTTGACATTTGTGAATCGATGCAGAATCGTGCAGGTCCGCATCGCGGTGCATCTTATAATCGATTATTTTTGACACCGCTACGTGTCACATTATGGAGACTGTGTTGTACTATGGAGTCAAACAAAGGAAATAATACAGCAAAAACTAGAGGTGCACTTGGAGAGCGCACACCTCCGCCAACGGCCACATCCCCCCAGCCATTCCACCTACACACCGCTCGAACCCGGACTCTCTATGACCTTCCTATCCCTAGCAACGGCCCCTTTTCCCTAGCCCTGCCCCGTTACTGACCACACCCCCTCCCATCCATTCCAGGTACACCTGGTCCCTCCCCCTACCCACCCATGGTGACTCCGTCCATATTTTTATATGCTCTATGCCAGGGATGTCACACACACACACACACACACACACACACACACACACACACACACACACACACACACACACACACACACACACACTCTCTCAGAGTTAAATGAACACATTTTGCTACTGTATGTGGACTTGTTTTTAGCTGCAACCAGCAGCTCTTAGAGCCCTAGGAAGTTGACATTTTGGCATGGAGGTCAAGTGTGTGTGTGTGTGTGTGTGTGTGTGTGTGTGTGTGTGTGTGTGTGTGTGTGTGTGTGTGTGTGTGTGTGTGTGTGTGTGTGTGTGTGTGTGTGTGTGTGTGTGTGTGTGTGTGTGTGTGTAAAGGTGTGTAAAGGTGTGTTTTTGTGTAGATGCCAATTTGCTAAAAGGGGGGCGGTGGGTGATTTCAAAATGCAGGATGGCAGAGGCAGAAGGCTGACATTTGGCATGGGGGTCAAGTGTATGAAGGTGTGTGTTTGTTTGTGTGTGTGTGTGTGTGTGTGTGTGTGTGTGTGTGTGTGTGTGTGTGCATTATGTGATCGCAGCCATTGCGAATTTGCACTTGTTTTTTGCACGTGGAGTGGTTACCTGTCCAGGTAGGACGCGGTCTGCGTCGATACACATGCCGTTTACACACAGGTCCTGCCCTCCAGCCCTGCAGTCATCATAGCGCACTGTACAGAGGGAGCCCGACCACTCTGCGGAACAGCTACAACTGCACAACACAAACACAAACACAAACATAATAAACACAAACATAAACACAAACGTCTTTCACATGGCACAATGCCAGGTGAGAGCAGTGTGAAATAAAGATATGACATCAATGAACACTATATGAATACAAGATTAGGGCTGGGCCATATGACTTCAAATCAATATCACAATCAAACTTTATGTACCTTGGTGACGGTTACGATTAACTCATTGAGTGCCAATGACGTCGATCGACGTCAAAGTAAATAGTGACGTAGAGTGCCAATGACGTCGATCGATGTCAAATGCGTTTTTGACGGTGGGACGTGGATCAAAGCCTCCTGCATCTCCTGTACAAATATTGTAGCTATTGAAGGTGTATAACCATATAGATAGAGCCATATAGATTGCTCTGGCTGGGCTGCGAACAGCAGTCAAACCGCGCCCACAACTGAGCCTCTCTGTCTCTGCTGTATAGTTTCTCCACACGATTAGCCACCAGAAAAGCAGCACCCGACGCCGAAGGGCCAAACCATTCTCAGCAGTCCGGTTTGGCTTTTCCGTGTCGCGCTGGGAGCCGACGCACAAAAACGGAGCACTCCGAAAATAGACGCTGGGTGCGTGAGGCTGTGTGTTAGTGTGGGGAGGAGTTTGCAGCTGAGGGGGGGAGAGGGGGGTGGGGCACGCAGGGCACCACACAACTACACCACGTCACTACATCAGAAAATATTAGCTTCAGACTCAGTGAATGTGCTTGAAATGCTTCATTTCACAAAAGGCGGAATATCTCCGCTTCTAATTTGAAACGCCTGTTTTTGCTCAAAACAACCTATCTTCTCCGGCTCAAAACTAAAGAACGGAAAATGGTATCAATAAACTTTTTTTTGCTGATGATACAATAGAGTCTCCTCGTTCTTTGTGCGTGTTCGGTGTTTACATAGTTATATCACACAATATTCTGTGGGCCTCGAGAAATCACTGAAAATGCTCTGAAACTCTGGCACTGGGAGCGTCCGTTCTCCAAAAGTGGCTGGCACTCAATGAGTTAAAAAAACACATAAAAAGAGAAGTCAAAGTGGTGTCAATGTGGTGTCACAAGCGTCAATGT